>NC_141083.1:18677416-19292416 GCF_041138505.1 Cibotium barometz
CTTAGAGTTAGGAATGAGTTATAAATCTTGATTATGTGCAAGCTTCAATAATCTATTAATTTTGAGAAGATTAACATCATTACTTATATTTGGAGTTGTTGATTTTTCTCTAATGCATGGAGTTCAAGAGACCACCAGCACCGTGTCCATGACATGTAGCTACTTTATTGATAAAACTATTTTGGTTGAATGGGCAAGGAAAACACTATTTCCTATCTTGCCATGATTCATGTAACACCAGAACATGCAATTATAATAATTAAATGAATGGTTTCCCCATATCCTTCTAGGAGGGGTGGCTTCAAGAAGAAAATTGACACCTAACTTGCTTGATTCGTCTATTTTTTGGTATTTGTAGACTTTAATACAACATCCAAACTATGACTTGACTAGGAATACACTCACGGAAAACTATGACTTGACTAGGAATACAACATCCAAACTATGACTTGACTAGGAATACACTAACGATTTAGTAGCATCCATAAAATGAGCCCTTATCAAGGTATATTTGTACTTTGATGTTGTCCACCTTCTTGTAATCTTTTAGGAAGATTAACCTAGTGAGATTTTCTTTTGGGGGCATGAATGATAGTTATTTTGAACTATTATCCACACATGTTTCATTTACCTTTGTGGTGCTTACAATCACAACAAATTGAGCAGAACAATATGGGGGCACGATTGACAATTATTTTGAACTCTTTTTTGCATATGTTTCATGTACCTTTGTGGAGAACAATATGAGAGAATGATTGACCATAATTTTAAACTATTCTACTGCACATGTTTCATTTGTGGTGTTTACAATCGCACAACAATATGTAGGAGAAAAATATGGTTACATAGGGATTCCTCACATTGCCTCTTGGGCTATAGCCCACTAATAGTAGCACCCATGCCTCAAAAAATGGAGGTATTGAGTTTGAAATTGTCCAAGCGGCATGGAATTTCAATAACCACTCTCATAATTTCAAAAGAAAAGAAGAAGTCCTCACACATTCTCACAATTTCAATACCCACACTCGTTGTCTGAATTTGTCCTAGTGGCATGTAATTTCGATTCCCACGTGCAATTTCAAAAGAAAAAAGGAAGAAGTCCTCACACAAATATTGACATGAAAAATAAGTCTTCAAGATTGGGTCCAAATGAATTGTGTCCCATTGAAGTGCACCCTTTGTCATTGATATGAGTTGAATTGGATCTATGATCAATTAACTTGACTAAGGGTGATATTTCATAGATATTGTGCTCACAATCTCATGCTTTTTTTTTAGTCTAGGGAATTCTTCAAGGATTAACAACAAGGAATATTTTCTAGAACCTAAGACTACTTGAAAGGATTTGTTAGTTTTTATATCTCATCATGTCAACACTGTTACCACCATAATATCCACTGTTACCACCATAATATCCACTTCTTGATGCTAGCAATTCTTTTTAATTTATTGATATAAAGTTTTCTCATAATAATAATTTAAGATTACCCTTGGATTGTTGACAGTGATCTTCTAGTTAGATGACCAATGATGCAAGCACTTGTATTCCTCCCTTATGCCTATAAGAGATGGCATTATGTGGGGTTCAAACATGATGTTTCATAAGCAACATCGTTACCACTATCCATTCATTGGTGCAATGAGCTCTTTTCAGCTTCTTGATTTTGAAGTTTTGTTGGTTATACCCAAGGGGTTTAGCATTGACTATTGGAGCTTGGTTTTGAAGTTTGACCAAACTTCTTGATTTTGAAGTTTGGTTGCACTTGCTTATACCTAAGGGGCTTAGCATTAACTATTGGATTCCATGTTGGCAAGTGAGATCATGGATAGTCATGAGATAAAGACAGATAAGCAATGAAACATAAAGGGGTATAAGAATTACAAAATTAAAAATTAAAAATTAAAAAATCTCCTCAATCACAATTTTAACGAGGGTTTTTTCAAATGTTTCTTCTTCCACTAAGAGGAAATTATTTAGGTTAAAAATATGAAATTTTATGTCTTGAAAGATGGTAAATTGTGGTGAATGGGACTTGAGGAGTTAGCCTTGGAGAAGTTTGATAAAAGGAAGGAGTTTTATTAAATAGGTACTAGAAACTTTTGACATCAGCCTCCACAAGTGTTCGGGAAAGGAGAGCCTCAACTTATCATTCAGCTCTATGAAAAACGTTTTTCCTAATAAAAACGACGAGTGTGGCCAATTTTCCTTTATCAAAATCATATGATTGTCTCATGTTATAACTAAAAAATGTAAACTTTCATAGGTTTCCTCAAGACAAGGTCAAAGTTTAAATTTAGCCTGGATTTTAGAATTTGAGCAGGTAAAAAATACACTATAGGTGGGATTTTTTCAACTAATTTTCATTGTTGAGAGAAAACTTAGAGCTTTTAAAAAAATAAAAAAGGGGAATTTTTATTCCCATGTCATTTAAAAAATTCAAAAGTGCTAGCTTCAATGCTTATTAGCGAGAGCATTGCAGAATACTCATTCAAAGAGTTGACATCTACTTGACAATCACCCATGATGATATTGTCCTCTTCTCCTCATGAGTCATGACTTATGCAAGCATCGACTTAAGGAAAGAGACCCATGGTTGGATGCCCCATTGAGCCGTGTGGTCGCTCTGAGCCCCTTCCTTCTTGCTTCCAACTAGACAACCTTGGTTAAGGTGGTCTCCCTCTCTTTGGAGTTTCATCATATGCAATCGAAGTCTAATATGCTTTTTGAATCTTGCAAGCTACAAGGACATGTAGACTAGGGGAGATTAGGGTGAAACTTTCACCAACAAACTTGGGTTAAGTATCCATTTTGCACCTCCAAATAAGGAAAACTATGAGAGGGGTAGATCTCTCTCTCTCTCTCTCTCTCTCTCTCTCTCTCTCTCTCTCTCTCTCTCTATATATATATATATATATATATATATATATATATATATATATATATGTATGTATGTATGTATGTATGTATGTATGTATGTATGTATGTATGTATATATATATATATATATATATATACATGTGTTTATATGTGTATATATGTGTGTGTATACACATGCACACACATACACAAATATACATATATATAAATATGTGTGTATATATGTGTGTGTGTGTGTGTATGTATGTATGTATGTATGTATGTATGTATGTATGTATGTATATATATATATATATATATATATATATATACATACATACATACATACATACATACATACATACACACACACACACACACACATGTGTGTGTGTGTGTGTGTGAGTGTGTATATATATATATACACACACACAAAAACAGACACACACATATATATACACACACACAAAAACAGACACACACACACACACACACACACATATGTGTGTGTGTGTGTGTGTATGTTTGTGTATATATATATATATATGTACGCACATACACATATGCAAAGACTTGTATGTCTTGAAACAAGCACCCAAAGCATGGTCAAACAAGATCAGGGATTATCCTGTCACCATTGGATTTCAAATATCCAATGTAGATTTTTCACTTTATGTGAAAAATAAAGATAGAGGGATCATGCTATTAGTCATCTATGTGGACGCGTTAATTATCATTGGTGATAGAGATACTAACATACATGATATTAGGAGGTTTTTTAAGTAGAAGTTTGAGATGAAGGATTTAGGTGAGATGCAATATTTCTTGGGCAGAGAGGTGGTGAGAGCACCTCATGGCATTTTGTTATTGCAAAGGCATTATAGCTTGACATGTTGTTCAAGTATAGTATGACAGATTATAAGCCTATTTTAGTGCCATTAGAGCATAACACAAAGCTTCTGTAGATACAGGTGAGCTTTGGGAGGACCCCAATACGTACATGTGCATAGTGGATAGGCACCACATGCCAGTTTGACAATTCTCATGTTGCCTTCCCTATTGAGTTCTCCTTTGAAAAAGCTGAAGTTGTAGAAGCTTTTTTCAGAGCCCACGGCCCTGTGGATGCTGTCGAAGCATCCCGTGCCCTTGACGACCAAGATGGCGGTGATGCAACGGCCACGACAGTCTCCTCCCCCCACCCCACAATCCTCCTCTCCCCCACCTCCCCCTCCGCCACCCGGTTCCTTTTCCCCCCCATACTTGCACCCAACCCCCACCATCCCCACCCCTCTCTGGCATATCCACCCTCCCACTCTTCCATTCCCAACCTTTTTCTCCCCCATTCATTTTCTCACACCACCGCCCTCACCCACCCCACCCTCACCACCCTTTTTATCATTGCAGATGGGAATGCAAACCACATTCCGCAACATTTCGTCCACCTCCACAAAACCTCCACCCCTCTTTGACGCAAGCCTCACCACAGGAGCCTCCACCTTGACCACCCCTTCACCCCCATTCACTGACATGACAACCCTCCCCACACAACCTTGAAGAGTGAGAGATTCTGCCCCTGCCACCATTGGAGAGTGAGGAGGTTGTCAACCCTCTTAAAACTGGCGAGACCCCCTTGATTGCACGGAGTTTGAGTAGGTGATTGCCATCTTGCTCGGTCAACAACTCCAGGCAGAACCTAGGACCCGCTTAACGGACCCCATGGACATCCATGTCTTGTGCCCTTACCTTGAAGCCAAGCATCGCTAGTGGCGGCAAGAACACCCACCAAGAGAGTGTGGAGGATACCACCAGCCACCCGCCGTTGCTCGCCCCATCACGTTTGAACTCATGGGCGAGAAGCTGGCCTGGAGAGGCATCCCTTCCTCTTCAATCCTTTCATCTTGGAAAATTATTGCAACGTGCCTTGGGCACTCCTCATATCAGCCCAAACTACCTCCCTATACGAAGATAGTGGGTGTGGATTATTTTCCAACGAGGAGCAGAAGTAGAACCAAAGCTGAAGTTTAATTTTCCTTGGTTCACTCCTCCAACGGTGCAGCAGCCCTGCACGGAAGACACAATGATCCAAAGCTTCAACGAATTCATCCGCTGCTAAGACCAAGTATTGTAACAATTAGATTTTTCCACTTGATCACCACGTTGCTGGAGTCGTTTCCCAATTGGGAGCACTACCATGAAGGCGCATAGGTGTTGGCCTTCGACATCAACAAAGGCCCAACCCTCAACCCTCATGCGGATTTTTGGCTACTACAAGCGGATCATGTGGATGCCCACCTGGCACCTGCAGACCTTTGAAGACATGATGGAGATGACCTACTGGACTAGCTATAAGGTCTTCCATCAAGCCCCCCCTACTCCAACCTCACGCCGCGACTTCATCCGAACCTACTCGATCTACTACAGATAGATCTGGCTAGCTCCAAGGATGCACCTGCAAGAGAGGGGGGTATGTTAAAAACTTTGGTTAACATTGCCTTTAGCGTGGCTACACTCTTTGTAATCTATCTTTTGTAACTGCGCAATGCGTTTATTGTATAAGGGACATGGGATGACCAAGCTTACAGCTTGTGTAATGCCGGTCATGAGAGGAATAGTTGTACATAGAGCTAGAAAGACTGGTTTTGGGCCCCCAATTGTAAATGGCTGACCATTGTAACTATGAGCTCTTGTATATAAGTCATTTTATGAAATATGAAAAGGGACAATCCCATTAGTCTCATTTGAGCTTACCTCTTCTCTCTCTCTCTCTCTTTGGAGCTTGTGGTGTATGTTAGCTTGTGTTTTGCTTACTTGCATGCTTGATTATTGGTGTATGTAAGTAGGGATGGTAATGCTCTCATTTATTTTCTTCTCTACTCTCTAAAATAATTTCTTAAACAAGATAAGTGATCTTAACTTCACCCCTTGACCTTTCATTGGCTAGACATTGCCTTTTCATTAACTAATGCCTCTTCAACTAACCCTAGAAGGGGGCGCCCTCTTCTGTGTCTCTTGGGCTTCCATTGTGCACCATTTACTTCTTATTGTACTTTAACTTTCATTCCTATTAACCATTGCTTAGGTATTTCCTATTTGAAATCCCCTGAAACTTATTTATATGCAAACCTTTTCCATATAAATAATATTTCCTAGTCTTACCTTTTAGTGTTTCCTGTCAATCTCATAACATTTCTTTCCCCTTGAAAGAAAAGTTTTCATCCTCTCGGAAACAAACTCAAGAAACCTTTTCTTTAGTGTAGCCACTCTTTCCCAAGTTAATCATTCTTCTAGGTTATCTTTCCACTTTACTAAATATTCTTTAAATATAAAATGTCCAATTTTGTTTTCTTAATATTCGCGAATGTTTTCAGGCTCATGTGGAAGAATAGGTGGTTCTATAAATTCAACTATTCCTTCTTTTCCAATGATGTTGTCATTGTTTCCCATCTTGCATTTTAGTCTACGAGCATGAAACATAGGATGTACTCTGGATCCTCCAAGTAAAGTTACCTTGTAAGTTACACTTTCAAATTTTTTTAAGTATTAAATAAGGAGCACAATACCTTGGACTTAAATTTGGAACTTTTCACTTTTTAAAGTTACTGATTTTTCAGAAACTTTTATATAAACTAAATTAGCTTCCTCAAAATTAATTGGTCTTCTTTTACCTTTCTCATAACTAATAGAACAATCCTGCGCTCTCTTAACATTGCTTCTTGCAATGTTTAGCATGTCTTTGAGAAAGTATTTTACACTCTACAATGTTTAGCACTATTATAAGCAAATTCTAATAATGGAAGATACTCATCCCAATTGTTTTACTTATGATTAACATGTGCTCGAAGCATATCTTCAAGGACTTGGTTAAATGTTTCTCTCTGTCCATCGCTTTGTGGATGTTCAGACGTATTCATGCTAAGTTTGGTGCCCAAATTTTTGAACACTTCTTTCAAAAAATGGCTTGTAAACTTTGTCTCTCGGTCGCTTACTATATATGTTGGCAAACCATACAGTTTGTATAGATGATGGATAAACATTCTATCCAATTCTGGTGTTTTCATTTCTTTTTCAGTTGGTATAAATTTTACCAACTTGGTTAGCCACTACTACCCACACTAAATCATGCCCTCTACTTGTTTGGGATAGCCCCACTATGAAATCCATAGAAATACTTTCCCAGTTACCCTCAGGTATTTGTAGTGATTGTAATATTCTACCAACTTTTAGGCACTCAACTTTATTGACTTGGCACTTAGGGAAATCCTTCTTTAATTATGGACGTCCTTCTTTAAACCTACCCAATAAAACTGTCTTTTAACAAGTGCATAGGTCTTAGAAATTACCAAGTACCCCGCACTTGGATTGTTATGACATTCTAGTAAAATATTCTCACGAATATTTTCTTCTTTAGGTACACAAATGCGACCTTCATTATAAAAATTACCCATTATCGATGGAAAATTTTTTCCAACGATCTTTTTCACTTATTGACCCTTCTTTAAGTGATTCCTTTGAACCACTATCTTTTTTAAGTAACACCCTTATATCACTAGCAACTGCATTTTTTTTACTCTCTATTTCATAGTTATGTTTTTTAATCAAGTAGTTCCAAACTACTTGATAGCTAGGGTTATTAGCACATTTTCCTTTTAAGTGAGCCAGCAATTCACTTTTTGGTTGAGTAAAACTCAACTCATTTAATATCATGGGTGATCAACTTAAAGCATCTACCACGACATTAAATTTTCCTTTTCTATATCTAATTTCAAAATCAAACTCTTATAGTATTTCAACCCATCTAGCCTTCCTACCTTCTCTTAACTCCTTTGAGTATTTAACCATTTAAGACTTTCATGGTCAAATAATACTTTAAAATTGGCATCATGCAAATAATGACGCCACTTTTTAATAGCATGCATAATTGCAAAGAGTTCTTTTTCATAAGTTGAATAGTTACTTTGAGATTTGTCCAACGTTTAACATTTGAATGCAATAATATTACTCCTACAACAAAATTACTAGCATCCGTTTCCAATACAAATCGTTCATTTGGATCCACTATTTGTAAAATAAGAGCAATAGCTATATTGCTACTTTTAATTTTTCAAAACTAGTCTGTTAATCATGAGTCCAACTAAATTGTTTTCCTTTTCCTTTAAGCTGATTCATCATTGGAACAATTGTCTTAGCCTCATCTTAGCATAATTCCTCATAAACTTTCGATAGAACCTTGCAAGTCCTAAAAAAAGCTTTGTAACTCATTTATATTAGATGGGGCCTTCCATCTCAATATAGGTTCAACTTTATCAGGATCCATACAAATCCCTTCCTCAAACACTATGTGTCTCACATTTAGATTTTTTAGCAAATAATTTATTTTTACTTAATAATTGAAATACTTTTCTGAGGTGCTCAATATGTTCTTGTTCATTTTGACTAAAGACTAGTATATCATCAATAAAAACCACCATAAATTTTCCTAAATAAGGATGAAGTATAATGTTCATCTTCATGGTCATAAACGTAGCGGGAGCATTGGTTAGATCAAAAGGCATAACTAAAAACTTATAGTGCCTAAAAGATGTCCTAAATGCTTTTTTTAGCACGTCTTCAATTCTAATTTACTTGATGATATCGAGACCTTAAATCTATCTTACTAAAATATTTAGCACCTTTGAGTTGATCAAACAACTCATCTATCCTGGGAATAGGAAATTTATTTTTTATTTTGTGATTGCATTCAATCCACGATAACCTATAAACAAGCGCATAGATCCATATTTTTTCTTCACCAATAATATTGATGAAGCCCAGGAAGACTTACTTGGCCTAATAAATCCTTGTTCTAAATATTCAACCAATTGTTTTTCAACTTCTTGTCTTTCAGCCAAACTTACTCTATAAGGTGGGTTACTAATTGGCTCTGAATCCTTCAAAACTTCAGTGGGATGATTTATCCCTCTATCTGGAGGTAAACCTTTTGGCAATGTTTTCAGAAAAACATCTTTAAATTCTTCTAATAAATTATTTAAAGAAGAATTAACTACTTCACAAATACTTGAAACAAACTTTTCACATGGTTTTTTAATTGAGGCATTGCATGACACAAAAACATTTGTTTTATTTCATTATCTTGATGAAGATTTTGGAGCTCAATATTATATATCAAAGGAGAAGAAAATACATTGTGCTCTTCTTGCAATAATGTAATCAATTTTTCTTTATGCTCAAATGTTAGTGTATTATGCAAATAGCTTCTCGAAAAGTGTTTTCCCAATGAAAATAACCATTCTCTCCCAAGAATTACATATGCAGTCGACAGACGCATCACTTAAAAATCCAAAAGTGCTTCATACTCTTGAATCTTTATCCCAACTTGGTTTACCATAGTATCCCACACTCATCTTTATCATAGCCATTGGCTAAAAATACTATATAATTATGAGAACTTGGTACTTAAGGCAACTTAAGTTTCTTAACCAAGTTGTAATTTAAAAAGTTATGTGTGGCCGTATCATCTATGAGGATTCTAACTTTTTAATATTTAATATTTCAATGCACTCGAACCAAATCATGTGATCAAAATGATGATTCCCACATAGATTTTTCCACCATACAATAATGTTTTTCATCAAAATGACCTACCTCGGTTGATTTATATTTAGGAGAATCCTTAAGTATTAACACTTGAATAGTGTGCAATAATTTTTCTTTAGGTTTATCATTACCGTTCTCCCAGTAAGTTCTTGTCTTTGGGACTTAGGACAATGCTTTTCATTATGTCTTGGCTCAAGGCAAGAGAAACAAAGTTTTTCTTTAACCGCTCTCTCAAAATCTTGCTTTTTTTGAAACTTACTAGGATTAGATTTTTGCTTTTTTGAAGGTTCTTCTTTTTTTAAAACCTTTCTCTTTTGAGAGCCAAAATTTTCTCCATGGGGTTTATATGAAAAAAAATTATCTTTTTCTTTATGGTTACCATTACCCATGGTATCGTTAATTTTATATATATATATATATATATATATATATATATATATATATATATATATATATATATATATATATATATATATATATATATATATATATATATATATATATATATATATATATATATATATATATATATATATATATATATATATATATATATATATATATTATAGCCTAATCTAAGTTTTTTGGCTCTTTGGAGCAAACTTCTTTCTTGTAATCCCTTTCAGGCCTCTAGTGAAGCCTTTTACTTTTTGAAAATTGTCTATGCCCTTAAGTTTTAAGACAATTTCTCTATAGTAAGCTATATATTGAGTGAGATTTAAATTCTTTTGTTCCATAGAACAATTATCCCACTCCTCCCAATTTCGATCTTCTTCATTTTCAGGAAGATATTCCTTTAAGAATAATTCCTTGAATAATCCCAAGAATCGGGTACTTGCCTAGCTTAACTACTAAACTCATCCACCATTTATAAGCTTTTCCTTATATAAGGATAGGGTAGCTTCAATGGGACGGTTATGATCAAGCACATTTCTTAAAAGATGCAAATCTTGCCATTTTTAGAGAAAAATATGGACCGCATCTTTATTTTGGGTGCCTTTAAATCTTTGAGTACCATACCCTGGTCTCTTGTTTTGGGACCCTTATCAATTATGGTTTCATTTAATCCTTTTTCTATAGTTTTTTCCCACCCCACCAATGTTACTTTTAGATATTTCTTTTACTCCCAATCCTTCCCCTCCTATCAAGGAGCTAAGAACACTCATCATTTTCTCAAGTTTGTTTTCTATATTAGAGATTTTTTCTTTCATCTCCTTCATTTTCATATTCTCATAATAATCATTAAATTCTAAATCTTGCATATCTATTTCATTTGGTTTTGTAATATCCTCTTCCATATGGAAAGAGGACATTAGGTTTTCCCCCTTCTCACCATTTTCATCCTTCCCACGTTGAGAAGCCATTTATTATAACACTAAGCAAAATGGAAAATTTCTTACAAAGCAACAAAAAAAAATGCAACACAGTGACCTTACTTGATTGGGTATTATGAATTTTCCTTAATGATGTGAAGAACAATTTTGTTGATTCCTCCTTGTTGACATTTTCTTCAATGATCCTTCAAGGTTGTCTTGTACTCCACTTGCTCCATGTAGAACTCCAAAAGTATGTCCAATTTATTAGGCAAGAGATATACCCAATTTTTTAGGCAAGAGGTATTTTGTATGGAGAAGATTTGAGAAATATAAGGATTAGCTTATGGAGATGAATAGAAAGAAATAAAGGTGTAGAGATTAATGGGTGTGTATAAGTAGAATTAGAGTTAGAAATGAGTGGCTCAATGGAAACATGGAAGATAAATAACTTGGCTTTGACACCAATGTAATTCTTCTTGCATTATAAGTTTGAGGACTTGTGAGACTAGTACTCCAACCATATCCTAAATGGATCCTAAACTCATGGGTGGTTATATAGGCCTAAGTGGTGCATGACCTTCCAACTTCAACCCCTTGACCTTTCATTGGCTAGACATTGCCTTTTCATTAACCAATCAATGCCTCTTCAACTACCCCTAGAAGGGGGCACCCTCTTCTGTGTCCCTTGGGCTTCCATTGTGCACCATTTACTTCTTATTTTACTTTAACTTTAATGCCTATTAACCATTGCTTAGGTATTCCTTATTTGAAATCCCCTGAACCTTATTTATATGCAAACCTTTTGCATATAAATAATATTTCCTAGTCTTACCTTTTAGTGTTTCCTGTTAGTCTCATAACATCGGTGCTCTCTTGCAAAATGCGCTTGACTTCTTTATTAGCCTCTACTAAGGCTTTGTTCCTTGCTCTTCTTGTAGAGCGAGATATTTATTCTTCCAATACTAAGGGTCATCTCTCTCTATGGCCATTACCTTGATCAAAACTTTGAAAATATTGAGCTCCTTCGGCCACATTAATGGCAAAAGTCTACATGGGATTCTATGGCCTCGACATATAAAAGCCAATGATCTTCACTTCCTCCCTATAAGCAATATAAGTCTTCTCTCTTTTATCATTTTGGTCCCTACGCTACCACCTCCTAGTCGTGGATATCAAACCCAATAGTCCTCACTTCCTCCCTAGAAGAGATATAGATTCTCTCTTTTATCGTTTTGGCCTAAGATACCACCCCTTGGTCATGGAAATCACCTTAAATTTTGGTGTACATTGCATTTATGTAGCGCTCAACATATATATCAATGCAATTTGCTATGGTATATCTCATGAAATTCTATTTGGGAGGATATAAGGAAGTGCATCCACTTCTCAGAGTCTTCCTGTTCTAGAAGTGAGGCAAACTCTGAGCTCTCACATTCCTCGTCCCAACGTTTTATGTTGAGGAACATGTTTAGTTCAGTGGTGTTATTTATGGTTATTGAGTCTTCGCAAATAAAAGATCCATCACTCATGGGATGATTTTTCCATGTTTGCAGGTTTACCTTGAGAATTTCATTCTTTTTTTGAATGTAGATGTGTTCTGTGTCCCAATCATGGACCATTATGGTTTCTTTCATGAAGGGTCTACCAAGGATGTAGTCATAAGAATTGCGCTTCTTAGAAAAGTCCATAACTACAAAAGAGTGGTGGAAACTTAGGCCAAAGGTCTTGGTTCTAAGATTTTGCAAAATCCCCATGGGTTTCGTTGTGGCTCCATTAGTAAGCTTGACTATTAGACAGGTAGTGTCAAGTGAAGGTTAACCCCCACTTTTCCAAACTCTATGTTTGGTATTGATATTGACTCTAGCCCCTCCATCTAGGATGGTTATAACTTGACTGTCCTTGTATTTTATGGGACGCATGGCATTCATGTCATTACTCTCAAAGTAGTGGCCTAGCTTATTCACCACAGTAGTTTTGAAATAGCTTGGTGAACTGCCTCTTCCCTAGTGGATTTGTCATTATCCGACTCATCTAAGGTGTCTTGAAGTGGTTACTCTTTCATGCCCACTCTTAGTCCTCCAATCTGTTAGGTCCTTCCATAGGCTTGGGCTTCCATGTTGCAACAAGGAGCCAATACAAATCTGGACTTAGGAGGAGAGGAAGGTGGTGATTCCTACTATGTCTCTAGGGGTATGTTCACTACTATCACTTACATAGCATTCATGCTCGATAATGGTATATGGAATGTGAAGTGGCCCTTTCAAGTGTGACACTCTTATGTTGTCACCCAAGAGTTTAAAGGAAATGGCTTCAAAGATTTTATCATCATCTTCTAATCCTTGTTCCAAGTCTCCTTAGGTTATGGAACAAACTGGTTCATTTCCCCGTCTTCTCTTGAGCAAGGTGAAACCGACCTTTGTGTTGGCATCCACTCCAATAGTGGGGACTACAAGAGATTCATCATTCATTTGTGCTTGGCATGTCCTTACCATTTCCTAGGCTACTTCTAGCCTGATTTTTCTCTCAATAGGATTGGGGTATTCTATCAGCTTTTTAGTCAGGTTGCTAGGGTCTATGACTAGTTCTTCTTGGTCCATGGCGGGCTAAGGGTTCAAATCTTTCTCTAAAGTTGGAAACTGTGTCCTTACTTGATCTCGCTTAAACTATTACGTGTTCTTTCCCTTGTTCTATCTTCTTGGACCTTTGTCTTTTGGTCTTAGGGATAACTCTAGCATGTTCTGAGACTTCATATGGTGACTAATAGGAACCAGGTTGGTTTTTGTTCCCTTTGAGTGTGCGGGAATCTAAACCTTGTCCAACTTCATGAGCGGCGTCTCTCCTCCTATTTTGCATTCTACTCACAACATTGAGGGAAACTATTTGTATTAGCCCATCCCTAATGCTGCGTAACAAGTTAATGCTCATACTCAACTTATGCTCTTAGGCTAGACCTAAAATGGATGCTCTTAACTGGCAATCCTTATACATGTGGTCAATACCACAACCCATGCAGAGTGGTACTAACAGGTTGTGGGTTGGTTGCTATATAGGTTCCATAGCCTTCTTGATGGGACACTATCACTTGCTAAGGTCCCTTACAGTGATAACATTATTGGCATACAGGATCCTAAGGCATTGATGTCCCTCCACCTATTGGATTGCACTGCATTGTGGTTATATAGATAGGGTAGACACTATCACCATCTTGAACATAATGACTTAGGATCTAGCTTGGGGGACTCTAAGCCTCTAGGGTTTATAGGTAGCTTGGGGGACTCTAAGCTTCTAGGGGTTGTAGGTAGATCGTGCCCCTCCTATTCCATCTTTCTCCCCTTCAAGTATTTTAATTAGGGCCAATTGATTCATGGGAGTTACCATGGGAATGGGTAGTTGTTATGTCAATATTGGAGGTGGTAGAGGTAACTCCAAAACTCTTAGCGCTCCTCTTTAAGGAGTGCTAAGAGTTCCTTTGGAATGGGTAGTTGTTATGGCAATACTGGAGGTGGTAGACGACATAACTCTGAAACTCTTAGCACTCTTCTTTGAGGCATATACTACCATGGAAGAGGTGCATTAGCAAGCATGGGCTTTTCTGGTGGAGCAAGCAATGCCAAGTGATGAGCATGGGTGGAGCTAGTGGCTTGCCTCTAAGGTTAACTCTTGTAGCAATGAGTAGAATCATGGTTTCCTATCCTCATTCAGTATGTACACCAAATTTCTCAGGGTCTTAGGTGGGGGCACTTTGTGCTTGTGTGGTTAGCATTACATATCAAACACCAAACCAAATCACATCTAGGGTATGGATGTGGTTGTCCAATGTTGTCTTTTCTTGACTCAACTTTCCATTGCTCGGTCATTTATTGCTAAGTG
Source organism: Cibotium barometz (assembly GCF_041138505.1). Lineage (NCBI taxonomy): Eukaryota > Viridiplantae > Streptophyta > Polypodiopsida > Cyatheales > Cibotiaceae > Cibotium > Cibotium barometz. The sequence continues at coordinate 18,692,054 of NC_141083.1, forward strand.
CAACCACTAGGTATTCTATGGCCAGTGCAGCATATTGAACACTAGACCAACTCATGTCTATAGTGTAGACATGGTCATTCTATGTTGTCCTTTCTTGACCTAACTTTCCATTTCTCAGTCATTTGTTACATAAGTATGGCCGCTAGGTCTTCTATGGCTAGTGCAACATATCAAACACTAGACCAAAACATATCTAGGGTACAGATGTGGTTTCCCTATGTTGTCCTTTCTTAACCTAACTTTCCATTGTTGTTAGTGCAACCACTACTACTAGGTCTTCTATGGCTAGTGCAACATATCAAACACCAAACCAACTCACGCCTAGGGTATAGATTTGCTTATCCTATGTTTCCCTTTCTTGACCTAACTTTCCATTGCCCAGTCATTTATTATAAGTGTGGCCGCTAGGTCTTCTATGGATGTTGACCTATGGCTCTTTCCCTTTTTCAACAATATTTGAAGGCACTATGCCAAAAGATGCTTTTGATGGGGTTCCTTTAGGGAGATTCCTTGAAGATGTTCCCATGAAGTTATCATCAAAATCTACGGCACTCCTACAATGTGGCTTAAAGTATTTGTTTTTCAAAGTACAAGGTATTATATAAGATTGAATCAAGGATTCCTTCAAGGAATCTCCCAGTTAGCTCTTCATCAAAGAATTTATCATTGTCCTTAGCAAGTCATCAAGTTGACGACATGTGTCGTACATTTGTTTAAACACTTCTAAGTACACAATGGGATCTCAAGTCCCATTGAACTTTGGAATTAACTTTGTGATTTGCATTGGTTTGATTATATTTTGCTATCTTAGGTGTGGTGCCACCACCGCATCTGCTGGTGGTGGAGTGTGGTTGTAAGCCATGTTACTATACCCCTCCCTACTGCTACTATCCTCAAGATATCTCCAGTGGGATTAAAGCAGCAACACTCCACCGCATCTGGTGGTGGAGTGTGGATGTAAGCCATGTTACTATACCCCTCCCTATACTGCTACTATCCTCAAGATATCTCCAGTGGGGTTAAAGCAGCCACACTCCACCGCATCTGGTGGTGGAGTGTGGCTGTAAGCCATGTTACTATACCCCTCCCTACTGCTACTATCCTCAAGATATCTCCAGTGGGGTTAAAGTAGCAACATGTAGTGGTGGAGGTGGAGGTGGAGGTTGAGGTTGAGGTAGTGGTGGCTGTGAGGGATAGTACGGCGGGTACCGGGGGTAGGTTGGTGGTGGCATGGCATATGCTGGGTATTGAACTTGTCCTTAAGGCAAGTTGGGGTACTGGGAGGGTAGCCATGTAAGGTTGGGTCATATTGTGGTGTGTATACTCCTACCAATGTCAAGTCTATTCTGGACCTTCTTACTCCTTGTTGTAAGGTTCCCATTGAAGTGTACCCAGCAACTTTAACTCTTCAGCCTTAGTGGCCTAGATTATTACAGGAGGGCGGCTCCAGTGGCCATAATATTGAACCTAAATCCCCCTGCGCACTGCTTGCACTGAGGTCTAATGTTGTGAAGCATGAATTTATGGTAACTATTCTGAACACTCCAAAGTATTTTCAGAGCTTGTTGAGCCAAAAGTTATTGGCATCAACATTTTCTCTGTGGACCTACCAGTTGTGGTTCTAGGAAGAATTACTCCGTCCTCTACAGAAGGGTTGGCACTTCTCATTCTTGAACTAGACTAGTAAGGATCCATATCGCGAACAGAGGCCTCCATGTTTGGTGTTTCTAGTCGATGGTGATCTCTTACTTGTTGCTAGGTGGTTTGATGATTCTTTGGCTCTCACTCTCATTGGTCAAACCTCTTGTGATAATATCTCTAACCACATCCACAAAACTCCTTTAAGTGGTTGTAGGGGAGTCAAGCACTGCAACCTCTTGGTCCATATGAGGCTCAAAAGAGATAAGGTCCTAGTAATAGGCCTCACCCAAGCTAGAGTCTTTGCTATCACTTGAGTACTCCGTCACTAAGGTTGCTTGGCTCCTATAAGGGCATAGGGATTGTGAATCGTGTGATTCCTCTTAAGAAGGTGCTCTCATTTGAGGCACTCTCTTCTAGAGTGGATTGAGTCTAAAAATCCTTCCTAATCTTGTGTACATAAAAGGATGATCATCTTAGAGCACACCCTTCAATGATACAAGCAGCATGGTAGCCATGGAAATTTTGGATTTAGCTATATTTTTAAGTTTTTAGCCTATGTTTGACTTGTGAATGCACATTCATAAGTTGAGAATGTGTGTTCTCACTTTTGAATATACATGGCCAGGTGAGTTGGGAACGTGCATGTCTACGTCTTAGTTAGACTTGATAACGTGCATTCACAAGTCTAGAAACGTGTGTGGGAAACTGTGAACATGCATGGCTAGAGAATATGTTGAAATATACAAGTGAATAGGGTGTGTGCGGGAACAAGCCCTTAGCAAGAGGCTATAAAAGAGAATCTGTAAATGTGAGAGAAGCCGTGAAAAGGTGAGAAGTATCTACTGGGAGAGAATAAAGGGTAGCATGAGGAGATTTAGGAGGTGTGGAGATATTCATGGAGAGAATCAAGCAAAAGAGGTGGCGTGAATCAAGGAGAAATCAGTGAGATTAGATGCTTGGATGTAAACCCTATAAATTGAGGCATTGGCCTAATGAGAATTTGCTGGTTTTTGATTATCCATGCCTACATTAATCTATCAGTTAATTGCTCACTAATCACATCTTAATTATCATCTAATCTCTTTGTTAATGATGTTGATTCTAGCATTTGATCCACCATAGCTCATCACATTGCTGCAAATTTAACATGGTATCAGAGCCTGGCCTAGAATCCATCAATTTATGAGCCTGTTATCTTGCTAATCACCTAGCTAATTAGGATTAGTAGATAATTAAGTTTTTACCTCTTTTTTCAATTAGCCTCTGTACCCCCAGCTCTGGTGGAGGAGCTCTCTCTCCCTTCATACATCAAATCAGCCCAAACTACTTTAGCCAAGCATAGCTATAACCCTTGTGCTCCAGCCCATTCAAACAAAAGCTCAAACCGCCGGTGCACACGCAGCAGTTTTATGCGATTTTGCAGGCGCCTATTTTTTGAAGAAAAAATGAGATCTCTACTGCTCTAGATGCAATGGGTCTGATTCCTCTTGGCCCTAGGGGTTTTCAAGGGTGCTCTACAAGCTAGTGAAGACAGATTTTGATTTGATCAAGTCTACTGTGAGATCCAAGCTCTTCATCAAATGGTGACTTTGGTAAAACAGAGATTAAGCATTCAATGTTTGGTCAAATCTTATGTTTCTTGGCTTAATCCTCTACTAGACTAATTGCTATTGATGGCCTTGAAAGGATTTGAGTTCATTTGAACTCTAAGGCCTCAAATCTGGACTCCCCGCATACTTTGTTTTTTGCACACAAAATAGAGGATTAATTTGCTAATCAGTATTAATCAGTAATAATCACTGTATTTTGGTGCAATTGAGGGTTAAAATTAACCATTAGGTATCTGATACAAATCCTTATAACTTCCGATTGCAATTCGGAGATGGTTTAATACTCCAACCATTCCATACAGATTTGTTACCTTCGGCTTAATGTAATTTTTGGTAAAATTATGCGATAAATTTGTGGTAATCATCATCTTGCATTTATCCCTTGGTTAATGCCTGCAAATCACACTCAAATTCAAGATTATTCATAGCCAAAGTTGCATTTGGGAATGTGCATAAGAATGAATGCTATATGCATTATGTATTGGGCACACATGGGTGATTACATCATTGTAAAAATGGGATCAGACACTGCCCTTGTCCTCCAGAATAAGGCAAGAGGTAAGACCTCCTGCATAGATTTGGGTTTGCATTGCATAATGACACAAGATAAACATCAAAAGCCCAAAAGAACTGTCAACAATACATTAAAACATGTTGCTCACATGGAGCAGAACTGACAGACAAGCTCGTGGCCCCAGCCATGAAAGAAGAAGAACATCTCTTTCCAAGAGGAGGATCAACACCGAGAAGAAGAGCTAGAGGAAGCATTAAAGGAAGACATGGACACGTGAAGAGAAGCTGCCATGACAAGAAGACTGAAGACAAGAGAAGAAGTGAGGAGCCATGTGAAAATCTCTGAGAGAGAGAGAGAGAGAGAGAGAGAGAGAGAGAGAGAGAGAGAGAGAGAGAGAGAGAGAGAACCCACAACCCAATGTAACCTACCCCAATAGAGTAATACCACCTCTAAGCCACCGATGATGTAGGCCATGTGGTAGATGTATGTGTGAGCACTTTAGACAAGGTCACGGGCACTTGTAGTAGCCTTGGACACATAGAGAGAGTGTGTGTGTCAAGGACTATGAGTTTAGGGACTTGAGGCAATGGTCGCGGACTATCAAGTAAGAGGGAAACTTGGTATAGGGTCCAGGTGTGCTAGGAGTATTCACTTGAGGGGAGGTGTTGAAATATACAAGTGAATAGGGTGTGTGCGGGAACAAGCCCTTAGCAAGAGGCTGTAAAAGAGAATCTGTAAATGTGAGAGAAGCTGTGAAAAGGTGAGAAGTATCTACTGGGAGAGAATAAAGGGTAGCATGAGGAGATTTAGGAGGTGTGGTCAAACTTAGAAACGTACGTTCCTACTTATAAACGTACATTCCCAAGCCTAGCCGAACATGTATATTTACGAAGGAAATTATTTTAGACCTTTTCTTGATGAGAATTTTCCTTATCAAACTTATAAACATACGTTCCTACTTGTAAACGTACATTCCCAAGCCTAGCCAAACATGTACACAGGCAAACTAGAGAGAAGTTTTTTGAGTCTTGGCCAACAACATTCCAGGTTTCGCCCTCTGATTCCTACTTCATAGTGTATGTTTTAATTTGATAGGATGCTTTATCTTTTTCTAAACTATCTAATGATATGCTCAATATGACCTAATGGTATTTCTACAAGGATTAATGGTGAGATTAATACTTACAATGAATTAAAAAACTCAAAAGTTTGCAAATGCAAGAAGGAAAAAGCATGAATCAAAGGAAATAGAATAGAACACTTACTTGTTAATCATATGTAAGTCATGTTTAAAGGATTGATCCATGCTCCACCATCATACCAACATATGTAATCATATGTAACTCGGGTTGATCCATGCCCCACCATCACACCAACGTAACCAATTGAACCAAAAAACAAACAACAAAACAAGAGTTAAACACTACCAACCAATGGATTTTCACTCCAACCAGGCTATGTCAATGCTCCAAATGCAAAGTATAGCAAGAGAGTTCTAAGCTAAGGTGCTTCCTCATCAATAGGAGTTCCAAATATGTTCATTGATTTGAGAACACTTTAACCTTACAAGATAGATAGAAGAAGAGCAAGGTTTTCACCTCTAGCAACTCTTAGTAGAGAAACCCTCTCTTGAGAGCTAGGGTCCTCAACCTTGCCTCCCTTGTTGTCATTCTAAGGGAGCTTAACAAATGGGTGGGGACCAAAGAGCGAGAGAGAGAGAGAGAGAGAGAGAGAGAGAGAGAGAGAGAGAGAGAGAGAACCATGGAAATCTCAACCTCTACTTCAATGCCTCGGTGAGTGAGAGCATGGGAAAGGAGAAAGCAAGAAGTGAACTAGCATCAACACACCATCACTCACCCACACAATCCTTAAGCATGCATGCAAAAAAGAAGAGAAAGTATATAAGTAAACTTCAATCACAAGAGTAAGAAACTCAAACTCAATTGTGAGAATGGGATTATGTCTTTTCTCATTAGTCAAAATGTCTTATATACAAGACTTATATGTATAATGCACGATTGCCCAAGTAATGTTTGAGGGCCCAAAAGCTAGTTTAGGCTAATTTCCTAGTCTATGTATGCACTACCAACATTATACAAGTCATAAGCTTGGTTTTAACTATCTTTTGGCATTACACGTCATAAGGTCAAAGATTTTCCATAATCATTTACATGAAGCGCATTACATAGTACAAAACATATGGCTCGAGAATGCTGCCATGCTTTTGAAGCAATGTTAGCCAATGTGGTTAACAATAAGCCTAAAAAGAAAGGTAAATGAAACTACTATTGAAATCTAGGCCATTATATCCATGAATGTAGAAAAGTCTTAGAGAAGGAGAAGAAGAAAGACTCGTGCATGGCTCGATGACACATCAGCACCAAGGAGTCAGCAAACTATGCACGAGTTAATTGGGCATTCATTATGCACTACAGATATGATCCTTATATCCATGATGTATACATGTCACAAATGAACATGTTTGGTACTTTAATAGTGGTACTAACAAGAGCATTACTTTTCAGCATGATTTATCTTCCCTTGAGTCTACTCCTCAAGGAGGCATAATCACATGTGTAAATAACTCCTCATCTCCAGTGTGAAAGGTTGTTGGTAAGTTTGTTCTCACTATTGAAAATGCTAGGACAATAACTCTCTTAGAAGTCTTGTTTGTGCCAAGCATTAAAAAGAACTTGATGTTAGTCTCTACCATTTCTAGGACAAGCCTAGTGTGGTCATATTTGTTGATTAGTTCATGACCAAAGTGATGGATAATTTGAGCCATGGGCTTTACAGGTTGGACATGTATGAGATATTTACACCTAATGCTTGCTAGTTATACTACCACCACATGTGCTATGATTGATGTGGAGCTTTGGCATGCCTGCTTTGGTCACTTGAATTTTGACAATTTGTTGGACCTTAAAGGCAAGAGATGACGTCAAAGTTACCAAAGCTTGAATCCCCTATCAAACATGTATATAAGGGGTGCATTGTTAACCTATGACGGACATTGAGACGTACTATGTTTTACGTCATTAATTTAAATATTCTGAGTCATGGGCCAGGCTTGTCGATACCATATGTTAAGGATAAAGGGATTGGGTGATCGCCGATGAGAGGCGCACCTTGAATATCAATAGGATAAGGGTTAGGATCGGCCAACCATGTATGGGCACCCATGTGTAAACGGCCAAGTCACCTATAAGAGTCAAATGTAACCCTAAAACCCTCATTCTCATGTGTTGAATACAAGAGTGCTCTTGCCTTATCCTCTTGGTTTCCTTCTCCTACGTGTGTGCGAGAGAGAGAGAGAGAGAGAGAGAGAGAGAGAGAGAGTGAGAGAGCGATCGAGCACTGTGTAGCGGCACGGCCGGCGGCGAGGTGGCGGCTCCTCCTTCACGGCTGCTGCGACGCGAGAATCCTTCACGGTGGCAGTTTGAGCGGTGAGTGACACACGTTTGCATTCTGTTTGAGCTTGCTTTCCTGGTTGTATGCTTGTAGCCATTCGTGGCTCGCATACGGTGTTCGGCAAGTCCCCAGCTACGACCTGTGCAGCAAAAGCGCACATTTTTGGCGCTGCTGCTGGGGAGATGCCCTGTACCAAGCTCCAGTTTGCAGCTCGGGCTACTGCGTGAAGTGAAATTTACATTGTAGGAAAGGCGACTATGTGTTTGTTGTCGAGGTGTTTCTGCGTTTTGCAATCTGTTTCTGCAATTCTGTTTCTTTTGTTATTTTTCCGCTACGCGTGCGTTCTGTTCTCTGGTTTTCTACGTGCGAGGGGGGGTTTTTGAATTCCCAGCCCTGGGCTGTGTGCAAACTGCGCCACGGCAAAGTCTGAACCCTAGAAAACTTATCCCAAACCCAAAAAAAAAAGGAAAAAATTTAATTTTGAAAAAAATAAAAAAAATAAAAAATTAAATTTTTTTAAAAGAAAAAAACCAAACGTGTGAAGAGGAAAGATTTTTTATTTGGAGAAAAAAAATTTGAAAAGAAAAACCCCCAATTGACCCCGACCCCGGCCTCGGTCTTTTGATATATATATATATAGGAGAGTGAGCCTCCATAGCTTTCTTTCAAGTGGGAGCTTATGGGAAGTTGTGCCCTATATGTAGCCCACCCCTCAAGGAGTGAAGTGAGCATGTGGGATAAAGCCTTCACCCTTTCCTCCACAAGCCAATAGGCCTGCACCCCTTCCCCCACAAGGAAACAGACTGTTTTGAGGACCACATGAGCTCTGGATAGGTGAACACGGTGCTGTAAAGCACGCTAGGACCCTTTAAACGATACGCTCGTTTCGAGGTATCACACGTCCTAGTTCAGATTTGACCATAAGTAAGGGGGTTAGAAACGGGTTAAAAATAATATAAAAACAAGTAAAAACGAGGTGCGAAACACCTAAGAAACCACTTGTGTGGGCTTCAAAGGTAGTCACCAATGCCCGTAGGGTACCCACGTCACATGCATCTACGCTCTGGTCGGGTACTAGAGCCTGAGCCACTAGAAAGCGTTTCAGTTTACGCAGGCTCGCACCATCCCTCCACGTTGGCATCTTGGCCTTCGCGGCTGGAACCCAAGGGAGTGCAACCCAAGATCCACGAATAGTGGATAGTGACTCGTCCTCTGACTCAGAAGCCATGGAAGGGCACCCTACCAAGAACCCTGAGGAGACAAGCCAAAACATGCCAGTTTGGGCCCCTCAACCTAGATCTAGCATGTTTAGTCGTTTAATAGAGACCTTTAGTAGAGCTACACGCTCTGAACATGCGACAAGCGAAGTAAATGAAGAAGGAGGGGTAGTGGATTCGCCATTCACATCTCATGTAGACCCTACCCTCCCAAAGAGTGTCCATGTGGATATTCTACCCACTTCGTTTAATGAGGGCCCTACTGAGCTACCACCTTCCGATGCTCTTCCTAAAGTAGAGGTCCCTAGAAGCCAATCCATAAGAAGTGACATTGCGTCCACTTCAAGAGAACCGTTTGGCACACCAAGACTGGATGGGATATTTCTCACTGAAAATTGGGAATATGATCTACACACAGAGACTCTAACTGACCTATATACGGGTTACACATACCATGTAGGTTGGTTAGAAGTCCTACGATCTACATCTAGCGCCACTAATCTAAAGGAACAACAACAAATGATATGTGAGGTTATTCATAGAATTATCCAAATTGAGAGGCAAAATAGGGGAGTGAACTTAGGTTCCACTGGCCCTATGAGATTTTTGGATACAGGCAAGGCCAAACAACCAACCCTATCACAATCGGAGACTCCCTCGGTGAGTCCCATAGACCCTTCATATGTTGTTTCGCCTGGAGTCTCAATGCAGGTTGAGCCCACGAGCAGTAACTTTAGCTTTCCAACCTTGGCTCAACTTTCCATTAAGGAATCCACAATGCCTACCCCAATGATGAGCATAACGAAAAGTGCACCTGTTTACCGCTGTAGTTAGTACGACGCCGCTACCTAGTGGAATAGTACATACAATAGTGCGTGCCAGCATGCTCATGTAGCTCCTATGCCTCTTAGTATGCCAATGGCGTATGTTCCACGACCGCCTTATCACAACCCTTATCCAAGAGGAGCTAGGCCTAGTCACATATCATATCCTACATCATTTGCCAACATACCCAGACCAACGCCAACTCCTATCAGCCAGGCTATCCCAGAAGTGCCTCCACTAGCTATGCCTACTCACCTAGGTGATCTCGCAGCGTTTGCTCAGACGATCGGACGATCTATTGCGGAAAACATGCGGGGCATGCCTGAGAGAGAACCTAGAAGCAAAGCAGTACAAGTGGCTAAGCTCACTCAGAACTTCAGTGGTAACGAGGATGTTAGGAAGCACATTGAAGTCTTCGAACACGTGTGTGATTCCTTGGAAGAGCACAATGAGCTGCATAAGTGTAAAGCCTTAGGCTTAACCTTGAGTGGGAAGGCCGGAGATTGGTATCGAACCTTAAGGGTTGAAGAGCACACTCACTACCCCACTCTCAAGAGATTGTTCTTGAAAGAATACATATGTGAGGGTGTGCTTTGGGGAGTAGCATCTCAACTCCAAAAAGCTGAACGCGAGGAAGGGGAGTCAGTGAGAGACTTTATAAGTCGATTGAAGCATCTAAATTCTCGCTGCACTCCCGATGAGCACTTCAATAATAACCAACTGCTCGATAGATTCATCCGAGGATTGCGCCACGAGGACATATACAATGGCCTAGTCATTAGAGGTCTTACAACGTGGGAAGCAGTCACTGCCAATGCAATCCAGTTAGAAGACAACTTGATGATTGCAGGTAAAAAGGTGTCTTCGAAGACAAAATCCGTTAGTTCGCAAGTATCGAGCCAATGACGGTAAAACCTATTGCCAAGGAGCCCAAGATATCCGAAATGTCTCTGACCGACCTTACTAAGGCTCTCCAAGAATACTTTAGGGGTAATCGAGCTCCTCAAAATAGCCATATATACCCAAGAAGAGAGCAACAATGGTGTTCGGTTTCCTTAGGATCACATAGCACGAGTGAATGTCCCACATTCAGAGTCAAATTCAATGGGAATTGCAATGCATGTGATAAGTATGGCCATCAATCTAAAGATTGCCTAGTACTTAAGCGAATGTTGGCAAATCAGGCACCACCTACTAGCCTGGTCAAACACACCTCAAGTACCCGCGCTAATCCCTGCACAACCTGTCGAGCAACCGTCACAGCACATAGTTCCAAGGAATCCAAATGTAGTCCAGTCTATGCCATTACCACCGCCAGTGCTAGGACCACAACCTCCACATCCAAGGATTACTCCTATAAACCAGATGGGTTGTGAGTCACAGTGCGTGTGGGGATTATGAAGAGGAGATAGACCCCACTGCTCCATACGGGATTGATACATTTGAAATGACTCCCCAGTACTACATGAAGGATTATTTCGGGCAAGTCACTCCTAGTCAATTCATACAAGGATAAAGATAGATTTTTTAAATTTTTTTCTTTATGAGACAATTCTTACTCTTTTCCTTCTTTCACTTTTTCTTTCACCTTTTTCTTTTTTTCACTTTTTCTCCTAGTCAATTCATACAAGGATAAAGATAGATTTTTTAAATTTTTTTCTTTATGAGATAATTCTTACCTATTTCTTTCTTTCACTTTTTCTTGAAATTTCATTGGTGTTATGAATTCTATAAATATAACAAAAGCTTATGCAAAAACTTGAGTCATCATTAAACTTTGAAAGGGCTTTGTTTTGATTTGACATGTACATTCCCTCACACATATCTTTTATCGCTCTTGCTCTTTTAGATTTAATTAAGATAACATAAGGAATAGAAATAATACCCTTAGCATAGAATAGGCCACGGGTATTATAGGAATATATTTTAAGCTCTCTTTAAAATATTATTCTATCCTCTTAGATAATTTGGGGATGCTTGGATTATCTTTGTTATCAAGCCAAATCATGTTAATATCATGGGTGATACTATTATAGATATTAATACGTTTGGTATAAATTGATGTATGGTTAGGGCCTCCAATGTTTGTTATAGTTTGGTTTGTATGGAAGGGTGATTCCTGGATTACTTATGCATGGCAAACATATGTGTGGTTATGGTTTGTATACTTATGAAATTTTCATTTACCAATTTATTGTTGATTATTTTATAGGTGAATAGGATTCGGAAGATTGAGGAGAATTTGCACATTATTATTATTTGGGCACACATTTTTGTAAACAAGCTTTGTATATACATGTACTAGCTTGTGCACATTTTGATTCATTTTGGAATGCCTCAGTTTATTAAGCTTAGACTTGAACTTTAATATTTTTGTAAAACATGATATGATTTAACCCTAGCCTCAATTTATGGACACTCTATTTTTTAGCATAAGAGAGTGTCGTCGTGCAAGTAAAATCACCTTTTTGTATTTTTGGAGGGTATGGCCTATTTTGGAATAAAGATTTATGTAAATACTCATGTGTGGGGAGAGGCTACACATGAAGGGGGATGATTGTACCCAATGATTGAGTCGTGATCTTGACCTAAGTATTTTATTTGTTATTCATTCAGATCTTGAATATGTTGAATATATGGTCCTTTGATGAGTTATTGGTTTGAATTAATCATTTTCTTGCAAGTTCCTATTTTCTCCATTTTCCTAGAATTGGATCCGTGTCAATGGAAACGAGTGCCTTGTAAGTATATGAATACTCGCTTTGGCAGCTTGTCACAATGCTTACTTTCAGAACTGTGCATAAGCACGCTCAATTGGGAGACCCTAAACTAAATGTATAGCCTCGTATTACATAGATAGATGAGGTACCCAATAACCTTGTAAGATTCCTCCCTCCAATTTTTAAGATGTAAAGGTGTAAGAATCTCCCCTTTAGTCTCTGTAATCATGCCCTAATTCTGAATGCAAGGAAACATTGTTTTACCATGTTTTGGTCTAGAGAGAGGTAATACAGTTTTGAAATATTTTTGGATAAGAATTTTCTCCCAGTCAATAGGAAGAGATCCCTTGAAATAGAATCTTAAAAAGAGTTTTTCAATGTGCATTAGAAATTAATTGAATATGTGAATTGGACATCTTGGCCTAGGGGTATAAAATTTCAAAAAATTCTTATTAAGGTCCGAAGAGTGTCAACAAGAAGGGCCAATAAGGTTAATCCAAGTGTTGGGATGAGAAAAAGGAAAAGAATATAAGAAAACCTCCCAAAAATGAGTAAATTCTCACATAAGATGAAGAGTTGACTAGTACAGGGTTTATTAGTAAAAAATAGGATTGTTTAGTAAAAAAATAGAAAATTTGACACCTCAGAATGGGGAGAAGGGCTCATGAAGGAGGCACCTTGAAATCACATCAAGAGGGCATTTTTAAATTAAAAAAAGTGAGATATTTCATCTCTTCTCTCTCCTCCTTCAAACCAAATAAAAAAAGTGAGCCAAACTAGTCTAAACTTGTCCAAAATGGATCAAACTCGAGCTGGAATTCTCTAGATTCTAGTTGGACTTGGTTGGTGGCCTCCCTCACCTATAAAGATACCCCCATTCCTTTGTATTTTTATATTGGAGTAACTATATGCTAGTGTAATTTTTAGTTTATTATATTTCTATTATTGTGAAGCTTTGGAGCTTCATTAAACCTCTTCTTTCTTGAAGATTACCCTTTCCCCTTGGTGGCCAAGCCTCTTCCACCATGAGGGCTACACCATTTTTGCAAGGTAAAGAATCAAGCAAACCAAGGGTAAGCCTAAACAATGTTGTTTATGCTCTTTTTTTAATGTTATTCTTCTTTCCAACCTCCCTCATGCTTGGGAAGCATTTTATTTTGTGGTTTTTCTCTTAAAACCATGTTTTTCTTGATTATGATGAATTAATGTTTATGTTTAAGCTTAGGTTTATACATAAACTAATTCTTATGTTAAAAGTGTGATTTTAACCATTCTCATTTCATAGTAAATGTGGGGAAACTATAGCAAAATTTTATCAATAGAAAATGAAGGTTTTTGCATAAATTAAATTTTATGCTATAAGTGAAGTTTTGAATATTCTTATTTCATAGTAAATGCGGGGAAACTATGGTAAAATTTTATCATTAGAAAATGAATGATTTGCATAAACTAATTTTTATATTAAAAGAGGAAACTTGAGCATTCTCATTTCGAAGTAAATGCGGGAAAACTATGATAGAATTTTTATTATTAAAAAATTTATTTTTTTGCATAATTGATTTTTATGCTAAAAGTGGAGTTTTAAGCATTCTCAATTTATAGAAAATGTGGGGAAGCTATGGCAAAATTTATAGCATTAGAAAATGAATTTATGCATAATAATTTTTTATGCTAAAAGTGGAATTTAATCATTATCATTTCATAGAAAATGCGAGGAAGTTATGGAAAAAAATATATATCATTAAAAAAGAATGAATTTATGCAAAATAAAATTTATGCTAAAAGTGGAGTTTTGAGCATTATTCATTTGCCTGAAAAATAAAGAAGGTTATGCATAAATTTTTTAGATGAATTATGGAAATGATTATAAATATAATTCACTTAGATAAAAATGGAATGATGTGAAATAATGTGAATGGATGTGAAATGATGTGAATGGATGTGAAATGATGTGATTAGATGTGGATTGATGTGGGAATGATGTGGATCGATGTGGGAAGATGTGAATAGATGTGGATTGATGTGGGAATGATGTGATTAGATGTGGATTGATGTGGGAATGATGTGATTAGATGTGGATTGATGTGGAAAGATGTGAATAGATGAGGATTGATGTGGGAATGATGTGATTAGATGTGGATTGATGTGGGAAGATGTGAATAGATGTGGATTGATGTGGGAATGGTGTGATTAAATGTAGATTGATGTAGGAAGATGTGAATAGATGTGGGAATGATGTGATTAGATGTGGATTAATGTGGGAATGATGTGATTAGATGTGGATTGATGTGGGATGATGTGATTGGATGTAAATTATAATGTGAGATAATGTGATTGGATGTGAAAATGATGTGATTGGATGTGAACTGATGTGAGATCTAGAGTCGATGGCTTGGGAGCGGGATTTTGAGCAGTCATACTGAGTGTTGGTTCTTACATTGTGACGTCTGGTTGTCCAATCGATATTGCACTTGGTGGCCAACATCCATTTGCGCCCTAAGTTTACAGTGCCTTCCATGGTACCAGCACGCATAACCAAAAGCTTTGAATTACGGTCTCCTTATCATAGGCAACTGGAGTGTGCAGAATTCCTGAGACAGGGGTTTTCTTCTTGTTGATACCTTGAACTTGGATAGCACTCTTGGATAAAGGTGGTTTTCCAAGTTGACACCACACGCCATATGATAGCAAATTGTGTTGAGCTCCTGTATCCAATAATGCATTATACAGCACCTCCCCGTAAGGACTCTGTAACTCAATTGGGTATCTTAGAGGTGTGTCAGATTCTAGTGAATCCTCCTCTGCCTCCTCGAAAAATACTTGTGTAATTCCCAAGTTGGCTTCTCGTTGGCGCCTAGCACGCTGTTGACGTTCTTTGGCTTCAACTCTCGCTTGTATTTTCTTAAGCTCAGCTTGTTCTTTAGCTGCCTTCTTTTGATGGATTGCATATAACTCCTCTTGGCTTAGGGGGTCACAGTATCTTTTGAATTTACTCCCATTAAGGAATCCAATGGTTTCAACTCCGTCGAGAGTCTCCACTCTGATGGTACCTTGCGGGGTAATTTCACATACTCTATACGGTCCCTTACCAGCATATTTGAGCTTCTTCTTTTCGTTTCGCACTCCATACATCAGGACTTTATCCCCAACCTTGATGTCCTTGTCCTTTAGGTGGCGATCAAACCATTTTTTCCTTCTATCCTTCTCCACAAGGGCATTGTACACAGCCAATTGTCTTTCTTTGTTTAGCCACTCAAGGATATATAGACGCTCTACTAATGGATTACCATCCCAACCCTCTTGAGTAGCAACACGAAGACTAGGAATGACAAATTCCCACGGCATAACCACTTCTTGGCCATATACCATTTTGAATGGTGTGCAATTAATAGCCACTTTGTACACAGTATGATAGGCCCATAAAGCTGTTGTAAGCTTTAGATCCCAATCCGTGCGATGAGCTTCAACTATCTTTGTCAAAATAGAGATTAAGGTCTTGTTGGTACTCTCGGCTTGGCCATTCGCTTGCGGGCGGATAGTAAGGAGTAGATTTATGATGGGATATCATGAAATTTGTTGTGAGCTCCTTAATCACTTCATTTATAAAATGCGTACCATTGTCGCTCACAAGTTCAAAAGGACAACCGAAGCATGTGATTATATTTTCAAAGAGGAACTTGGCTGTTGTCCTTGCATCTGCCTTATGTGTCGCTTTCGCTTCAGCCCATTTAGTCATATAGTCAGTGACCACAATAATATAGCAAGATTGTGTGTTGCGGGCCGCTGGGCTAATTGGACCTACAAAGTCTAAACCCCACTTTTCAAATGGTTGGTTTACTTTGATCGGGTGTAGGGGCATCTGATCTTTCCGCTGGGGTTTCTTGTAGCGTTGGCATTCATCGCAACCCTTCACAAAGAGTGATGCATCTTGGAACATAGTGGGCCACCAATACCCCGATTGTAAGATCTTTCGCATAGTTAAGTCTCCTGAGAATTGACCACCGGCTACACCCATATGTGCCTCTTGTAAATGTATAGATACTCATCCTCTCGAGCACAACGCCTAAGAACGTCATCCTTTCCTCTTTTATAAAGAGTCCCGGCTATCAGGCAATAGGGTTCGCATTCTTTGATCAGCTTTCGAGCTAGATCTTTACGAAGCTCCTTGGGTGGAAAGCCATTAACCAAAAAGTTAACAATCTTCTCACTCCATTCAGGCAATGTCTCCACCATGAACAGGGAAGTGTCAGGTAAGTTATCATCAACCCCCGTAGGAGCCTCACCATTAGGTATGCGAGACAAATGATCAACCATAACATGTTTTTTGCCAGGTCTCACAACAACAGTGAAATCAAACTCAAGAAGAATCAATAGCCATTGTGTGATTCTTCCTGTGGAGCATGGTTTGTTTAACAGCAGATACAACAATGCTTGATGATCCACATAGAAAACAAACTTGGTGGCAAGGAGGTAATAACGAAATTTCTTTACTGCATATATCATTGCCAACCCTTCTCGCTTCGTAGTGGTGTAGTTCATCTCAGCATCGTTCAACTGGCGACTGGCAAAGCTAATGGGGTAGTCTAATTTGTGTTCTCCAGGTTGAGTTAACACACACCCAATAGCAAAGTTTGATGCATCAATATGCACATGGAAGATTAAATCCCAGTTAGGCATTCGCAAGATTGGAGCACTCGCTAAGGCCTTCTTTAATAGCTCATAGGCACGGTCACATTCTTCGGTCCAAATAAACTCGATGAGAAGCTTATACAATGGTCGAGCTATCTCAGCGAAGAATAGAATAAACCTTCGATAATAACCAACGTGGCCCATAAAGCATTGGACTCCCTTATAGTTGGTGGGTGGGGGCAATTCCAGAATGACCTTGATTTTACTCTCGTCAATAGAAATCCCATTTTTGGACACTATATGCCTAAGATAACTCCGTGTTTAACCCAGAATTGGCATTTAAAAGGATTCAATGAGATACGATATAATCTACACCTTTCAAATACTTTTCGTAAACACATCAAGTGCTCGTCCCAAGAGGAATGAACACAAAGATCATCTAAGAAAGCTTCACAGAAGTCCCTTAGATATTCCTTAAAGGCCGTGTTTATCAATCGTTGGAATGTTGCAGGTGCATTGGTCAAGCCAAAAGCCATGACGCGAAAGGCAAACACTCCAAACTCTGGGCCTTTGGCTTGAATTTTAACTAAATGTGCTCTAATGGTGATTAAACTTTACAAAAGTGAGATTGGGGTCCATGTTTACATACTTGGAAAGTTTGGTCACCATCAGAGTACATTTGGTTGCAATGTGTTCCACGTGGCATTAGAGAGCTTTCTCAAAATTGGGCCTTTAGTCCACACATTAGATTCAAATATGCTTCAATGGTGATCAACCTTTACAAGAGTGAGGGTGGGGTCCACATATACACACTTGCAAAGTTTGATTGCCTCAGCAGAGCACATTTGGTTGCAATGCGCATTCTATTTTCCTGGTTTCCTAATGTGTCTCGTGACCTTAGAGAGCTCCCTCAAACTTGGGCCTTTGGCCCTCAATTTGCAACTAACTGTGCTCTGATGGGTGACCAAAAAATTCACTTAGGGTGGGGTCCACATATACACACTTGTAAAGTTTGGTCAGCACACCAAAGCACATCTGGTTATAATATGTGACCCATTTTGGTTTTTAATGTGTCACCATATATCTCCCTCTATGTGCTATGTAGCACACTGTATATGTTATATAGCTAAGGTACTACAAAGCACATTGAATGTATCACATCATAATGCTATTTAGCACAGTGTATAAGCGCAATAGTTGTGGCACACTATATATGCTATATAGTGATAAATGCTGTTTTAGCTTGGTCCTCGACTACAATTGTGATCTGATTGTAACCCGAGTACCCATCTAAAAAGCTATATGCCTCCTTGCCTGCCAGTCTTTCAAGCACATGTTCAGAATATGGCAAGGGGTAATGATCCCTTCTGGTGGCTGCATTAACCTTTTTGAGATCAACGCACACTGTGAGTTTCCCATTCTTCTTTGGTATGATGACTATCGGAGAAACCCATTATGAGTGCTCAATAGGGTATATGAATCCACATTTTACAAGCTTTTCAATTTCCTCTTGTACAATCTTTGCATACATACTTAGGGTTCATTGGGTAGGGACGTTGCTGGACTGGTTTAGCAGTGCTAATAATTGGAATCGTGTGTTGCACCACCGAGGGTGGAACACCCTTCATATCATGATATGTCCAAGCAAATATATCCTTGAATTCTTTAAGAAGCTTCCTAAGTGCAGCTTCCTCTGACTGGGTGAGGTCTTGAGCAATAAAAACTAGTTTAGACTCCTCACCCGGATCTGCTAAGTCTATCTCCTTAACTACCGCAGGGCCATCGTAGACACCGCTACTCCCATTGGTAGGCGTTCGTTGGGCTTTTGTGTAGACCACTTTATGTTCCCCTGTGGTGAATGATTTGAAATGCTCAGGTGCGGGGTGTAAGTCTACTGGTTCTTGTTGTGCCAGGCTTTTTTCTTTCAATTCTGCCTCCTTTTGTTGCTGAGCTAACTCTTGGTTTTGCCGCCTTCTTGCAGTACGACTTAGTTTCGGCTTCTCTTCGATTTCTAATTGGGCGACATCATGAGGTTGTGGAATACACCACATGACACTTTGGAGGTATTGTCCCCAATTATCCGCTAACTTCCGATGAGCGTCAATAGCTCCTACATAACTAAGCCATTCTGCAGTGGATCTCTCCTTGTTTATTGTGGTTCGCACATTAGCTCGATAGCGTTGGCACTTATGTCTCGTTTTCTTCTTACCAAGTTTTTGATTTTTGTTTCTATCAAATTCGAACTCACTTGGTCGATTTTCACTTGTGTCCCCCTCACTTTCGGATGAACTGCAGGAGGTCACCGTCCTAGGCCTTGAGCACATTGCTTCCACATTTGGGTGAATATTTGATTCATCCCCCCCATCAGGCTCAGAGTTAGTTTGTTCTTGAGATTCATACTCAGAGTTACATTGGTCAGAGTCTTCGCTACTGTCAGTTGAGTTTGCCACTTTCTTGCCACCATCAGGAGTCAAGTGCATAACACCTATCATGTTTATTGGCACTAACGGTGGCATATCTTGCCCCTCAGGTGTTACCCAACTTGTGCCTCTATTTCCCCATGTGTCTATGGTTGCCGCTAAGTGTACCCAATCCACGTTATCCGACTCAGTCATACCCGGTAGGACATCCATATAAGGAGAATCTTTCCCATCATCAGTCTCTTTTTTGCATGTATAGCAATACCTTAATGGGGCGGAGTGAATAGTGGTATCCGATCGATTATCAATGATAACCTTGCTTCCTAAAGGATGTGCACGACCATTCTCAAGATCAACTCGAATGACAGAGTCCTGGAATTGTAGGTAGACATGGTTTTTCGACCAATCATGCACCATTTGTGCTTCCCTCATGAAAGGATGTCCTAAGATCATTTGATATGACATAGGATGCTTGTTGGAGAAATCCATTACAATGAAGGTATGTTTTACCTTGTATCCGAGGACCTTGATCTTAAGGTCCCTTAACATTCCAATAGGTTTAGCAATAGTTCCGTTTGCCATCTTAACCACTATGTTTGTGACTTCGAGGTGAGGTCTTCCCATGGATTCCCAACAGTTTTTAGTCATAATGTTCTATTCTTACTTATATACTTTCTGTCATTTCTTGCTTATGTGATTGTTAATGTTTATTTGCTTCATTTCATAGGTGAGCGAGAAGATGAAGATTCATATACAACAAAAAAGTGTGCAAAGATATGAAGATTTCAAAGGAAAAACTTTTGAGGTATTCTTATAACTAAATTACGTTTTCTATCATTGTCTAGGTTACTTTAAGTTGATTTTAGTTTCAAGATAGTTTTGGCTTTTTTCAAATTAGGATTTGAAAGATGCTGAGAGATCAAACATGGGTATCACTACCACTTTCAAGTGAGATTTATAAAGTAAGTGATATTGCATTAAAGGAATGCATGAATATTCAAGTTATTAGTTTTGATTTTTTGCTTTGGGTAATTCATTATACTTTAAAACTTTGTAATTGAGTGATCTTTCGGAGGAGAACATAGAGAAAATCCTTGAAATACATGGGTGTACATATCATTAAGGATACATACTTCTCTCTCAAGGGTACATATATTAACAAGACGAATAATAGTTTTGGAAACTACTCCAAAGACACCAAAAAGCTAGGGAGTGAATTTAGAAAATTAAAAAAGTTAGATTCAATGCATAATTTAATTCACTTAAATTGGAAGACATGGAGATTTTTATCATGAGATGTAGCTCAAGTTTAATGGCTTTATAAACATGCTAGATCTTTTAGCTACTTTTAACTCTCTAAAAGTTATATATGAAACTTTGAAGTTTTTGATTTGAAGTTTTTAAAGTGATTTTGAACTTTGATTTTGATCTTATATTAATAGGTTAATGCTAGATTTTAGTGTTACAAATTCAAGTTGATGCATACTTATTATAGTGTGGTGGACATTATGGAGAAAAAAATAAACTATTTCACTAAGTAAATTTTAAAGTTTATTATGTATACTAGAATATATGAAAATTTTAAAAATATAACATTTTTCTATGTAGCTTGTATCTTTATGTAGATTCTTTTTGTTACAGGATCATGGTACATGAAGATTAGAATATTTCATAAATTGAATAATAGAAGAAATAAACCATCATCACCATAGCATAATAGAAGAAATAAACCATCATCACCATAGCATAAAACAAAAGCATGAAAAATCAAAGAACACAAGATTGGGTGCAATCTCTCCCCCTGACGTGTGTGGCTCCACTCCCATACGCGGTATTTAAATCATATTCATAAATTTAGCCCTTAGCGCCATAAATAGCATAGCTTTTACAAAATTAAACCTTAGTACAATGCTTTTAAAGCATCTCATCAAAAATAAACATTTTCCAACATATGTACAATGGGCCAAATCATACAAAATCAAATATTTAGCATACATGTGCTCAACTAGATAATCTCATCCAATGTCCACCTTGGTTGTTCCAAAATCATGATCTATACTCAACATAGTCCACAATGTTAGATCACAATTACTTTGGAATCACTCACAAAAATAATTCTAACAAATGGAAATCATTTACTACCATACTTCACTCATGAACCATGCATCACACATAATTAATTAGATTCACTCCCATGATAAAATATTCTAAAAATTCTCACTCCCGTGATAGTCCTCCCGTTTGAGAAGACAACTATCCTCGGTTGTAACTATCAGCACACACGAGTTATGAAACACATTAATCTTTCTTACATTGGATTCACTCCCAATGTCCTCACACGTGTTACACGTGTCTTAAAGTTGATCGGATTCACTCATGATCAAATTCCCATAATCTTTGCATGCATCGCATATGTCTTAGAGTTGATCGGATTCACTCACAATCAAACTCGCAAAACCTTCACACACGTCACACGTGTCTTAGAGTTGATCCAATTCACTCACAAATCAAACTCCTACATCACACATATTCATAGAGTATACCACACGTATTCATAGAGTATACCACGCCTCAGATGTGTCACAGCTGGATGGATTCACTCACAACCAAATAGGGTCACCCTCATGAAGAATTAATTCAAAAGAGTTTATCAGATTCACTCACAATCAAACTCACACATTTCTTACATGCATCACACATGTCAGTTGGTTGGATTCACTCTCACAACCAAATAATTCTTTAATCACGCTTGGGTCATCCAAGATATTCTTTTCACTTATTGGATCACCCAATAATAAATTAATTGCCATAACATTCTCTCTTGTTTGGGTTGTAACTGACCTTAGTTGCATATTTAATTATCAATTGAAGAGTGTCAGAATATAACATCCGTCTCACAGATAGAATCCCTCTCAACACTAGATTGTGAAAAGTTATCCATCACAGATAAATATCACTTAGATTATCCGTACTACGGACATCAAAAGACTATCCTTCACATACTCCAATATAAGTATCTTTCATGGACACTAACATGAGTATCTTTCACAGACACCAACACAAGTATCTCTCACACAGACACCGACACAAGTATCTCTCACACAGACACCGACACAAGTATCTCTCACACAGACACCGACACAAGTATCTCTCACACAGACACCGACACAAGTATCTCTCACAGACACCAACACAAGTATCTTTCACAAACACGTAGTTAACCTTATTTGAAAATAGAAAAGAGATTAATTTGAAGAAATTGTTTTAAATGAGGTGCTAAAGTTTAAAGGTTGAATGTGAAATAACAATAAGTTGCATACATTCTTCGGTGATCAATCTAAAAACATATGTGCATCATTGTTAGTTCACTCAAGTCCTAATAGTAAATGGTCTAATATATATTTTCTTCCACGTATATAAAGTACATATCAATCATTGAACTATCTTGACCAATATATTTGAATTTTAACTATAGTTTTTTTTTTAATAAACAATGCATAAGTATGAGTTTTAGGCTTACCTCTCTAGTGGTAGAAATCATGATTGGGAGTACCCTCTTGTTTAGGTTGATCACCTTTTTCTTTGTCTTCAACCACATTCATGACTGCAACTCGATTCTTTGTCTTTACAACTGGACACTCATATGCATAATGTCCTTCTTTTTCGCACCTATAACATGTAATCACATAAGATTTTTGATCTCCATTGTTATTCTTTGTAGCTTTTGCTTTCTTCCCATTCACTTGTAGACCATTGTGCTTCTCTGCTTTATCTTTGTGCTGAAGCTTCTCAAAACATGTAGATCAAGAAGATAGAGGAATATGAGAATCTGTCATTGTAGTGTCCCTCGGAAACTCATTTTTTTTTCTCGCAATTTGTTGCTAGAGAGAGATGGCATTGCTAAGAGAACGAGGATGAAACATGTTCACTTCTGCTCTAATAATTGGCTTCAAACCTGCTATAAACTTCCTCCTTTACTCTTTTTCACGAACTTTCTCTATAGCTTGAAGTTGCAATAAGGTTTTCCAAAATCTGTTAACATAGGCTGATATGTTCTCCTTTTCAAGCTATCTAAAAATATCCCATTGCTATTTGGCTTTACTCTTATATGACAGAGGTAAGAAATCCTTTTTGATCAACTTCTGGAATTCTTTCCCGTGACTTTGGTTTGCGTTTGCCCTCTCTAATAACATTCCACCAAAGAGCTGCACTGCTTTTACCAAATGATTAGTAACACATTTAACCTTATCCTTCTCAGAAAATTTCTCTCCAGAAAATAATCATCAAGCTGGCTCAGCCATGCGAGTATGACGTGTGGATCTTTTTTGCCATTATAATCCTGAAAAATTAAAGTCTTTTTGTTGATCTTGTGTCCCTTTCGAGACTCTTGAGCTTTGAGAGTAGCTCGCATAGTTATTTGGATAGGGTCCTCATCATAGTTATTTGGATAGGGTCCTCATCATAATCCAAAGAATCAGATTTGGAATATGCACGTCTTCGCTTCTTGGCGAGGAAATTTTAACTCAAGATCTTCTCTTTGCTCGTCTCATTCAACAACTAAGCTTGAAGTACGTTTACTTGATCTTGGATAGTAGGTGGTTGTGGATAGATTACCATTGTAAAAAAAGCAAGTAAAATAATATGGAAATGAAGAAATAAAATAGAAAAGGTAGCAAACTTATCTGACTACCGTGTATTTCGAAAAAAGGCTGGATGAAGTGCTCGAAGTCGATGGCATCCAACAAACAATAATAATGCCTCGACGTTACAATTCGGAAAGAAGCATGTTCAAAACCTCTTCGAAGAATTTTCAAAAAATTTGCTAAGAAATAATGCCCAAGTTTTGGCCACTGCTAAAATTTTGATGCCCACCACAAACTGTAGTTGTGACCCCTCTTTGATGATATGTAAAAGCTTTATTTTAAAGTTTTTAGAAGCTTTTGTGTTAGGCTCCTTTTTTTTTAAGACAAAAGCTTAAGCTTTTAATGCTAAGTTTTAATCAAATTTTTACCAAGCTTTAAAATAAAGGTTACTAATTTCAATTCTATAAGCTATGTTATAAAAAAAAGCTTCATGAAACCAAGAGCTGGGGCACAAATGGACGGCCGGTGCAACCGAGTCGACCACCCATGCGTAGCGTGATTTGGACAGAAGGAAAATATTAATAATAATAATTTATAAAGCTTAAATTAGATTAAGCTTGAGTAAGCTTATTAAAGCAACAGCCAAACAGCGTGCCCACGGAAGGTTTAAGAGAGAAAAAAAAAGAATTTAGCCACGCCACACAAGGTGGAGAGGAAAAATTAGAAAGAAAATTTATTTTTGGCTTAACAAAACCAAAATTAGAACATGAAGCTTGGTTCCATGCTAATTGCATCCCTAAGGTCAAATCTAGCTTTGGTTCCCCATACCAATTTTCATTATCCTTAGAGTGTGGCGTCGTTTTGTAGGAAGTTGTTCCCCTGAAGGATAAAGCCTTTTGTCTTCTCAAACCAAAGGGTAATACATCCCTCAAGTACATATACTCCTTAAGCTAGTTCGTGCAGACTTCCTTTTTCCCATGCAAAACTTTAACAATAGAAGAAAAGCCTTCAAATTTTCCCCAAGCCAATAACCTTTGAGTAAAAATCAGTTTCTTGATTTTTTTTCTTGAAGTCTCCATGACCCAAATTCAATACTTGAATTTTCCGTGCTCTGATACCACTGTTACAGGACCATGGTACATGGAGATTAGAATATTTCACAAATTGAATAATAGAAGAAATAAACTATCATCACCATAGCATAAAACAAAAGCATAAAAAATCAAAGAACATAAGATTGGGTGCAATCTCCCCCCTCCCCCCCGACGTGTGTGGCTCCACTCCCACACGCGGTATTTAAATCATATTCATAAATTTAACCCTTGGAGCCATAAATAGCATAGCTTTTTCAAAATTGGGCTTTTACAAAATTGAACCTTAGTCCAATGCTTTTAAAGCATCTCATCAAAAATAAACATTGCCCAACATATGTACAATGGGCCAAATCATACAAAATCAAATATTTAGCACACATGTGCTCGGCTAGATAATCTCATCCAATGTCCACCTTGGTTGTTCCGAAATCATGATCTATACTCAACATAGCCCACAATGTTAGATCACAATTACTTTGGAATCACTCACA
The DNA here is from genome assembly GCF_041138505.1 of Cibotium barometz. Lineage (NCBI taxonomy): Eukaryota > Viridiplantae > Streptophyta > Polypodiopsida > Cyatheales > Cibotiaceae > Cibotium > Cibotium barometz. The sequence goes on from NC_141083.1 coordinate 18,717,209, forward strand.
AAAATAATTGTAACAAATGGAAATCATTCACTACCATGCTTCACACATGAACCATGCATCACACTTAATTAATTGGATTCACTCCCATGATAAAATATTCTGAAAATTCTCACTCCCATGATAATTTTTTACTATGTATGTGATCTTTAAAATACATGAAAATTTACCTATGTAGACATATTACGTACATAGAAATCTATTAGGTGAGTTTGATTTTTTTTCGCGCAAGAGAAAATGAAACACTTACTAGATAGTGTATGACTAGGTTGGGTTAGATTTTTACATGATTTTTAAAAATTACCTATGTTTTGGTCACATTTTCTTCATAGAAAAATTTGCCTATATTGAGTAGATTTCCTATGTAGGGAATATTGGCCATGTTGGATCCACATTTCCTATGTAGGGAATATTGGCCATGTTGGATCCACATTTCCTAGGTAAGTTATTTGGTATTCCATTTTCTCTAATTACACTTTTCCTAGATATGTTCATTTGTACAAAGGAAATTGTCTACTAAATTCCTTTTTTCCCCGATGTAAGGAATGAACAAAATCTCCTTGTGTAGGCAAAGAAGGCTATGGCAACAATGTCTGATATGTGTGCCTTAGCCCTCAAGGTTTTTATGAGAGAATTACATGAGGATAGTCTTTATAGTAGTAAGCAAAACATATCAAAGAATATATGGAGAAAAATGAAGAGAACTCGTATTTCACTTGGAGTAAGCTAGCAACATGGGCCAGCTTCAGCAAATGTAGTCGTTGAGAAACAAATGGGTGGAGTTACAGGAAACTTCACAGTTAGTGGAGAGGCATGAGTACTACTTGAAGCTTAAAGGAAAGAAGAAACCATGCAAAAGGATAGCCACCAACACAAAAAGAGGCTGGTGAGAGCTGTCAAAGACATGGGAGCGTGCATTACTAAGGGAAAAGGGCACCCAGTAGAGTTTTATGAAAGGCTAATCTAGGATAGGTGCCAAGGCAATGCATTCCATAAAGGTGAGAGGGAAGAGTTCTTTCTTGCCACAATTTCAAAAACAACACAAGTTAGTGCTTGAAAATTGTTTGAGGGGGGAAGGCAAATGTAAACACCCTACCCACTGTCATCGATGTGTCACCTTTTTATAGAATTATTGAAAACACGACCTTTTGTATAGACTTAATGACAACAATGACTTATATGACTGCATACTAAGACATCAAGAAAGAAGGGCTTGGGAAAAGATATATTCGGCTTAGGTTCAAATTTGGAAAAAGCCTGTTCAAAATCATAAGAAGAGGGAAAAAAACCTCAAATTTTAAATTCTAGTTATATTTTTGAGAAAAGCTAAAGAAAATCCCTACTCAAAATGATAACTTCCTCCTCAACCCGTGGTGAAAAGGATTAATGTAAGGCTCCAAAAAGTTTTAGTTTCCCAAACACTGCAAGAAACATTGGGAGTGTAAGGTAAAGTGACTCGTGTCCCTAAAGGTCAAAGGTATATGAGACGTCATGTGTTTCAACATAACTTCTCATAGCATTGCTCAAAGGTCAAAATGATTTGTATACTCAGTCAACTATACTAAACCTTGAGCCAATTCTTTCATCAAGAAAAGAACCTTGGAAAGTGTTAATAAAAATAAGCATCTATCAAGGTTAATAGACCAAACAAGCCACATGGTCTTGAGGTAGCAAGGCCAATATATCACCAAGCAATAATGACCACAGGCATGCTCCATATACTAACAAGAGAATTGGAAACTCATAGCATGTTAATCCATATAAACAAATCTTTTATAAAAATAGAAGGCATTGCCCCTTATATGTACACCAATGAGGTGGCCACCATCAAAGGGTATTGGGTAAGAAAAGGCAGTGACATTACATTTTCCATATGTGGACAAGCCCACATTATCCATAAGTGGATACTTTCATGAAATAAAGCACTAGTATTAGTGAGTACCTAAATAACTACCAGAGCCAAACTAGATGAAAAATATATATCTATTACATATTAACCATGGACAACCAAGGCACAAGGAGAGAAGAGAAACAAGAAATCCTAGACTTCTAAAAAATAAGAGGAAAAAATCGCTTCGATTGACCCTTTGTATTCTAGCTTCCATTCCTATGTTTCGCTTCTTAATGTCTTTTACATACCGCAGCAACGCACGGGTTGAGTACTAGTATATATTAACACAAGTGTTTTCAGCATTGGGGGAGAACACGTGTGCATGCACATTGTAAAGCATTACACATTGAGAACACGTGTGCATGCACATTGTAAAGCATTACACATTGAGAACACGTGTGCATGCCCAACGACTAGCTTCAGCAAATGTAGTCTCACCGATGAGCACAATTAGAGGAAACTTCACACACTTATAACACCATTATGATATGAAGGTGGTGGCTCAGATTAATTGGGTTTTTGTAGCACTTTGCATATGATTTCAACGCAACAGCCGCGTTCTTTTATGTTAATGCTTTTAACATTGTCTCTACCCTAGTGCCCGGGCACACATCACATAGTAAACATATGTCTCATGTATGTGTATGATTATGTAGTTGGTAAAATTTGACTCATCCCAAAATACTATGGTAGGGATAAACCATAATTTCACTATAAACCTTACATGAGAGTAAGTATGTGTATTACAACACCTAACATAATGAGTGTGAGTGTGTGTGTGTGTGTGTGTACGTGTGTGTGTGTGCGTGTGAGTGCGAGTGTGCGCGTGCGCCCGCACGCACGTGTGTGAGAGAGAGAGAGTGAGTGAGAGAGAAGGAAAGCATGGAGATTTAAATAGTGAGGAAAAGCAAGTTTTGTCTTTCTTTTGATCATTTGCAATGTTATTTTCCCTTTTTATAATACTTATTTGAACTATTCTCTAAGAAAATATGATATGATCCCCTCCCAACTTTCACAAAGTTGGCCAATAAGGGTATGGAAGTACTACTTTAAAATCTTAAATATTACAGAAAGATGCTATTATTATTATTAAACACTCAACGAAAATAGAAAGTTACCAAAGTGAGGTGGTTCCATTATTGGGATTCGATTGGAATTTCAAAAACATCTTGTGTGATATTATGAAAAAATCTTACTGTAGGTTGTTTAGGCTCTTCATCCTTCGAAGGAATTCGAGAGTAGGCATCTTCTCATATCTTATTTGATTCTTCATTTGCAATATCATAGATTTTTTTTTGGCCTATAGTGCCTCCTAGAAGTTTTTTCATATTTTTAGAACCATAAACTCATTGCACTTTATTTCATTGTTTCTTAAGTCATTTATTTCTTCGAAGATTCTTTCAACCATGTTGCCATTTGTTGTATTTGTTAATACATTTTCTTGAGCTACAAGGCTCTAGCCCGCTGAGTGCTAAACCTTAGAGACAGAGTTTCAAACCTTGGCACCATAGCTCATCCACTAAATGTTTTCAAATTAATTCCCTTGTCAATCAAATATTTTGGAACTATTGTTGAATCATGGAACAAACTAAGCTTAGGGTTTTTACCCACTTTAAAGCACTCTTGTCTCAACATCTCATATGACATAGCACTTAATATCCACCAATTCCATGTTGGTTTCTCTTTGCAATGAAGATTTTTTTCAATGTGTGCTTTGTCAAATTTGTCATGCAATTCAACAGAACTATTGGATATGTGTAAGTCTAGTTGAGTGTCCAATGGTGTTTGAACACTTTAGGTGTTGCCTTCTTATTAAGAGAACATAAGATATAGAGCCTATACAATCATTGTTGTGTTGTGCAACAACTCTCTCTCTCTCTCTCCCACCCATCCATGTCTATGCACCAAGTCACCATGGCTTAATCTCTCCTTCCACTCACACTCTCTCATGGCTGGAACCATGTTGACCTACATGGTATCAAAGCATGGGTGAACCCACCTCTCTGCGTTTTTTGTTGCCCCCCTTCAATCCTGTGTTTTTTTCCTTCATATAGTATTATTTTTTTCATGAGCTTTCTGTGCTTTTTTTATTCTGCCTTCATTGCTGCGTTTCTTTTCCCCTGAACTATGTGTTCTTCTCATCAATGCAACCATATCTTCACCCCTTCTGGAGGTCAATGCAAGGCATCAAGCAATTCAACAAGCAACCAAAAGGAGCGGCCAAATCCAACATGCAATCGGCAAACTTTGGATGGGACGGGTAGCCCCCATCATGTTCAAAGATTCAATGCTACCGCCTCGATAAGCGGCCTGATGTTTTTCTCTTAACTGAGGTACCACATCAATAGCTGCATTAAACTATCTCTAATGTGGCACCTGTCACACAAACCCACTCAAAGCCCCGGGCTACCTCAATGCCAAAAAATGCAAAGGGAAAGTGAAATGAACTAGGTGACCTACTAGGTGTGGAAAATGGAGCCTGAAGGTGCCTACGAAGATCAAAACAAGCATGAGAAGAGATGTCGAAGTCAGAGGCAGCCCTTTGGTATCTGCACAAACCTAAATTGTCAGTCTTGAGGGCTAGGAATCAACCCAGAGATCACTCCATTACATACTTCAAAGGTGGCATCCGCTAAGCAAATACATACTTCAAAAATGGTATCAATTACCAAAAAATTTGAAGCTTCTACAACTCATCAAACGGGAGATCCATCATCCACAAATATTTGGGGATTTCTCAGAATTCATATCCTTCACTCTAAAGGGGGGTTTGTTGGATGACATCATTATAATACAATCATTGTTGTGTCGTGCAACACAACTCTCTCTCATGTGTGTGCTCACATCTCTCTCTTTTCTTTCTCTTCCACCCATCCATGTCTATGCACCTTGTCACCATGGTTTGATCTCTCCACCTCTCCTGCCACTCACTTTGTCTCATGGTTGGAGCCATGGAACATCTTTGTTTGAATTGCTTACTTCAATAGCAGCTATATGCAACTTCATTGTTTGAATACCTGCACTCGATATGGTTTTAAAAAATTGCTTCCATCATGTATTCAAGGTCTCATCTTGGCATTTGGAAACACTTCCACATTACGTTATGTACAACCCATTGAGCAAAGAGGTATTTATATAATATATACCTGAATGCTATGTATTAAAAGGCAACTACCTAGACATTCAATTTTAACCATCCACCCTGCCATCTGCAATATTATGCAAATTATCAGCTCTCCTAGTACTCTTAGATCACACTAACTTCTTATATTTGGTGTTGAAAGTCACTTCTATATTTGATGTCTCCCTTGTTTTGATGTCAAAGTTATTATGTCAAGAAAAGTCAGTGAGCTTTCCCCACTAACTCTTGCAAGTGCCGTTTGCAACCACTGCCAATCGTGGAAGGGCCATTTCAAGATGTACCAATGAATTTGTACAACCTCCTTGACTTTCAAGGTGCCTAAGCCATCAAAAAAATCCCCTTTACTTTGAGGTTGAGCAAGAGAAAAGAGGATTGACTATAGGTGGAAGTAATATAAATTTGTTTCACAGTGCAATCGTAAGTTAAGGAAGCTTTCTGAGTTAAGGAAGCTTTCTGACACCCCTGTCCATGAATAAGGAGAATACACATCTCAGCCAATGCAACTTCCCTAAAAGATAGATCCCGCAAACTACAAAATTCTTAAACAGAGAACTTGAAAAATTTGTCAAATTACTTTTGTATTAAATGTGTAAGTGTCTGTAATAAATGGGTACATCTGGGAAAATAAACAATCCAATCAATGCACTGTAAGACTGGTATTACCACACTGTTCCCTCACACTAAGACATGTATGACCCATGATAGCGTTCACTTGCAGCGTAGAGGCTTGTATGAGAGGGATACCGTGGTTTACCATGGTTTATATCTGCTTTTGGCTCACAGCACACAAATGGGTCAAGAGGTTGCAAGACATTGTGTGATTACACTGTCTTGCGTGATTACACCAACTGCACTGCAATACCCTTGTAACATAAAGTTCCATAACAGCAATACTTTTACTTTATCAATGCTCCCCAAATGCCCTTCATATACACAGCCAAAGACCAAAGTGCAAGCCCAGCTGAAATATAAAGCAAGCCGACACCAATTGCTACCAGTTTGCAAGCCATGCCAGTTTCACTGCCAAGATAGAAAAAGAGGTCAGTAACCATACTCATCAAAAATGCAGGCAGAGAAGCAGTAAGCACACGTACCTGACACGTGCACACACAGACTTCACACCGCACATGCATGCACGGTGACACATGCCTGTATGTGCACGTGCCTGCACACACAACCCCCCCCCCCCCAAAAAAAAAAAAAAAAACGTGCACAGACTTGTAAATTACAAAGGAATATAAGATGGAATATAAATTAATGCATTTCACCTTTCTAAACTGTCGTAAACAGAAACCATTACCTTTATTAACTAGCCCAAATTTAAACTAGTTTCTCAAATTTATTTCTTCTTGGAAAAAAAAAAAAGTTGTTCCACAGAATCATGCGGGTTTTCCACTGGTATACACTATAAGAGTATCTTTAGTGCACCAAGGATAGAGATGGTAGATATCAGTAGAGAAGTTGAGGTAGAATGATACCTGCCATTCCTAGTGCAAAGGAGAACTGTCAAAGCCACCATCTGAGATGCAGTTTTCCATTTACCTAGTTTATTCACAGCAACAGCCTGCCATTGTGAAGCAAGCACATGCCCATCGATAAGTCAAAAAGTTCCATGCATCAACCTGATCTAATTTTAGGAAATAAAGTTCTGATCTAATTTTAGGAAATAAAGTTCTTTTAAGCATTTTTTTGAGGACTTTCCACTGGTGAAAGGAGCTTAAGTGTATAAGGCACTTACTGCTTGCAAGTTCCCACCTTGACTTGCAGCCCATTCACGAACAGCAGACATGGTGATCTGGAAGAACCATGGAAAAAGTCGTAAAACAAACCATAGGATGGGTATTTGGGCTAACTCAATAATAAAGCAAGTTTGGCTAATCAGATTGTAACCTCTCTTCCAATGATCGCTGTTGATGGCAAAGGAATAAGCCAAGGAAGAGACACCGCCCAGGGCACATGAAGAGGCTTTGTACTCAAGAGAACCAAAGTGGTTGCAACCATCAACTGCAAAAGAAAGAAGCAATCAACCTAGCTTCAAATATTTGAGCTTTCAACTTGAAGATTTTCATTGAGCCGAATGCAAAAAACGTAAGACTATGTTCTCATCCATATCCACACCCACACCCCCACCAACCCACCCCCACCCACGCACACACACACAAACATGTATATGCATATATACATATACATAATGGCCATGAGCTAGCTCACTGATGTATCAATTGGAGAATGTAAACACATATAAAGGCATGGAAACAATCACACACACTGTTCATAAGCAATCATAATACCATGCACTGAAGTGCCCACAGTAAGAGTGCTAGTAGATTTCCATACCAATGCATATGATACAGTATTGCAAACAATGTGGTTATCGGTGAAGACTTGCAACTCACACTACCCTCTCAAGTGTCCATGTTCCCTACCATCTGCTCTCTATTGTTCCACACAAGGTCGCAACAATCTACAAGAGAGCACGTAGGACAAAAGAACACTACATAGGTGGAGTCCAGTTCTTCCCTCCTGCTACTTGCTTCCATATTTAAGCATAAAAGCTTACCGGAAGTCTTCGCGACGATGAAAGTGCTTGGAGTGTTGAAATCTTCGATTTTGTCACGGTCCTTCGCGATAAAAGTCTTCAAGAGGATGAAGGGAACCTTGGGAAAGCTTCCCCTATGGTTCAACTTGAGAAAGGAGGGCTGAAATTAGGGTTTTCAGCAAAAAGACCAGAAATTACAGCAATAAAGAAAGCTGTTTTGCTGAATTTCAGTCATTGGGAGTGTGTAGGAGAGTGATTAGCATCCGGAAACACTCTTGGAAGCTTGAGAAACACTCTTGGGAGCTTGAGAAACACCTTAGCAAGCTTGGAAATGGAGTTGGAAAGGAGAAAAGTGCGGAAAATGCAGCCCAACAGCCCTCATGAAGGAGGCGCCAATCTCTAGAGAGAGGAGGAGTGAGGTGGTAAGTTGTCCAGTGTAGGTGGCAGGCAAGTGCTTTGTGGAGCAAGCTAGAGTGGACACATGGCTGGTTACTCCCTTTGTACAAAGGGAATAAGGTCTAGGCGATGGACATTGAGTTATGTCCACCTTGGGACATCAGTGTGTGTGAACACCGGGTTGGGCATAATTTATAAGTGAGTTTTGGTCGCCCAAAACTTAATGAAGTGTGTACACACTCACTTATAAATTAGTGCTAACTCCTAAGGCTAGGTTTATGACCAATACTTACCACCTATCACATGCCACATAACCATGTCAGCAGACAGTTTCACACGCACGGTTCAAGGGCAAGCGTCCCCTTACCCGGAACTACACATTGGTTAAACAAGCATGAAAACAACATGCAATTTCAATTGCAAGCAAGCACATAAAGATGCTATGTAATGCAACATTGGTATGGACAATCCCCGTTCATGAGACTATACCAAAATAGACGTGCTCCAGGCAAGTACACGAGGTACCATACCCAATGGAACACCAATCCACCTATGTCACCATTTGGCCACCCAATTGGTCCACCCGTGCTTTCTTATCATGTATGTACATTGGACTGGTGTCCATTGTATATGCCGGGGATTGATGCCACTCATGTGACACTGTGAACTTGGCTTTCCGTTGGGACTTGTGCCTCCGTGTACATGCCCGGAAATGCTTGGTGGATTCGGTGTACTTGCCTGGAGTACGTCTATTTTGGTATAGTCTCATGAACGAGGATTGTCCATACCAATGCTGCATTGCATAGCATCTTTATGTACTTGCTTGCAATTGAAATTGCATGCTGTCTTCATGCTTGCTTGACCAATGTGTAGTTCCGGGTAAGAAAACGCCCGCCCGCGAACCGTGCGTGTGAAACTGTCTGCTGACATGGTTATGTGACATGTGACAGGTGGTAAGTATTGGTCATAAACCTAACCTTAGGAGTTAGCACTAATTTATAAGTGAGTGCGTACACACTTCATTAAGTTTTGGGCGACCAAAACTCACTTATAAATTATGCCTAGCCCGGTGTTCACACACACTAATGTCCCAAGGTGGACATAACCCAATGTCCACTGCCCAGACCTTATTCCCTTTGTACAAAGGGAGTAACCAGCCATGTGTCCACTCTAGCTTGCTCCACAAAGCACCTGCCTGCCACCTACACTGTACAACTTACCACCTCACTCCTCTCTCTAGAGATTGGCACCTCCTTCGTGAGGGCTATTGGGCTGCATTTTTTGTACTTTTCTCCTTCCCAACTCCATTTCCAAGCTTGCTATGGTGTTTCTCAAGCTTCCAAGAGTGTTTCCGGATGCTAATCACTCTCCTACACACTCCCAATGACTGAAACTCAGCAAAACCGCTCTCTTTATTGCTGTAATTTCTGGTCTTTTTGCCGAAAACCCTAATTTTAGCCCTCCTTTCTCAAGTTGAACCATAGGGAAAGCTTTCCCAAGGTTCCCATATTCCTCTTAAAGACTTTTGTCACGAAGAAATGCGGCAAATCGAAGATCTCTTCACTCCAAGGACTTCCATCGTGAAGACTTCCGCGGTCATCGACTCTACGTGCAATTGGTAAGCTTTTATGCTTAAATATGGGAGCAAGTAGCAGGAGGGAGGAACCGGATTACAAGATCACATACCCTGTGTAGTGTTCTCTTGTCCTACGTGCTCTCTTGCAGATTGTTGCTACCATGTGTTGGTGGAACAATAGCGAGGAGATGGTAGGGAACATGGACACTCCAGAGGGTAGTGTGGGTTGCAAGTCTACATCAACAACCACTTGTTTGCAATACTGTATTCATATGGAAATGTGGTCAAAAATGCCCATTACACTATGTACTTGATTCTCCCAAGATCAATTTACTTTATTTGAGGGAGGGATCGGCTGTTCTGACTCATTGTGTGTCTCTTGTCAATTCAGCAATTTACTTCTTGTATTTGAGCAAGTGTCCATCAAATCTTAGTGTATTTAAGTGTATTGATTAGCATTATGTTCAACCAAGTTACATTGGTATCAAAGCATACGGTTCTCTTTCACTTCTATCGTGAGAGACGATCACCGTGAACACTAGCTATCTCTACACTTAGATATGGACAGCCATACAATGAATGTTGGAGATGCTAATACAAGAGGCAAGGACAATGAAATGCATGCCTTCAATGCTTTACAGAATGAGCAAACTCATGTGGTGCACAATAGGGAACATGAATATATGGGACAGCCGTCTTGTGGCAAAGAGAAGATGCAGGAAGAAGAGTCCATACTCTTGAGGGCTGAACTTACTCATATGCAGGCTCTTCTCCATGCAAGAAGAATTGAATCTCTACCGCCGCAAGGATCCATTGGTACATGACTGTTTGAAGGCAAAGAAAGCTGAATCTTATATGGATCATGCAATGGTAATGATTGCTCAAGAGTTGCACATGCAACCGAGGGATGCAGCACGTGCATACTTGGCTCGTACCGAGGATGCCTATGCAGAAAAGGCAACCATCCCACATGTCTTGGAATCCCCACAGGTGCCCGAACAAGACTTATGTCTAAGGTGCCCGAACAAGACTTATGTCTAAGAGGATGAATCTCCATGCTATGGGAGAGGAACAATCAGTGACTTTACGCCATGCAAGAATACCTTATGTAGCCCGTGAAGGATACAATGTTTATGGCAGTGGTCAAAATGTATGTCAAATGCCATTGCCGGCTAAAAATGTGCATGTACAACACATGCAACATGGGCTACAATTTTCTGTTGGTGCAGGTATTCCGCGTATCTCTCATGCCACTCATGCTTTCGAGTGTGCTCGTGAGGGAGAAGCTATGGCTGAAAATGTATCAATGCATGTTGAGGGGCCAGCCATGCCTCATGCTTGCAGGGCACATGTATCTATGCCTTATGCATCACCTTTTGGTCCTAAAATGATGCCAGTCACAAGGGTTGTCCCAATGGACAAACATGGGGGAAAACATGTTGAGATGCAGGCACATGCATCAAAGTCTTGTGACTTCAAAGCCGGAGACAAATCTGTGAAATTTGACACATATCATGGAGAATATGATGCATCAAAGGCACTTGCTTTTATTGCCCAGTTTGATATTGCTTTCAGTGATGAGGATTTCACTTAGAAATCCATGATCCAGCATGTAAGCATGTTCATAAAAGGCACTACTGCCCATTGGTGGCTCACAGAGAAGCTCTCACCGAATCCTGTTAGATCATGGGAAGAGTTCAAGGAGAGCTTTTATGCTCAATTCTTGCCTCCCAATGCATTGAATGAGATAATAATGAAGTGGGATTGGGTGAAGCAAAATGAGGGGAAATCGGTAAATACATATGTACAAAAGTTTTGGAAAGTGCTTTTGGAGGTGTCTCCATTTATGCATGTCACCGAGACGGAAAGGAAGAGAAAATTTCAATCGGGATTGCAACCTGTGTACAAAGCGGGACTACAAATGTATCCTGGTCATACCTTACACCAACTAATCACAGCCGCCACCGCCACCGAGCAATTGGAACTCAAATTGAGTCGATCCAATAAGGCTAAACCCTCATTTCAAGGCAAAGAGAGGATTGCCCAAAGCCTACAAAATAATGGACAGCAACCTAAAAAGGACCAAAATCAAGATAAAAATGATCCAAAGGCTGAAAATAACACTACCAAGAAGCGTCCCTTCAAACTGAGAGACTATGGTCTCACTCTGGAGCAGAAAAAGCAATATATGAGTGAGGGGAAATGCTTTACTTGTGGTACCACCAAGCATATTGCAAAGGCATGCCCAAACAAGAAGAAGCATGATAATGCAAATGCATCAAAGCCTAATGTGCATATGGTTCCGGATGTGCAGGACAACACTTCACATGATTGCAAAGACAGGGTTGTATGTAAAGCTTGGGGACAGCTCAAGGATCAGCCCACTTTGTTCATGTTTGATGATTGTGCATTTGAAAATTTCATATCCACACACATGGCAGTTGCTTTGGATATTGAAGTGGAAGACATGGGTCCTCAAATTGAAGCAGGGACTGCCTTTGTTGGTAGAGAAGTGCAGATCATGCCTATTTTTGGCAAGTTGCGCATACACATTCAAGGCTATGTGAGGATTTTCTTGTGGCGCCTTTGAATGGCTGTGAAGTATTGCTTGGAAAGCTTGGCATACACGTATTGATCCGTGCAAGGCTTACAAGACCAACAGGATCACCTTCATGCATAAAGGCCGAGAGCATGTAATTGATGCTGGTGAAGGGGGTGATACCATTCCCCTTGTATCTCATGTACAAATTAAGAAAGTAATGAAAAAGAGTGTTTTTGTGTACTTGATTTTTGTACGAGATCATGTTGAGGAAAATAATGTACATGTAAACACTCTTAGTAATGATAGGCTGAAATTTTTGCAAGAGCACAATGATTGTTTTGCTGATGAGTTACCAAACGAGTTACCACCCGTACAACCGGAAGATCATCGCACTGATCTTGTGCCGAGTAGCTCACCACCTAATAGGCCAGCCTATCGTGTAAGTGCATCCCAAAAAGAGGAGATCATGAAGCAGGTGAATGAGCTTCTTGAGAAAGGTTTGGTTCAGCCAAGCTCTTCCCCATATTGTTCACCCGTCCTCTTGGTTCAAAAGAAGGATGGATCCTTTCGTATGTGTGTGGATTATAGAGCTTTGAATAAGCTTACCATCAAGAATCGGTTTCCGATTCCACGCATAGACGACATTCTTGACAAGTTGGATGGATCGGCATGCTTTAGCCGAATTGATATTAAGAGTGGGTATCAACAAGTGCGTGTAGTGCCTGAGAATGTACACAAAACTGCTTTCAGGACAGCATTTGGGATTTATGAGTATCTTGTTATGCCTTTTGGCCTTACAAATGCCCCAGCTACATTCAATAGAATGATGGATCGCATATTCCGTGGGTACAGGAAATTTACATCCTAGTCTTCTAGAAGACCGAAGAAGAGCATAGAACTCATTTGGCCATTGTTTTTAAAGAACTCGGTAAGCATAAACTCTTCATAAATGCATAGAAGAGTGAGTTCTTCTTACCAGAGATACATTATCTTGGGCATATTGTGTCCAAAGATGGAGTGCAGATGGATCCTGCAAAGATTGATGCAATTCAAAATTGGCCCAAATTGAGGTCGGTGCATGAGATCCGTAGTTTTCTTGGATTATGCTCTTACTACCGCAGGTTCATTCGACACTTTGCATGGATTGCTTCTCCTTTGCATGATTTGACAAAGAAGAAGGCCGTGTTCAAATGGACTAATGTAAAGAGGGATACATTCCTCAAATTGAAAGATGCAACTACTCATGGTCCAGTGTTGATCATTCCGGATTTGCAAAAGCCTTTGTGTGGCATGTGATGCATCTGGAAATTGCATAGGAGCTGTCCTTAATCAAGAGGGACATGTTGTGGCTTATGAGAGCCGTAGATTGCATGATGCAGAGCTATCTCTTGGCATTTATGAGAAAGAGCTCTTGGCTGTAATTCATGCACTTATTATATGGCAACATTACCTTCTTGGGGCTGATTTCACTGTGAAGACAGATCACCAGAGTTTGAGGTATTTTCTTACCCAAACTAAGTTGTCATAGAAGCATACGAGGATGGCCAATTTTCTCTCTATGTTTCATTTTCAGATCTTGCACACCCCAGGAAAGAAGAATGTAGTGGCCGATGCATTGTCACGAAAGCCATATGTAGCAGCTATCTCCATTGCCTCTCATGGGGACTTGTCTGCCATGCGTGATCTGTATCATACGGATGCTGATTTTGCCACTATTTGGGTTGATTTGATGGCTGGTCATGCACATGCCTCATATGTGATCAAAGAGGATTATCTCATGAAAGATAATTGTCTATGTGTGGTGTCTGACATGAGGCAAAAGGTTTTGGATGAGTGCCATGCTCCTCCATATGCTGGTCATAGAGGCATAATGCCTACTACGCACATGATTGAGCGGTATTTCTTTTGGCCAGGTATGCAGAAGGACATAGAGGCACATGTACGTACATGTATCACCTGTCAAAAGGTGAAATTTGATAGGCAAAAGGCACCATGTTTGCTTCAGCCATCGCCTATTCCCATGCAGCCATGGGAAAGTATTACAATGGATTTCATTATGGACTTGCCACGCACCCAACAGGATAATGATGCAATTTGGACAATTGTGGACAGGTTTAGCAAGCAAGCTCATTTCTTGCCGGTCAAAAAGACCATCAAAGCTGAGCATATGGTTAAAATATATCTTGCACAAGTGTTCAAGCATCATGGAATGCCGAAGTCCATTGTGGGGGATAGAGATCCCAGGACTACAAGTCTCTTTTGGCGGGCCTTATTTGATAATATGGGCACCAAATTGGACTTCTCATCAGCTTATCACCCTCAAACGGATGGGCAAAGTGAGGCTACAAATTCAGCCGTGTTGGCTCTCTTGAAATGTTATGTGGCGGATCAGAGGTCTTCTTGGGAGAAGTACTTACCGCTTGTGGAATTTGCATACAACACCACGGTGCATGCATCTACGGGAAAGGCCCCGTTTGAGATTATTTATAGTAAGGTGGTTTTGCCACCTCCATAGGTAAGACCTAGTCCTATCCCGCAGGGGAAGCGTGATCTTCTAAAAATCAAATCACCCATAGGGTAATTAATCATAAATTGGAATATGTAAGAGACTTGGATATTGCTTTTGCTCAGGTGCAGACAACCATTGCAAGGTCACAAGACAAGCATAAAAGGCTACCGACAAGCATAGAAGGCAATTGGATATTAAAGAGAATGATTGGGTATTGCTGAAATTTCAGAAAGCAAGACTTGCAAAGAGACCAGGGTGCATATCCTAAGCTTGCAACCAGGTACTATGGGCCTTTTCGAGTGATCAAGAAGATCAATGAAGTGGCTTTCAGATTAGCATTACCTAGTCATTGGCACATACACAATGCTTTTCATGTGAGTCCTCCTTCGCAAGTATGTAAGGCCGGAGCCCAGTGAGACGGTCATTGAGGATCCACCATAAGTGGATGAGCTTGAGGAGATCTTGCAGCCAGAGCAGATTGTGTATCACAAGGAACGCAAGCTTGCTGCAAGTGAGGCGTTACCTTGTGAAGTTTAAGAACTATCTTCCCATAGATGCTAAATGGGTAGATGAAGAGTTCTTCAGAAATTGCCCGCATGTGCTTCAGAGATATTTGGATGCTTTTCAGTTGCGGACAACTGTATAGAAGCTGGGGGATGTCACCATTTGGCCACCCAATTGGTCCACCCGTGGTAGTCATCCGGGCCGTCGGAGCGAAGGTCTCATCGACGTCGACTGCAAGGCGCTAACCATAACCCTTGGCAACCAACCTCGCCTTGTGCTTGTCCAAGCTGCCATCAGCTCGGAACTTTGATTTGAAGATCCAACGCACACCAATCACCTTACGCTGCAGTGGCCAAGGCACCAAAATCCAAGTGCCATTCCGTTCGATAGCATCCAGCTCTGCCTGCATAGCACGACGCCAAGGCTCATGTGAAAGAGCCTCGTCTACAGAAGTGGGATCAGAAGGACCATTAATGATAGTAGACATAACAACATAATTAACAAACATGTTGCCCTCATGAATTTGTTTCCCTGTAACTCTGGAAGAACGCCGAAGAGAACCAGGCGGCAGAGCAGAAGAAAGCTCACGTAACCCAGAATCACGAACTGTCTGATAATACCAACCAGGTACATATCTGCTCGAACTCGCCGGAGGAGGAGCAGGGTCATCATCATCTGACTGAGTATCCTCAGCTGGAGGTGTAACAGAAGCAGCAGGAGCAGGAGGAGGAGGAGGAGGAGGAGGAGGAGACGGAAGTGAAGGAAGAAGAAGCTCACCACCCCCCTCTGAAGATGTAGGAGTCTCATCTAACACCACATCACGGCTCACAACAACTTTATCGGCCTGGGGATCATAAAGACGATATGCCTTGGACACAGTGCTGTATCCGGGAAAAGTCATGCGTTGAGACTTCGAGTCCAGCTTGGAGCGATGCTCCTTAGGCACATGAACATATGCCGTACACCCAAATATCCAGAAATGAACAACGGAGGGCTTCTCACCATGGAAAGCCTCATATGGAGTTTTATCAGGAAGAGCAGCAGTAGGAGACCTGTTCTGAATGTAGACAGCAGTGGAAGCCGCCTCAGCCCAGAAACGTCGAGGTAATGAAGAATGCTCAATCATAGCACGGGCCATATCCATGATGGTCCTATTCTTCCTCTCGGCAACTCCATTCTCTGATGGAGTATATAATGTAGTAAGCTGTCTCCGAATGCCATGTGTCTTACAATATTGCTTAAACTCCTAGGATGTGAACTCACCCCCTCCATCGGTCTTGAGAGCCTTGACCGAGTGACCGGTCTCTTTTTCCACCTCAGCTCTCCAATCACAGAAGTGCTGAAAAGTCTCATCCTTGGTCTTCAAAAAGAAAACCCAAGTATGTTTGGTAAAACCATCCACCATCACGAGCATGTACAACGCCTTACTCAAAGACACGGTACTCATAGGACCACATAAGTCTGCATCTCGCAAGTGATGTCGAAGATCTGTGTGTCGCCTCCTTCAGAAAGGCGGCTCGATGTTGCTTCCCCTGTAAACAAGAGGAACAAGCAATAGACAGAGCCTTGATGGTCGGTAATCCCTCAACCAACCCATCCTTCGAAGCTCACTGCAGAAGCTGATAGCTCAAATGGCCAAACCGAGCATGCCAAAGAGCAGAAGAAGCACCAGAAGAAAGCAGAGCAGTCAACTTGTAGAGACCACTGTCTTGGACTCCCTGAGCCAAGATGCTACCAATCGCCTTATCACGAATGGTAATCGCATAATGAGAAAAGATCACCTCCGCAACCTGAGCTATAAGAGCACTCACTGACAAAAGGTTAAAAGCCAAATCTGGAATATACAGAACGTCAGAGAAGTACCTCTTGTCCTCGTCAAAATGGAAGATGGGGATAGTGCCATGTCCATGCACTGGCACAGAAGAAGAATCACCCAGAGTGATCTCACCTAATCTGGCAGTGAAGTCCTCGACCCAATCTCGATGAGGTGTCGTATGAGCAGTAGCACCGCTATCAACAATCCAAGACCGTGACTGAGAAGTCACAAGAGCAAGTATACGCCAAGTACCTCCTAAGAGAAGAATGCCATCATCCTTCTTGGATTGAGACACCGCCGTTGAGGAAGAGTTCTTTGTTGCTTCATCACGCTTCTTCTTGTGACATTGGGGTGACTTGTGACCCTTCTTGCCACAATAATGGCATTCAATGTCCTTATTCTTTGAAGATTTGTTGTCTTTATCCTTGTCAGAATCCTTGGAGTTCTTGTCAGAACCCCCCTTTTCCTTTCTTTTGTTGATTCTTCCCTTTATCTCACGCTGCCAAAGCTCCATCAGGGCCACCAGAGGTGCCAGCCCGCTCCTCAAAGCGAGACTCAATCTGCATAACGGAGGAGAGAACTTCCTCCCAAGTAGCTGGAACAAGGTGAGGAGAAGAAACAAGAGACTGAAAGTATGCATCAAACCTCTCTCGAAGTTTGGAGAGCAGCCGAATAGCCATGTCCTCTGTGGAGATGTCCTTGCCACAAACAGCAAGCTCGTCTCGGAGATCTTTCATCTTCGAGATGAAAGCAAATAAAGATGGAAAGGCAGAAACTGATAAGTTCATAAGTTGCTTTTCCTACGTGCGTTAGTCTTTTGCTGCGCATTCTGACATTGGTGTGTGCAATTGAGAAAAATAAATGACCGGACCCTGGCGTTGACACAATCCCACATCTGTGCCTGTGCCTCGCGGTCCTTCTTCATTGACAGTAACTCCCCTTCCTCTGCTTGCGGCCGTGGAATCCCGATAACGATGAAATTAGCAAGGTCATATGACTCCAGCACAGACTCCATCATAACCTTCCAAATGCCGTAATTGTTCCCGTCCAACTGACGGTCGTGGGGAGTGTTGGGATCTTCACATGCTTCTCAGCCATCTCTAACAAATCTGCCATCGCGGGGATGTAATTGAAAAGGGTGGGTGGGTGGGAAAAAAAACTCTAAGCCTGCAAGTGGCCGTCCAACAACTTAGCCCGCCTTCCTCTTGCTACTTCTCTTCCCGAACAGTCCAAACAGTCCACCAATCAGCAACGTAACAATCCCCCTCTTGCTTAGAAAACTCCCAAGATCTTTCAAGAGCCTAGGGCTCTGATACCATGTTAAAATATGCAACGGAAATGATAACCAAATCTGAGACCACAAGAGCAAGTAGAGTGCAGAAAATAGACAGCACAAGAGAAGGAGAGAGATAGGCGTGTAACTCTTCTCTATACACAAGATCCCGAGGAAAAACTGAATGAATACACTGTGGGGGCAATGGGGCTTATTTATATGGCCCCATACTGCAGTCGGCCAGCGCTAGGATGCGCCGCCAGCCCACACGACTGGGCACTTCCAGTTGGCCAGCAGAAAAAACCTCCACGACCCCTACTGTGTAGTCGGCCAGTTCCATGTGCAAAAGAGTTCAGTCGGCCAGCTATAGATGCTCCTGCCAGCCTATGGCAGCCACCCACACCATGGAAAAATGGAAAAAAAATACGAAGAGTGAGGAAAAATGAGAAAACACCTATACAAGGCGGGCACACCCACCACAGAGGCCCTGGTGTCTGATAAAGACAGGAGATGACTTCTAACAAATCCGACCTGGAGACTTAATCTCATAGAGATGTGCAAAAGCCTTCCAAACTTCATGTGCAGCATCTATTGTACGCACATGAGAGAGAACAGAATCCTGACAGTTCAACATCAGAAAGGAGAAAACGCGTCGATCATTCGACTGCCAAATATCAATATGTGCCTGAGCCGTACCACCGGAAGCAAGGGTGGGAGGGGTGGCATTGGCCGGTGTAACAAGCCAATCCCAAAGATCCATGCCCAAGGCCGATTTCACCTTCACCTTCACCTTCCATAGAGTGTAGTTGGAACCATCCAACTTGGCAGACTCAGCAAACATATGAAGAGAAGTCGGTGCAGCCATCACAAAAGCTTGGGCTCAATCTCAAGAAAAAAATTGCACAGACTCTGAAGTAGAAGTGTCCTCCACATGTACCAAGAGTGCCACCAAAGCCTGCAACGCCAAAGACCCCCTCTGCAAAGGAGCAAACCCACGGGAGAGGAAAAACGCAACAAAGAAAGCTGATGTCCTGAAGAAAACAGGCCGCCTATGTCCCAAACTCCACGTGGAATAGAAGAAAACTGGTCAAACAGTACCTGAAGTCTGTATTGATTAAGCCAAACTGAAGGGCACAGCAACCAGCAGGTTCAGTCCAGAAAACGCAGCAAAGGAAGCTGCAGATCTGAGAGAAACACGCAGAGGCAAAGAAGGAGGTGCTGAAAACAGTGCTGAATCTGGGGCAGCAAAGGGGTTGCTAAACCAGGAGCGAGGATACCATGAAAGAGTGCATAGAGCGGAAGCAGAGTGGCACTAGAATGTGCTGAATAGAGAGTGCAAGAGAGAGAGAGATATGGAGAAAACTATGCTGAATATACTGAAGCAAAACAGTCCCAAGCAAGAGACACTACAAGTCTCATAAGTGAGGGAGTAAAATATGTACAAGACTCAATGAACAATGAGAGGCCAGCACCCACTATTTATAGTAGAGGTAAGCTGGCCAACTTGAGCTACTGGAGAGGCCGACTGGAAAATGCCATAAAATGCCAGAAAAATACTAGAAAAAGGGATGGCCAGCCCACAAGCAAGGGCCATGCAAAAGGGACCAAATGGGCACCATAAAAGAGCAGAATTTGGGGATGAATGTGCTAACAGTCCAGGCATGGGTTTCATCATGTGAAATAGAGCTAGGAGGACCAAATAGTTACAGAAGGAGAGAGAAGACTGCAATCGGCCAGTAAGAGAGAGAAAAAGCTCCAAAGGGATGCACCTTTTTCAAAACAACCCAAATCCCTGTTTTTTGCCAACAAAGTCGAGAAGCTCTACTATTGAAGGGCTTTTTCCTTTTTGTCCAAAATAAGTGAACTTGGCCAAAAATATCAATTTTATGCTTTTCCTGGCTTGATGCCTAAGTTTTGGCCCAAAATATCAACTTTATGTTTTTCCCAGGCTTGTAGCCCAAGTTTAAGCTAGGCGCCTCCTTTTGTTCACCTATCCATGCCCAAAATAATAATTATGTCCAGCCAGTCTTTAATAATGTGTGAACACACCAACTTATAAACATAATAAGCCACTTTAATGATAAAAATCCCATAATGCTCATGCTGCATAGCCATCTTTCAAGCCAAACTTTGCCAACAAATGCTTTAACTTTCTTTTGTGGAAAAATCCCCGTTCACACCTTCGTTCCGCTAGTGTCTAAAACACTAGTCAAGACTAGTGAAGGGACCAAATGGTGACATCCCTCCGTCTTATAAAGAAGTTGTGCTGTATAAACCTAATACCACTGGGATATCCTTCAAGAATAGCAGATGCACTGCCAATCCATAATATTTCAGCCATAAATCCAAATCCACGATCTAAAGTCAAATACGGACACGAGCCAACCGTATCAAGAAAGAAACCTTATCCATATTCCGAGTCCGCAACTCTAATAAAAACCAGCCACAAGCACAAGAGTCAACTGTGTTCCAAATATTCATAAATCCATAAACCGAATAATAAGTAGACACGGGCACAAGAGCCGACTGTGTCCCAAATATCCATAAATCCATATGCCGAGTCAACAACTCTGATATTAACCAGACATAGGCACAAGAGCCAACTGTGTCCCAAATATTCATAAATCCATAAACCAGATAATAAGTAGACACAAGCACAAGAGCCAATTGTGTTCCAAATATCCATAAATCCTTAAGTCGATTTATGTACCTACAGAAATAAAGAAGCAACATACATAGCCACAAAACATCTTGCCATGCCATTGGACTGCATAAGGGCACCACCGGTATGATCCATACGCATGCCCAAGCCAAACATGCTTCACATGTCCATACGGTTCACTAGGGCAACAACCCTTCCATGAAACCATACATGCTCGCCAGGATTTCCCCTTCCATGAGTCCAGATATGAGCTCACTAGAGTCACCAACTCTTGAATGAAATACTCATACTGGACAGAGTCACCACTCTTCCATAATCCCATGAGTTCAAATAATGAGAGATCAGAGTCACCAACTCCTCTCACTAGATGGAGTCACCAACTCCTCTCACTGGACAGAGTCACCAACTCTTCCATGAGTTCAGATACTCACTCACTAGAGTCACCAACTCTACCATGAGTGCAGTATAACATAAGACAACAATAAATCACATGCATAGAGATCCTGGTTCTCCATAAACATGTTTGCGAGACAAATAGTTTTATAGGCATTTCGGCTGATGAAAGAAATCCATAAAAAATCCTCGATCCATGAGATATCCATAAATTTCAAAAATCCACTGCAACCACAGTATGCTCATAGTCTAGAATCAACTAGTCCATGTTACTAATAAATAATTCATATGCGATGTATTCTAGCGTCCCATACCACCAAAATACTCCCCATATGAGATCCTTGAGTAGGCGACAATTCTAGCATCCCATACTGCTAGAAGCCTCCAGTACACAAGACCAAAATCATAAACTATTCATCAAAACCATAGAGAAGCCTTTTCCAAAATGAAAATGGTTTCCAAGGAAAACGCCTTTCAGAAAAAATAACTTTCCTTAAACACATCTCCAGATAGACAGGAGAAACTCTCCACTTGCATCAACAAGGGAGTTCGACACGTACAAAATTTCAAATATCAACAAAAAGCATCAACTTGATAAAACTCCAAGTATACTTAGCTTTTGCCAGGTTCATCATGAATCCAAAAGAAATATATTATCAACATACGCATAAGATATCTTGAGAGATAGCTCCATGTAGCTTGTCTGTAAGCTTGATTATAGAACCCACAATAATCCATATGGAAAGAGTGCTTTGAATACAGGCGCATACAACCAACTCCAAATTCCAAGGATAAAATCTGTGAATCCATAAATCCTTAGACCAAGCTATCTATCGCTCATGCTCATGACTGCTTCCATAAGCCCAATAGCAAAACTGTTGGTCAATGTAGTCCCCACTACTGACTTTTTCTCTTTCTCATTGTTGGAAGGAAGCCTCTTGCTTCCGAGAAAGCCTTTGCTTTGATACCAATGTCACTGGTCGGAACAATAAAAGACCAAAACTTTAAATACCAGACAGAAAGCATGAAACACAACGGAAGAACCATAAATAATACAATAACACCACACTAAGCCGGAATGGCCGGCCCACCATAGAAACTTCTTTATTGAGAGAGAAGCTTTTTACAAGATACCAAGGTGCAGGTGTGAACAACACTGGATGTTTCCACAAAGCATCAGCACAAATCTCTTGCTCAGATATCTATCCCGAGCCAAGACAAAACACAGCACCAAAACTGTCTCAAAAACAGTCCCATAAATCAGCCATAAACAGTCCATGAATCAGCCCCACAAGAAAGCCTCAAAGCTGTCCCAAAAACAGCTCCATTAAAAAAAACAGCCCTTGATTTTTCGCACGTGTGAACCTGTACCACCTTCTGTACGGCTGTTGTACCATCTGTATAACCAGCATAGAGATAAGAGGAAGTGTTGTACAACCTCTATACGGCTGCAGAACCACTATACGGGCTGTTGTATGGCCAGTCCAGCCTCTGCAGCAACCGGCTAAGAGAAAGAGAGAGAGAAAACTCCATACTGCTGTCAGCTAAATCAACCATAGCACAATAGATGGCCAGCTCCTGTACATGGGAGGAGAGAGAAGACTGCAGTACACCAGTGAGAGAGAGAGAGAGAGAGAGAGAGCTTCAAAGGGATGCGCCTTTTTCAAAACAACCCAAACCCCTTCTTTAATAAAGTCGAGTAGCTCTATTATTTAAGTGTTTTTCCCTTTTTGCCCAAAATAAGTGAACTTGGCCAAAAATATTAATTTTTTGCTTTTCCTGGCTTGATGCCCAAGTTTAAGCTAGGCGCCTCCTTTTGTTCACCTCTCCATGCCCAAAATAATCATTATGTCCAGCCCGTCTTTAATGATGTGTGAACACCCCAACTTATAAACATGATAAGTCACTTTAATGATAAAAAAACCCATAGTGCTCATGCTACATAGCCAATCTTTCGGGCCAAACTTTGCCAGCAAATGCTTCAACTTTCTTCTGTGCAAAAATCCCCCGTTCACACCTTGGTTCCGCTCAATGTCTGAAACACTGGTCAACACTAGTGAAGGTGACATATGGTCATCTTTTGCATTCTTCAATTTGATGGCTTTATGGACTTATGTCTCCCTTTAATGGAATGAATTCTTTTCATCGCTCCCTTCATTGGGATGGATTATATCTATGGAGATTTCTTTCTTGGACCAGATTTATATAGATATTGGGCTTCGTAAGCAATTTCTATGGACGAATCTATTCGAGTTTATAGAGAAGAAATATTTGGATACCTCATGGATATGATACTTTTATTGATAAATTCCACCTCTACTCCAAGGTGTGTGGTCAGCACGGAGCATGTGGTAAGAGTTATGGTATACAAGATTATAGTATACAAGTTCATGGATTCCTTGACTTCTTCTCTAGGGATTTGGATCCATCCTCAAGTTTATGGATTATGTTTATGGCTCCCTTTTACTGGGATGGATTATTCTTTTTGGCTCCCTTTATTTGGGATGCGCATTGGACTTATAGAACTCATGGTTCACATACCTTGTGTAGTGTTCTCTTGTCCTGCGTGCTCTCTTGAAGATTGTTTCTACCACGTGTGGGTGGAACAATAGAGAGCAGATGGAAGGAAACACGGAAACTTCAGAGGGTAGTGTGAGTTGGTGGCGGAAATGCCTATAAACTACGTGTAGCATAAATGCTTATGGAACACCAGGCGACTACGTGGATTCGTGTTGGGATTGTGGAGTGAGTGCTTCATCGTTTCCACACCAGGCTCGTTGATCAAAGTTGGGATTGTATGTGAGAACATGGAGACCGTTGGGATTGGACGAAACTATGGAGAACCAACTTTTCTGTCACCATGGTTTACGCTCTGGAATGGCACCAACTTGTGTGCATACACATGTTTCTATGCAAGGCACTAGTTTCTTGTGTATGGCACTTGTTTGAGTGTCTTAGCACATGGTTGGTGATTTTCATTGGCATATGATTATCTCATTGATATTGGTTATCGAGACACAGTAGGCTCTTGTGCCTATGTCTAGCATTTGTTCCACATAATTCTTGTTCATTTATTTTCGGACGTGATTATATCTTGATATATTGTTTGAAGCTTTAAAATTGAGGTAACTTTTTACGATGCTGCGAGGGAATGTCACCATTCTGGGCATCTCCAGAATTCATGTGTGTGGGCGGGCTTTGGATGCCCAAAAGATCAAGAATGTACAAGCTTTGACAATGGAAAATTATCCAGTACAAAGGACCAAGTGTTCGTAGCATGGTCCAGGCACTCAGCACGGTTTCTTAGACACAGAAATGGACTTTGGAGCTCGTGTCAAGTGGAAAATCAACAAATTGAACCTCTTTCATTTGTAGAAATTTGGGGCTTTTGTGAAAATTGGCCAATTAAATGCACATTAAAGCGATAGGAGTGCATAAAAATTGGGGATTTTCTGATTGGAGCATGTAATTGGGCATTACAGCTGTGATTTGTCGCGTATGTATACACATTGTGTGTAATTGGACAATTTGGTGCAAGTTTACACTTGCTTTGGTGTGCAGGCATACATTTGCACAGGACATTTGGTTGCCTGGCAATGCACATTGGTGCTTGGTTTGCTTGCAGGTATATTTTGTTGACATGGCACAGAATGCTACAGATGTATTTGGTGTGCTCACCCAGGAGGACAAGTTGGATGGATCTAACTACTCCCTCTAGAGTTTCATGATCCGTAATTTGCTGGTAGCCAAAGGGCTTTGGGGCATCGTGTGTGGTGCATACAGCCAGCCACGCCTCAAAGGGGAGGTGCTCAAAGAGCTCCTGATGTAGAACCTGCTCCCACACAAGAGCAGAAGAGATGGGACTCTGGAGATGCACAGGCCATGTCATTGATAGCCCTTTCAGTGAAAAGGACTATTATTCCGCACATTCGTTCTTGCAAGACATCCAAGCTTGCATGGGAAACATTGGAAGCAATGTGTCACGATTGTGACTAACTCTCTTAATCTCTTCTTAATTACTCCTTAATCCCTTATTAACTGAAAGGACACCTGTGAAGGGTCACACCCTTACACATGGGTCACTATCAAAGGACATGTCTATTCATTAAAAGACACACCCCTAAGTCCAAAGGACATAACTGTTGACTCAAGAGCCACACCCCTTCCCAGGGATGTGTCTCTTCACTTGTACCCTTTCGGCCTCTATTTAAGAAAGGCCCCTGTCTCAATGCAAACAACTCAATCTTTCTATCAGCATTTGTCTTATGTTTGTTAATTAAGTCTTAATCATGTTAATAAAGCTATAAAAGCTTCACAATGGTATCAGAGCAAACTTTTTTCCACCCTGTGAGATGCCCAAACCCTAACCCTAACCCTAAAATCAGTCCAAACCATAACCCTAAAATCAGCCCGCCCAAACCCTAAAATTGGGTGTAGAAAGTGTTGAATGGAAGAGCAGGAGAGAATGCCCCATTTAATTTTACGCGATTTTGCCAATTTTGCTTGATTAAGCATTTTTCCCTAATTTTTTCAAAAAAAAAAACGATGGGAAGCAGAGACTCACACAAGGGTTGCATCAATGTGCTGGCATGCTGCCCCGTGTTCCTCTAGAGGTCTTGAGCGCATCCTTTCGGACTGAATCGCTATCCAAGCCAAGGGGTGCGACCTTTCTTGTTCACAAGACAATGATTCACGTTTTTTTTTAACGTGACGTTCCACACACAAAAAAAAAGCCTTATAATTTAAGGCTTATACTTAAGCCTTCTATACACGTGGCCTCCACCAGCCACGTGAGCAGCCGGCAGCCAGCACCCAACGGCCACCCGACCAGCGAAAGGCAACCCGCCAGTGCAAGAAACCCGGCAACGACCAACGCACACAAAAAAAAAAAAAGGAGAACCCAACGGCCAGCAACCAGCGCTAAGGGGGGGGAAAAAAAAAGAGAGAACCCAACGGTCAGCCCGACCAGCACATTTACAAAAAAAAAAAACCTTCAACTTACCTTACGGGTTCCTACGAAACGACGCTTGCCTTGGTCTTCTGCGCGCCAACTTGCTGCCGCCTCCCTTCCTCGAAAGCAGCCTTCTTCATTGCTAGGCTCTTGCGGTCTATGTTGGTGTTTTCCGTGGCTTGACGGCTACTACCTTGGTGCTTCTTCTCCAGCAATACTATTTATTATGGCAACCTCCTTCAGGTGTGATCTTTCCATTTTCTTGAGTATACACATTTCACATAATGTGGAGTATTAACATATCAGCAACCCGCCATTTCATTCTTTTGCGGACTCTCCACTCCTCCCGGGCCAATACCCCTTTTTACGGGATCAAAGCACCTCTCCGATCACGTGGACACACACTACCCTCTTCTCTGACGGCTTATGGCAGAGGAAACCTATGACTTCAGTTATTTACAGGATACACCCTCTCAGTCCATAGTGCCCTCAATTGCCTCTTCACCCTTGCCTCAACGGTCTACTCAGGTTTTGGTTCTTCAAGGTTCTATTCCTAGTAACCCTATTCAGGTCCTCATTGACAGTGGGTGTTCTCATAATTTTGTGGGAACCACCTTGACTCAGAGATTGAAGATTCGGACTTCTCCAAGTACTATTGTTTAGGAAGTAGAGCTTGCCGATGGTTCCACATCCTCGTGTAACACCATTGCCAAAAACCTCTCCTTTCGAATTCAGCACTATCGTGACAAATTGGATTTCCAAGTCATGAATTTGGCACATTATGATATGATCCTTGGTCAAGAATGGTTGTATCAATATGATCCCTTGATCAGTTTCCGGAACCATTCTATACAATTTGCTCAAAATAATATGCTTGTGGCTCTCGAAGGAATCAGAGACCAACCTTCTACACCAACCCTTTCAGCTCAAGTGAAACGGTGGGTCCGCAAGAGTGGTTGTTCCTCAGCACTTTTGATTTTCTATTCAACCAACGACCCTCTCGAGGACATAGATACAAAGGTGATGTATCTCAGGCAACCTTTCTTTGCTCCATACTTGGATCTTTTTCCTCAGGAGCTTCCTGCGGTCCTCCCACCTCGTCGACCAGTCAACCATGCTATTGATGTTCTTCCTGGCAGTGCTCCACCTACTCGTGCTCCATATCGAGTTTCTTTTACGGAATCTCAGGAGATACAACGACAACTTACTGAACTTTTGGAGAAAGGACATATTCGACCAAGTAAAAGCCCTTTTGGAGCTCCAGTGCTTTTGGTAAAAAAGAAGGATAAGTCTATGCGTCTTTGCATCGACTATCGTGCCCTTAATAAGTTAACTATCAAGAATAAGTATCCTCTTCCACGCATTGATGAATTGTTTGATCAATTGCTCCATGCAAAGGTCTTCTCCAAAATTGATCTTAAGTCTGGATATCATCAAATTCGCATTCGCATTCGCAAAAGTGATGAACGAGTACCTGGTCATGCCATTCGGGTTAACCAATGCCCCTGCAACATTTGTGAGTCTGATGAATGATCTTTTTCGTCCTTTTTTGGACAAGTTCGTCATTATTTGTCTTGATGATATCTTGGTGTTCAGTCGTAATATGGAAGACCACAAGGCACATCTTAAGATCGTTTTCCAGGTGCTTCGAGACAATGCTCTTTATATTAATCCAGGCAAAAGTGAATTCTTCAAGACATCCTTCGAATACCTTGGACATGTTGTTTCAGCAGACGATATTTCCGTGGATCCAAAGAAAATACAGGTTATTGTCAATTGGCCAACTTCCACAAACATTCATGATGTTCGTTCTTTTTTGGGACTTGCCAACTTCTATCACACAAAGGTTCATCGATTTTCCGAAATAGCTGCTCCTCTCACCGAACTTCTAAAGTCCGCTCCTGCATTCCAATGGACTGAAGCCGCAACACAAGCTTTTGCAAATTTAAAGACAGCTTTGACGACAACTCCTGTCATGGCTATTCCAGACCCTACTCTCCCCTTTGATGTTTACACGGATGCTTCTGATATTGCCACTGGTGCCGTCTTAATGCAACATGGACGTGCTATTGCGTTTGACAGTCATAAGCACTCTGCAATTCAAGGAAGATACCCGGTATATGACAAGGAATTTTTAGCTATTGTTCATGCCTATCGTGCATGGAAACATTATCTCCTTGGTGCGGATTCAGTGGTAAAAATAGATCATCATTCTTTGAAATATATCTTCAGCACGTTGGGTCGAATTCTTAGCCAATTTTCATATGACAATTGAGTATATTCCTGGTCTTACCAATGTGGTTACGGATGCCCTCAGTCGTATGCTGGCAGCTTCGGTCTTGGCTATTTCTACAGTTGAAATGGATATACCTCAAAGTTTCAAGGACCGTTATTCAAAAGATCGTGATTTTGGAAATGTATTTCGAATTCTCAATTCTCAGAATGCAACTCCTTCCGACTTAAAGATTTATGGAGCATATACAATAGTGGATGGTTTATTATATTATCAGGACCGTATTTGTGTACCTCATGATACTCATGTTCGAAGAGTATTGGTGAAAGAACATCATGAGGTCACTTATGCTACACACCCAGGCATCAACAAGACTTATCGTCTTTTGACAGCTACATACTATTGGCCTCAAATGAAGCAAGATGTTATTAAGTTTGTTACAGCGTCTCTCTTGCCAACGTATGAAAGCTAGCAGACAAGTTCCAGCTGGTCTTCTTCAACCACTTCCAATTCCCAATGAACGCTGGGAAAGTATTAGTTTGGATTTTATCACTTCATTGCCTCTCTCTAAAAAGGCAATACACAGATTCTTGTGGTGGTTGATAGATTTTCTAAAATGGCACATTTCATCCCGTGCAAGAAAGCAGCTTCAGATATTGCAGTACTATTTATACAGTATATCTTCAAACTTCATGGATTGCCAAAATCTATAGTTTCGGATCGAGATCCAAAGTTTACAGGACATTATTGGACTTCGATATTCAAGTCTCTTGGTACAAATTTACTCTTTAGCTCTGCTTATCATCCTCAGATAGATGGACAAACGAAAAGTTAATCAGATTCTGGAAGAAATGCTGCGACATTATGTTCAGTCTCGATTAGCTTCATGGAAAGAATATTTACCTTTGGTGGAATTTGCTTATAATAATTCTTATCATTCAACTATTGGAATGACACCTTTTCAAGCAGCTTATGACCATACTCCCCTTATTCCTGCCAACTTTGTTCTTCAACATAAAGTGGCTTTAGCAGACCACCTCATTCAGGAAATGCAAGATATTCTATTACAGATTAAGGATAAGATGATCAACGTCCAAGAGCAATATCAACGCACAGCTAATAAGCGTCGTCGTCACATTGAATGTCAAGAAGGAGACTTGGTATTATTATATATTCCCCTCATCGATACAAGACAGTGAAATCAGTTTTCCCAAAGCTTCGCCCAAGATATTATGGACCCTTTCGTATTATTAAGAAGAACTCATCTCTCAGTTATAAGTTGGAGTTACCACTTTCTTGGGATAGAATTCATCCAACTTTCCACATTTCTTGGCTCAAGAAGTTTGTGGTGGACGGTGATTTTCTAGTTTTGGATCTTTTGGATTATGTTCCAGAAATCGAAGATGAACACATACTCTTAATTCCAGAGATAGTTCTTGATGTCAGACAAAAAGAAACACGACATAAACTCACTACAGAATTTTTGGTTAAATGGAGAGATCTTGATGATTCCGACTCTACTTGGCAAAGTGATAAAGACTTACAGGAATATCCAAAACTTCTTCCAGAATTCTTTCAAAGACAACCATCTCTTTTTAGCCGGAGTCTTATTTTAAGTGGGAGGGAGTGTCACGATTGTGACTAACTCTCTTAATCTCTCCTTAATTACTCCTTAATCTCTTATTAACTGAAAGGACACCTGTGAGAAGGATCACACCCTTTTCTTTTTTTCCTTTTTTTGGAAAAACGATCCTTCTATTAGTTAATGAGAAGACGCCATAAGGCTACACCCTTACACATGGGTCACTATCAAAGGACATGTCTATTCATTAAAAGACACACCCCTAAGTCCAAAGGACATAACCGTTGACTCAAGAGCCACACCCCTTCCCAGGGATGTGTCTCTTCACTTGTATCCTTTCGGCCTCTATTTAAGAAAGGCCCCTGTCTCAATGCAAACAACTCAATCTTTCTATCAGCATTTGTCTTATGTTTGTTAATTAAGTCTTAATCATGTCAATAAAGCTATAAAAGCTTTACACAATGTATCAGGTACGCAACGAGACAAGAGTTGCCTACTTGAAGAGGCAATTGGATCTTCTTTCTATGGATGAGGGTGACTCCATGGCAGATCATCTCACCAAAGTGAAAGATTTGCAAGAACAATTGCTCAACATTGATGAGGTTATCCCAGACAGACAGATGGTCACCAACACTCTTCATTCTTTACCACCTTCCTACTTGTGGCTAAAGGCTACTCCCAAAAAAAGGGAATAGATTATGAAGAGACTTTTGCTCCTACTTCGAGAATGACCACAATAAGATCGGTGATTGCATTGGCTCCACATAAAGGATGAATAGTGCATCAATTGGACATCAAAACTGCATTCTTAAATGGGGATTTACAGGAGGAAGTATATGTAAATCAGCCCATTGGTTTTGTAGTTCCTGGTGAGGAACATAAAGTATGCAGGTTACACAAAGCATTGTATGGGTTAAAGCAAGCTCCAAGAGCTTGGTATGATAAGATACATGCTCATCTAACCAACCAAGGTTATGTGAATAGTCCAGCTGAAAGCACATTGTATGTGAAGAAAACCGATGCCGATGTTCTCATAGTTATTTTGTATGTAGATGACATGCTCATTACAGGTACTAGCAAAGCACAAATTTCAGATTTCAAAGCTGATTTGAAAGCTGAATTTGATGTGTCAGATTTGGGGCCTTTACACTACTATCTCAACATACAGTTTATGCATACAGATGATGGCATTGTTATGCAGCAAACTAAGTACATAAAAAGTTTGCTGAAAAGGTTTCACATGGATGAATGTAAGCCCATTTCTACTCCAGTAGAACCAGGTGTACGGCTTACTATGCATGATATTGGAGAGCCTTTTGAGGCCGGCATTTACCGCGAGGCAGTGGGATGTCTCATTTACTTGTGTAACACAAGGCCAGACATATCTTTTGGGGTGTCTTTGTTGAGCAAATTCATGCACAGCCCACGCACAAAGCATTGGCAAGCAGTCAAACGCATTTTTTGTTATCTTAAGGGTACCCTGGATCTTGGTTTGTTCTATCCTAGGGGGAGCAGCTTGCAGCTTTATGCATACAGTGATTCAAATTGGGTTGTTTTTTCTTGGCAGTTCATGCATATCTTGGGTGAGTAAAAAGCAACCCACTATTGCCACATCTACTTGTGAGGCTGAGTACAGGGCAGTCTTCACAGCTACAGTAGATTGTGTATGGTTGAGGAGACTATTGGCTGATCTTCGTGAGTCCCACCACCATTCTCACTGATAGCCAGAGTGCTATGGCCGTGGCACGAAATCCAGTATTTCATGCACGTACCAAGCACATTGAGATTCATTATCACTATGTCAGAGAGAGGCTACATGCAGGGGAGATCAGTTTATCTTACTGCCCTACACAGGATAATGTTGCAGCTCTATTCACAAAGGCTTTACCTCGAGAAAAGTTTGAAGCTTTCCGCAAAGCTTTGGGCTTACTCTCATACAGAGAGTGATCTGCTACCTTGTACAGGTTCACACTTCCACTACAGGGGGGATTTGTAGGCATATGCTCACTTATGGTAGTGCTATGTGTAAACAGGGCTTAACCAAGGGCACTTTTTCCCATGTGGTTTTTCCCCTTGGATATTAAGTGTGAAAGGACACTCTACATATAATATTTTGTACTTCTACATTATATGGATGTGGCACACATGCAAGTGTTGACTTGCATTTTGTGGATACCACACTTTTGGCTCTCTCTCTCTCTCTCTCTCATTTCTGTGTGTGAGCTTCTCTATCCTGCACCTAACCCTAATGTGCAGGTTTTTGTGTGTGAGTGTGTGAGTCCAACACCCAACAAGTATGTATGGCGAACTCTTGAGGATTTGGGAGAGATTGAGCAATGATACACGTTTCTACATCGTGTTTACATGCATTTCTCATGTGGTGGAACACAAAGAGATCATCTCCTCAATTTTAGGAAAAGTTGCTATTTTCGGAAATCTCCGATGGAATTTCCGTTCATGTCATTACTTCCGAAATTCGAAAGAGATCGAGTATTGCCAGCCAAAATGTACAAGAGATCAGAGCAAATCAACACAACATGAAATGGGTGAGTGAGTGTACATATGATGGTGAGTGAAAACATGTACAAGAGGCCCTCTGATGTGAGGAGACTCTGAGTAGAAGACCAGTGCAAAAGCAAAGACGATGTCGGAGCTGAAGCACGATCGATGACGAAGGCTCGCATCGATGTGAGGCAAAGGCACTCCATGAGGCGGTCGGTGTCGAAGGCTCTCATCAATGGATGCAAAGTAGTGCAGGCTCTAGTGACAAGGGTGCTGCGATACTGAGGGGTGATGAAGAGCAGAGAGGGCTGCCGTCCAAAGTGGTGCAGGCTCTGGTGACGAGGGTGCTGCAATACCTAAGTAGTGGTGAGGAGCAGAGAGAGCTATCATCCCGATGATGTAAGATGGTAAGCAGAGAGGGCTGCTGTCCCGAGGTGAGCTGTAGAAGAAAAATGCAAGATGTGTTGTAGCATAGAGTGGGCTGTTGTCCCAAGATATGAACTGATGATAAAACGTTGATGTGTTGTACTATAGCAAACAATGGGCTGTTGTCCCAAGGTGTGAGCTGATGTAAAACATTGAAGTGTTATACTATAGCAAAGAGGGCTACTGTCCCAAAATATGCTGCAAGAGAAACGTTGGTGCTGAACGGCGATGATGATGATCTGATGTAGTCCAGGCACCGGCAGCAACAGCAACAGATGTATGATGTGGTGGTGATTGATGTGATCACCGATGTGGTACTGATGTTGAATGATGAAGCAAATCTATATATGAGGTGGGCTGCTGGGGTCGGCTCAATAAAGGGGTTGTCGGCCAATAGCTGTAACTATTTGGCCCTCCTAGCTCTATTTCACATAACGAAATCCATGCTCGGACACCAGAGAGGTGGAAGAAGACATGGGGACAGGGTCCATAAGGATTGATTAAGAAAAAGCACCATTCTTGGTCAAAAAGCAAGAAAAAGTAAAAAGTCAAACAAGGTTGACTGCGAGCCAAGGGCACCATTGGAAAGAGGAGACTAAGCCGGACCAAAAAGCTAAAAGGCGCTTTCTCAAAAAGCAGCTCTAAGGCCAAAAAGCAAGGCCTTAAAGCCAGAAAAGCAAAGCACCAAAAGTTGAGTAATATTTAATTAATAAAAGTAAAAAGAGAAAAGAAAAGCGTAAAAAGGCAAAGCAAAAGCATGAAGGCTTTTTGGCAAAAAACAAGGTCTCTTACAAGTATAAAAAGGATTGGACTTCTCTTGTAGTACCATGAACAAGATCGAGGAGTGTGTGTGGACATCATTATGGTCATGAAGAGTTTCTTCTTCACCATCAACACCTTCTCCAACTTGCTTTTCAGATGTACGGTCAGCCCTAGACTTGTATGGGTATAAGCATAGGCAATACGGATGCATGTACGGACACATACAGAACTATACGGACAGAAATTTCAAAAACCCTAAAACTGCTCCAAAAACCCTAAAAACTGCTTTTTGGATGTTTTTATCGCCCAAAAACCATTAAAACAGGTTTTATATTAGTTTTCTTGCGAGAAAGAGCTTTTCCATGGTTTTCCTCATGGACAAGGCTATAGGAGTTGTGGAGATTAGTCATGGGATGGGCGAGTGTTTCTTGGACTTGGACATATAGCTTGGTGTTACAACCCTGTGTTTTTCCCTCTGGACAACAAGCAGGTGGGCACGGGCACGGGCACGGGCACGGGCACGGACACGGGACGGGCATTGTGAACAGGCATCAGTTTGGATATGAAAAGGAAATTCATAAGTGTGGCCAGCCCAAGTGTGAAAGGGGACAAAAAGGATTTTTAAAGTTTATAAGGTTTAATAACCTTTGAAGGCTTAAAATATTATTATTTGAGGAATGCGTTTTTAATGTTGCTTTTGGCGTTTTTGAGAAAAGCGAATCACCTCTTTTTAAAAAGAGCGAAGGGTGGCGCACGGAGCATGGCGCATCCCCTTGGGCATGTGGTCGCCGTGTGGAGCTAACATGTGGTCGCCGACGTGTGGTCGCCGTGTGGACTACAGGGAGTGCCGGGCGCTGCTACGCATGGGCTACAAGAAGTGCCAGACGCTGCTGCGCATGGGCCACAGCAGGGTGCTGCTGCGCATGGGCTACAGGAGGAAGGCTACTGCGCACATGGGCTACAGCCAGGCAGGCTGCAGCCAGCAAAGGGGCACCGAGCGGCTGGGCTACAGCCAGCAACCGGCGACCAAGCTAACAGCAACAGGCAGCCACAAGGAGGCGCCAAGGGGGGAGGCGAAACAGGGAAGAGGCGCTGCTGGACCGAGACAACCACTGTATAACCTCCCTCTCTCATCATAAGGGCCTGGTGTGTTTTCTCATTTGTGTATGTGTTTTCTCATTTGTGTACCATGGATGTACAAGAGACTTTGAACAGGAGAACAAGCTATAGATGCACGGGACAATGTTCATGGGAGAGATGATGTGATTTCTCTTCGTATCGAACTTATATGTGCTCAGGGATTTGCTTTTATAGGTTCTCTATTTTTCTCTCACTTGGTGCTATGGAAAACAACCCTGGGTTTTCGGCACCATGATTGGATGGTGCATATGTGGATTTTTCTCATGGAAACAGGACATTGGTTTTTCGAGAAGAAATAGGACTTTGGTTTCGAGGATACAGGCCTATGGTTTATGGGATACAGGTCTTTGGTTTATCGGATACAGGTCTTTGGTTTCATGTGGAAAACATGTCTTTGGATTCATGTGAACAAGTTATAGTTTTCTCGAGCTTACATGCAAGCTGTGACTATAGGAAGGACATGTGGTTTGGTACAGCCCTACTGCTGTTTGGGAAAGGGTTTGTGGGATCCATGGCAGAGATGGAGAAGACCTTTTCAAGCAGGGAGGTGTCGTACAGGTGTGCCTTCTCTATGGAATGCTTTGCTGCAATAGCGAGAGTTCTTATTTGGAAATGCTGGGTGAAAAGCTAAAAGGGATCCTATTGGTAGAGGATTCTACAAGTTGTACTTTGTACTCATATTTGATCAAGTAAAGAAATACCGCAAGGGGCACCACTGTGTTTTGGGGCCAATCGGTGTCCTTGTACTATTTACAAGAGCACTCTAGCTCCGCCGGTTTGTTTCCTTTTCCAGGTCCCCATGGGAGATGAAGTGTTTTGTGTGCGAGTGTTTATTTCACCACCCGTCAGATTTCTGAAGGCCGGTTTCACTTGGACATGGAGAGCTTGGGCATAGAGCTTGGACATGGAACATGAAGCTTGGACATAAACATGGAACTTGAACATATAGGTTGGGCATGAAGCTTGGACATGAACATGGAACTTGGTTATGAAACTTGGACTTGGACTTGGATCTGGACTTGGACTTGGACTTGGATCCATTGGATTTGGATATTGGATCTGGTAATAGCCCGGTGAGAGATACTTGTGGGTCATCCTCGCGGTGTGCTCGACATCAGAGATCTTGTACGTCGACATCAACATCGACTTGGATATTGTCATGACTCTGTGAAAATGGGTGCAACATAAGTGTGGGCATGGTGGTCGGTGAATTTAATTGTTCATACTTGGGTGCCCGGACAGAAAGTTAACTTGTGGACATCCCCAAGTGTGAAGGGGGACCAAGGGATTAAAGTATTTTAAGGTTTATAACCTTGGGTGGCCCCTAGGCATAAGTTTTAATAAACTTTATGGGCCTTAGGATTTTTATGGGGAGAGGGGGCTACTCTACTTTTAGAGTACACGCCTCCCTCTCTATCTCTGTCTCTTGCTTTTTGGAAAAGGACGGCTGAGGGGCAACATGGAAAAGAAGGCATGGGTGCTTCTCTGAAAACAGGGCGCTTGTTCTCTGGAGGAGTCGTCACCTGAAGGGATACGCACAGGCTGCAGGGCCGCGCCTCTTTTATGCATGCTTATTGGAAGGGACTGTAGGCGGGCTGGACTGGACAGAGTTCCGCAGGTGGTTCAGAGGCTGCGCAGGGTATCTCTCCCGTATGTGTCTGGCAGGGACTTGCTGGCGGGTTGTTGACAGGGCAGCAGGTGCAGCCTGAAACTCTCTCTCTCTCTCTCTCTCTCTCTCCTGTGAGCTCTGGAGGGTATAGGCAGGTGGCTGTAATTCAGGACATCACACTTTTCTCTCAGGGCTGGTGTATCTGACGAGGACTTGACTGAGGGACAGCAGTGTGCCGGCTGAATATTTCTTCTCTCTTTCCCTTTGGCTGTTGGAGAATTAGTCGGCTGCTGAATTGCAGAAGGTACAGGCACCAGCAGGTTCTTTCTTTTCTCTCACCTTTGCTTTTGGCAAGAAGATGGTTGTCAGTTGGGAAGTGTGAATTGTGAGAGGGGAACACAAGGCTGGACAGCAGGTTCTCTCACTGTTTTTCTCTCCCGGCTACAAGACAAGAGGACAGGACAGTTCGGGGCTTTTCCTCGAGTCTTTTCTCTCTTGTGGAAAGCGACGTAAAGACTTTAAGTCTCTCTTTCTTTATGAGCAAGTGGGACTGCACGTGATGTCTTTTGGAGTCTCTCTTTTCACCGGCTCAAGACTGTTCTAGAGTGGTTCTCTCTAGCCCTTTGTAAGAGGAACGGTTTGGCAGTTCAGAGGGTGGAAACATGACAAGATTGTGGGATGAATTTGTGGACTGGTTTTCATGGCTGAGTTTATGGCTATGTGCATGGTTCAGTCAGATGCATATGCAAGGCCTCATGGATGTACAGACTTAGTAGATTAGAGGAGATAACAGTGTGGTGTTCTTGGGACACAAGGCTGTGTAACCTCTATGCTAAGAGGTCCTGAGGATTGGCAGATTGGACTTGCAGACATACGAGCCATGGATGGCCATGTTGTAATCATCTAAATCTTTCCATTGAATTTGAATAAAGAAATACCGAAAGGGGCACCGAGCTTTGGGGCCAACAGGTGTCATTCTCCTCCTTGTTTTGGAGCACTCTAGCTCCTGTTTATTTGATTAATTGTCTGGACTACAATTGGATTGGGTGACTGCTAGTCTACCACACTTTGGTTTCTACCAGAGTCCGGTTTCAAGGTTCCGTTGCCGAGACCATCATCAACTTTCTTAAGGGGGTGAGCTCGTGGTTGTCTCGAGGAAAGCCATTGCTGAAAATTTCAGCAAGATGTCAGACACAAAAGATGACTATTTTTATGATGATGAGGAAGAGCAGGAGACCACTACTGAGAGAAATGAATCTGAGGATATACTTGCAGGAGAACAGGCTGCAGAAGATGCATGTTATGAGGATGTAACGCAGCCAAAAGACATGCCAAGTAAAGAGGAAGATGATGCCAAGCTCGTTTGGCAAGGGCAGTGGGTGTGTTTATGCAGCTCACACAAAGTGAGAAGTTTGTTGAATTTATGAGAGCCCCTTCTGATCCTAAAAAGAAGAAGAAAGAGCGTTCTAGGAACCCAACTCACGGCAATAGTGGTGCCTTCCCACAGGATCCTGCTTTTGGACCGTTTCCTAACATGCAGAACACTTACGGTGCAAACCCACAGAGTTCCTTTTTCGGACAGCCACCTATTCCGCAGCAGTCTATGCATCCTGCTATTTTGGCCGTGGTTCCGTGTTCCAATCTATGACTGGGGACCCTAAGGGAGGCATGGGAATGCAAGGAAATATTGGAGCTAATTTTCAGCCTGGTATGCAGGGTAATATGTATGGTGGTATGCAGTCCGGAATGCAAGGGAATATGAATGGGGGCATGCAGCCCGGAATGCAAGGAAACATGTATGGGGGCATGCAACCCAGTATGCATAGTGGTATGTTTGGAAACATGGGGGGATCAACAAGAATGCAAGGTATGCCATGTGTAGGAACTGGCAATGTTGACCATATGATGGGCATGAATGCAGGGGGTAGCAATCTTGTGAGGCCACTTCCTTACGATAATCTAACGCCTATGGGTAAGGCGAAGGATTATAAAGAAGGGGGAGCTGCAGTAAAATTTGACATATTCAGCGGGGCCAAAGACAAGCTCAAGGCACTTACTTTTTTACAGCAGTTTGACGCTGCTTTTTTTGGTGGAAATTACACGGAATTCTCAAAACTGAGAAAAGCCGCAACTTTTCTCAAGGGCAATGCATTGCAGTGGTGGTCTACTCTTCTTTTGCAGGGCATAGCACCATCTACTTGGGTACAGTTTAAACAGGTGTTCTCATCCGTGTGGCTCACATCTACATTTGAGGTGGATGTAATGACAGCATGACACAAGTTGGATGTATCAAAATGTGAAAATCTTGAGGATTATGTTGTTAATCCCTCATATTGTGTACTAATTACTACTTAAGTACTTAACTTAGAGAACAAGAACCTTCAAGGGAACACTTGAGAGAAGATTGAATTGACTTGAATTGAATTGATAAAACTGAGTACAATAGGTCTCTTATATAGGAGATGAAGAGACACATTTGAAGAGGCATGTCCTTTGACGAAAGGACATGACCATAGACGAAAGGATACAACTTTAGGCTAAGAGATGTGTCTATTCGATGTAGAGGCACAACCATTCATCAAGGGATACAACCATTCGTCGAAGGGATGTGGCTATTCGATGAAGAGGTACATCCTTTGGCGAAGAGTCGCAACCAATCGAGGGTAGGGGTTCCCTTGGCTGGGTACTCTTTGCATCTGCAACAGGAATCAGCAATGAAGAGGGGATCTGATACATACATACGTCACAATCGTGACATTCCCTCCCATTTAAAATAAAACCCATGTGTCAAATGATAGACATCCGTTTGTCAAAGAACTCCTGAAGAAGATTAGGGTAGGGTACTGCTGCATTTCTTCATCTGTTTGCCAAGTGGAATCAGACTCATCCAAAACCATCCACTTCACAAGAAATTCTGTAGTCAACTTTCTTCTTGTTTCCTTCTGTTGCACGTCAAGAATTACTTCTTGAACAAGGACAATATGGTCATCTTCAATTTCTGGTACATATGAAGATAAGTCTGGAATAGGCGAATCTCCTTGAACATTCTGTTTGAGCCAAAAAATGTGAAAAGTCGGATGAACCTTCCCCCATGAAGGTGGAAGTTCCAACTTGTAACTGACAACTGAATTTTTCTTAAGAATCTTGAAAGCTCATAGAAGCGAGGTCGCAACTTTGGAAAAACTGACTTCACTGTTTTGTAGCGGTGAGGTGCCACATATAACAAGACCAAATCTCCTTCTTGAAAATCTGCATGTCGACGATGCTTGTTGGCTTGTTTTTGATATGTTTGTTACACAGGGACCAATTTATCTCGAACTTGCACAAGCACATCTTGCATCTCCTGAACCAACTGATCTGCCTACGCCACTGTGTTGTAAAACAAAGTTTGTAGGCACAAGAGGAGTATGCCCATATGTTGCTTGAAATGGAGTTAATCCAATTGCTGAATGATGGGAATTATTATAAGCAAATTCCACGAGTGGCAAATAATCTTCCCATAATGCCAAACGGGATTGAATGTAATGTCGAATCATTTCTTCCAAAATCTGATTGACTCTTTCAGTCTGTCCATCTGTTTGAGGATGATAGGCTGAACTGAACAACAAATTCGTGCCAAGAGATTTGAACAAAGACGTCCAAAAATGTCCAGTGAACTTTGGATCTCTGTCAGAGATGATGGTCTTCGGCAAACCATGCAATTTGAAGACATGTTGCACGAACAACAACGCCACATCTGGGGCTGAAGCAGCTTTCTTGCAAGGAATGAAATGCGCCATTTTGGAAAATCGATCAACCACCACAAGAATTTGAGCATTGCCTTTGGATGAACGAGGCAAAGTGGTAATAAAATCCATACTGATACTTTCCCATCTCTCATTGGGAACTGGCAACGGTTGAAGTAACCCTTGAGGAAGTTGTCGAGATGCTTTCATTATTTGACATGAATGACAAGCTTTGACAAATTTGATAACATCTTGCTGCATCTGAAGCCAGATGTATGTAGCAGACAAAAGCCGATATGTCTTGTTGATACCAGGATGAGCAGCATAAGGAACTTCATGATGCTCTTGAATGAGAATCTTCCGCAATGAAGTATTATGAGGCACACAAATGCGATCAGAAAAGAACAGCACCTCATCTATGATGGTGTAGGCTGCAAACATGTTCATTTCTGCAGGACTGGGATTAGAAGATTTGAGAGCACGAAACGCATCTCCAAAATCTCTATCAGTCAAATACTCATTTTTGAAACAAGCAGGGATTTCCATTTGTACATCTGTGATAGCAAAATTAGTGGCTCGAGGCATGCGGCTCAAAGCATCTGCAACCACATTCTGAAGACCAGGAACATACTAGATAATCATGTGGAAATTAGCCAAGAATTCAACCCATCGGCCTTGTCGAGAGTTCATAACAGGTTGAGTGAAAATGTACGTCAGAGATTGATGATCTGTACGTACAACTGAATCTGCTCCAAGAAGATAATGTCTCCAAGTCCAATATGCATGCACGATTGCCAAAAACTCCTTATCATACACACGATACCTGCTTTGAATGGCTGAAAACTTCCTGCCGTCAAAAGCAATGACACGATCATTCTGGATCAAAACTCCACCAGAAGCACGATCTGAGGCATCTGTCATTACATCAAAGGACTGGGTGGGATCTGCAATGGCCAAGACCGGGGTTGTCGTCAAGGCATGCTTGAGATCATTGAAGGATTGCTCAGCTTCAGAAGACCACTAAAGTTTGTCCAGCTTTGTCAATTCTGTCAAAGAGGCAGCAATCTCTGAAAACCTATGCACCTTGTTGTGATAAAAGTTAGTAAGTCCCAAGAAAGATCGAACATCTGAAATGGTGAGAGGCAAAGGCCAATCCACAATCGCCTGAATCTTCTTAGGATCTACTACAATCCCATTAGCAGAAATGATATGACCAAGATATTGCTGGGACATTGGTTAACCCAAAAGGTATGACCAAGAACTCATAATGACCATATTTTGTCCTAAAGGCTGTCTTGTATTCATCACCATTACGGATACGAATTTGATGATAGCCGGACTTCAAATCAATCTTGGAAAACACCTTTGCACCAAGCAGTTGGTCGAACAACTCATCGATGCGAGGCAAAGGGAATTTGTTCTTGATTGTCAGCTTGTTGAGAGCACGGTAATCAATGCAAAGCCACATTGATCCATCCTTCTTTTTGACAAGCAAAACCAAGGCTCCGAAGGGACTTTTGCTGGGACGGATATGACCTTTGTCCAGCAACTCCTGTAATTGCTTTTGTATCTCCTGAGATTCAAAGTAAGAAACACGGTATGGAGCTCGGGTTGGAGGAGGTTGACTTGGGATAAGATCAATCGGGTGATCCACAGGACGACGAGGAGGCAATGTCGTCGGAAGATCATTCGAAAACAGATCCTGAAAAGGCCTGAAGAAGGGTTGCTCCAAGTAAGCAGTTGTTGATGACGAGGCTTGGGATTGCTCACTAGTTTCTGCTTCAATCTCCCGTAACATGACCAAGGATGTTGTACAGTCACGTTTGCGGACGAGGCGTTTGACTTGCAGGGCAAAAACAACAGTGATGGGTTTGGCACTGAAAAGGCCACGAAGTTCCAGCTCTCGACCATCATGGTATAACTGGATTGAATGACTGGATTGAATGACCATCATGGTATAACTGGATTGAATGAGAACGAAAGCTGATCACTGGATCATATCGATACAGCCAAGATTGTCCCAGTATCATGTCATAATGTGACAACGGCATCACTGAAAAATTAAGGTGATCTTGGTAATCTTGAATTTGGAACTGAAGCGGTTGCACCTTTTTGTTACAATTAAGGAAGGAACCATCAGCAAGCTCTACTTGAAAAGCATCCACAAAATGTCGGGTCTGTAGGCGAAGCTTGTGAACCAAAGAAGTGCCCACAAAATTAGTGGAACAGCCACTGTCCACCAACACATTGATGGGATGGTCGCCAATGAAACCCAGAAGACTAAGGACCTGCTTGGAAAGATTTACCGGAACAGGGTTGGTACTTTGGCCATTAAGCATCAGGGTACTGACAACTTTAGAAACGCGAACAGAACAAGCTATTTGTTTGTTTTTGTCTTTCACAGGAGGCACGTCATGATCAGCATGGTGGCAACTGTTCACCCCGAGTGTTGGAGAGTTTAGGGCGCTGAGGACATTCATACCACCGGTGATCGCCAGAACAAAGGTTGGGATGAAGTGGCAGTCGATGAAGAGGTTTGCTGTCCCGAAGAGGTTTCTCGCTTGAAGTTGCGCCGATCATTGCTGCGACGGTCCTGTCGGGACCGATCTCGGTTTCTGCTGCCAGAGGATTCGGTCTGAGAGGATCCTGCGTTTGACGCGGGAGCTTGCCCGGAGAAGCGCGACCGGAAGGACTGTTGTCCAGAATATGGTCGCCGAGAGTTGGGTTGTCCAGGATTGGGACGCTGGTGTTGGCTGGTTGATTCCGCTGGTAAGAACGGGCGCCGGAGAAAAAGTTCTTGGGAGGACGCCTGTAATCACTAATGCGCTCGACATACGAGAT
Source organism: Cibotium barometz (assembly GCF_041138505.1). Classification (NCBI taxonomy): domain Eukaryota; kingdom Viridiplantae; phylum Streptophyta; class Polypodiopsida; order Cyatheales; family Cibotiaceae; genus Cibotium; species Cibotium barometz. The sequence continues at coordinate 18,760,220 of NC_141083.1, forward strand.
TGCTTCATCCAGGGTGGCAGGATTGTACTTATGGACTTCGTCTTGGATCGTGGGTTCAAGCCCGTCAATGAAGCTGTGAAGCTAGTCAAAGGGGCTGAGTCTCTCTATCTCGAGAGCCAGTTTTTGAAACTCTGAGATGTACGCGGCCACGGAGCCAGTTTGACTCAGGCGGCGGAGAGAAGACCTGGCATGAAAGTTCGCATTTGCAGGCTCAAAAGCCTTGCGAAGAGCACGCCGGAATTTATCCCACGTCGGAGTAGGAAATCCTCCGTCGTCACCAAAGGAAGGCAGTATCTTTCAAGAGGGTACTGGCCAATGCCACCTTTTTGTTTTCGGGCAATTCGGTATTTGAGAAATAAACCTCCATCTTGTAGAGCCAGTGATCAATTAACCGCTTATCGCGGCGGCCATTGTAGGGCTCAGGTAACTTGATATCCATCTTTCTTGTCTGTGCTGTGGTCATTAATTTATACAAAAGTTTGAGTTCAACATTGTCTACCTCGGCGATCGGATCGGGAGCAGTTGAAGGATCATCCTGCTGGCCCACCGAGGATGATGATGATGATGTTGGAGAACGCGAACGACGCGCTCGCTGTGACTTCCATAATCCCTCGCGCTGGTGTTGGTGCCGTTGTTGCATATCTTCCATTTGTGATCGCATTGATGCCATACCGTCGAAAAGGGCCCGTTGCAAGTCCTCCATCTGTTGTTGAAGAGTGGTCATCTGCAAGGCCTCCATCTGAGGATCGGCGGGTGGCACGTTGTCGTGCGAAGTCGACATCTGGAGAACTCAGAGAGAGTACTGAGGTGAAGCAGGAAATGTCCACCCGAAATGTAGGATGGAAGGAACAGCTGCGGGAGAGGCAGTAACGGGATCCTCGTACTCGAAGTCGGGATCCTCTACTTCCTCAGGATCGTCCTCAGAGGTTACTTCGTCTACTTCCACTTCTTCGTTTGGTTCCGCCAAAGAGTTGGTCACCAGAGATAATGGAGTATAATCGGGAACGAAGATCTCGCAGTAGAATGTCACAGGAGGGCGCGTGGAGGAGAGATTGCGGAGGCCATCCACACTGCACTCCGGAAGAAAGCGTGCCAACTAAGAGTACCGTGACAGAAAGTACTCGAAATGAGTAAGGTGCAGTGGCTCACACGTGAGGAAAATAGTCCAGATCGCCCAAGTGTCGGGTTCGGTTACATGCGGGCTACTGACATGTATGCGGTACACCTGTGAGGCCGGGGCTACTGGGATAGGAGAGTCCGGGAGACTTGGAATCCACCCAGCATCGGCGGAAAGTGGCACCGGTTCCGGAGTGGGGGCACGAGGAGGGCTGTGTTCGGAAAGAACAGCCTCGGGGATCTCGTCGATGTAACTCAGGTAGGAGATGTGCATGTCGGGCTCCTCTGGAAAGTTGTCCATGAAGCATGCACGTAGATGGCGAGAGCGCACAGATGGTGTGCCATGGGCAGAGCCGAGAGAACCCACTGACAGCCGGGAGGAAGATGGTCGCCGAATCGCCGGGGAGAGGGGGGCGAACGTGGAGATGGCGGCATCCTAACAACCGGGGGAAAGGGGAGGGGGGAGGGGGAGGGGTTGCCGAATCGCTAACGGAAGGGGGGTTCGGTTCACACTAGAGCACGCCCGTTTTTTTTTTAGATTAGAGACCCACGTGCCGATGTTATTTAGTTTTTTTTTTCAATGGTGTAAAGGTGACGGGCATGGATCGCGTAGCCGACCGGAGGAAAAGGTGCGCCGCTTCGAAAAGGCGCCGCCAGCGACTATGCGAAGAGGTGGAGGGCGGGCGCTATTCGGCGGCGAGGGGCTCAGGGCCGGCAACTGCACTAAGCAAGCGAGGGCTCACGGCCGGCAGCGAACGAAGCGAGGAGGGGAGGGGTGTTCCATACTCAGCAGAGAGGGGGGGGGTTCCTGCCATGCAGTGAATGACTACCACCACCGGCAGCAGGGAGGGGGGTAATCTAGGTATGCAGCCAGGGTTCCCTCTCTGAAAAACACACGGTGCGTGTGTATGGGTGTGGATTTTTTTATTTTTATTTTTTGAATTTACATCACCATGGGCAAAGATTTACGCCAAGTCCACCATCACTCTGTTAAAAGTAGTATCTCATGTGGAAACGAGTTGTAACAAAGGGCATAAGTTATTATTTAACTTATGCTACATGAGTCGGCCATTTCCATTGAGGGTATATATACCCATGCCCACCCATTGTAATATCTATCTATTCATTGCTAATACACGTCAAGCGTTGTTCGCCAACCCCTCTCTCTCTCTCTCTGCGTCAACTTCTCTCTCTCTCTCTCTCTGCGTGTATTCAAACTTCCGCATGCACGACTTTGACATGGTATCAGAGCTGAGTGCTCGTTGATTCTTGGGCACATGGAGGAGTTGGAGAAGATGGCTGCTGCAGCGACTGAGGTGGCGCAGGAAGTGAGGCTGGTGCAGTGACGTGGCGCGAACTGCACGTGTCAACAGCACATTGCGTGTTGAGCAGCAGCAGAACTGTGGCTTAAGAGCTCAGGCGCAGAGGGCTGCCAGCCACAAACAGACACGGGCGAGAGGCTGCCAATGACACAGGCGCAACCATCGGGGAAGTCCAGGTGCGCAAGGCTGGCAGTAGCACGACTGTATAAAGCCAGTTCAAGGTAGCAAAGTACATAGCCCAAGGCTTGAGGAAACGCACAAGGCGAGCAGACCGGGTCGACTGAGAAGAGGTGGATGGAGTTTTCGAGATGGGACTCCCGTGTTCGAGCAAGGACGACAAACTGAATGGCGACAATTATGCGCATTGGAACTTGATCATGAGGCTATGGTTTAGCAGAAAAGGCTTATGGGACATTGTTGATGGCTCGGAGGAACGTCCCCGAAGGGATAGCAATCGGTTTACACGTCTTCAGGAGGAGGAGTTTCTCAAATCTCTTGTGGATTGGGATGCTCACAATGCGAAGGCGATGTCGGCGATTGCAGAATCTCTCACCAAGGAAATTTCCCCTGCCATTCAGACTTTAAAGACTGCCAAGGAAATGTGGTCAAAGCTTGCAGGAATGTTTGATCGAGACTCAACAATGCGAGCAGTAACCCTTCTCGGCCAGTTGTTTTCCATCAAGTTTGAAGCCGGGACCTCTATGCAGTCATTTCTAATGAAGGCAAAGGTTATCCATGATCAGTTATCCGCTATGAATAGTGCGTTAACTAGTACCCAGTTAGCTGCCTTGGTTCTTACGAAGTTGCCTGAGGAGTTCGAGATGGTCTCGAGGGCATTACGCTTACAAGTCACGAAGGAAAAGCTGGAATTTGATGATCTCAGCTCTTATCTCATTGAGGAGGAAGCAGTGCTCATTTCCCAAGGCAAGATTCGAGTTCCGAAGGATGTAGAATCGGCACATGCTGCATCGGAATCCAATAAGAAGTCTAGGAGCCGTTGTTATAAGTGCGGAAAGCGAGGGCATTTGGCTCGGGATTGCAAATCCAAAGCTAAAGCTCAAGGCTCGACGAATGACAAAGGCAAAGGCAAAGCTGACGAGGATGACAGTGACAGTGATTCTACTAGGGATGCTACGGCGTCTGCCGGTGTGGCGAGGACTACACTGGCACATGCTCCAGCATTCTAGGTTGGTGGATGGATGCTACCACATGCTTCAGCCAGAGAGAGGCATGTGAGTGGCAGAGAGGGGCAGTCTGTGCTCCCGTTTTGGTGATTTGGACCCGTGTGTCGGAGTTCAAGGCACATGCATCTGGCATGGAACAGCTTGACAAATCTATGGACGTGATGTGTTCGTAGTTCATTGGTAGCAGACTATGGATGGGATGAGTTCCTAGTTCATTGTCAGAGAATTTTGGGCGTCATGTGTCGATAGTTCAATGTTCAGGAGATCTTTTGGACGTGTGTGTTCTCAGTTCAAGGAATGGAGGATCATGGATGTGGAGTTGTTTGCAATTCATTATTCTATGTGGCAGCTGAAGCTCAAGATGGCATTCCTTGAGGAGACAGGTTGTTTGGTGCATTTTCCGAGGTGTATTCAGTATCCGGCCAGTACTGAGGTGTCCATGGTTGCATCTACATCGACTTGGTTTCTTTTCTATGTCCACTATGAGCTTCAGAGAGGGTGTTAAAAGTAGTATCTCATGTGGAAACGAGTTGTAACAAAGGGCATAAGTTATTATTTAACTTATGCTACATGAGTCCGCCATTTCCATTGTGAGGGTATATATACCCATGCCCACCCATTGTAATATCTATCTATTCATTGCTAATACACGTCAAGCGTTGTTCGCCAACCCCTCTCTCTCTCTCTCTGTGCGTCAACTTCTCTCTCTCTCTCTCTCTCTCTCTCTCTCTCTCTCTCTCTCTCTCTCTCTGCATGTATTCAAACTTCCGCATGCACGACTTTGACACCGCTGCTTCCATACAACACCGAGAAGAGGAGTGGACGAGGGAGTGCCGCGGAGAGGGTGAGGGCTTCACAACCCACGGGTAGGAAAAATTTTGCTCTGATACCACTGTGAGGATTATGTTGTTAATCCCTCATATTGTGTACTAATTACTACTTAAGTACTTAACTTAGAGAACAAGAACCTTCAGGAGAACACTTGAGAGAAGATTGAATTGACTTGATTAAACTGAGTACAATAGGTCTCTTATATAGGAGATGAAGAGACACATTTGAAGAGGCATGTCCTTTGACGAAAGGACATGACCATAGACGAAAGGATACAACTTTAGGCTAAGGGATGTGTCTATTCGATGTAGAGGCACAACCATTCATCAAGGGATACAACCATTCGTCGAAGGGATGTGGCTATTCGATGAAGAGGTACATCCTTTGGCGAAGAGTCGCAACCAATCGAGGGTAGGGGTTCCCTTGGCTGGTTACTCTTTGCATCTGCAACAGGAATTAGCAATGAAGAGAGGATCTGATACATACATACCTCACAATCGTGACAATTATAATAAGAAGTTTTGGGAAGCTTTACTCCCAGTTACTTCTTATCGTGCAATGCCATTGTCTGAGCAGGTTGAGAAGTATTGTTGTGGGCTGCCCAAGGAAGTGCGTGACTATTGCATAAAGACTCGAGTAACAAATATGTCATAGATGATAGAGAATGCTATAACGGCAAATGCATTACTCACTGGAGTCTCATCTGGATTTAAGGGCTGCAAAAGCACAAGCAAGAAAACTGAAAAGTCGGGGCATGCTTCGCGTGATGCAAAAGGGTCTACAGAGAAGCGGTATAAGAAGTTACCAATGCCCAAGAGAACTCCTGAGGAGAGACAAGCTTTGATGGATGCTCAGAAGTGATTTTTCTGTACTAAGGAGGGACATATGTCTTTCAATTGTCCCAAGCGTAAGTCCCAAAAGGACTATGACACAAAAGGGGGGCCCAAGTCTAAGAAAGCAAAGCCTTCTGTAGGGTTAGTTCCTGATCTTGTTGGAGAACAACCAGGTGGTGAAGAGACTGAGTTGTGCAGGGCATGGGGCAAAGTTAGAGATCAGGATGCCTTGATTTTCTTTGACACGGGTGCTAGAGCCAACTTTATCTCACCAGATTTGGCTGACAAATTGGGGATCCACGCAGAGGAGATGGGGCCTTTGAATGAGGCTAATATGGCTTGTTCTGGGTATGCAGAACCCGTTACCCCTAGGGAAGCTGAGGCTTCATGTGCAGGGCTATGTGGACAGTGAGGAGTTCTATATCATGCCACTTGATGGTTGTGATGTTTTGTTGGGTATGCCATGGTGCCATAGAGTACATGCAGTGGTGGATACGTATAACAGGAAGATTATTTTGACTCGTAGAGGGAAAGAGCATATTTTGGATGTAAAGCTTAAAGGGGAATCCGTTCCTATTGTATCGGCTTCGGCCATTTCATCAGTAATGAAAAAGCATCTTTTCGCGTACTTCGTTTTTGTAAAGGATGCAAAAGATGATGAGTCTAAATCTAATTTGTCTATGTTAGATAAAGACAGGACTGATTTCCTACGTGAGTACCAAGATTGTTTTTCCGAGTCATTGCCAGGAGAACTTCCTCCGAAAAGGCCAGAAGATCATGCTATTGATCTAATTCCGAGGAGTACCCCACCAAATAGACCACCAAATCATGTTACTGCAGCCCAACAAGAGGACCAGGTACAGGAGTTGTTGAATAAGGGGTCGATTCAGCCTAGCTCATCATCCTTTTGCTCACCTATGCCCTTAGTGCAAAAGAAAGATGGTTCTTGGCGCATGTGTATAGATTACAAGGCGCTAAACAAGAACACCATCAAGAATCGATTCCCTATTTCGAGGATCGATGACATATTGGACTGCTTACAGGGCTCCACAATCTTTAGTCGGATAGACTTGAAAAGCGGATATCATCAGATACGCATTAGACCCGGGGATGTGCATAAGACAGCATTTCGAACCACTTTTGGGCTATATGAGTTCTTGGTCATGCCCTTTGGCTTGACAAATGGTCCTGCCACTTTTAACAGGATGATGGATAGGATTTTCTGGCCTCATAGAGCGTTTGTGGGCACATTCTTTGATGATATGATTGAGCATTCACGCACAGAAGAGAAGCATAGGAGGCATTTGGCCACTGTGTTTGAAGAACTCCGGAAGCATAGGTTGGTCATTAATGGCAAGAAGAGTGAGTTCTTCTTGGAAGAGATACACTTCTTGGGGCATATCGTGTCTAAAGATGAAGTCCGTATGGATCCTTCGAAAGTGGAAGCAATTCTCAATTGACCAGATTTGAGGACCTTGCATGATGTACGCAGCTTTTTGGGCTTGTGTTCCTATTACAGGCAGGCGGTACATATGGTATTTTACTGAGATTGCTTCGCCTCTTCATGCTTTAACAAAGAAGGGAACTCCGTTTCGATGGACTGATCGGAAAATTACAATCTTTAAAAAGCTTAAAGAGAAGCTTACTTCGGATCCCGTATTGATATTACTGAATCTCCGAAAGGCTTTTGTTGTCCAGTGTGATGCATGTGGAAACAGCATTGGGGCAGTTCTCATGCAAGAAGGGCATGTGATAGCCTATGAGAGTCGTATATTACAGAATGCCGAGAAGCATTTACAGGTTTATGGAAAAGAGATGTTGGTTGTAATTCATGCTCTTTCTACATGGAAACACTATTTGCTTGGGGCTGATTTCACTGTCTGTGCAGACAGATCATCAGACCTTGCGTCATTTCCTCACGCAAACTAAACTTTCTGAGAAGCATATGAGATGGGCCAACTTTTTGTCTATGTTCCACTTTCAAATTGTACATGTGGAAGGCAAAAAGAATGTTGTGGCAAATGCTTTGTCACGCAAGCCACAGGTCTCAACAGTTTCACTTGCTTATCATCATGAGCTTGATGAGATGAAAGAGCAGTATGCCCAGGATTAGCATTTTGGAAGAGTCTATGATCAGATGTCTGAGGGTCAGCGGCATGATCATTATACTCTCAGGGATGGCTTTTTGTCGATGCATGGTAGACTGTGTTACCAGGCAGTTACGACTCAAGGTTATGATTGAAAGTCATGCTCCACCGTATGCAGGTCATAGAGGTATTGACGCCACGGTAAAGGCAGTTGAGGCTTTCTTTTATTGGCCGACCTTGAGAAGAGATGTTGATGCTTTTGTTAGGCAATGCATCGTATGTCAAAAGGTTAAGTATGACCGTCAGAAGACACCAGGGTTACTTCAGCCTTTACCTATTCCAGATAGACCATGGGAGAGCATTACCATGGATTTTATATTTGATCTTTCAAGGACACAAACGGGGAATGATGGCATTTGTACTATCATATGCAGGTTCAATAAGCAGGCTCATTTCATTCCCGTGCGTAAGAAGATCAAAGTTGATCACATGGTGAAGTTGTTCATGGTGAACATCTTCAAGTATCATGGCATGCCTTCGTCTATCATTAGTGACCGTGATCCAGAGATGACAAGTTTATTTTGGAGAGGGTTGTTTGACAACATGGGTACAACTCTCAAGTTTTCATCACCATTTCATCCACAAACAGATGGTCAGTCGAAAGAGGCTAATTCCACAATGTTAGATCTTCTTAAATGTTATGTGTCAGAGCACAAGCAACAATGGGAAAAGTATCTTCCTTTGGTGGAGTTTGCTTATAACAACACCATCCATACCTCGACGAGGTGCCTTTTGCGATTGTGGAAGAAGAGAAGAAGGTACCACCCATTTTGCACACAAAGGATAAGATCTTTGAGGCTGACCAATATGTGGAGAACATGGATGAAGCTTATAGGAGAGTTAAGTTGGCACTCCAAAAAACTCAACAAAAGCAAAAAGAAGCAACAGACCGTCACAGACGTGCATTAGAGTTTGCATTGGTTGATTGGGTTCTTTTGCGATTTGAGAAAGCTAGGCTCAAAAAGAAGAAGGGTAAAGAGCGCTTATTCCCTAAGTTGAGCATGCGCTATTATGCACCTTTTCACGTATTGAAAAAGATTGGTGAGGTGGCCTATTGTTTGAAGCTATCAGATCACTGGAGGATTCACAATGCATTTCATGTGAGTCTACTTAGACCTTTCCGTGGGGATGTGCCTGAGGATGTATCAGATGAGGCTCAGCCAGAATTTGAGGAACTTGATGAGGTGCTTATTCCATAGCAGATACTGAGACATAAGGAAAGAAAGGTACGAGGTAAAGTTTCCCATCGCTATCTTGTGAAGTTCGACAACTATTCACCGATGGATGCGAAGTGGATGGAGGAAGGTGACTTAGCAAATTCACCTCAGGTTTTGCAGCTTTATCTCGATGCCTTTGAGTTGGAGCCGACTCTTGCTACAGCTCATTCAGGTTCAAGAGAGCATGGGTCTGGAGCATTGCCTGATGCTCAAGAGGGGGGGGTAGCACCTCCGCTCCCTTGATACAGAGCGGCTCAGATGACATCTAGAGGTCGCTTGGTGCAACTTTTGTCTCACCCGAAGGTACTGATGGCTGACAGTACATCTGCTTATGGGACTTCTATGATTTATGTCTACTCGTCACATTGGATGTTGTGGTTGTGTATGGTTCACAGTGGTATACAACTTGGACTATTACTACACCATTGGTTTGCAATGAATGTTGTTACATATGCGTGGCTTAGAGAGATTGGGACGCTGATCTTGCCATATTGTACATTTCACTTTGGATGTCTTGCTATATCACCAGATTGCAATCGAGGACGCTTGCCATTTTTCAAGAGGGGGGTTTGTCATGACCCTGTGAAAATGGGTGCAGCATAAGTGTGGGCATGGTGGTCGGTGAAATTAATTGTTCATACTTGGGTGCCCAGACAAAAAGTTAACTTGTGGACATCCCCAAGTGTGAAGGGGGACCAAGGGATTAAAGTATTCTAAGGTTTATAACCTTGGGTGGCCCCTAGGCATAAGTTTTAATAAACTTTATGGAGTCGTCGCCTGAAGGGATACACACAGGCTGCAGGGCTGCGCCTCTCCTATGCATGCTTATTGGAAGGGACTGTAGGCGGGCTGGACTGGACAGAGTTACGCAGGTGGTTCAGAGGCTGCGCAGGGTATCTCTCCCTCTCTCCCACGTGTGTCTGGCAGGGACTTGCTAGCGGGTTGTTGACAGGGCAGCAGGTGCAGCGTGAAACACTCTCTCTCTCTCTCTCTCTCTCTCTCTCTCTCTCTCTCTCTCTCGTGTGAGCTCTGGAGGGTATAGGCAGGTGGCTGTAATTCAGGACAGCAGACACTTTTCTCTTGGGGCTGGTGTATCTGACGAGGACTGGACTGAGGGACAGCAGTGTGCCGGCTGAATATTTCTTCTCTCTTTCCCTTTGGCTCTTGGAGAATTAGTCGGCTGCTGAATTGCAGAAGGTACAGGCGCCAGCAGGTTCTTTCTTTTCTCTCTCCTTTGCTTTTGGCAAGAAGATGGTTGTCAGTTGGGAAGTGTGAATTGTGAGAAGGGAACACAAGGCTGGACAGCAGGTTCTCTCACTGTTTCTCTCTCTCCCAGCTGCAAGACAAGAGGACAAGACAGTTCGGGGCTTTTCCTGGAGTCTTTTCTCTCTTGTGGAAAGCGACATAAAGACTGTAAGTCTCTCTTTCTTTATGAGCAAGTGGGACTGCAGGTGATGTCTTTTGGAGTCTCTCTTTTCACTGGCTCAAGACTATTCTAGAGTGGTTCTCTCTAGCCCTTTGTGAGAGAAAGGGTTTGGCAGTTCAGAGGGTGGAAACATGACAAGATTGTGGGCTGTTTTGGATGAGTTTGTGGACTGGTTTTCATGGCTGAGTTTATGGCTATGTGCATGGTTCAGTCAGATGCATATTCAAGGCCTCATGGATGTACAAACTTAGTAGATTAGATAGATTAGAGGAGATAACAATGTGGTGTTCTTGGGACACAAGGCTGTTTTACCTCTATGCTAAGAGGTCCTGAGGATTGGCAGATTGGACTTGCAGACATACGAGCCATGGATGGCCATGTTGTAATCATCTAAATCTTTCCATTGAATTTGAATAAAGAAATACCGAACAGGGCGCCAAGCTTTGGGGCCAACAAGTGTCATATTCCTTCTTGTTTTGGAGCACTCTAGCTCCTGTTTATTTGATTAATTGTCTGGACTACAATTGGATTAGGGGACTGCTAGTCGACCGCACTTTGGTTTCTACCAAAGGCCAGTTTCAGATATCCTACATCGGCATATTTGTTTGTTTTGTATTCATTGATTGTATTGATCCTGGCCAACGTGCCCGTGGATTGTTCCTGAATAAATTCCTGAAAGGGGGTGGAGCCTGTTCCCCGCTCAATGTGGTGTACTGTGCAAGATCCCCATTCCCTTTTCTCTCTCTCTCTCTCTCTCCCCCCCCCTCTCTCTCTTTATAATTTTTATCTCTTGCACACGTGGTTGAGTCTATCATTGCACGCCCCGCTGGGCTTACAATAGCACAAGGCATAAAAAGCCAAAAATAACCAAGGGCTGGAAAAGTACCATTTTCACACACCCCCTCTCAGGCCAGAAAGGGAACCATGAGAGAAGATGAGAGAAAATTAAGAATGCTAGGGTCCCTGTCACGTGCACACCCAATAGGTGTACAGGTGACATGGCATTCTTAGCATCCATAAGCATTAAGTAGGACATTTAAGCATTAATCAAGTATTATCCAGGGCATTTATACAGCATATATCTCAGCATGAGCATGTACACTGTTACAGTCTCAACAGCAGTCCATAAAGCCTTAAAAGGCATCTAGAGCATTTATCACATCAAGTAGTGGATTGTGGAACCTACCAACACGGCTTTGGTCAGCAGCCAACTGCAGTATTAGAGCATTTATGAAGTCATGGGCATTTTATCAATAGCCGACAGTAGTATTATGGGCATTTAATGCAGTCGTGAAGATACAATCATCTAGCCGATAGCATTACACAGCCCGCCGACCACCATCATAAACTCATATATAAGGCAGCGCATCATTCATTTAGTAGTTCATCTCATATCAGGCATCCTCTCAGTGTTTCCTTCCTAGGGAGCAAAGGGAGTCAACAATTTAGCATTCAGCATCAACAGTTCAGCATATTCAGAATTCAGTCATCATGTCCTGCCTCCTACATACAGGAAAGCCAGCATTCCAAGGGTGGACCTCAGCATTGGAGAAGGGAACAATCATTCATCATTAGCATTCAGAATCTCTCTCTCTTCACCAAGATAGATACTCCTCTAGGACAAGCATAGATCTATTTATAGATCTTCATTGTAACTCATCCATTTAATATAGCTGCATTGCATTGCACACCATGGTCTATCTCGCAAGTATCAATAAGTGCAATTTAGTTAAGTCCTAAGGTTGTTTTACGACGATCAATCCCTCGCATGTCATAGTCCCACACTAACACTTTGGCAGAAGGAGTGTATCCCCCTCGAAGAAAAGTCTGATAAAGTGTCATGTGCACACACATGTACATGCTAATCTCAGAGAGGCTAACCCTAAGGAGGTAACAAGATAAAGAAGAAAAGATCAGAACAAAACCAGATTTTTGGAGCATATACTATGAAGCATCTTGTGGACACACGGAATATTCCTGTCGACTGCAGCATTTATGAGGATTTATTTGTCCAAGAGCTAGCCTACCAGCTGTCGGCCAGTCCATGAGTTGTTCTCAAGCCTATATAAGGCTTATGTGCTCATTGTTTCATTCACTCACTCCCTCGAGTGTGGGTCTAGACATAGGACTAGGGTTAGGGTGTTCTACCTTTTTCCAAAAGGCATCCCATGGCTGCAAGGGATTATGTACCTTTTTGTACCATATGAAATACTGAATTTCCAGCTATCTCTCTCTCTCTCTCTACTCTCCCTTCTGTTTGTGTTTTTGCATCAACATGTTCCAGATAGTGTTTAGGGCTCAAAGAAGTCTCTCAGAGCTTCCGCATGAACATTGGTATCAGAGCATCAAGCTCAGCAAGGCTAAACACTGCTTCAGTCCCATATAGGTCCAAGGTACAAGAAAGTGCACACGTACGAAGCCCAAGGCAAGGAACACAAGACCGAGAAGAGCTCCCAGGAGGCTTGTTGGCGGTGTTCCACAAAGCCCAAAGGGAATGGCAGTCCTGTGAGCCAGGAAAGGCTTTCGAGCAACGGTTCCAAGGAAGGATGATCCTCCGAGGGGTGGAGTGAGAGTGCCAGACTCGTTTCTCAAGAGTGAAGACCAAGACAGTGTTCAGAGACAGGGCAAGAACGAAATGGGGACTGGATGAAATAGATGCATAGATCTTATTCAGAGTTAGAGTGGATTTGGAGACCGGGCCGGGCATTCAGTGAAAAGATTGCCAGAGTAGGAAGGATGCCAGAGGGACTCCGGGAATAGAATGGGATGATGACACTCATCCAAGAATCAGATTGGACTCCCGTCATCAAGTTTAGCAGAGGGGGATGTCATGTGCACACACATGTACATGCTTATCTCAGAGGCTAACCCTAAGGAGGTAACAAGATAAAGAAGAAAAGATCAGAACAGAACCTGGAGCATCTTGTGGAAGGACACAAGGAATATTCCTGTTGACTGCAGCATTTATGAGGATTTATTTGTCCAGGAGCTGGCCGACCAGCAGCAGTCGGCCAGTCCATGAGTTGTTCTCAAGCCTATATAAGGCTTATGTGCTCATTGTTTCATTCACTCCCTCCCTCTTGGGTGTGGGTCTAGACATAGGACTAGGGTTAGGGTGTTCTACCTTTTTCTAGAAGGCAGCCCATGGCTGCAAGGGATTATGTACCTTTTTGTACCATATGAAATACTGAATTTCCAGCTCTCTCTCTCTCTCTCTCTCTCTCTCTCTCTCTCTCCCTCCCCCTTCTATTTGCGTTTCTGCATCAACATGTTCTAGATGGTGTTTAGGGCTGAAAGAAAACTCTCAGAGCTTCCGCATGTAACATAAAGTCAGAGAAGGAGATCGTGATGGCAAAGGTGGTGATGGTAATTTGATGTATATGGGTTGATCGTCTCCCAATGAAGAAGAATCAACTTGTGGTGAGAAAAATTGGTCCTCTGACAATGCGGGTAGACGATCCATGTTGTGTGCTCTTGAGGTCTTCAATCCCTTTGCTCACGATAGCTCTGATACCATGTGAGGGCAAAAGGACGAAAGGACCCAATGTACGAGAGATCAGAGCAAATCAGCACAACATGAAATAGGTGTGTGAGTGTATATGTGATGGTGAGTGAAAACATGTACAAGAGGCCCTCTGATGCGAGGAGACTTTGAGTAGAAGACCGGTGCAGAAGCAAAGACGATGTCGGAGTTGAAGCACGGTCGATGACGAAGGCTTTGCATTGATGTGAGGCAAAGGCACTCCGTAAGGTGGTCGGTGTTAGGCTCTCGTCAATGGATGCAAAGGCACTCTGAGGTGGTAGTGAGCAGCAGAAGGTAAAGTGGTGCAGGCTCCAGTGACAAGGGTGTTGCGGTACCTGAGGGGTGATGAAGAGCAGAGAGGGCTGCCGTCCCGAGTGGTGCAGGCTCTGGTGACGAGGGTGCTGCAATACCTGAGTAGTGGTGAGGAGCAGAGAGGGCTGCCGTCCCGATGATGTGAGATGGTGAGCAGAGAGGGCTGCTGTCCCAAGGTGAACTGTGGAAGAAAAACGCAGATGTGCTGTAGCAGAGAGTGGGCTGCTGTCCCAAGATATGAACTGATGATAAAACGCTGATGTGCTGTACTGTAGCAGACACTGGGCTGCTGTCCCACGGTGTGAGCTGATGTAAAACGCTGAAGTGCTCTAATGTAGCAGAGGGCTGCTGTCCCAAAATATGCTGCAAGAGAAACGCTGGTGCTGAACGGCGAAGATGATGATCTGATGTAGTGCAGGCGCCGGCAGCAGCAGGTGTATGATGTGGTGGTGACTGATGTGATCACTGATGTGGTACAAATGCTGAATGATGAAGCGAATCTATACATATGAGGTGGGCTGCTGGTCGGCTCAGTAAAGGGGCTGTCGGCCAGCAGCACAACATAAAAAGCCAAGAATAACCAAATACATCAGATAAAAAACCCTTTTTAGGGCTGGAAAAGTACCATTTTCACACACATGCACTCCTGCACTTTTTGGGCGAGTTACAACAATCCCCCTCCCAAGCGCCCCCCACCCCCCCCCCCCCCCCCGTCTAGACGGAGGATCACAAGATTGATCTCCTCCCACGCTTGGATCCTCCAAGTAAGTTTCCACATTGCCTAAGCAAGGCTATTTATGAAGCATTAATCCAAGATGAGCAATTTACAAGTCCAAGTTAGCATAATGCAGCCTTGGAACAACAATTTGTAGCACAAGTAGCCCATATGGTCAGTAGCATGTAGGTAGAAATTAACGCACATCACCAAATCAAGTCCGAATTTGAACAATCATTGTAAGTATTCAGGTTCAAATGCAAGCTTTTTTCCCCCCATCTGCAGTAGCAACTTGGGTGCCTGCATTGAGGCTGCATGGCTCTTGCTTGAAGGCGGTACAATTGTTCCACAAAGCAGCTGGATGCTGATCGGGGGCGACCGGGAATTTGAACTTGGGACCTCCCCCTTCCGAGTCACAAACTTACACTGCTAGGCTACTCACCTGTTGGTTGAGGTTGAAGTGCAAGCTTCTACCTCTTCCATTTGTGTTTTTTCAGTTTTTGCTCTACATGAACCGGCTGTCCCATGTATTGAGATGGTACATGAGTTGACGAAGACATCTGTACTTGTGGTTGCTGGGGCTGAATCTGAGAATTGCCTCCTTGTATTTGATATCCCATGGGTTGAGAAGGAACCTCACCCACAACTTGCTGCACATAAGGCTGACCCTGCTGTCCATCATGCGTGTCCACAGCCATAGCCGCCGTCCCACTACAACCCTCAGATGACAGATGTTCGAAGCAAAAAGAACATGGTTGTTGTATGGGAGATGGTCACCCTCTGCTGTTAAAGGAAAACGTGAGCTTTCTTGAGGAAAAGGCGCTGCCCAGACTGGTCGACCACAGCCCCCACTCCTTCACGTGAGGAGGGCCAAAATGGGCGCACAAGAAAAGCCAGAAATATCCCCAAAAAGCACGTGTCCATCTTTAGCCCACACACTCCATTTTTGGGATTAAAAATCTCATAACCGTGAGCTTTAATTTTAACACCCCCAAAATAGAACCCACGTATTTTTTGGCTTCACGCCCTTTCTTTTTGGGAAAAACACGAGCTTCTGTAGTGTGCCAGCCTGATCGTCACCCATGCCCACGAGGGGTGTCCATCATGACTATGGGCACACCCAGTTTACACAACAGGCCCTTCATGCTATATTTTGGATGTTCACCAGCACGCTACAGTCCTCCGTTTCTCCTATGCAGCAAGACAAACACCCTCTCATCTGAAGGTCGCCTATGCACATACAAGCCCCCAACATTGGCCACAGCCACCCCGCCAAGACCTGGCTCAGCTGTCCCACAACCGGCAGGTGAACAGAGCGGTTCTCCTAGATTGTCATCAAAAGCATGAGTATCATTCATATGCCCCTCCCATGGAGGATGTGCATCCGACCTTCTGTGGATCACCCTCAGGGCAGTCAAGAGCGTCTCACAGGCCTGTGACCTAATCCAACAAAAGATGTTTGTGTAGTAGAGGGTGAGATGAGGCTGCTGAAATATTTCTCATAAGGATAAGGTCCATCTGGCTAATTGTTAGCAATGAGATGTGACGACCCTCTTAACAAACTCTCCCAGTTTGTGAAAAATTGACTACAAGGCTCCACCTATGAGCAAAGGTAATATCTCTCTCAAAGAAAAAAAAAACTGAACGATGTTTGTATTTCAATTTAAATACTTTAGATATTTACCTTGTCAGCAACTGGATCCAAAAATGCTCCAAAAGTAGAATTGGAACCCATCTGAAACCCCAGATCAACAATAATTGATAAAACATGTATACACCCACACGTACATACATACACATACGCACAAAAGTGCACGAATATCTTCTAGACATTGAGCTCACAAAGCTGGTTACTAACCTTCCTCGCAAGAAAGCCATCAAGCCAATCTGTTATGGCTGCCAATACAAAGATGCAAGCTACAGCCGCTGTGGCCCACCATTCATTTGAGTAAAACACTGAAAAGCCCCCAAAAAAAAGTAAAGTCAAACAAGTCAGTGAACCAATATAAAACCATGAATAGCAATAATTCCCGTTCAGTGAGTCGACTGGACACATAATTTGCTTCACGCAGTCACTAGTCTGAACCCTCAACCAGCCCTCCAAGACTCCAAAGTACTGTTATCTACTTGTAAGAGGCTGTGTCAGAGCTGCAGGTGCCTACACCTTCCTTGCGCACATATGCTCCTAAGAGATCTCGTCGGGGCTGCAGAGACACTTGCTTGACAAAGTCTGCCCTGACAAAGCCCTGACACCCCCCCAAGGAAGGAAAATCTTTGTGTCCTATGTCGTAAAGGTCTAGTCAGGGCTGCAAAGGTACCCTCATATACACCCCCTCCCCCTACCAAAAGGAAAAAAAACAAAAAACAAAAAACAAAACAGCTAACAAAGAAGGGATTACGAAGGCATCATCATGATCCGATGTGTCCCGAGTCTTCACCAAAAAAATTATGCAAGATATATTTTCGACATGAATCTGATTGGGGGGAGGGGGGGGGGGGGGGGGGGAGCCAAAGCAGTAGTGAAAGATCGTACTAGAAAACCACCGAGTGGAGTGGAAAAGCGAAGAATCGAAAGGGTTTTCAAAAATCAAAAGCCACAGTGTTTACCCACACAGAGGACCTTACCGAACAGCAAAACTGGGATTGCAGCAACGCGTCCAAGTGTGAGGATGGTAGGAAGGGTTAGCACTTTGTTCTCAGAGCGGAATAAAGCTTTGTCGCCACCGTCGTGGGCGAGCTTTCCATGGTCATCATCGCCCTCCCCTGTAGAGAGAAGCATGGCCTGGCGCCGCTCGTCCTGGCCGTTCGCAACCGGGATCGGCGCAGCGTCTTCTCTGCTACCGCCGATGCCCCTGCTATTGCGCTCAGAAAATGGCGAGAATCGCTTCTTCTTCAGACTAAGAAGCGTTATTGGCATCCCAATCCTAGGGTTTCTGCCTGCTGCTGCTGCTGCTGCTGCGGGGTAGTTGGAGCACCACAATACGCTGAGAGAAATGCCAGAAATGAAAAGGCAATCAGCATGGACTGCTAGGAGGTGAGATTTCAATGGAGGGGAGGAAGGAGCAGAAAGCAACAGAGCTTTGCTGCTGTTGCTGATGAAAAGCGACAAGCTTGGCGGGCGAAGGAGGGCAAGGGAGACCATTTTTTTCCTTTTTTTTGCAAATTTCCATTTGACGCACATGTACTGGATGACGCGATAGCATGCTGACATGGCCCTTCATGACGATATTAATTGCCACGATGGAAACTCTTACAATCTCTTACGATGGAAACTCTTACGATGGCTCGGTTGCAGACGTGTCCTACAATCTCTGTTCAAACACTCTGATGACGTGGCAAAAGTTTGCAATCCACTGACGTGGCCGCCTGCTGGTCAGTCAACTAAGAGGGTACATGGACACGTGGTAAGTTTACAGTGCTCCAACAAGGCAAGAGTCCTGCCGCCGACAGCACCCCCCATCAACATTTGTAAATTTTCCAATTTAAGCAATAAGCAAGCTAAAAAGGGGCCTAAAAAAGGAAAATCAATTGATTAATTAATGAGGGAACCTTTGTGATGGTTTCTCTAAACCTTAGTAAGAGAATTTTTTAGATATTTTACTCTAGAATATACACCCGGGTATAGTGTAATTGGATCTTCAAAATTACTTTCATTTTTTTGGAAAAAGGGAAAATACGTACAAGGCCATAGTGCAATTACTCGGGGAAAA
This sequence comes from Cibotium barometz, assembly GCF_041138505.1. Taxonomy (NCBI): domain Eukaryota; kingdom Viridiplantae; phylum Streptophyta; class Polypodiopsida; order Cyatheales; family Cibotiaceae; genus Cibotium; species Cibotium barometz. The sequence continues at coordinate 18,778,556 of NC_141083.1, forward strand.
TTGCCAGGGTATAGTATAATTGAATCTTCAAAATTACTTTCACATTTTGAGTTTGAAGGTGTAACAATTGGTGGTTTCTACTGAATTCGTAGTAATAAATCCTATAAATTTTTTAAAATATACAAATATATTACTTGCACTGGTGTGAGATATGGAGGTTTCCCATCCATAGTCATACATGAGAAACTTTATTTAGGACATTGGTGGGGCATTATTTATTGTAACATAATGTCGTTATTGGGTAGGTAACAAGTGCATGTCTATTAAATGCTTAAGGAATTGTAAATAAAAGGGAAAAAGTGTTCCACATACTTGTGATGAAGCATAGTTGCTTTTTTTCATGCATTCCTACCCTTCATTTTGATGGGGATAAAGGTTAAAGCATAATTATTTGAAGTTTCTACATTATTTGATGATGATAGTTCTTATTGTTTTAAGGGAATGTGTTTTATTGCATATTTAGAAAAAGGACAAAAGATATATAAGAACTCAAGAGAACAAAAAGCACAAGGGGTTAGTGGTGGGTGGGCCTATTGGGGGTGCGGGTGTTGAGAGGGGGGGTTCTTCACCACTGGCTACTAGATTATTCCCCAATGGCCAACCAACTCAAAATTGATCAAAATGGACTGAAACTAAAGAACAACAAAAAGGCGTGAAAACTAGCTTGATGGCCATCAAATCATCCCTATTGTGTAAGATAGAATCTTCTTAAAAAGCATGCCTCTTTTACTTGTACAATTCGAACTTCTAAAGATTGATAAGAACACATTGACATTGAACTTGACACATAAGAGTGCTATTAATGTCACACGTCAATTTGTCAACCTTTTGTTTTGCCGACTTGTAGAAAAATATCTTTCAACTTTGTCTTCACTAAAGAGGTGTGCCATCAGTGAGAGAAACTAGATCTATTCTTATGTGCACATAATTTATTGTTGTATTCTTTTATGCACATGATCCATTGTTAATTATGTTTGCCCTCATCGAATGGTAATATGATCTCTCTCTCTCTCTCTCTCTCTCTCTCTCTCTCTCTCTCTCTCTCTCTCTCTCTCTCTCTCTCTCTCTCTCTCACACACACACACACACACACACACATGAACATACCAAAAGTGGTTAAGATATTCACCTAAATGAACTCCATAACCTTACAAGGGGAGGATAGAAGAAAAAAGGTCGTTTGGAGACATACCTTGATTTATGAGATGCAACTATCCATGTATTAAAGACTCGATTAATTCCTAGTAACATTGTCACTCCACCTAATAAGTGAGTGCAATATGGGAATAAAGCCATGAAAAGCTTAACGTCACCTTGCTACCATGATCGTCTCTCTCTTGAGCAAGAACGAAGAAGAAGAAGATAAGAGTAATCACCACTCTTAAGAGGCAAGCGATAGCCCCCCTCACATGCACACAATAGAGAGATTCACCAAATAGTGAACTCTTGAGTCTCGTATAAAGGGGAGAAGGAAAATACAAGGGTCTATGAAAGTTTGCACCTTAGCCATCCAAGAATAGAAAACTCTCTCTTGCGGAGAAGCTAGGGTTATCTGTTATGAAAATGGGAATTATTGAAATTATTAAAATGGTATTTTTGTGATGTGTTTCATTTAACAGAGATATTTATTTTTTATTATTTGTCACATGGTTAGTAACTTACCGCAAGGTACTGGTCGCACAATGTTGGGTAGATAGTCACAAGATATAATATTGGACATGTGTTTTTGACAGCAGATCAATGGCATGGCTAGTGCAGGGGCGACTCAATAAGGGTTGAATATGTGTGCACATTTTGTGCGACATTATATTTATACAACATTATTATTTATTAGGATATTTATGGTCGTTATTATTTTGGATTTATGGCCATCATTATTTTGTAGCCAAATGGCGGCCAAGCACATTTGTTCATATGGTTTATTTACCCTTAGTAGACCAATTTATTTAAAGTTATAGCAAGGTTCATCCATAAAAGCTTAGACTTTACTATTTTTAAGAGAAAGGCCCAAAGTGAAGTGTAAACACTATTTTTGGCTCATAAAGTAATGCAAAAAGATATCTAAATACACTTGCTTAAAAGAGTGGGCCATCTCAAAAACTATTTGCAATCGCGGCGACCGCACACAAATTTTCAGCATGCATAGTGTTTGTGTTTGCCCTAATTTCTCAAGTGGGTGAGCCTGAAGCAGTTTCACAAGTTGTGCTTGTGTTTTACCCCACTTTTGGAGCCATTAGTGCAAACAAATTTTCCATCCGGGCAGTGGAGAATTCGCGATCGCACAGCCACGCACAGATTTTCAACATTCACAGTGTTTGTGTTTGCCCTAATTTCTGTGGGTGAGCCTGAAGCGATTCTACCAGCCATGCTTGACATGTTGGAATTTTGCCCCCCTTTTGGAGCCATTCATGCATACAGATTTTCCATCCAAGCAGTGGATCTTCTCCTCTTTATTTGCAAAGCTGAAACGTAACTCTTCTCCTTCTTCTGATGGAAGAATTAATTTTTGGTTTAGAAATGAGTCACGGAACCATAGATATGGATTTTATAGAGGCAAATGTCTCAATAGAAGATACTGAGAAGTTTAAGGGTGGAGGGCTAGAGCTAGAACCTGAAGATCAAGCTAAAAGGCCAAGATTGATCGGAGATGAATATGGAGGGAAGAAGGCTGGATGCTTCAAGATACCTTACTTCTTGATGCACCTCAAGAAGAGAACCATGAGATGGCTTTTGACTTTCGAGTTGCACAAGCTAATTAGATTTTGCAGAGCCATATGTGATGGCAAATCATGTTAGGGATACCAAGGTTTTAATAGAGGAAGTGGTAGATGCCCGAGTGGAAACATGGTGGTTTGTGGCACAAGTGGAATCCTTTCATAACAAGGCTACAATTTTCTTTTTTATTGGATGAATTCCATTCTTCAACTGGATTATAGATTGGTTACATGATTTATTAGATGGTAATTTTGTGGAGAAGATCTTTGACAGTCCTAGAGGATTCTATGAGGTCCTATTCTCATCCAAAGAAGTTCGAGATTTGGTTATGCAGAGTCTCGTTATTTCTAGGTGGACAATTGGTGCATGTTGTACCCTTGCGCCCTATCCTTGCGCCCTATGGCAGAGTATAGAGATATGTTGCACCAGGTTGTAAACTTTCCATCAATTATGTGGGAATTGTTATCGTTGGCCATGCGTACTATTGAGGAGGTGTTGGTGGAGCCCAAAATGTCGTCCAAGAATAAAAACAGGGTTTGCATGTTGTGGCATACTGGGAAGCCCTAACCTCGGTAATTGAGGTTATGCATGGATGGATTTGACCTTTTGCATTTCGAATTAAAGTGGGGATTATTTGCAGGCCAGATATTTTCTGGAAAATTTTGCCAGAGCTTCGTTGCTGCAATTACTGAAAATGTTCAATTTTCTAAATTGAATTGAAAACTTGTAATGAAAATATGATAGAAACTTCTCTTTTAAACTAAAATTAGATTTATGCATACATAGCATAATTATAATCACAATTATAAGCATAATTATGATTAATTCTCTAGATTAGACTAAAATAATCATTCCTCATTTTTGAAAATTTTAGCATAACCTCCTTTCAATTTAGGATGAATTTATATGATTTTTCCATACCATAAACAAGATTAAAAGAATTAATCTTTCTTTTTCCTAGATAAAAAATCATGAAATTAACTAATCTCTTTCTCTAGCTTGTCAAGCGTAGAGTTTTAGATAAAGAGATTATGAATAAGAATCATCCTTCTACCAAGGATTTAGCCATAGGAATGACTAATCTTTTCAAGAGAGATTTTCTTAAAGAAAAACATTAAGATTAAGCATAAAAATTGACATTAATCTAAATAAGAAATTCTTTGAGAGAATTGAAAAAAAACCATTAAAATAGGTTTACCTTTGATTTGGGCTTGATTCTTTGGCTATAAGTGAAGCCTCCAAGCAAATCTTTCGCCACCAAGAGAGGGAGAGTAATCTCCAAGAGAGGTTGGGATCTCCAAGAGAGGTTGGAGGAGAGAGAAGCTCAAAAGCTCTCAAGAGGAGGAAAATTAGAGAGAGAATAGAAATAAGCTAATTTAGATAAAATACTAGCATGGTAATGCTCCAATAAAAAAATACAAAGGAATGAGGGTCTATTTATAGAAGAGGGAGGCCACTAACCGAGTCCAACTAGGTTCTAGAGCCTTCAAGCTTCCGTTTGACCCAATTCAGAGACAAGATTTGGATCAATTTGGCTCCCTTTTGATCCAATTTACACTAGGAGAGAGGAGAGATAAAATATCTTGATTTTTTTGAATTACAAAAGCCAAACAATGATGATGAAGAAGGTGCCTAGCTCAAGTGGGTTTCCCACCTTACTGAGGTGTCAAAAATGCATCATTTCACCTAAATATCTCATTTTTTTTACTAATATACCTTAGTTTTTAACTAATAAAACTTGTACTCAATCAACTCTTCATCTTATGTGAGCATTTACTCATTTTTGGGCTATTTTCTTTTATTCATTATATTTATCTCATCCCAACACTTGGATTAATCCTATTGGCCCTTTGGAACCTTATTTGAACCTTAATCCAAAAACTTCTGAAAATGTGGACCCTTAGGCTAAGGTCTCTTATACACATATTCAATTAATTCCTAATGCACATTGGAAAGTTCATTTTGAACTTTTGTTTCAGGGGAATTCATCTTAGACATTAGGAGAATTTTTGCATCCAAAAATATCTCAATTTTAAATTATCTCTCTCTAGACATTTTCTCTCTCAAGGCCAAAACAGGGTTAAACAAGATCTTTTTCCATTTATGAGGAGGGGGATGATTACAAGAGACTAAAGGGGCGGTTCTTACACCTGTACATCTCAAAAGATGGGGGGAGGAATCTTACAGTGTTGGTGGAGCCCAGAATGTCGTCCAAGAATAAAAACAGGGTTTGCATGTTGTGGCATACTGGGAAGCCCTGACCTCGATAATTGAGGTTATGCATGGATGGATTTGACCTTTTGTATTTCGAATTAAAGTGGGGATTATTTGCAGGCCATTGCTTTCGTTGTGGGAAGATGGGTCACTTCATTTCAAAGTGTCTAGAGGAGGTGAATGTGTCCCAGGGTCCGACTCATAAGGATACATTAGCTCCTGTTTTGCCATCTGGTTTGAATCTAGAGAAGGGAAAACAAGTAGCAAAACAAAGTGAGCAAGTGGTAGCTAAAGGTAAACAAGTTCTCGTTTGAATCTAGAGAAGGGCAAACAGGTAGCAAAACAAAGTGAGCAAGTGGTAGCTAAAGGTAAACAAGTTCTGGCAAATAAAGGTAAACAAGTTTTGGCAGATATATAAGATAGACCTTGGCTTGTGGTGGTGAAGAGAGGTGCTTGCCAGACAACTACTTCTAGTGGTAATCATCAAAATGTGGGTGCTAGTCGCAGTGCCTCCTCATCACTTCGTCCTTATGCCACAAGATGGACTCGAGAGAAAGATAACCAAGGCAGGGTATCACACTCTCTGTATAATCTAAGACCTCGAGTTATGAAAGGAAATCAGGTAAATTTTCCTCTTCTATTTGATAAAAAAAGGGGCTATGGTCTCAACCTGGGATAAGAAGTATTCGGACGTCAAGTGGAGACAGGATACATCAAGTGGAGACAGGATACATCACCTAGTGATGTCCGTACTTTAGGTGAGAAGAAACCGGTGGATGTTTTGTTGCCAAGATTATGGGAACAGATGGAGAGAGAAGGCATTGAGAATCTTGTGCAATATTTTAAGAAAAGAGAGACTGATGGTGGTACCTCTCATTGATTGGCTTTCTGTTTTGATTCGAGTCCCTTGAGGCCTCCAAGCTCGCTTGTCAAGCTCCAAACTCTAAGCTCCACCTCCACACTGTCACTGTGAAGTCGCTCACACCATCACATAGACTAATCACACTCTCTCTCACTCTCTCATACAAGCATAGACACACAAGCATGAAAGAGGCACAATGCTAGAATGCTCTCACTCCTCACTCTCTCTCAAGTCACAAGGGGAGAGCTCTCAATAGCACAAAGGGGATTGTGTCCTTTTCATTATGAGAAAATGCCTTATATACAATTGGCCCTTATTCACACTTGGGTGCCCAAAACTTACTAACTAGGCCTTGGGTGGCCAATGTAGTGCCTTTGCATGACACTTATTAATGTCCTCAATTGAGGATCATGTTGTTAATACAAATGGGATTAACATTCCCCCCTTCCTGATGTAGGTTCTGTCCTCAAAACCTGTTACCAAGGTCGGAAGACCTGGTCACCGAATTCATGTCGGTAGAAGTTGCGTCTAGACTGGAGTTTTTGGAGTGTTCGACGGAATGCTGAGTGGGACTTCCAGAATCCAATGTCAATCATGTCTTCAAATGTAAGATGCATATAGGCTGGAAGACATCGTAAGCAGTGGTAATACATCATTCCTCTGTCTAAAGGCCCTTGGTTCATGTCGAACTGCAAATGCTGTGCTTCAAAGCCATCATAAGTTTCTTTAGGTTGATATATGAGTACCACCAATAATTTCAAGAACCTAACGCTGGCCACAATGGCAAGATCAAGTATTCTGCGCGCCAAGCTCTGATCTAGGTTAGCAGCAGTTGTTGTCTTTGTTCTTGAATAAGGCCAAATGTTGCTAGTGTGAAGATAGCGAAGTTATAACAAACCTAAGAGTCCCTGTGTTTGGCCTCTTGGAATTGTAGTGGCTTCCACCGTCTCTTGATAGACATGTACAATGGATCCACTCGTAGTGTTGGTGGTGCGCTCATGTAGACTCTGTTGTATTTTGGAACAGTTAGAAACTCTTGCTACCATGTGGGTTGAATTCCAAAATCTGTCAGTTGTGGCACTTCCTCATTTGTGTGGATGGTGGTGTATCCACCTCTTGTGTGTACAGGATGTCGCTTTCTCCATCTTCTATAATAATAGCTAATCATGAACATGACAAGTTGAATTTCCAACAAGTCGGCTAAGTGAGGGTTGGCGAGTCTTGTGTGTTTTGCGACATTTTCCCCCCCACAATGTTCCTTCTCTTGCCAAGGGAAGTAATTCTTCTAAGTCAGGATGTGGGGCACGGAAAGGGTATGGAACATAATGTTGCCTTGTGGGTGTGACTGCTGCAGAGTATGCTTCTGACATGATTTGTCGGGTAGGATCGAATGGAGTAATCTGCATGAGTACTTGGAACATGAGCTTCGGCTTTAAAAGTGGATTGCCTGCTTGAATAAGCTCCTCATACTCTGCAGCAGCTGTCAAAGAATCCAAGACATTTCTTTCAGTGAAGGGCACAATTTGAGGGGGGACCTTATATTAACACTCCTTAGTTAATATAAGGTCCCCCTCGGGATAGGTGGAGATGGGATAGGTGCCAATACCTCCTCGGGGGTGAGAGTGTTAGTGGGAAAATCTAATTCTGGCACAGAGAGAAGAGTAGATACGGTCAGCTTAGGAAGATGTAGTATAGGTGGCGCACTAGGATAAGGATTGAGAAGCCTACTGGGTGATATTAGAATAGATAGGGTAAGTGTATTTGGAAACTGAAAAGGGACCTTCTTCTTCACCTTAACGAGTGCTAAGGGGTGGGTGGCTAGGCTTATGAGCTTTAAAAAAGTTTTGAATTTCAGGAATTTCTTCATTATCAATATCCGGGTAATTTATGTGAGTGGCATCAAAATTATATCTTACATTGGTGAGCATAGCCTCTAAATGCTTTTGGATATTAGTATAGAGTTTAAGGATTCTGACAGGGTGATATAATGTGGACTCACAAAGATTCAAATGTTGGTGAGTATTGTATACTTCTAGCCACCCATGACTAATTACCCATTAATAAGTATTTGCAACCACCTCGCATCTCTGGTATGCCATGTGGAACAAACAAATCGAGTTTGTCGACACTGTTGTCCAGGATGTCGGAATTTTGTAGCACGCGACACCAACTACGGAGGTTTATCACTATGGGGTGCAAGGGATAGAAGAAGATGTCTTGAGGGTTAGTTAATATAAGGTCCCCCCTCAAAATGCCCATAATGATTGAGGAGTCAGATCACATACCTCCTTAGGTTAGTGGGATCACATACCTCCTGGGGGGCGAGAGTGTTAGTGGGAAAATCTATCCTCGCTAACTAAGGAGTGTTAATATAAGGTTCCCCCTAAAAAATGCCCATAATGATTGTTGGGTCAGCATCCCTTTCAGTATTTTGTTTAATTAGGGTTAATTCACCTAGGCCTATATCTTCAGCTAAGTTGATATCATACTAACGTAATGAGAGTGTTAGTGTAGATAAAAACAAGGTAAGAGTGTGAGGAGGGGCCGGAGGAGTTACTGGCAGCTGTCCCAACTCCGAGGCATGCTCAAGGAGGGTACGCAGATCATCTGTCGACTCCGGGTGTAGACTCCTTTTTTGTGCGGCGAGTTGGCGAGCTAGATCTTGCATGTGAGCGTCGGCATCGCTGAGTTGGTTGGAGATGGTTGTTTCCTGGCTCATTCGTTCAGCATCCATCTCCTCAAATCTTCTTGTTGCAGTTTGTTGTGCTCTCTTGGTGGCAGTGGCTTCCCTTTGTTGTGCCTCAGTAACCTGATTAAGCCGTTGTGCTACGAGTCTTTGTGCGTCTTGTAATTGTACTGTCAGGTCTGAGATGGTCTCTTGATTCCTATGCGCCTCTTCTTGGTTGGTGCTGATGGTTTCGTTGAGGGCCTTAATCTTTTCTGCATGCGCTTTGTTTGCCTATTCTCTTTCTTGTTGCATACCTTGCACTCTTTCTTGTTCTGCCTTGAGTTGGGCTATTAAAAGCTCTATTTATTGTTGGAGCATATCTTCATTGGTCTTTGCACTATCTTGGCACTCTCTTGGCACTCCTTTATTTGCGTGGCATGCATAGTTGTAAGGCTCTATTTGTGGGCTATCTCTTTTTGAAGTTGCTCTTTTGCCTGCTCTAGCCTTGCGTTTAAGTTAGTGTTTTCATTGATCTTCTATACAATTGTCTGACTTAAAACGAGATTATTACTTTCCAAGGCCTCGTATCTGCTTTCTTGTTGTTTTGCTACCTTTAAGCTCTCCATGATCATTTCTTTGTGAGTTGCTTCTGGTGATGCCAGAGTTGCTTTTACATTTTGTACTTGTGCATTGGCATCTTTCAGCTGCTTCCATAGGTTGGCGTTCCTATCATGTAACATGTGTGTTGTCAATAGGTTGGCGTTCCTATCATATAACATGTGTGTTGTCAATAGGTGGCAATGCCACACCTTTTGCTCCTGTTCCCAGTTTGTACTAGTCTCAGCATCCATTTCTGTAAGTGGATCGTGAAGTAGTGCCTCTAAGCCTTCCATGGTTTCCTGGATGAGGCATTGAGAATCCATGTCTTTGAAGGATTCGAGCTGCGCAGTTGCTCCTTATCATCCAACCTTCGCCTTTTTCTTGGACTTGAAGGATTTGGCGAGCATTGTCTCTTACTAGACTCTGGGGGAACCTCCAGTTCATGTGTTGTGTGATTGATACTTCTTCGACTACTTGTCCCTCCATAGCTTGGTCCTTCTGTGCTTGTTCCTCAGCTGCCTCTATTTGTGTAGCTATTAGGTGTGAATCCTTGAGAGGAGAGAGATCTTTGAAGATGAGTTGTGCGGGGCTTGCTGGAGGGGTGAGCTGTTGTTGTTTTTCCTGCACAGTGGGGCTAAGTAGCTTTTCCTGCAGGGCCTCTTGGTATGTTCGGATTTCAGTTGTTGCCACTGCTTCTTCCAGTTGTCATGATTCTGTTAAGACATCTACAAGTATCCCTCTCATCTTTTTCTCTGTCTTCTTTCATCGGTCCTTTTTTATTGTCTTGATGAGCTCCTGTGTTTCCATTAACACTGCCTACCCCTCTTCTATCCTTCTAGTAGCTTCTTTAGGTTGGTTGGGGATGATAGCTAGCTGCATGTTCTCCTTTGGTTCAGGCTCTTTTAAAGGCTTCTTTGCCACATGGTGAAGCACCTGAGTTAGGAGGTAAGGATTGATGGGCTTTTAGGTAATTCTCCATCTCCTTATGCATATAAAAGGCCTAGTCCTCCTCCTTCTCCTCATAAGCTTTAGCTATCCTGTTCAAGCCCACCCTATTGTTCTTGTCAACCGAATTTTATTTGCATCATAAGTGATATTGCTTTGCATGCTTTTTTCTCTGATGTTTTCGTATTCTATTCCATTTGAGTTGAAAGAATTTCTCTTTAGCATTTCGTTGATTGGCATTGTATCAATGTTGTGCCTATGGGCTTTCATTGCAGCTGGGAGTTGTAAAGATTCTCTGATTAAATCTTCTATGATGAGTAACTCTTCTATGGTGCCATTCGCCTTTGTAATCCTTCCTCTCTTTGTCTGCTTGTCGTATGTTTTTAGGTACTCGGCGCAGAAGACGGTGTCAACTATATGGGGTAGTAACTTTGCCATTTTGCCGAGGCCGACTTTGTCGAGATTAGCCTTGATTTTAGTATCCTCTAATAGATGGAGGCACTCTGGGCTGTGGCATTGGAGAGTCACCTTCCCATGGTGTGTGGTGGGTTCCTTTCGGATGAGGGTTCCTTGGAATGACTAGGCATAAGGGCCCAAGAAGTTGGTCTTTAATTTTCCTGTACTTTGTAGTCGTTGACTACTTGGAGACCCCGTAGCACTGCTTGCTTGCGTTAATGATGGTTGTTCGCATGCTTCGGATTTGAAAACCGATATCTGTATCATCATATACAGTCAGTCAAATGATTGGTGGGACGATTTTTTTTGTTTTGTTTTGTTTTGTTTTGTTAGTAATTTAGTGTTAGTATGTTAATTTGTGAGTGTATAGTATGTTAGTGATGACTTACTAGGCGTTAAAATGCCGTGAAAGACCAGACGTGAATGGTCAGGACATGAGCCATCATGACGTGAATGAGCAGACATGAGACACCAAGATGTGAAAAACCATGAAGGTGTGAAAGTCCAAGACGTGAAAGTACAAGACGTGAAAGTACAAGACGTGAAAGTCCAGGAGGTGAATTAGCAGACGTGAATGAACAGGACGTGAAAGTCCAAGACGTGAAACATATGACGTGAAAGTATAAGATGTGAATTAGCAGACGTGAAGGACTAAGATGTGAAAGTTTAAGACGTGAAAGTATAAGATGTGAATTAGCAGACGTGAAAGTCCAAGATGTGAATTAGCAGACGTGAAGGACAAAGATGTAAAAGTCTACGTGAAAGTCTAGGACGTGAAACATATGACCTGAAAGTACAAGACGTGAAACATATGACGTGAAAGTCCAAGATGTGAATTAGCAGACGTGAAATATAAAGTCGTGAAACTGTAGACGTGAGAGTCATGACATGAGACATAAAGTCCTGAAACTATAGACGTGAATCTGCAGTCGAAGATTTTATTCATTGTGTGCACATGTTCAGGATGGAGTGTTTTTCATTTATTGAAATGCATTCAATGGATTTATATGCATTCATTGGCAGGCATTCAAGCATTCAATCAATTGACTTGAAAAAGATATTTTAGACTTACACAATCATTGACATTATCATGAACAAAAGATAGAGATAAGGAAAGTAAAGAAAAAGAAAATGCAAAAAGTTAAGCTCCCACCTCGATGAGCTTGGGCAGGCGGTTGAAGGAAGTTGGAAGCAGGCGGTTGAAGGAAGTTGGGCAGGCGGTTGAAGGAAGTTGGAAGCGAGCACATGATGTACGAAAGGCGATCGAAGAAGAAGACACGAAATCACACAAAGTAAAGTGACGAAAAGAAGACAAAAATTCGATTTTATAGCGTAGCCGTCGGATAGGGCGGCTATGTTTAATGAAGGAGCCACATGTCATTTTATAATTGGCTAATGCGCAGTTCTTACCGTTCTTAGTGTAGCCGTCGGATAGGGCGACTATGTTTAATGAAGGAGCCACATGTCATTTTATAATTGGCTAATGCGCAGTTCTTACCGTTTCATGCCGTGAACTTCTTCGCACTCTTTCATGATGTGAAACACCAAAGAATGGTTCACGGCGTGAATGATTGTAGGTGGTTCATAGCATGAACCATTTTCCTACAGTTTCACATGGAGTTTATAAAAATATGATGATGCATTGCTTACCTTGTCCCTTTTATTTTTACCATGAAAACCAAGGGTTCACCTTTGGTACTTTTGGGCATTTGCTGATGTTGTCTTATTAATTCTATTTGGGAGCTTCTTATTGTTCATTCCACCCAACTAAATATTTTTGTTTAGCTGTCATTTGGAACATATTTGCCTCTACCTTCATATGTCTTGTTCCATTATGTATTCAGAGTAGGTATTCTTGTTGTCTTGCTCATGCTCAACTTAGTTGGCTGAATTTTTTTTATCCTCCACTCAAGAGTAGGTGTGGTGTTGGCTTTATCGGGGAGTTGATGTTGCAAGCCCTCACATTTCGTTGTATATTGATTTGAACCTGTTGTGGTTTTGGCCATGGACTTTGGTTTGGGTACCCATATTGCTGTATTGCCTTGATAGTAGCCTTGTGCTTGTAGTAGGTCCTTTCGGACCCATTGCTAACAACAGTCATGAGGCCTTTGCAAGTGCTTGGAGTTCTGCCACTAAGTAGGTGCTGGCAATGGCCGAACTTTTGAATTGTGTTTTCCCCTGAATACGTTTATTACTCATTGTCTCCTTCCTCTCTAGTTGATCCTTGAGTTGATTCTTGAGCACCCATTTATGTGTGCCCTTGTATGTGGGCAAATTCAACACAATGGGTGCAGATTCTGTTTTTCAAGGTGTTGCCTCTATAGTGATTTGTTTCCCTTGATTTGTCGAGGTCCATAACGGTATGGACATGACCTTCTCATCACTGATGCTCAACAATGCTGTTCTTTCTTCCCATTGGATATTGCACTTGTTGGCATAGTTCCAGGATCATCTCTTCTTCCATTGTACCTGGCAGGCATCACAAACACCTTTCTGACCAAGGGATTATTACTGATGGAAATATTAACATTCAAATACCCTTCGGCCTTTGTGGTTGTTAGGTGCGCACTACGAACTTGCGCATCTGTGTTCAAGTTGTGGTCTCCCTAAGGCTATCCAAGTATCATATGAGATTAAGTTGTGGGTGGTTGGACCCTGTATCTATTAATGCAACACTTGTTGCAATGCCCTTAGCTGTTGTGAGTCCCAACTTGAGTCATGCTGGCTCAATGTTTAGATCTCCTTCGTCCATAAGGGTTACGGATGCCATGTTGACATGAATCAGGCCTTTCTGCTGCATTTTAGCTTTGACTTGCCTAGCCTTAGCTTCGTCTTGTGCTTGTTAGATTTTTTCTTTTACCAATTGTTTTTGTTGTTTTAAGAGGTGTTCTTGCAACATCATCTCTTGGGTTAATGGTCCAAAATATTTTTTCTATTTACTCCCATTGACATAGCCTTCCATTTGGATGCCGTCAATTGTTTCTATTCAGACAGACCCTTGAGGTGTGATTTTCGATATTCGGAATGGTCCCAAGCCTTGGTATTTAAGTTTCTTTTTTCTGGCGTTTGCCACATGATACATGAGGACAAGGTCCCCCGTTTTTAGTTCTTTTTGCTTACGGTTTCTATCAAACCAGTTTTTCTTGCGTAACTTTTCGACCATGAGCCCATGTGATGCTATTAACTGGGTCTCATCCAGTTTTTCCAAGTCAATTAGCCTTTCAGCTAATGCATTCTCAGTTAGACGCTCCTGTACATCAATCCTTAAGCTTGGGACTAGGTATTCCATGGGCATAACCACTTCAACACCATAAGCGAGATGAAAAGGAGTATATCCTATCGCTACCTTATATGATGTGTGGTAGGCCCAAAGAGCTGTTGTCAACTTATGCTCCCAATCTGTTCGATTTGCTTGCAATGTTTTTGTCAAGATGGTACACAAAATATTGTTGGTACTTTTTGCTTAACCATTGGCTTGTGGGTAGTAAGGTGATGATTGTCGATGGATCACTAAGAATCCTGCAAGCAAATGATTAATCACCTCATTGATGAAATGTGAGCCGCGATCACTCACTAATTCTAATGGGCAGCCAAACCTTGACATGATTTGCTTATATACAAATTTTTCAGTTGTTCGCGCATTAGCTTTCTTTGAAGCTTTGGCTTCCGCCCACTTCGTGAAATAGTCCGTGGCCACAATTATGTAGCGGACTTGAGATGGATGTGTCGTTGGACTAATCGGCCCCACAAAATCTATCCCCCATTTCTCAAATGGTTGCCTTACGACGATGATGGGGGTTAGTGGCATCTTGTCTCTTTGTTGTGGAACAGCGAAACGTTGGCATTCCTTGCATCTTTTGACAAACTATGTGGCATCCCCGAATAACATAGGCCACCAGAGTCCAACTTGAAGCACCTTCTGAGCTGTAATTTTCCCAGCAAAATGCCCACCTGTTATCCCTGAATGAGATTCTTCCAGTATGGTCACGAATTCATCCTCTCTTATGCACCGTTTGAGCACATTGTCTTTGCCTAGCTTATATAGTTCTTCGGTAATCAATTGATATGGTGCCGCAAGCTTGATAAGCCGCCGCATCTTATCCTTGTTCAAGGGTATGTCCTGCGAAAAACCATAAGCTAGATACTCTGAGATCTCTTCGCTCCACTTAGGTACCATATCCAACTCGAATAAACAAGCATTAGAAAGGTCATCATCGACACCAGTTTGCTGGTTCTCTATTCGAAATTCTGGACAGGTGGTCGGCCAACACATGCTATGTTCCCTTCCTTACCGTGATGATAGTAAAGTCAAATTCCAACAACAATAGCAGCCAACGGGTGATTCTTCTCGTAGTGCAAGGTTTATTCACTAGATATAGCAAGGCTTGATGGTCAGCCAACACATGCTATGTTCCCTTCCTTACGGTGATGATAGTAAAGTCAAATTCCAACAACAATAGTAGCCAACGGGTGATTCTTCTCATAGTGCAAGGTTTATCACTAGATATAGCAAGGCTTGATGGTTTACAAAAAATATGAATTTGTTGGCCAAGAGATAATGTCGATATTTCTTGACTGTGTAATCCTTCTCTCTCTGTAGTGGTGTAGTTCACCTCTGCATCATTCAACTGACGACTAACAAACAAACTGGATAGTCCAATTTGAACTCACCAAGTTGGGCTAGCATGCAACCAATAGCAAAATTTGACGCATGCAACCAATAGCAAAATTTGACGCATGCAACCGATAATCCCTGGGTTCCTTGGATATAGAGGGTTCTTCCCATGTAGGTGTCTTGTATTCTTCCATGGGGAAGGAATGAATAGATCCCCCCAACTCATTTTCCTTAAACATTCTAGACATTGTGTTTGTTTGGGAGTCCTCTTCTGTTTCTTCCGAAATCGGGGTTGGCATGTTCAAGACCCTATTCTTCCGGGGTAGTTCATCTTGTTGGATAGATGGTATCCCTTACTCGACTGGCCCTTGGCTTAGTTTCATGAAGTTGTTGGTACTCTTCGACTAAGGCCTTGTCATCTTCTAGCTTCCTTATTTCTTTGCGTTCGGCATTGGGATATTCACCAACCCCCTTTGGAGTTGCTGATTGTTCTCCTTGCTTTCCTTGGTCTAATCCTCCAAGGTTGATCCCTTTTCCCCCTTCTTCCTTTGATTGTGTGGATCCGGTATCAATTGTATCTTCTTCGGATCCGTTTGGATTGTAACCCGTGTGCCCCCCTTTCCTAATTTCTTCACTCTTCTCCTGCGGCCAGATTTGGAAATAGTCGCATTCGCCCGGTTCCTTCCCTTATCTCCTAATTGAGCTTGAGCTCGTGTTAGGACATTGAGCGGTGTGATCTTCTCAAATTGTACACGGATGGTGTCCTGATTAGCAGTAGAAGCAGAACCACTTGCTTGGTAGGGACAATCTTTGATCAAATGATCAATTCCACATTTAGTGCACATGAGCACTGGCATGTCATTAGGCGTGGTCTCACCACTTATTGTGATTGGTGCGTATGATTCATATTCTTGTTTGGGCACTCAGCTACTCGATGTGGCCCACCGCAACAATAGTTTGTAAAGGTCCTCTTCTCAGATTTGAGTTTATTTCATTGCCCTTCCATTGTACCGTGGTTTGAAACACAGGTACTGGCGTATTATTCTATAGGACATAGTATTTTGGCATGACCTCACCCATGTCCTTGTAGTATTCCCCTCGCTAAAGTTCTAATTCCCACACTAGCTCAATATCTTCTGATGGCTCTTCAATCACTACTTGATTGATCTTAGCTTGTGGTAGTTGTGTGGCGGTAGAATTGGTGGTGGCAAGGGCAAAGCGTCTTGTACCCAGAACATCCCCCTAGGTAAGTAGGAAGAGTTGGGTTGTCCAGCAATGGCAATGATCTGCATGGGTGGTGCCGGTAAAGCCAATGGGGCTCTGTTTGCTGGTAGTTGTGCCACATTTTGAAACCTTGGAAATCTACACATTGACGTATCATGATTTCCCAATTTTACACAGTGCGCACAATAAAGTAATGGTCTTGCTCTTAACTGTGGACATTCGGTGGTGGTATGATTTAGTCTGCACATGGATCACCACACCAATTCCTTACGGGGGTAAAGGTGACTATGCCCATGCCCCGACGTCTCTCTTCCTTCCCTGACCTTTATTTTTCTAATATGGCATTGTTGTGCTCATCCACAGTCATATGTCCAACTTGCTTACTTCGAGTTCCAATTGGGTGAATCGAGACACGTGAAGTCGTGGTTGCTGCAGATGTTTTAACATCTTCGGGTTGTGGCAATTCTAACATATTATCTTCATATTCGATTGCTAATTTGCAGCATGCATCAAGAGTAGCTAACCGAGCTAGTACCACCAGGTAATCATGCATTTTATGGTCTCTAACCCCTCTCCTGAAACAAGGTAACAATTGATCATATGTCAATCTTTCCTGAAGTTTGCATCTTGAATTTAAGTGCTTCAGGAGGGTGAGAGACATAGTCTCTCATCGACTCATCTTCCTTTTGTTTGATGTTATGTAGTTGTGCTACAGGGCTCCATCTGTCACCATTGCGGGCAAAACTGGGCACAAAAACATTCTTTAACCTTGTGAAGTTAACCTTGTCCTCAGGCTTAAGGGTTCAAAACCACTGATGAGCTTTTCCCTCTAAGGTCAGTGAGCAAGAGAAGGCATGTATCATGGTCACATCACTGACCGGTCCGCAGGTTTCACATGTAGATTCAAAAATCTCTACACGTTGGATAGGATCCCCATCTCTAGAGAACTTTTGGACAAGTTTTGAAATGATATGGGGTTTCATTTGGGAAGGTCGGGGTTCTAGAGTAGAGCCTAAATTGAGTAGATTAGAGTCCTATACATCTAGATTGGGTTAATTTAAGTTGAAATTAGAATGATAAAAATGAGAAATGGTCAGCCATACAAAGGAGGTTATGGTAAAATTTTTTAGAATTTTATGGAAAAGAAAGTTTATTTTTATGTTATTCCAAAAGAGTAATTCCCACCGTTTATGTATTCTAAAAGAAATATTCTAATTTACTCCATGAACATATTCACCTATGAATATGCATGGATATCAGTGATATTAATTATTTTATGCATAGAAAGATGCATAAAGGATCTATTTTCATTTCAAAAGTGTTATTTTCATTAAAATTAGTTTTATGCATAGAAAGATGCATAAAGGATCTATTTTTATTTCAAGAGTGTTATTTTCATTAAAATTGGTTTTATGCATAGAAAGATGCATAAAGGATCTATTTTTAGTTCAAAAGTGTTATTTTCATTAAAATTGGTTTTATGCATAATAGAAAGATGCATAAAGGATCTATTTTTATTTCAAAAGTGTTATTTTCATTAAAATTGGTTTTATGCATAGAAAGATGCATAAAGGATCTATTTTTAGTTCAAAAGTGTTATTTTCATTAAAATTGGTTTTATGCATAATAGAAAGATGCATAAAGGATCTATTTTTATTTCAAAAGTGTTATTTTCATTAAAATTAGTTTATGTATAGAAAGATGCATAAAGGATCTATTTTTATTTCAAAAGTTTTATTTTCATTAAAATTGGTTTTATGCATAAAAAGATGCATAAAGGATCTATTTTTATTTCAAAAGTGTTATTTTCCTTAAATTTGAATTTATGCATGAATAGATGCATAAAAGGATTTTTATAAAAGTGTTATTCTCACTGAAGTTTATTTTTATGCATAAATAGATGCGTAAAGAATATTTATATCAAAATTAGAATTCTCTTAAATTCTATGTTTAAATTCTATGAAATAGATGTGAATGAATGGATGGATGGATGTGATATGAATGGATGGATTGATGTGATGTGAATAGAGGTGATGAGATGTGAGGTGAATAGATGTGAATGAATGGATGGATGGATGTGATGTGAATAGAGGTGATGAGATGTGAGGTGAATAGATGTGATGAGATGTGATGTGAATCAGATAAATGTGAATGAATGGATGAGATGTGATGTCATGTGAATCAGGATGTAAATGAATGATATGGGATGTGAGTGGATGTATGTGAAAGAATGGATGTGAATGTATGTGAGAATGTGATGTGGATGTGTATGCGAAAGAATGTGATGTGATGTGACATGAATATATGTGGATGTGAAGTGATAGATATGAATGTATGAATAGATGTGGGTAGTCGTATAGGTGAACGATTGAATGGATGTGTATGAATGAGATATGATGTGGATTGACGTGATGTGATATAATGTGGATAGGATGTATGTGATGGGATGGTTATGAGAATGTATGTGGTGGATATGAATGAACGAATGTGATGGATATGAATGAATCTAATGTGATGGATGTGATGTAAATGAATGTGATGGATGTGAATGAACGAATGTGATGGATATGAATGAATTTGATGTGATGGATGTGATGTAAATGAATGTGATGGATGTGAATTGATGTGATGTGATGTGAATCGGGATGTGAATGAAGGAGATGTGATGTTATGTGAATCAGGATGTGAATGAATGAGATGTGATGTAAATTGGGATAGATGTGATATGTGATGTGAATGATTATGATGTGATGAGAATAGGAATACAGATGAAATAAATGAGGATTGATATGAAACAATGTGGAAAGACGAGAGTTCGCTATAGAAACTGTATTTATGACCTGTTTTTAAAATGACTATTTTATGTTAAGAATGCTGGGGAAGCATTTTGACCGTCTTGTGAATGAGATCGTGGAGACCTAATCTGATAAAGTTACAACAGCTCTGACGGAGAGTCGATGGAGGACGTCTCGCGTAGCAAGGTCGGTCGAGGTCTTGACCAGCCTCGGTTCGATTAAAATGGTGAGCTTCCGGTGTACGGTGGATGAGGGACCAAGTATGCGGCCTATGAGTGAAGCGCTAGGTCACCTGTGAAGGATCCTAGAGGGTGTTGACCATACGGTGCTTGGGCTCTGGGTTGCCGAAGATATCCACATGTGCATCGTGGAAGATATTAGAACAAGGAGTAAGAGTTGTTTTCTGAATTTGGGCATGGATCTGGTTGATTGACCTTTCTGGTCCTCAACGGATGAGTCCATGGTTCTTTTATATGGATCTGTTGGTTGATCTTGCTGATCTTCAACGGAGATTCCATTTTGATATGAATTCGGGCATGGATCTGGTTGATTGACCTTTCTGGTCCTCAACGGATGAGTCCATGGTTCTTTTATATGGATCTGTTGGTTGATCTTGCTGATCTTCAACGGAGATTCCATTTTGATATGTAAATATATTGCCGAGTATTATGAGCTAGGAACCATCAAAAAGGCCCCTGAGTTGATAGGTGGTGAGCATTCTGGTGCCAATGATGCCACAGGTACACCGATGGAGGTTGGAAATAAGCATTCAACCAGAGATTTTGAGGATTATGATCAATGACACTATGATTTCATTAAATGATTGTTTTAAAGGCAGTTGAATCTTGAAAAAGGCAATTTCATAGCTGAATCTGTGAAAAAGGCAATTTCATATATTGGGTGTAAGTGGTGTGACTAGTTTTAAGTTTGCATGAATATCCAGCTAGGGAGCCTGGGAACTCTTTTCCTCCCTGGTAACCCAGGACAAAACCTAACCAAATTCCTAATTGGATCCCATCACTATAGTGGTTGTGTGGTTGGCTAACCCACGGGACTGGATGGGGTTAGGATGGACTGATGGATCCCTAAAATGAGACTCAATTCTATTATGGTACGATAGATGAAGTAAATCCCAGATAAAAATTATTCTATGGAAAAGAAT
The DNA here is from genome assembly GCF_041138505.1 of Cibotium barometz. NCBI lineage: Eukaryota > Viridiplantae > Streptophyta > Polypodiopsida > Cyatheales > Cibotiaceae > Cibotium > Cibotium barometz. The sequence goes on from NC_141083.1 coordinate 18,798,812, forward strand.
CAACGGTTGTGCCTCTCAATGAGGAAAAAAGTGTTGGTCTCTATGATCCAAGTGCAATCTTTTCCTTGATCTGACTATGGGACTTACGGGTTCGGTCAGATCAGTTGAGTTAGTTAAAATGCTTTTGACTACGTTAGAGTAAAAATATCCTGGAGGAATCGTTTGTGCTTTCCGGACGAGGAAAGTTTTTTTCGGGTTCGGTTTTTGGAAGAACCGAGGGATTAGTCTCTTGTTTGGATATCCGTAGAGGCGAGGCCCCGAGTGAGGGACCCTTCCCCTCACAAGAAGTGCTACTTCCACTGCTAGTTCCCTTGAATTCGTTGCATGGATCTTTCAGCTGGTATCAAAGCGAATTGGCTAAAGGGGATCAACTGAGAAGCCAAAAATGTCAAAAATTTATGAAGTAACAGTAAAAAGTTAGAAATGTGTGATAAAAGTCATACAAATTGATATTCAGACTGAAATTCATAAATTAGTAATTGGGTCTTCAGATGGAAGTACCACAATTATATGGAATCCCTGACTTGCTTGAGGCCTAGACATGATGGTATTTACCTCATAGTAATTGGGTCTTCAGATGGAAGTACCGCAATTATATGGAATCCCTGACTTGCTTGAGGCCTAGACATGATGGTATTTATCTTATAGTTCTAAGGACCATGACTATCCATATATTTCGAGGGTATAACTGCAGCTCTTTACTGGCACTATATATGAGTAAATCTAAGATCTTGAAATTATAAGCAAAAATGCTATCCAGATGATGAATTCGAATGTGGTTGATATGATTTTAAAATTCTGGTTGAGAACTGATGAGTTGATTTGGATTCTGATTGAAAAATGATGATTCTTGAATTTTGGTTGAAAAGAGATAAGCTGAGCAAAACCACAATGAGGATGAATGGGATGAGTCCCTACGATGACGTTTGTAAAAGCTGGAATGACGGTAATGACTTCAGTAAATCACTATGAGATTAGTGGATTATGCTGACAAATTGCTACTGTCAACACTTGACCCAGTGGATGAAGTTAAGGGATGACAAATTAAAAATTTGTATAATTGAAATTCCCATGAAGGACTGTTCAGATGGAAATTTCGGTCTAATGGACCATTATTGTGTTAAAGATATGAATGATATGTTCTGAATGAATTGTTATCCGATAATGAGTTCTATGTGAATATCTTTATTCCATGATTCTGTGAGGAGCTGACCAATCTAAAGAATACCAGAATCAGTTGAATCTAAAATCGGATTTGAATTATAAATAAAGGGACTTAACAATGAATTTCGTATTGATAGGAACATGGATCGAGGTCGTCGTGATAGAAATGATAACCCCCAACTCGATGAGGAAGAGCTCGACTTGGATGTTTGTAAAACTCTTCATAGATCGTAGCCTGGACCTTTCAAGGGTGAAGGGGAAAACTTGGGCGAGGCTGTGGAGAAGTGGATCGAAGCAATGGAAGAGTACTTTGATGTCACTAGGTATAATGAGAAGAGAAAAATGGCTTTTGCAAGACTGAAGATAGTAGAAACAGCCAGAGTGGCATGGAGAAACCACTGCGAGACAAACTGTCTGGATTAGAATACCTAGACATGGAATGATCTCAAAATTTACCTAAGGACGAGGTTCTGTCCTCCCGGCTTTTTGGAAACAAAGATGAACGAATTCTTAGAGTTAACTCAGGGGAGCAGAACTATTGAAATATATTACCAAGCGTTCGCTCTCCTCCTCAAATACTCACCACCACTGGATGAAGAACAGCTGATGGCCAGGTTCATTCGGGGACTAAACAAATCTTTGAATATCTTGGTGAAGAATGCCAAGCTAGTTTCCATGGCTGAAGTAGTGCGAAGGATTTCGCCAACGCCTTTGATGTCAAAGTCCCACCGAAGCCAGCACCATCACCTTTCAAAAGGTTTTTAATTCCATAAGGTGATTCCAACCTTCCACCGCCTAAAAGATATCAGGGTCAAGCCCAGGATATGGGAAGTTCCAGAATGGAAGAAATGTCCTTTTCCCAAAACTCAATCCCCTAGAATTCAACTTCAGAAGTTCCACCCTTGAACAAGGGAGTGAAATGCTATAACTGTCAAGGATTTGGACATCAGAGTATGGATCGCCCAACTCCTTTTGGATCAAGGTTTTTGGGGCAGGGAAATCAGGGATCAAGATTCCAGACTCCAGCTCCTTCCTTCCAGAGTAATCAGGTTTCTTTCCACCAAAATCAAGGAAATCCCAGAGGTAGACCCTCTAACCAACTTGCAGTTTCAATCCAAAGTAATGCAAGACTTTCGCCTCAGAATAGGGGAAGTCAAAGAGAGATGTTCCCAAATCGACCGTCCACTTCCAAGGCAGTAACGCTGGAAGTGATTGAAGAAGAAGAAGAAAATGAAAGAGATCATACTCCACCTGCGAGATGAGGACATCTCGTGTTTTTTTAAGTGGGGTAGGATGTAAGATTTCTCCCCAGCCCCTCAAGATGTCCAATTTCTTCCCCTGTAATCAATATCTCTCCTCTCTCCTGTTTCAACTAGATCCAAAAAGTAAGCTAAACTGACCAAAAAATGGTCAAAAATTGACCAAATTGATTTGGAAAATTCTAGAACCAGTTTGCTTGGTTAGAGTATCACTTTTTCCTATAAATAGAAGCCTCCCCCTTTGTAAAAGCCTTAATGGTGTTTTATGCACTGTTACTCTACTCCTACCCAGAGCCATTTACAATTCAATTGTTTTTGGCTTAGTATTCTCCAAAGCAATTGTTGGCCACTCTTGCTTCAAACAAGAGTAGAACCCTCAATCCCTCAAGCTAAAGGAAAGCTTACAACTCCATGTAAGCTAAAATTTTCTTACTTTTTAATTTTAAATCTATGGTTTTCTTGATTTTCTTGTTTTATAATTGATTGAAGTAAATTCTAATGCTATGCCTTAATGAAAAAGCCACCCCCCTCTTCTTTACAATTCATCCTTTCTTTATCCTAGAATGATTAGCAAAAAAGATTAATTAAACTTTTCTTACTGTTTACTTTCTTGATTTCTGAAAATTGAGTAGAGATTGGGTTAATTTAAGTTGAAATTAGAATGATAAAAATGAGAAATGGTCAGCCATACAAAGGAGGTTATGGTAAAATTTTCTAGAATTTTGTGGAAAAGAAAGTTTATTTTTATGTTATTCCAAAAGAGTAATTCCCACCGTTTGTGCATTCTAAAAGAAATATTCTAATTTACTCCATGTACATATTCACCTATGAATATGCATGGATATCATTGATATTAATTATTAAAATTGATTTTATGCATAGAAAGATGCATAAATGATTTAAAAGATCTATTTTTATTTCAAAAGTGTTATTTTCATTAAAATTAATTTTATGCATAGAAAGATGCATAAAGGATCTATTTTTATTTCAAAAGTCTTATTTTCATTAAAATTGGTTTTATGCATAGAAAGCTGCATAAAGGATGTATTTTTATTTCAAGAGTGTTATTTTCATTAAAATTGGTTTTATGCATAGAAAGATGCATAAAGGATCTATTTTTATTTCAAGAGTGTTATTTTCATTAAAATTGGTTTTATACATGGAAAGATGCATAAAGGACCTATTTTTATTTCAAAAGTGTTACTAAATTTGAATTTATGCATGAATAGATGCATAAAAGGATTTTTATAAAATTGTAATTCCCACTGAAGTTGATTTTTATGCATAAATAGATGCGTAAAGAATCTTTATATCAAAATTAGAATTCTCTTAAATTCTATGTTTAAATTCTATGAAATATATGTAAATGAATGGATGGATGGATGTGATGTGAATAGAGGTGATGAGATGTGAGGTGAATAGATGTGATGTGAATCAGATAAATGTGAATGAATGGATGAGATGTGATGTGATGTGATGTCATGTGAATCAGGATGTAAATGAATGATATGGGATGTGAATCAGATAAATGTGAATGAATGGATGAGATGTGATGTGATGTGATGTCATGTGAATCAGGATGTAAATGAATGATATGGGATGTGAGTGGATGTATGTGAAAGAATGGATGTGAATGTATGTGAAAGAATGTGATGTGGATGTGTATGCGAAAGAATGTGATGTGATGAAAAGAGATGTGATGTGACATGAATATATGTGGATGTGAATAGAGGTGATGAGATGTGAGGTGAATAGATGTGATGTGAATCAGATAAATGTGAATGAATGGATGAGATGTGATGTGATGTGATGTCATGTGAATCAGGATGTAAATGAATGATATGGGATGTGAGTGGATGTATGTGAAAGAATGGATGTGAATGTATGTGAAAGAATGTGATGTGGATGTGTATGCGAAAGAATGTGATGTGATGAAAAGAGATGTGATGTGACATGAATATATGTGGATGTGAAGTGATATATATGAATATATGTGGATGTGAAGTGATAGATATGAATGTATGAATAGATGTGGGTAGTCGTATAGGTGAACGATTGGATGGATGTGTATGAATGAGATATGATGTGGATAGAAATGATGTGATATAATGTGGATAGAATGTGGATAGAATGTATGTGATGGGATGGTTATGAGAATGTATGTGGTGGATATGAATGAGCGAATGTGATGGTGGATATGAATGAATTTGATGTGATGGATGTAAATGGATGTGATGTAAATGAATGTGATGGACGTGAATTGATGTGATGTGATGTGAATCGGGATATGAATGAAGGAGATGTGATGTCATGTGAATCAGGACAAGAATGAATGAGATGTGATGTAAATTGGATAGATGTGATATGTGATGTGAATGATTATGATGTGATGAGAATGGGAATATAGATGAAATAAATGAGGATTGATGTGGAACAATGATTATGATGTGATGAGAATGGGAATATAGATGAAATAAATGAGGATTGATGTGGAACAATGTGGAAAGACGAGAGTTTGCTATAGAAACTGTATTTATGACCTGTTTTTAAAATGATTATTTTATGTCAAAAATGATGGGGAAGCAGAGCTTCAATTGCATTAAAGGGCCATTCAATTGAATACTTCTCAAGCTTGAGAGGGGTTGAGAAGTGAGAAACATTTAGAGATTAAGAAAAAGACCATAAAGTCACACTTTACCTCTTATTTTGCTTGATTCTTTAGTCTAAGGAGAGGCCCCTAACCAATCAATCGGTTTAGTATGTTGATGAAGACTCCAAATAAGGTTGAAGAGAGAGAGAAGCTTCAATCTCTCCAATTTGTTAGAGGATAATAGAAAATATGCTTATTTTAGAGTAATATTGGCATGGTCTAGTTCACAGATGAGAATAAAAAAGAATGAGGGTCTATTCATAGGTGAGGAAGGCCACTAACTGAGTCCAACTAAGTTCTAGAATTTTCCAGCTTCAGTTTGGCTTAATTTGGACAAGATTTGGACCGGTTTGGCTCCCTTTTTGATTTGGTTTGATCCAGGAGAGAGGAGAGATAAAAATATCTTATTATTTTTGGCTCCCTTTTTGATTTGGTTTGATCCAGGAGAGAGGAGAGATAAAAATATCTTATTATTTTTGAGTTTAAAACTCCTCCACACATGTGAAATAGGCGCCTCCTTGAAAGCTCCCCCTTTCCTTACCAAGGTGTCAAAAATGAATGATTACTCCAAAATATCTCATTTTTTTAGTAATATTTCATAATTTTTAACTAATAAATCTTATACTCAATCAACTCTTCATCTTATGTGGGTATTTACTCATTTTTGGGTATTTTCTTTTATTCATTGGATTTATCTCATCCCAACACTTGGATTAATCTTATTGGTCCATAGGAACCTTAATTGGACCATAATCCAAAATTTTCAAAAAATCTTGACCCTTAGGCTAAGGTCTTCTAAATCATTTTTAATTAATTCCAATTGCACCTTGGAAAATTTATTTTGATTTTTTGTTTCAAGAAAATATATTTTTGATATTTGTAGAATTTATATATCCAAAAATATCTCAATATTGATTTACCATTCTCTAGAAATTTTTATCTCACAAGGTAAAACAAGGAAAAATAATATTTTCTTGTATTCAAAAATAGGAAATGATTACAAGGGATTGAAGTAGAGGCTTATTCATTATTCAGGCTAAGGAGGAATCTTACATCCTCTCCCACTTGAAAAACATGAGATGTCCTCATCTCGCAAAGTGGGGGTATTCAAAAATAGGGAATGATTACAAGGGATTGAAGTAGAGGCTTATTCATTATTCAGGCTAAGGAGGAATCTTACATCCTATCCCACTTGAAAAACATGAGATGTCCTCATCTCGCAAAGTGGGGGTAATCCTTTGCCAACTCTTCTTCTTTCTCCCAGGTGGCATCTTCTAGAGGGAAGAACTTCCACTTTACTAAGAATTCTCTGAGGACTCTGCTCCTAAGAATCTTCTCCCGAACGTCAAGGATTTCCTCAAGTTGGAGTACCATCTGGCCTTGAGTCGGAGAGATCAATTGTTCTCATCAAGCATGTGACTCGAGCTAGGTACATATTTCTTAAGCAAACTGTCATGGAATACATTATGTATCTTGAGATGGGGAGGCAGAAGAAGTTTGTAGGCTAGATCGCCCACTTTCTTTATAATAGCATAAGGCCCACAGTATCTAGGAGAGAGCTTCTTGTACTTCTCTAAGGATAAGGAACTTTTTTTTGGTCGTACTTGAATGAAGACCATATCTGATTCTTCAAACTCTCTCTCTGATCTCTTTTTATCTGCATATTGCTTTTGCCTGTCTTGGGCTACCTTTATATCTTTACGGATTGATTACATCTGTTGGTCTATGTCATCAAGCATTTGTTTAGACATTTCGACTCTGATCAATGGGTCAGACCAAGTCAATGGTGTAAGGCAATCTTGTCCATACAAAGCTTTGAAAGGACTCATCCCAATGCTTCGATGATAAGAAGCATTGTGAGCAAATTCAACCACATGCAAATGGCTTAACCACTTCTTGGGTTCCCTGCTGCAACATGACCAAAGGATATCTTCTATTACCTGATTCACTCTTTCAGTTTGGCCATCTGTTTCAGGGTGATAGGCTGTGCTGAGATCCAAGAAAGTTCCTACTGCTTCGAAGAATGCAGTCTAGAATTTCGATGTGAATTTGGGATCTCTGTCACACTTACTATCCTCCTAGTAGGTAAGCCATGTAATTTGAAGATCTCTTTAAGAAAAACTCTGGCATTATCCACTGCAGTGTATGTTTCTTTCACTCGAATCGGATGGGCAACTTTGGTTAGTCTGTCAACTACCACAAAAATGGAGTTGTAACTTGATTGCACTGAAGGTAATCCAGTGACAAAGTCCATACTGATACATTCCCACTTCATCTGAGGAATGTCAATTTCCCTGGCATCTTGACTCTCTCTGCCTTGACTCTCTGACACATTAAGCATTTTCGCACATGATCAAGTACATCCTTTTTGAGTCTTGGCCAGAAGAAGCTTTTCTTCACAGACATATAGGTTTTTATAAACCCTGGATGTCTAGCTCTATCAGGCTATCACTAGGAATAGGATACTTATTCTTAATTGTTAATTGATTCAATCCTCTGTAGTCAATATAGAGTCTTAGCATTCCATCTTTCTTCTTTTGAAAGAGAACACGCGCACCCCAAGGTGAGACACTAGGTCTGATGAATCCCTGTTCTAATAGTTGTCTTAACTGCTCCTTAAGGTCTATGGCTTCAAGGACTGGCATTTTGTATGCACGCTGAGCCACTAGCTAAGAGGGTTAATTCGATCTCATGATCTACTTCACGAGACGGAGGCATCTCAGTCAGCTCTTCAGGAAACACATCTGCACACTCACTTAACCACTCTGGTTCTTAAAGCCTTGCATTTTATGTCTGCTGGATTCATTTTAATGACATACACAGCTTGCCTCTTTTTGAGCCCTTGACTAATCGTAGTACTGGGGATCTGGAAATTCCAATCCCTTGAACTTTTTTCCCATGAAGGTCTAGGAAAGAGATGGTTCCTTTGTGACAATGAATGTCAACCTGATTCTTTTGGAGCCAATCCGTTCCAAGGATTCCATCATAGATTCCCAAGGGTAGGACTCTGAACTGGCACTTTGTCACGTTCCCATCTAGGCTAAACTGAATAAGGTCAGTCTCAAGGTGTGTGAAAAGAATCTTTCCACTGGCCAATTCCACTTGCATAGGTTTCCCTGATTTTTGATTTAGGACTAATTTACGCAGACATCCTGGGGAAATAAAAGAATGAGTATTGCCTGAATCAATCAAAAGCTTGAATTGCTTACCCTGGTAGTCTGCTGGAGTCTGGAGGACTGAGAATTGATGGTTATTCCCTTGATGCTCTATTGTTGCATAGATCTGTCCTTTCTCTTCCTCCACTTCATCAGATATAGTGATAGCTCTCTAGCTACTGCAGTCTGAGGTGGAACTCTCTCTCTCTTTGATTGTTCTAATTTTGGGAGAGGGAGTTTGGAGATTGCTTTGCATGGAGGCTGTAGGCTGAGCTGGCACTCTTTTGGGGTTGCCCTGATTTTGGCGTGGGGGACCCTGATTGGACTGATACGAAGGAGTCTGTCTTTGAATTCTGGGACCCTGGCTTCCTTGGTCCACAGAAGGAGATGGGGAATCCTTGAGTTGGTGCCCAAATCCTTGACATCCGAAGTATCTATTCTCGCTTCGAAGCTCTTCCCTTTGCATTCTTGAGAGAGCCAGAGTTCCTGAGAAAGTACTTCGAGGGAAAGGTCTTCCTTCATTCCTGAAGCTTCCCATCTCCACATTCTGGTTGGGACGTTGGTGTCTCTTTGGAGGCGGAAGGTTGGAAGAACTTCCCGGCGTCTGAAATCTTTTGAAGGATGAGGGAGCTGGCTTTAGCGGGACTTTCACGCGATGAAAGCTTTGGCAAAGTCCTTCACCATTCTGATAGCTTCTGCCATGAATACTAGCTTGGCATTTTTGACTAGTGTGTCTAAAGGTTCATTCATTCCCCGAATGAACCTGGCCATGAGTTGCTCTTCATCTAGAGGTGGTGAATATTTGAGTAGAAGAGTGAAAGCTTGGTGATTTGATGGTTTTGCTCCCCTGATTCAGCTCTAAGAATTCATTCATTTTGGTTTCTAAAAACCCGGGGGGACAAAATCTCTTCCTCAAATAGGTTTTAAGGTCATTCTAGGACTGAGTATTTCTGTCCAGATGGTTGGTGTCACAATGGTTCCTCCATGCCACCCTGGCTGTTTCCACTATTTTCAGCCTGGCAAGAGCCATTTTGCTTCACTCATTATAGCCTGTGACGTCAAAATATTCTTCCATAGCTTCCACCCATTTCTCCACAGCCTTCACCCATGTTCTCCCCTTCTCCTTTGAAGGGTCCTGGCTGAGTTCTATGAAGAGCCTTGTGAATGTCGGGGTCAAGCTCTTCATCTTCAAAGAGAGGGTCTGGTTGACGGCCATGGTTTCCTCGTCTCATGATTCTGCCAAAAATGATATCTTATTAAATTTTTATTTTGATATCGTCCACGAGATCCTAAGATCTAAGAGGTTCGAAAAATAATTTCTTAAACAAGATAAGTGATCTTATTGGAGATCTATGACATATGTCCGGTAACAGATTCTTCTTTATCAGTTCGTCCATAAACAATCACTTATATAACAGGGAATTTTTCTCTAGAAAAATATTTCTTTATTTATATAAAAGTTGCAATATGTACATAGAGCAGCTCAGCTCCAGAAGTCAAAATCTCCTCGAGAGACACATAAGACGACAGTACTGGGGCTATAGACATGCCCTGATACAAATGTTTCCTTACTGCCAAGGGAGCTACTATCTTCTCCTTTAGGAATAAAGCGACTAAGGAGTCTGTAGATTTGGTAGGAAAGTCTAAAATTTCGAGGCCTGGAGTGATATAAAATGATACCATGTATCACTTTCAGCTTCAGCAGAATCATGGCCAATGAGAGGTTTTGCCTCAGCATCGTATGCTGGTCGCAAGAGGCGTGGACATACTGCCTTGTAAACCACTTCCTGTAAACCACTTGTGCTACCGTCTCTCCACTGGGTCAGGAAAATATAGATCCTCGAAATGGCGTGCGAGTCTGACTTGGCTCGTTCGAGTTATAATGGAAGAGATGAGATGCTTGAAGGCGAACGTAGTCATGTCTTGTGACTAGATGGTGAGGTCGGGAACACCAGATAAGTGTGGAACTTCCATCTATAAAATAATTTCTTTGATTAAAAATTCTTCATTAATGAAGCTTACGGAATGAAAATACAATATGAAAATGCCTTTTTTGAGTCTTTATTATCAATTTCTGATAAGTATTTGTTTGTCCTTATTATCTTTCAACAAGGCTCTGATACCAGCTGTGAGATCCCCCCTCCGGGGTTCCGACGGCGGTGGAAGCAGCGTCGGCCTCTTGCACGGGGCAAGGATCCACACTCGGGGCCTCACCACCGCAGATGTCCGGAGACGAGAGGCTAGCCCGGCGGTTCCTTCGAAACCGGGCCCGAAAAAACTCCCCTCGCCCGGCGGTCCCTCTGAAACCGGGCCCGGAAAAACTCTCCTTGCTCGAAAAAACTCCCCTCGCCTGGAAGGCACAAGCGATTCCTCCATGGGAAAATCTTCTTACGGGGGAATTACTCTAACGAGTCAAAATCTTAACTAGTTAAACTGATCTGACCGAACCTGAAGTCACATGGTCAGCTCAAGAAGAGACTTGCACTTGGTCCCCTCCCACAGAACAAGGTCTTCTCAGGACTTAATCTAACTATCGTAACTAATCGCATCTAGTTATTTCGCAAGAATCCTCCAATCCAGCCAACCGGCCCATGGGTTAGCCCACCACCTTGACCATTATACTGGTGGGATTCCTTTATAAAGATTTGGTTGTGTTTTGCCCTGCCCACGTACCGAGGAAAAGAGTTCCCAGGCCGCCGGCAATTCATGCAAAAATTAAGGTAGGCATACCACGTACACACCCAATATGAAATTGCCATTTATAACAGATTCAACTGGCTTTAAAACAATCCTTCAATGAAAATCATAATATTACCCAATATGAAATTGCCATTTATAACAAATTCAGCTGGCTTTAAAACAATCCTTCAATGAAAATCATAATATTACTGATCATCATTCTCCAATATTCTGAGTCCATTATGTTACAAAATGTGTTCTCTAGACTCTCTGTTGAAGACCAGCTGGCCAACCAACGAGATCCAGTACCAAAATTTGATTCACAAAAATCTTTCCTTTTAGTCCATCCGAATATTCCGCGACGTACGCATGGGAGTCCTAGCAACCGCGAGCCTGTGCATCGCCTGGTCAGAACCCTCTAGGATTCTCCTTAGGTGTCCTAGCACTTCATTCAGGGACCGCTTCGTCGGTCCTCGCCGTCCATCATACCGAAAGCGCACCATTTTAACCGTACCAAGGCTAGTCAAGGCTTTGTCGTGAGCGACGTCCCTTGACGACTCCCCGCCAGCTGTTCCCAACAACAAACCTCCTCTTAGTAAAACATATGCCAAATGCTTCCTCCAGCATTTTGGCATGAAACAGTCCTTTGAATGAAAAACAGAGGTTCCAATGCAAGTAAAATTCCAGTTTGAGATTAGTTCAAAAAACCCCTTTTTCCATAATCCCTAGTTTCATAATGAGGATCCTTGATCTCTCATGAGGGTAATCTACCCATCATTTTGTCTGTTTGTCCAACTAGATTCTTGGTGAGTTCAATCAAAGGAAAAACTAGTTTAATTCCGGTAGTCTATTCTTTATATTTAGGAACTGGAATTGGTCACTAAGTTTCAGATCGAGAGATGGACAAGTAGGGTTACTGTCCGTCCCTCTCGTAGTCTAACCAAATTCATTCAGTTTAGTTTTTAGAAGGATTCCCTTCAGATAAACATCTAATTTTGGGTAAATATCAATTTAGTGATTTTTTCAATTAAAATATCCAAAGATATTCCTTATACCACATAATTTCTCGACCTTAATTCATTAGGTAGAATTATGGTGGAAATTCATCTTTTGACACTAAAAATTAATTCAAATCCATCTTTTCTTAAATATCATAAAAATTCTTCTTTTGACTAAATACCAATAGCTATTTTTTGAATAAACTTAAATCCCTCTTTTTCTCATTTAATGAGTGCAATCCAATTATCATGGGAATTCCTCTTTTACCATAAATTAAATCTATCTAAAATTCTTCTTAAAATTTACATAAAAATATCCATTAATTCCATTAAGCTAGAAATTCCACTTTTCTCATTCAAATGATTGAATTCCAAATATGGTGGAAATTCCTCTTTCATCATTTAAATTTATCTATGCAAAAAGATAAATTTAACTAAATTTTCTCTTAAAAATTAAATAAAAATCTCCATTAATTTCTTTACACTAAAAACTCCATTTTTCTCATTTAAATAGTTGAATTCCAATTATGGTAGGAATTTCTCTTTCATCATTTCAATTTATCTATGCATAAAAATAAATTTAACTAAAATTCTTCTTTAATTTTTAAATAAAATGTCCATTATTTTAGTATTCCAAATTTTTCTTTTTCCTCATTGGAATACATGGATTTCTATTGTCATGGGAATTTCTCTTTTATCATAAAAATAAATTACTAGAGAATAATAGAAAATATGCTTATTTTAGAGTAATATTGGCATGGTCTAGTTCACAGATGAGAATAAAAAAGAATGAGGGTCTATTTATAGGTGAGGGAGGCCATTAACTGAGTCCAACTAAGTTCTAAAATTTTCCAGCTTCAGATTTGGACCAGTTTGGCTCCCTTTTTGATTTGGTTTGATCCAGGAGAGAGGAGAGATAAAAATATCTTATTATTTTTGAGTTTAAAACTCCTCCACACATGTGAAATAGGCGCCTCCTTGAAGGCTCCCCCTACCAAGGTGTCAAAAATGAATGATTACTCCAAAATATCTCATTTTTTTAGTAATATTTCATAATTTTTAACTAATAAATCTTGTACTTAGTCAACTCTTCATCTTATGTGGGTATTTACTCATTTTTGGGTATTTTCTTTTATTCATTGGATTTATCTCATCCCAACACTTGGATTAATCTTATTGGTCCATAGGAACCTTAATTGGACCATAATCTAAAATTTTTAAAAAATCTTTACCCTTAGGCTAAGGTCTTCTAAATCATTTTTAATTAATTCCAATTGCACCTTGGAAAATTTATTTTGATTTTTTATTTCAAGGAAACATATTTTTGATATTTGTAGAATTTATATATCCAAAAATATCTCAATATTGATTTACCACTCTCTAGAAATTTTTATCTCACTAGGTAAAACAAGGAAAAATAATATTTTCTTGTATTTAAAAACAGGGAATGATTACAGGGGATTGAAGTAGAGGCATATTCATTATTCAGGCTGAGGAGGAATCTTACACTAACGTGCTCAAAAATATGCCTAGGGCCTTTACAAATATTTTTTAGGCCCACAACATCCCACCCCTACCAGGTGGGCATGATTCTACGTTGAGACAAGCTTGTGCCATCACAAACACACACACGCACATGTCAGCATTATTCCTCATATTTTATTATGTAAAACTACTTTTTTAGGATTATAGTGCATTCTCCATGAGAAGATTTTTTTTCTTTTACATGGAAGCCATAGGGGGTAGCAGCTCAAGAATGAGTCACACCTTACTACTATCATCTGTGGAAATGCCATGTTTTGAGACAATGTGTCCCACGATCACACCCAAAATTTTCATTTCAGAGAGTTAAGAGAGATTCTATAGAGTCAGCATCTCTCTGGAACTTTTCTTAAACACCATAGATGTGTTTTCCATGTAGAATTGAGGGTGGGTTGATCCCACAACCAAGATGCTAGCAAGATGGGATGAGGATCTTTGGCAGGTACCAAGATTATATTCCCTCACAAGCATGCTTAGGATATACTTGTTGCACTTATCAAGTGTGAAATGAGGCACGAGTGGCCTGCTTACACAAGTAATTAGAGTCTAAGCACATGAATGAAGGAGATTTAATGGATAAGTTCCTCAAAAGGATGAATATCTCAGGGAGCAACTTACATGTAACGAGGCACGAGTGGCCTAGTTGTGCAAGTAGTTAGAGTTTGAGCATATGAATGAGGGGGATTTAAAGGATGATTTCCTTAAAAGTATTAAAGATCTTAGGGAGCAACTTACATATAATAAGGCACGAGTGGCCTACTTGCATAAGCAATTAGAGTTTGAGTAGCTGACATGTAATGAAGCAGAAGTGGCCTATTTGCACAACTTAGGTACAGTCTAAGTATATGAATGAGGGAGATTTAATAGGTGAGTTCCTCAAAAGGATTAAAGATCTCAAGGAGTAGCCTACATGTAATGATGAGGCCTATTCGAATAATTCTTTAGTGTCTATTGTTCTCACAGATTTATCTGATTCATACCAGGATTTTGCATCCACACTTTGGCTCATGAAGGTTACCCTAATTTCCTTATGTTTGATGAGCTGTAGTGCTCTTTCAAGAAGAGAAATCTTGACAAAATTGAACTACTATGCATGTGGGAGATTAGGCATTCACTTATCAGTTAGAAAGATAAAGGCAAAGAATTTTCTCTAAGGACAGGGTGGCCATTGCCAAGAAGGGGAACACTTAAGTCTTGCAAGATATATAGCAGAACAGGAAGAATGCAAGGGTCTTACTGGTTTTGCATCTCTAGCCACTCTTAGTAGTAGATAGCCACTCTTAGTCTTTTGTGGAGAGCTAGTGTTAAGGATAAACATGCTACCTTGCACACAAGAAGGAAAGAGAAGAGAAGAGAGACACAAGAAAGGGTCAAGTTCGAAGAGTTGTACTTAGCCAACCCTAAGAGGGTTAACTCCTCGATGTGAAGCCACTAGGGGCTCACTCCACCTCTTCTTGTGTCACCCAAGAAGAGATTCAATGGGGCTAGGCAATAAGCAAGAAGGAGGGAGCTATGGAGAGCTCAACCTTCACCTCATGCAAGGAGCATGCAAAGGGACTTGGTAGATAGCAAAGAGAGAGTAGAGAAGAAAAGAAATGAGAGCATTACCATCCCTACTTACATACACCAATAATCAAGCATGCAAGCAAGCAAAACACAAGCTAACATACACCACAAGCTCCAAAGAGAGAGAGAGAGAAGAGGCAAGCTCAAATGAGACTAATGGGATTGTCCCTTTTCATATTTCATAAAATGACTTATATACAAGAGCTCATAGTTACAATGGTCGACCGCCCATTTACAATTGGGGGCCCAAAACCAATCTTTCTACCTCTATGTACAACTATTCCTCATTGACCGGCATTACACAAGCTGTCAGCTTGGTCATCCCATGTCCCTTATACAATAAGCACATTGCGCAGTTACAAAAGATAGATTATAAAGAGTGTAGCCACGCTAAAGGCAATGTTAACCAAAGTTGTTAACATACCCCCCTCTCTTGCAGGTGCATCCTCGGAGCTAGCCAGATCTATCTGTAGTAGATCGAGTAGGTTCAGATGAAGTCGCGGCGTGAGGTTGGAGTAGGGGGGGCTCAATGAAAGACCTTATAGCTGGTCCAGTAGGTCATCTCCATCATGTCTTCAAAGGTCTGCAGGTGCCAGGTGGGCATCCACATGATCCGCTCCAATAATCTACATGAGGGTTGAGGGTTGGGCCTTTGTTGATGTCAAAGGCCAACACCTACGCGCCTTCATGGTAGTGCTCCCAATCTGCATGAGGGTTGAGGGTTGGGCCTTTGTTGATGTCGAAGGCCAACACCTACGCGCCTTCATGGTAGTGCTCCCAATCGGGAAACAACTCCAGCAACGTGGTGATCAAGTGGAAAAATTTGATTGTTACAATCATGGCTGGGTCTGGGACGACTTGGTCTTAGCAGAGCGACGGATGAATTCGTTGAAGCGTCGGATCATTGTGTCTTCTGTGCAGGGCTCTTGCACCGTTGGAGGAGCGAACCAAGGAAAATTAAACTTCAGCTTTGGGTTCTACTTCTGCTCCTCGTTGGAAAACAATCCACGCCTACTGTCTTCGTATAGAGAGGTAGTTTGGGATGATATGCAGAGTGCCCAGGGCGCGTTGCAATAATTTTCCTAGATGAAAGGTTTGAAGAGGAAGGGACGCCTCCAGGCCGGCTTCTCGCCCATGAGTTCAAACGTGATGGGGCGAGCAATGGCAGGTGGCTGGTGGTATCCTCCACGCTCTCTTGGTGGGTGTTCTTGCTGCCACTAGAGATGCTTGGCTTCAAGGTAAGGGCACAAGACATGGATGTCCATGGGGTCTGTTAAGCGGGTCCTAGGTTCTGCCTGGAGTTGTTGACCGAGCAAGATGGCAATCGCCTACTCGAACTCCGTGCAATTAAGGGGGTCTCACTAGTTAAGAGGGTTGAGCAGAGGGTCAACCTCCTCACTCTCCAATGGTGGTAGCAGGCAGAATCTCTCACTCTTCAAGGTTGTGTGGGGAGGATTGTCGTGTCGGTGAATGGGGGTGAAGGGGTGGTCAAGGTGGGGAGGCTCCCGTGGTGAGGATTGCGTCGAAGAGGGGTGGAGGTTTTGTGGAGGTGGACGAAATGTTGTGGAATGTTGTTTGCATTCCCAGAGCTGCAATGATAAAAAGGGTTGTGAGGGTAGGGTGGGTGAGGGAGGTGGTGTGGGAAAATGAATGGGGGAGAAAAAGGTTGGGAATGGAAGAGTGAGAGGGTGGATGTGCCAGAGGGGGGTGGGGATGGTGGGGGTTGCGAGTATGGGGGGGAAAAGGAACCGGGTGGCGGAGGGGGAGGTGGGGGAGAGGAGGATTGTAGGGTGGGGGTGGGAGACTGTTGTGGCTGTTGCATCACCGCCATCTTGGTCGTCACGAGCACGGGCTGCTTCAACAGCATCCACAGGGCTGTGGGCTCTGAAAAAAGCTTCTGCAACTTCAGCTTCTTTGAAGGATTCAGGGGTGCTAGCAGCGGAAGTAGCAATTCTTGCACGGGACAAGGCCCCTCACTCATGGCCTCGCCCACGGATATCCGGACAAGAGACTAATCCCTCGATTCTTCCAAAATCGAACCCAAAAATACTTCCCTCACCCGGAAAGCACTGGCGATTTCTCCTAGATATTTTTACTCTAACGTAGTCTCAAGAGCCTTAACTAACTGAACTGATCTGACCAAACCCGTAAGTATCATAGTCAGATCAAGGAAAAGACTTGCACTTGGATCATAGAGACCAACGTTTTTTTCCTCATTGAGAGGCACAGCTGTTGATTCTTTTCCATAGAACAATTTTTATCCGAGATTTACTTCATCTATCGTACCATAACAGAATTGAGTCTCATTTTAGGATCCATCAGTCTAGCCTAGGGTTAGCCAATCGCCTAACCACTACAGTGATGGGATCCATTTAAAAATTTGGTTAGGTTTTGTCCTGGGTACCAGGGAAAAGAGTTCCCAGGCCCCCTAGCCAGATGTTCATGCAAACTTAAAACTAGTCACACCACTTACACACCCAACATGAAATTGCCTTTTTCACAGATTCAGCTGCTGTCTTTAAAACAATCATTTAATGAAACTATAGTATCATTGATCATAATCCTCCAAAACATCCGGCTGAATCCTAATTTCTAATTTTTTCCCTTCATCGGTGTACCTATGGCATCATTAGCAACCAGAATGCTCACCACTTGTCTCCACTCAGGGGCCTTTTCGATAGTTCCTAGCTCATAGTACCTAGCAATATATTCACTTATAAAAATCAAAATGGAATCTCCATCGAAGATCAGCAAGATCAACCAATAGATCCATATAAAAGAGCCATGGACTCATCCGTTGAGGACCAGCAAGGTCAATCAACCAAATCCATGCCCGAATTCAGAAAGCAACTCTTACTCCTTGTTCCAATATCTTCCATGGCGTACGTGTGGATATCTTTGGCGATGATCCAGAGCTCGAGCACCGTATGGTCAGCACCCTCTAGGATCCTTCGTAGGTCACCTAGCACTTCACTCATAGGCCGCCTCCTTGGTCCCTTATCCACCGTACCGAAAGCTCACCATTTAAATCAAGGCTCAGCCGACCTTGCTATGCGAGACGTCCTCCGTCGACTCTCTGTCAGCTATTGTAACTTTATCACATAGGTCTCCACGGCCTCATTCATAAGACGGTCAAAATGCTTCCCTAGCATTTTTGACATAAAACAGTCATTTAAAAATAGGTCATAAATATAGTTTCTATAACGAACTCTCATCTTTCCACATTGTTCCACATTAATCCTCATTTATTTCATATGTATTCCCATTCTCATCACATCATTTTCCATCTCATCACATCTTTTCTCATTTATCTGCATCAGATCTCATTTATCTGCATCACATCTCATTTATCTGCATCAGATCTCATCACTCGCATCTACCCATATCCACATCTCATCACATCATATTCATTCACCTCACATATCACATCTATCCCAATTTACATCACATCTCATTCACTCACATCCCAATTCACATCTCATCTCATTCATCTTAGATACTCACATCCCAATTCACATGACATCACGTCTCATTCATTCACATCCCGATTCACATCACATCACATATATTCACGTCCATCACATCCATTTACATCCATCACATCACATTCATTCATATCCATCACATTCATTCATTCATATCCACCACATTCATTCTCATAACCATTCCTTCACATGCATTCTATCCACATTATATCACATCACTTCTATCCACATCATATCTCATTCATACACATCTCATCTCATTCATCTACATCCATCCAATCGTTCACATGTATGACTACTCACATCTATCTATACATTCATATCTATCACTTCACATCCACATATATTCATGTCACATCACATTCTTGCATATACACATCCACATCCATTCTTTCACATCCACATCCATTCTTTCACATACTCATCCACATCCATTCTTCACATACACATCCATATCTGTTCTTCACATACACATTCACATCCGTTCTTCACATACACATCCATATCCGTTCTTCACATACACATTCACATCCATTCTTCACATACACATTCACATGCATCTGCTGATTCACATCACATCTATTCTATGCAAGTTTTCAGTTTGATTTTCTTTTGAATACAAGAAGTATTTCTTGAATCAGTATCCCTAAAACTTCTTGATCGAAGTTCTAAATTTCATACCAGAATTCCTCGAATTCTATAACCTTGATCCACAAATCAATTCGAAGGGTCTCAAACTTAGTTTTAGATTTGGCGGGAGTTTTGGGTGTATTTTTCTAAACTGGTCACACCTTCTTTCCTCTCAAAATTGACGAAAGAGTTTGGTCTTGGTGTCATAGTCTAATTCAAGGTTTGAGTTGGATAAGATTTTTCCTGATCTATCTTTCTCGAAACGGTTTGATAATTCAGTTACTATTTTACTGAATTTCTTTCTTTGAATGTTCACTTAACTGATTTCTAAATTGGTTACCAATTCCAATGAGGAAATAGATTAATCATTTATCTGAATATTTCGATCTCGATAGATTTCCTCAATTCTCTTTTTACAATCCGTGTGAATATAAAACGATAGAAATTTCTCTCTTAGAGTATTTAATTATTCATTTATCAAATACTCATAGAATTTAAGAGAATTCTAATTTTGATATAAAAATTCTTTATGCATCTATTTATGCATAAAAATCAACTTCAGTGGGAATAACACTTTTATAAAAAAATCCTTTTATGCATCTATTTATGCATAAAATCAAATTTAATAGGAATAACACTTTTAAAATAAAAAGAATTTCTTTATGTATCTATTTATGCATAAAAATCAATTTTGTATAAGAATAACTCTTTTATAATAAAAAATTTTCTTTATGCATCTTTCTATGCATAAAAATCAAATTTAATGAGAATAATACTTTTATAATAAAAAAAATTCCTTTATGCATCTTTCTATGCATAAAAATCAAATTTAATGAGAATAACACTTTTGAAATAAAAATAAATCCTTTATGCATCTTTCTATGCATAAAAATCAAATTTAATGAGAATAACACTTTTGAAATAAAAATAATTCCTTTATGCATCTTTCTATGCAAAATCAAATTTAATGGGAATAACACTTTTGAAATAAAAATAATTCCTTTATGCATCTTTCTATGCATAAAAATCAAATTTAATGAGAATATCACTTTTGAAATAAAATGATTCCTTTATGCATCTTTCTATGCATAAAAATCAAATTTAATGAGAATAACACTTTTGAAATAAAAATAATTCCTTTATGCATCTTTCTATGCATAAAAATCAACTTTAATAATTAATTTCAGTGATATCCATGCATATTCATAGGTGAATATGTACATGGAGTAGTTAGAATATTTCTTTTAGATGCAAAAATGGTGGGAATTACTCTTTTGGATTAACATAAAAATAACTTTCTTTTTCACAAAATTCTGGAAAATTTTGCCATAACCTCCTTTGTATGGCTGACCATTTCT
The DNA here is from genome assembly GCF_041138505.1 of Cibotium barometz. Taxonomy (NCBI): domain Eukaryota; kingdom Viridiplantae; phylum Streptophyta; class Polypodiopsida; order Cyatheales; family Cibotiaceae; genus Cibotium; species Cibotium barometz. Next base: position 18,819,298 of record NC_141083.1, read on the forward strand.
CATTTTTATCTAATCTACATAATTTTGTAAATTCAAGAGAGTAAACAATACGAAAAGTTTAATTAATTCCTTAGTTAATCTTTCTAGGATTAAGAAAGGCTGGAATGTAAAGAAGAGAAGGGGGTGGCCTTTTCCTCAAAGGCATAGCATTTGAATTTAATTCAATCAACAACTGAAAAACATGAAAATCAAGAAAACCATAGATTTAAAATTAAACAAGTAAGTAAATTAACTTACATAGAGCTTGTAAGCTCTCCTTTGGCTTGAGGGATTGAGGGTTCTACTCTTGTTTGAAGCAAGAGTGGCCACCAATTTACTTTGGAGAGGATTAGGCCAAAAACAATTGAATTATTAAAAAATTCAATGTAAATGGCTCAGGACAAGTGCAGAGTAACAGTGCATAAACACCATTAAGCTTTTACAAAGAGAGAGGCTTCTATTTATATTAAAAAGTGAGCCTCTAACCAAGCAAACTGATTCTAGAATTTTCCAGATCAGTTTGGTCATTTTTTGACCATTTTTGGGTCAGTTCAGCTTACTTTTTGGATCTAGTTTTGAAATAGGAGAGAGGAGAGATGAAATATCTCATTTTATTGATTAAAAATTGGGGGTAATGATGAGAAAAAAGGCACCTCCTTCATGAGGGGAGATCCCCACTCTGAGGTGTCAAAATTTAGTTTTTTAATTGTTTTCTTTGGTCCTAAGTCCACTCTTCATCTTATGTGAGCATTTACTCATTTTTGGGGGGTTTTTCTTTTATTCTTCAATTTATCTTCTCCCTACATTTCGATTAATCTTATTGGTCCATAGGAACCTTAATTGGACCATAATCTAATTTTTTTTTGAAAATATGGACCCTTAGGCTAAGGTCCTTTATACCTATTTTCAATTAATTCCAATTGCACATTGGAAGTTCTTTTTGAATTTCTGTTTCAGGGGAAACCATTTTAGACACTAGGAGGAATTTTACATCCAGAAATATCTCAATTTTGAATTACCTCCCTCTAGACATTTTCTCTCTCCAGACCAAAACAGGGTAAAATAGGATCTTTCTTTTATTTCAGAGAGGGGAATAATTATAAGATCAGAAGGGGAGGTTCTTACACCTGCACACCTCAAAAGCTGGGGGGAGGAATCTTACAGATGCCAGGCATACTCCTCAAATTTGTCCCCTGCTAGTCGCTTTCTCCTGGTGGAGGTATGGTGGAGGAACTCCCTGGTTGAGTCTGAAGTGTCAGACATGGTGTAGAGCAGGTTTGAGGGTGTGAGAGATTAAGAGAAAAAACTGCAAGAGTTGGCTACAAACAGGTATGGGCTCCTAATTTGGTGTTGGTATGGGTGTGGGCTTGTGAAATGGAGAAGGGAATGGTCGTTTGCTTCCAAAAACTGAAAGGAATGAGTCTTTGCATTGGTTGAAAACGAGTGTGCCAAACAGGTTGAGAAGGGAATGGGTAGGGCATTTTGAATAAAATTTGGTACGGCCATGGAAAATTTGGAACGCCCATTGCAAATGGTCGAGGATGGAATAGTCGGGGCATTTCACTGTGTGGTTTGGAATGGTCGTGGTGGCAAACTTGGAATGGGCGTGGAAAATTAGAACTTGTAAAGAGTACGGTCGTGATGGCAAATTAAGAATGCCCGTGGTAAAAGTTGTTACTACTGCTGGTGTTGTTTTTTTTTTTTGCACCCTGAATCAGGTGTTGTACCCATGGGCTATACTACCAACACCCCATTGCGGGTTTTGTACTGAGTGTGTGCCCAATTCACCAAGGTAAGAAGTCAATTCCAATTTGGTGATGGCGAGGTGGGGAGTACTTAGTACTTCCTTGAGGGATTCTGAGGTGGGTAGTAAGGAACTACCTGAGACTAAAGGAGTTGATGATGGCATTGTAGTACTCCGTTACAGCCTTACAATAATAGGTGGGAGAGTTGTTGACGTTGAGGGTATATCATTAGTTTGCTCTATCGACGGTGGCAGAATAGGGGTTATAGTGTCACTGTGAAGCTTCTGCTTTCCTTTTTCTTGGGCAGTCTTTGTGGTGGCGGAGGTCACCTTTGGTTTCCATTGAAAGATAGGGGACTACTAAGTGACATAGGGTGGAAGTTGAGGTTGGGGAGATTTGGGGATCCAAATATGAGGGTTTCCCTTGTAGAAGTGTTGGGCTTTTAGGAGAGGTTTGGAGATCCATCAAGGGGTTTAATTTTGGGCACGGTTCAGGGTTTACTTGAGGAGTGGAGTGTCATGAGAGCGTTTAAGTCTATGTTTTTCCTGTACCTTGTAGGCTTGTGGTGGCTGGTGAATTTGTTACCATCGTTTGTAAGATTCCACCCCAGCCCCTCAAGATGTCCAGTTTCTTCCCATGTAATCAATCCCCTTTTCAGAATAATAAAAGATTTGTTTCTACCTGTTTTGGCCTAGAGAGAGTTAATTCAGTTTTTAGATATCTTTGGATGGAAAAATATCCTTTCTTATTAGAATAAATTCCCCCGAAACAGAAGTTTAAGAAGAAATTCTTAAGGTGCATTAGAAATAAATTATAATCTGCACAAAAGACCTTAGCCTAAGGGTCCAGATTTTTTGAAAATTTTGGATTAAGGTTCTTATGGACCAATAAGATTAATCCAAATGTAGGGAGGAGATAAATTGAAGAATAAAAGAAAAACCCCCCAAAAATGAGTAAATACTCACATAAGATGAAGAGTGGACTAAGGACCAAAGAAAACAATTAAAAAACTAAATTTTGACACCTCAGAGTGGGGATCTCCCCTCATGAAGGAGGTGCCTTTTTCTCATCATTACCCCCCAATTTTAAATCAATTAAATGAGATATTTCATCTCTCCTCTCTCCTATTTCAAAACTAGATCCAAAAAGTAAGCTGAACTGACCCAAAAATGGTCAAAAATTGACCAAACTGATCTGGAAAATTCTAGAATCAGTTTGCTTGGTTTGAGGCTCACTTTTTCCTATAAATAGAAGCCTCCCCCTTTGTAAAAGCTTAATGGTGTTTATGCAATGTTACTCTGCTCTTGCCCTAAGCAGAGTGAGGCTCGCTCATCACTTTGAGGATCTATACTTTCCTGATCCAGTAGAACGACGTCAGCATATGTGGTTCTGTGGAGGGCAAAGTATTAACGTCAATACCAATCAACGTCAGAGACTCAGATAGAATATCTCGCTAGCCATGATCTTGATAAGGCTAGGAGTTATTCATTATGTCCAACTCTATAATCATTCACCCCGAAATTTTAGAATTTCTTGCCGAATTTTTAGACTTCTTAGCCGCTTTATTCCTAGGAGAAGAATTACAGCACCATTATCAGTGATGAATCGTGTATATCATAGCATGTCTCCATCGCAGTATCACCTTTTTATGCATACGCGATTGAGACAGTGACTTTTGGAGCCGAGACGCTCTATGTATATATCAAAAACTTTTGATAGTAAATGATATTTTGCAAAGATTCCAAATTGTTTTCATGGCGGTTGTGAATATTGGTTAATAAAATTATCAAAGTGAATCTTGTTTTTAAGAATTATGATGGAATATTTATTTGTTTAAGAAATAAATCTCAAAAATTAAATAGTCATAAATTTGATAACAAAGTTAAGTTGACAAAAATATCGTTTTGTCAGAATCATGAGGCGCGCGGCCCGTGGTAGGCAGCCGAATCCTCTTACCGATGATGAAGAGTTAGATCCGGACGTTCGTAAAGCCTTGCACTGATCCCAACCTAGTCCCTTCAAGGGTGAAGGGGAACAGTTAGGAGAAACAGTGGAAAAATAGATCGAGACAATGGAAGAGTATTTTGATGTAACCGGCTATAATGAGAGGAGCAAGATGGCTTTCGCCAGATTGAAAAGTGTGGAAACGGCCAGGGTGGCATGGAGGAACCATTGTGAGGAGACAAACCGTCTCGACTGAAATACCCAGACCTGGTCAGATCTTAAAGCTTACCTCAGGAAGAGGTTCTGTCCTCCAGGCTTCCTAGAAACCAAAATGAATGAGTTCTTGGAATTGAAGCAGGATAGCCGGACAATTGAAGAATACCATCAGGCATTTGCCCTTCTCCTCAAATATTCTCCACTTTTGGATGAAGAGTAGTTGATGGCAGATTCATTCGAGGGATGAACGAGCCATTGGATACTTTAGTGAAAAATGCCAAACCAATCTTAATGGCAGAAGCTGTCAGAATGCCAAAGGACTTTTCCAAAGCATTTGTTGTTAAGGTCCCGCGCCAAAGCCTGCACCCTTAAACTTTAAAAGGTTCCAAACCCCGGGAAGTGCTTCAAACTTTCCACCCCCAAAGAGGCAGCAAGGCCCTAATCAGAATCAAGATGTTGGGAGATTCAGAAGTGAAGGAAGACCCTTCCCTCAGAACACTTTCTCAGGAGCCCTACCTTTTTCAAGGATTCAGAGGGATGAGCTTAGAAGTGAGAACAGGTGTTTTGGGTGTCAGGGTTTCACCAGCTTAAAGACTGCCCGGCCGACTCCTACCATGTTAAGAGGACAGGGAAGCCAAGGACCCAGAGTGCAGAGACCAGCCCCTTCATATCAGTCAAACCGTCTCCCCAAAATCAGGACAATCCCAAGAGGACTCTAGCTCACAGCCATCTACCTCTGTTCAGAGTAATCTCAGAACTCCCTCCCAAAACTAGGGTAACCAAAGAGAAAGAGTTCTGCCCCAATCTGCAGCAGCCAGAGCAGTTACGATAGCAGAAGTAGTGGAAGAGGAAAGAGATCAAATTTATGCCGCAATTGAAAACCAAGGACCAAATTGTCAATTCATAGAGTTTGGCTTAAGATAAAGAGATTATGAATAAGAATCATCCTTCTACCAAGGAGTTAGCCATAGGAATGACTAATCTTTTCAAGAGAGAGATTTTCTTAAAGAAAAACATTAAGATTAAGCATAAAAATTAACATTAATCTAAATAGACATTATGAATCTTTGGGAAAGCTGGATTTGAAGAAAAACCATTGCTTAGAAAGCTTCTCAAGCTTTAGAGGGGTTGAGAAGAAGAAAATCATTGAGAGAATTGAAAAAAACCATTAAAAATAGGTTTACCTTTGATATGGGCTTGATTCTTTGGCCTAGAAGTGAAGCCCCCAAGCAAGTCCGTGGCCACCAAGAGAGGGAGAGTAATCTCCAAGAGATGTTGGAGGAGAGAGAAGCTCCAAAGCTCTCAAGAGAACACAACACACCAAAAGTGACTATTAACTTTGTATCTCTATCACTAACTATATTGGCAGGTAAGCCATATAGCTTATAGATATTAACTTTGTATCTCTATCACTAACTATATTGGCAGGTAATCCATATAGCTTATAGATATTTTCAATGAATAACCTTGCTAATTCAAGCGCGTAGTCACTGTCGTTCTTGTCAGAATAATTCAACACATTTTAGTCAACCTATCCACGACTACACAAATCGAATCGTGGCCTCTGTTCGTTTTAGGTAATCCAACTATAAAGTCCATTGAGACACTCTCCCACTTTTCATTTGGGATCTCTAGTGGACTTAGTAAACCACCTACTTTTAGGCATTCTGCTTTATTGACCTGGCACTTTTCGCAATTTAAAACATAGTCTTGGACATCCTTACTTAAGCCAGACCAATAAAATTGTCTCTTAACCAGTGCATATGTCTTCCGTATTCCAAGATGACTAGCACTCTGACCAGCACTTGGACTATCATGAAATTCATATAAAATTCGGTGCCTAATGTCTGAGTCTAAAGGTATACATACTCTACCTTCGTAAAGTAGGTAACCATTATTGATGGAAAAATTCTTCCAACAATTTCTTTCATCACTCGTAAAAAAGTAACATGTCTCCTTGAGACATCTCTCGAGACTCATTGTTGCTGGTGGAAGTGTCTGTCTCGTGAATGGGGCTATCTTTATTTGTAACCAAGGGATTCCTCTTCTCTATGACACTCCACACGTGGGCATAATGTGGATCATCAACGCACTTCCCCTTAAGTGATTCCAAAAAATCACTCTTGAGTAAAACTCAACTCGTTAACCAAGGGCATATGACTCAATGAATTGGCTACCACATTGTAACGCCCTTTTCTATATCTTAGTTGAAAGTCAAACTCTTAGAGCAACTCTGCCCATCAAGCTTTGCGTCCTTTCGACTCTTTTTGACTAGATAGCCATTTGATACTCTTATGATCAAAGACTATCTCAAGTCGGCACCATATAAATAATGCCTCCACTTCTTTAAGGCATGAATAATAACATATAACTCCTTTTCATAGGCTGAATAATTTTGTTGAGCTCTGTCCAACTTTTTACTTTCTAATGCAATAGGTTTCCCCCCTTGTAAGAGGATTGCTCCTACTACATCGTTACTCGCATCTATCTCTACCACAAAGGATTGATTCAGATCGACAACTTGGAGAATGGGAGTTGTAGCTATAGCTACCTTAAGTTTTTCAAAACGTGTTTGCTGGGAATCCCCCCAAACAAAGGTATTTCCCTTTCCTTGCTCCTACTACATCATTACTCGCATCTATCTCTACCACAAAGGGTTGATTCAGATCGACATCTTGGAGAATGGGAGTTGTATCTATAGCTACCTTAAGTTTTTCAAAACTTGTTTACTGGGAATCCCCCCAAACAAAGGTCTTTCCCTTTCCTTTAAGCTGATCCATCATGGGAACAGCTGTCTTAGCATAATCTCGAACATACTTTCTATAAAATCCAGACAAACCAAGAAAAGCTGTAATTCTTCTAGCTTTGTGGGATGTAGCCATTTCAATATGGCTTCCACTTTAAGCTGACCCATCATGGGAACAGCTATCTTAGCATAATCTCGAACATACTTTCTATAAAATCCAAACAAACCAAGAAAAAACTGTAATTCTTCTAGGTTTTTGGGATGTGGCCATTTCAATATGGCTTCCACTTTCGTTGGATCCATACGGAGATTATGTGGCCTAAGTATTGAATTTATATTACAAAGAATTCACATTTACTTTCTTTGGCATAAAGTGAATGCTTCCTAAGCAACTCAAATACTTGCCGTAAGTGTTTGAGATGCCCTTTCTTGGTACGATTGTAGATCAGGATATCGTTTAGAAAAACCATAACAAATTTTCCTAAATAGGGTTTCAAGACACTACCATGAGTGTCATGAATGTGGCCAGAGCATTAGTCAAACCAAAGGGCATGACTAAAAACTCATAGTGACCAAACTTAGTTTGAAAAGTTGTCTTTTGGACATCTGCTTCCCGAATTCTCACTTGATGATATTCGAATCGTAAATCTTTTTTTGTAAAGTACTTTGTCCCCTTGGAGTTGATCAAACAACTCATCTATTCATGGGGGCAAAGGGTACTTATTCTTAATCATAATTTGATTTAAGCCGATAAGGAGGCTTACTTACTAGCTTTGAGCCTGGCATTACTTCGATTGGATGCTCAACATCACGGACAGGAGGTAATCCTTTCGGTAATTCATTTGGAAGCATATCTTTAAATTGTTGTAACAATTGCTTTAAGGATTCATTAAATTTTTTATTGTTAACATGATTTGATTGAAAACAAGTCATGTAAACACTATGCTCACTTAAACCACTTATGTTTTTACATTCGAAAAAAGAAACAACATCATCAAGATGCATGTAGCACAAAAATATGTTTTTTATTCCATTAGCTTGTACAAGGTGATTGAGTTCCATAGCGCATATAAGAGGTGAGGAGGGTACATCATGTTCACCTTGCAAGTGCACTTTCATATCATCTACTTCAAACTCAAAAGAATTATGCAAATAACTTCTAGACAAAGATGGACCAATGTTATATAACCACTCTGGACCTAAAATAACATCCGCTCGAGTGATATGCATAACTTGAAAATCCAAATACATGTCATGACCTTGAATGACTAATGGAACATCACGAACTACTGTATCCTAGACATCTTTATCATAGTCGTTAATCAAAGAAACTACATACTTATGATCACTTGGACTTTGTGGCAACTTTAATTTCGTGACTAAAGTATAGTTCAAGAAATTGTGCGTGGCACTATCATCAATCATAACTCGTACTTTGTGGCCTTTAATGTGACCATGCATTCGAATCAACTCATGTGGTCCAAATGTTGGCACCCACATCGATGACGTGACACAACACGCATCATTAGTAGAATCAGCATGATAAACTTGAACCTCTTTAAACTTATGAGAAGTCTCTAGAGGAAGCACTTGAATAGTGTGCACTTACTTTTCTTTACTTTGATCACACTGATTTTTCTCATTTTCTTTAAGCTTGGGACACTCTAGTTTACTATGACCCTTTTCCATGCAGTGAAAACATAGATTTTCTTTTTTAGCTCTTTCAAAATCTTCATGCTCTAGAAAGTTTTATGGTCCTTTAGACTTCTTAGATTGGTCATTCTTTTGGTTAGGTCCCTTTCATTTATTTTGATTTTGATGCTTGGAACCTTCGGACACATTAGATGTCCACTGTGCATTTTGCGCATGCTATTTCTTCCCAACAGTATCGTCAAAATTTTGAGCAAACTTAATTGCTTCTAAAGTTTTGAGCTCGTTTTGTTTAACTTGATTCTTATAGTCCGAATCTAATCTGTGAATAAATCCACGAATTATTATACCTTTTAACTTGAGAATAATTTCTTAATAATTGGAGATATATTGAGTCAATGTGATATTTCTCATCTCACAATTGTCCCATGCTTCCCAATTGCGATCCATCTCATTCTCTGGAAGAAATTATTTCATGAATGCACTTTCAAATTCAGCCTATGTAGTAGGCTGATTTTCGGACTCCAAGCTCATCCACCACTTATATGCTTTATCTCCTAGAGTTAAGCTCGCTCAAGCACGCATATCTCCTCTGGCAATCGATGCAAGTCCTACCACTTTTGTAAGAAAGTGTTGACCGCATCCTTATTGTGTTCCTTCTCCTCCCCATTAAAGGTCGGAGGTTTCAAATATTTTAGAATAGCAGCAGTATCTCTAGAGTGAGATGTACCGACATTCATGTTGCCCCCTTAGGTGGGAGCCCTTGGCATCCCTCCCAACTGAAGCACTTATGGTGGTAGAAACTTGCATGTTATCTTTTAACTCCTGAAGAAGAAAGAGGAGTATCTTATCGTACTTGGCCTCAATGTCCAAAGTATGAGACTCTAGAGCCTTAAATTGTCCAAAGTATGAGACTCTAGAGCCTTAAATTGTTTAGTGCTGACCCAAATTATCACATCAAGTAGATCGTTGTCAGTCACATTGCGACATCAAGATTGACCATTGCCTTCTCCATGTCCAACAAACGATTGGGATCTCCACTTATGGATTCATTAGGGTTATTAGACTCTATGTGAACCCCCTAAATGTGATGCAAGAGAATAACACAAGCACCAACCTCAAGTCCAAGCTCTAGGAAAGCAATCAAGTTGTCAGCTCGAAGTGGAATCACCAATGTGGTGTGAAAAGCTGAGAGTTGTCGTGGGCGAGACTCCTCTTGTTCGTTGTAAAAATAACCTCGAATCTTCACTTGGCAACTCCTCCGTGGGAATTCATTGCAGAATACCTCTTGATCTTTGTCGTGGAAACCAACTTTTGGAAACAAAGGTTGAAGCCTCTGGTTGCATGGGAACAACCTTTTTCTTTTCTTTTTTTTAAAAAAAGGAAAAAAATCTGTGAATTTTTTATGGTGGTTGTAGAGTTCCCTGCAAGGACGGCTAGCCAATTCTGCAACTAAGCAGCTTCCAAGATATGCAATTGGCCACTTCTGCAACTCGGCAGGTTCCAAGATATGCGGCTGGCCACTTCTGCAACTCAACGGCTTCCAAGATATGCCTACCTCTCCTGGCTGATAAGCCAATGGCGTGGGTGTTGAGGCGAAAAGCATGACATCGGTGGCTTCTCTCAGGTGCTTGGCCACATTGTTGATGGCGACCATGACTATTGCCCGCCGCCTATCCTCTATGGCTGTTGTGCCCACGATACAGTTGCCACTTGACCCAGCTACCAATGGTAGGTTTTTCTTCACTGCTTTATATAGCGACTATAGCAATGTTAGAGAAGATAGAAATTCTAACCAATTTATGCACACTTAGACTGGCGGACTCCTTCTAGAAGTGCACCATTATACATTTGTGGATTTTCACACTCCGATACCAATGTAAGGCAGCCTCCCACAGTTGCACATCTTCTTCCCACAAAGGGTGCTGAGAGCTCATGTTCAACTCCACCCTACCACAACCAAAAAGAGAGAGCTCCAAGATTGGACCCTAACACTTTTAATAGCATATCGCTCTTCACATGTGCCCGGGCACTCTCAATAGTGTCCGGCCACTCTTGGGTCCACACTTGATCTTTTTGGCTCCCCTAAACCCCACCTGTGCCTTGCCCGGACGGTCGAGCTCTCTAGGCTCCCATTAATTCTATTGTCTTGGCATTGAGAATTCAAGAAGACGAACTCATTGAAATCAATCTGGGTGATGAGAACAGGTACAAGACTATCAGAGAGTGCAAAGCTAGGGTAGGAATTGAAAGATGAATTGACACAACTACTTACAACATATAAGGATTTATTTACCTAGGACTACACAGATATGAAGGGCATTGATCCAAGCTTCTATTAGGTATGCACGACATTGATATGAAGGACCACATAGATATGAAGGGCATTGATCCAAGCTTCTATCAGCATAAGATTAACCTCAAGGAAGATACAATGCCTATCAAAAGCAAAATAGGTACATAATAAACCCAAACTGTGCACAAGACAAGTGAAGGAAGAAATGGAGAAGTTACTAAAGGTAGGGTTTATTTATCCCATTGACAAAGTAGAATAGCTATCACCCATTGTAATAGTACCCAAAAACAATGGGACGCTGAGAGTCTATAATGATTACATAAAACTAAATGCAACCACAAATGTAGACCCCTTCTTGTTGCCATTGTAGTAGCAGGACATGAGATATACTCCTTCCTGGATGGATTTAATGGGTATAATTAGGTTCAGATGGCTTTGGAGCATTAGGAGAAAAGTGTATTCATCATAGAATGGGGGGGCATTCACATCAAATGTGATGACTTTTGGCCTTAGGATTGTGAGTAACTTTCTAATGGATGGCACATGAAATCTTTGATGAATACCTCACCACATTCATAAGGGTATTCGTTAATGATTTTAGTGTGTTTGGAAAAAAGGCCAAGTATTTGCATCACCTAATGTTGTGTTCAAAAAAGTGTAAGAAAGCAAGTCGTATATTATGGCAGTTTGTACAAGATGGACATAGACCAAATATTGAGAAGATTTGTCCCAAATCATGAACAACAAGTCGTATAGTAGGGCAGGTGTACAAGATGGGCATAGACTAAACATTGAGAAGGTGTGTGCTAGATTATGAACAACAAGTAGCAGTCCTAGATGAACATGTGTCCCGGCATAGACCAAATATTGAGAAGATGTGTCCCGGATTATGAACAACAAGCAGTCCTAGCTAAGAACATCAAGGTATAAGTGGAGGTCACTCTAGAGACATAACTAGAAAGAAGGTATTCCAAGCTTAAACTATGGTGGCCCACTACCCTTTAGGATGCTCACAGATTTGCAAAAGAATGTGACATGTGCTAAAGAGAAGGACAACCTAATGCAGTAGACATGATGTCTCATTAACAAATATTACCTCTAGAACCATTCTAGAAGTGGGGCTTGGACTTTGTATGACTATTCAAATCTTTAGGCTTGAAAACATGAAATAAATACATATTGGTAGCAATAGATTACTACACTAAATGGGTGGAGGCGAAGGCAATGAGGGATTGCAAGTGCGAGACCCCCGCCCCCTCCGCGATGCCCCCTCTGAGTGCGCTTTGGCGACAAAAGCAGCGTTAGCCTCTCGCGCGGGGCAGGGATCCACACTCGAGGCCTCGCCCCCACAGATGTCCGGACAAGAGACTAGCCCGGTGGTTCCTCCGAAATCGCGAACCCGGAAAAACTTCCCTCACCCGAAAGGCACGGGCGATTCCACTAGGGAAATCATCTAACGAGAGAATTGATCTAACGAGTCAAAGTCTTAACTATCCAAACTAATCTGACCAAACCCAAAAGTCACATGGTCAAATCAAAGAAGAGACTTGTACTTGGTCCATAGAATCATCGCTTTTTTCCTCCTTTAACGAGCCATAGCCACTGATTCCCTCCCACAGAACAAAGGTCTTCTAGGACACTTAATCTAACTAATGTAACTTAATCTTAACTATTTGTATCGCAGGAATCCCTCGATCCAGCCCATGGGTTAGCCAACTGCCCAACCACTGTATTGGTGGGATTCCTTTATAAAAATTTGGTATTATCCATGAGCTCGTGCATCACCTGGTCAGAACCCTCTAAGATCCTACTTAAGTGTCCTAGCACTTCACTCACGGACCGCTTCGTCGGTCCTCACCCATCGTACCGAAAACGCACCATTTTAACCATACCGAGGCTAATCAAGACCTCAGTAGGCTTTGCCGCAAGTGACGTCCCTCGATGACTCCCCGCCAATTGTTGCGAGTCTCTCCTTAGTTAATCACATACCAAAAACATAAGCATTAGGTGTGGACTAGAGTGGGATAGTTAATTATTGTTCATGCATTATTTGAATTAGTAGCTTAGAAGTATACAAAACCAACAAAAAACACTTAATTACTAGTATAATAATAACCATTAACTAGGATTAGGACCCTTAATCATCTCCCATATCAAGTCTTAAAAACCTTAAAAAAACTATCGTCTCCCATATCAAGTCTAGAAAACCTTTAAAAAACTCTAAAAACTAGGCTAAACATATAAGAATACACAATAGCAAAAGTAGGATCAACACAATACAAAGACCTGAATTGTAGATAGAATATTACTACTTGAAAAATTTGATTACAAATACCAGTTGGATAATACAGCTAGTTGGTTATTTTAGACCAAGTCATGGGTTAGACAACGTGGCCGACCTAACATTCATGACCTTGGGTACTATATGTAGACTAGTTTGGTAGCCTTAGTTCATCCCTGAGCTCATTGTGTTCAAGCACTCTTGTAAGCAAGACATCTCTCCATCCAAAATCTGTCATTCACCATTAAAGCTCCTTACACAGAGCACATGGGTATTATATTAGACTACCACACCATCCCATAGGTACATAGCCCAACTCCCACGGCCATCTGAGATCGTATGCACCCTTAAATAGGCCCTATAAACAACCCAAGAATGTACTTAATAATGCGGTCATATAGCATGCACAAGCATGTATCCTACTTGGCAGTTTGAAGTCTATATAAGCCATCTCCTAACCATCTGGTGGCCACACTTGTTCCACCATCCATTATGGCTCAATGGTTAGGAGATGGCTTTATAGATGTAGTATAGTGCCAAGTCTATATAAGCCATTCATTATGGCCCGATGGTTAGGAGATGGCTTATATAGAATTAGCAGAGTGCCAAGTATATATAAGTCTATATAAGCCATCCAAAAACCATCTGCCTAGGTGCTCACCACTACGACTACTCCTTATTAAAGGGGGCCTTATAAAGTACATCTATCTAAGCCATCTCCTAACCATCTACCTGGGTGCTCACCACTACGACTACTCCTCATTAAAGGGGGCCTTACAAAATAGAGCACATCACATAGTAGTAACACAAGGGTGGAGCATTGAGAAAATGCTTTTCCAACATATTTAATGGGGCACTCGAGTTAGGAGACATAAGTCCACAATCCCATGAAAAAAGACATGAGTCAAACACGTGAGTTGTGAGTTTGGAGACGTGACCCTAGAGGTAAGCATATCTAATATTATACCAACCAATTATTACTACCTTAAAGACTTTTAAGGACATATTTGCTTATGTCCTTTAAGGATTTTCTTCTCATACAATTTGTGACAGCCATATAATTTCCAAGGAAAATTAGTCTTTTTTAATTACCTGGGCATTAAAGTATACGTAGTACTTAATAATTGCACACCAACCTTGTCATAGGCCTAGTACATAAATTTACATGCCCCAAGTAGACCTATTTTATAAAAATAAAGAGTATGAACCTAGCTTCTACAAAAAGGTGTGAGCCTATATACGTGAGCATGTAGATGTGAGCCTGGGATTATGAACATAAACATGTGAGCCTAGAGACGTGAGTCTGGAGGTGTGAGTTCAACAAACATAGTAGGATCCATCCTGTGGAAAACCCTACACCTTGCAAGTACTTCCAACCGTTTCAATGCATATGACCTCTGTGAGAACTTTGTCTCTAATTCAACACCACCATAACCTCACCATGGTCGACGTATTTGTGAAGAAAACTCCCCATCTCTTGGGATCAAATAATGAGATCCGAGCATAATACCCTCTCACGCACCAAGATATTTTGGACCTCCATCTACCCATGCTCATGGGTCTTAGAACTCATTCTATAAACATAGTGCGTGGATTTCTTCTACCAACTACCTCATGTTGAAGGGTCCACACCATTTCTATAACCAATGGAGGTCGGGCATCAAGAACTACATCACCTATCACTTTCCATTTTGCCTCGACAAGCTGCCAACCATCACGGTTGCCTAAAGTTTCCCACCATCACTTTGCCCTATCATTTGGCTATGAATTGGTCCTGAAATAACCACTTAACCTTGACTGTTACTAACTCCATGGCATATTCTAGACCATCTACACTGTCCACTTCTTGGCAGTAGCAACAAATTCAGCACCAACTTGGGTGATGCGAGGACATGGTCACCATTAGGAAGGGGATTATGTTAACCACTCCGTTGGTTAACATGGTTTCACTCGCATGACTTATCGTAAGGCACTTTACCATCTTACCCACATGAACGGGCACTCGTCTATTGTTGTAAGACGGCATTGGAACCTTTAAAGCAACCTTACCATGTGTTTATTCTCAAATAGGAAAAGTCTACAGGCTTAGTGTACATAGTTGCTTAAGATTAGTAATAGAGGCTAGTCCATTTTTAAGTTTGGCTGGCTTAGCCCGAAAACTAGTCACTTGCATCTGTCATTTATGACAATAAGCAATACACAATCATTCCCTTGTATTTACTTGTGAGCTCTCCTTCTTCTCTCTTCTTGCTTGCTTGTATGATTTTGAATTCATGCTTGCTAGATGGATGCATTCTTGTGTATTGCTTATTGGCAGTTCGATAATAAGAAATACACAATCATTACCTTGCAATAGTTTACTTGTGAGCTCTCTTTCTTCTCTCTTCTTGCTTACTTGTATGCTTTTGAATTCATGCTTGCTAGATGGATGCATGCTTGAATAGGTTTGATCGTAGGCTTTCCTCTTCGATTAGCTTCTTCTTCCCCTACTTTTTGTGAGAGAGAACAATCGTTGCAAAGGACCATCTCTTTTTTCCTCCATTTAGGCATTGAGAGCTCTCCATTCACCCCTTTGGTAAGAAGCATGTTGGTGTGACGACGGAGTGAGGACGAGCTAGCGCACCTGCATTAGGAAGTAATAGATTGTGGCTCTAAGGTAAAACCCAATAACACATGATTTTTGCCTCCATCTAGGCATTGAGAGCTCTCCTTTCACCCCTATGGGGTAAGAAGCATTCCAGTGTGACAACAGAGTGAGGACATGACAAATGACCTAGCACACCTGAATTGGGAAGTTGTAGATTACCGCTCTAAGGCAAAACCCAATAACACATGCTTCGGCAAGCAAGGTTAAGGTAAGCTCTTGACATGAACAACCCACATGAAATGGTGAGCTACAAGGTTTTGAGACACACATTCATTGTTAGGTTCTCACCTAGCAGAGCCAAATGGAGCCACATTGCACTAGTGTATAACCTTAAGCAAGAGGAGGGTAAAACAATGCGAGACTACATTGTTAGAGCCAAGTCTCTCCACATGAGATCCCCCTTGAGAGACTAGATGACTTATCGCTCATTAATCAATTTATGGTTAGTCTCAAAAGCAAGAGGATTTATGACCATCTCTACAAGTCTAGATAGTACATCTTCGATGTGAGTGTTGCTGCCCAACGAGGAGGCAATAGACCTAGTAGACAATATGCAAGATAAGGATATAGAAGTCGTCTACACCTAAACCAAGAGATAAGGGACAGATCATCCAAAGCCTCAACGGCTAAGGGTTCCCAACCAGCACTAGCTAAAGTCCTAGTCAAGGACATGAGCATGTATGAGTTAGCAAAAAATCTCCTCAATCGTTTAGACTTGCAGTGGTAAGGCCATCCCCAATGGCAAGGGCAGCCCCAAGGCTAGCATGAGCTAGTTTGGGACACCCACATTTATTTCCACATAGATATGGTTTGCTGTGGCGCTGAAAGTACATAAGAATCGAGTGTCTAATGTTGAGAACTAGACACCAACAATACTATGCTCATTACTAACATCATGGGAACCATAATACAACTTATTTTCGGTACCAGGGAAACATGATACCATAACCTATGCTTGCAGGTGCCTAGGCAACCACTAGCCATGTTGCCCATACCAAATGCTTCTCAATTGGCACATAATCCACTAGTGCCCATTTGTTAGAACCCTATAGTGAGAGGTATGTACAGATCATCACCAATGACATACCCACCTCGAGTATTTCCACACATCACAACAATACTTGGTGACTTTGCCAGCAAAATTTGAGAGTCCAAAATAGAAGAGATACGAGACATATGAGCATTCCAATTCATATGGATATCCAAAACAACCTTTAGCCATATTGGCTTTGCCTCCTTTCTCAAAGCTTTGCTACAACAAAGAGCAAGAGACTTGAATTATATGTCATGTGGGCCACCTTTCCAATGTTTCCATTGCAAGGGCACCATATTATTGAGTGTCCTCACGGAGCCGTAGCACCAAGTACCCTAAATCCTGTGTGAAATCCCAATGTTATTCTATATGAAGGCACATGTTACAAAAGCGTGAAATCGAACATACTTTGAAAGATTATCCCAACATAGTGATAATCACCCCTGTGGTCATAGAGCAACAACCACTTTGACAAGCCTTAACTTTTTAAGTGTATAAGGTGGACTTATTCATATAGTCCCCCTTAATGCCATCACAAGGTTCTAGACCAAGATGAGGGCACTTGCTAAGGAAACATCCAAGGCAGCTAAGAAGAAGAAAGGTCAGGCTTCACCTCAAAGCCAGCAAGCTAAAGAGCTTGAGGTGTAATCCCCAAAGGTTACAGTAGTCCTTGAAAAGACTAACAGATCAGAACCAAAGGTCCAAATAAAGAAAATCTCGTGAGAGTGAAGAGCACTAAAAAATGCAATGCACGATCAATTATTAAAGGGAAATGATGTCATGACCGCTCAGAAAGTGGTTCACGATTTCTCCAAAGCTACCTCCCTTGTGCAATGCATGATCAATTATCAAAGGGAAATGATGTCATGATCGCTCTGAAAGTGGTTCATAATTTCTCCGAAGCTACATCCCTTGTGGAGATAATGAGTGAACTCTTGCCTAAACCAGCTCTTCCTAAAGAGAATAAACCCATTGACTATGCAAACCCTCTAAAGAAACTCAGTTGCACGAAGAAAATACCAAGTTCAAAATATCCATCATCATAGAAAATCTGACTCCACAATATCAAAACCTCATGCAATACCTCAATTCAGTGACTTTGCATGGAAAATAACCATGTGTGATACCTCAATTCGGTGACCTTCACACATATCAATATCAAATACCAAAATAAAGTGTCAATCATGTGATACCTCAAATCGGTGACCTTCACACATATATCAATATCAAATACCAAAATAAACTACCAATCGTGTGATACCTCAAATCGGTGACCTTCACATGACTACACCAGTCTCAGTACCAATTGTAATATTCACTGCAATTGTTCGTGAAACGAGTTGATCAGGGCGGCAGAGTGTGTAACAAGGGCATGGTCTGGAATCCATTGAGATTATTCTACAGGATTATTCTTGTACTTAGCCAAATATCTAACATAAACATTGCCATTGCAAGTTATAGTTTGCTCACGATCAAGAATTACTTTAGGAATTAAAATTTTTGGATCAGCCTCTAGGAGAGGTGGGTCATCATAAACGGGGGTAAAAGGTGGTGTACCTTTGAAGGGACTAAGTAGACTAATGTGAAAGGAATTATGAATATTCCAATAGTTAGGAAGGGACAAATGATAAGCATTATCATTGATCTTAGCACTAATTCTAAAAGGCCCATAAAATCCTGGAGATAATTTAATGGCTGGATGTTTCTTTCTCAACAAACTTTAATCTACGCCTTTCTATGCAAAGCCAAACTAAATCACTTTCTAAAAAAGTCTTTGGTCTTCTATGCTTGTTAGCCTGTCTAGTGTAAGCTTGTTAAGCCTTAAGAATAGACTCACGAGCTTCGGCCAAAATACGGTTATGAGTCATGGCAAAATCATCGGCTGTTGGAACTTCATGAGAGAGTCTAGTAATTGGAGTTGGAAGTTTCTTACCATAGACAATCTCAAAAGGAGCTTTGCTACTAGTGGTTGTATGAGGTGTGTTATTATATGAAAATTGCAAAAAGATGCAAATACTGATCCCAATTTGCAGGAGATGAGATAGTGTAAGAACTTAAAAGATCTAAAATAGTGCTGTTTGTGGCCTCACTTTGTCCATTACTTTCTAGATGATATGCATAACTAAAATCAATCTTAGTGCCTAAGTTTGAAAATAATTCCATCCAAAAATGATTACAAAAATGAGAATCACGATTTGAAATAATGATTTTAGGTAAACCATGATTTGTGAAAACAATTTTGATAAACAACTGTGCAGCATGTGAAGCATTCAATGTTTTACGACATGCAATGAAATAAGCTTGCTTACTAAATCTGTCAACAATTGTCCATATCATATCATTTCAAGAAGATGTGGTAGGTAAACTAGTTATAAAGTCCATATCATATCATTTCAAGAAGATGTGGTAGGTAAACTAGTTATAAAGTCCATAGAAATTCCTTCCCATGGTGCCACCGGAATAGGTGAAGGAATGAGTAGCCCATACTGTTTTCCTTGGCATCTATTAACTCGATGACATGTCACGCATTTCGATATAAAAGAAGCAACATCATGTTCGGTCTAACCAATGCACCTGCTACTTTTGCACGCATGATGAATCGTATCTTTCTTAACCATCATAATTACGTCATTGTTTTCTTTGATGATTTGTTTGTCTTTAGTAAGAATCATGTAGAAGAAGAAGAGCATCTTACATTAGTATTTAATCTTCTTAAAGAAAATCAAATTTATGCTAATCTGGACAAAAGTCTCTTTTTCCAAGATGAAATTGAGTACTTAGGCCACATTGTTTTAGGTGAAGGTAGCAAAGTTGATCCAAAAAAGATAAAAGTCGTTGAGACTTGGCCTACTCTAACGTGTGTTAAAGAAGTTAGATCTTTTCTTGGTTTGGCTAGTTTTTATAGGAGGTTTGTTCGTAATTTCTCATTGATAGCACTTCCTTTGACAATGTTGCTTAAGAAAGGTCTAGTTTTTCACTGGGGTGCAAACCAACAAAAGTCATTTGATAGACTAAAATATTTATTGACTCATGCCCTTATCCTCCAACTTCCAAACTTTACTCGACCATTCTTTCTTGTAGTCAGTGATGCTAGTGGCTCAGGAATCAGTGCTGTCCTCATGCAGGATGGACATCGTTTAGCTTATGAGAGTAGAAAATTGACACCTTCTTAACTTCTGTATAGTACATATGACAAGGATTTATTACCCATTGTCCATACCTTACGCATGTGGAAACATTATCTTATGGGTTTTGGGTTTATGATTAAGATCGACCAACAAAGTATTAGATATCTTCTTAATCAACCTCTTATCTCAGATCGCCACATTAAATGGACATCTTTTATTCAGAGTTTTCATCCTTGTATCCAATATCAACTTGGTAAAGAGAATGTAGTAGCTGATGTACTTAGTCGACGACCTTTTATTTCTAACATTTCAGTGCTTGACATTCATTCTTTGCATGATATGTGTGACTCATATGTTACAGATCTTGATTTTTCTACATTTTGTTGCCATATATATATATAGGCAGTGATGTGTGTGAACACACTTAGGACCGTCGGGGTACTTTTTCCCTCTTTAGGAGATTTTTTCCCCCGGCTTGTATATACGCCCATCATTCTAGGGCTAACTTATCTTTTGTACATTGACACAATCTAATACACTTTGTGTTGTGTGCATTCTTGCTTCTTCTTCTCCAAGCTTTGTGTGCTTTCTTGCAACCCTAATTCCAACAATTGGTATCAGAGCAGGCATCGGCTCCCAGGGCTACGCCGCCCCGCCGGTACCCTCCGACTCACGTTCTCCGATTAAGGTGAGCTTTCACGAGCGCTTGTAGGTCCCTAAACTCTGCAAATGAGCCCGTTGGCCTTTGCGTTCTCAGAAATCACATCTGAGGTCGTTTCGGGCTCCGGTTTTGCATTTCAAGTTCTGCACAGGTGTTTTCGCCATTTTTTGCAGAAATTTTGACAGTGCAGTTTTCTGCAAAACAGGTATACGTGTTTTATTGTGGACCATGCTACATAGCACGAGTTGTTTTCTGTTCAATCTTTGCTTCATTACAGGTAGCTTTTGTATCAGTTTCAGTCAGTGGCCATGGCTGATAACAGCAATGATGTATTTCGCATGTTATCTGCTCTGATGACAAATTGGATGGAGACAACAACTACCCACTTTGGGCATACATGATGCAGCATGTTTTGGTTGCAAAAGGGGTGTGGAACATTGTGCAGGGTATGGATGTACGTCCAGGTTCTGTGGATGTAGGATCTGTTGAGGATGTTGCAGCTTGTAGCAGCTCTACTGCTGCTGTTTTACCCACTGCTGAACAAGCTCGTTGGGATGGTAAAGATGCGCAGGCTCATGCCTTGATTGCACTTTCTGTCAAACGTAACATCACCCCACATATTCGTTCAGCTAAAACAGCAAAACAGGCTTGGGATATTCTAGCTGGTTTATATGCGGGTCGTAACGAGGCAAAAATCTCTTATCTGCGTAAAGAGCTAGAATCGAAGATTATGCAGGAAGATGATGACATGAATGTTTTTCTTGCTGAGATTAAAGATCTCAAGAAACAATTGATTTCTGCAGGTGAGATTATTCCTGATCATTCTCTTGTGCAGACTGTTCTTAATGCTTTACCCGAGTCATATCAGACTTTTGCTTCCACGTGGAGACTTGTTACTGAGGACAGACCTGATATTGTCAAGTATGATACTTTAGTCAACAAGCTCTTGCAAGAAGCGCAGTCCAGGCAAAACAGGGCTAGGCAACGTGCAGTTGATTAGGCATTTATTGCTGCCCAGCAGAGAAGAAGTGGGAAGGCAGCCCCTCTCATGTATGGTATTTTGACAGTGGTGCTACAAAGCACATTACCTCGCATCGTGATATGTTCACTTCTCTTGAGGCTGTCCCTAATGGGAATACTGTCACATGTGCCAATAATGCAACTTACCCAGTGAAGGGCATTGGTAAAATTATGCTTACTGCTGCAAATGGCAGCGCTGTCACACTTTCAGATGCTTTGTATGTGCCAGGGATAAAGAAGAATCTATTGTCTATCTCTGCGCTTGCTAGACTTGGACTTGTAGTCAAATTTGTGGATGACAGATGTACTGTTCATGATTTGACTTCTGGTGATACGATTATTGTATCTGGCACCTTGTTTCGTGGGCTGTATAGGCTCAATTCTTATGACAAGTGTGTGGAAGATTCAGCAAATGCAGTTTCTGATAAAAAGGCAGTTTCAGATGCAAAACTATGGCATGCTCGTTTTGGTCATCTGAACTTTGCTAGTTTGCTGCGTTTGCAAAAATTTGATATGGTTGCTTCATTGCCCCCTCTTGAGGCACCATTGAAACATGTTTGTGAAGGCTGTATTTTGGGCAAAATGCAGCGTTCTGCGTTTCCAAAGGATGGTTCTGTGCGGGCCACTCGCAAATTGCAACTTGTACATAGTGATATATGTGGGCCTATGCAAACTCCGTCATTTGGTAAACACTTGTACTTCGTGACTTTCATTGATGATTACTCAAGGCATGCATGGGTATATCCACTGAAGGCAAAGTCCGAAGTGTTTTTGTGCTTCAAACAGTTTATGCTTATGGTTGAAAATGTATCCAATTGTACTGTGGGCACCCTCCGTTCTGATCGAGGAGGGGAGTACATGTCTAAAGAGTTGGATGCATTTCTGGCTAGTCGTGGGATAAAACACCAATGTTCAGTGCCGTATACCCCTCAGCAAAATGGTGTTGCTGAAAGGAAAAACAGGTCACTTATGGAGATGGCACGATGTATGGTCAAGAGCCAAGCTTTGCCACATGCGTTTTGGCTTGAGGCTATCATGTGTGCTGCATATGTACTCAACAGGTGTCCCACTAAGGCCTTGCAGTCTATTACTCCATACAAAGCTTGGCATGGCAGGAAGCCTTTTATTGGTCACTTGCGTGTCTTTGGTTGCTTGGCCTATGCTTTAATGCCTGTGTAACAACGCAGAAAATTGGATGATAAGGCTGTCAAATGCATTTTTGTTGGTTACAGTGCTGAGAGCAAGGGTTACAGATTGTATCATCCGCAGTCAAAGCGTATCTTGATTAGTCGAGATGTTGTTTTTGTGGAAGATGCTGTGCAGCCTTTGTTATCATGTACCAAAGAGACAGGTGTGAGCTCACGGGATGTATTTGATACATTGTTGCCTCTATTTACAGGTGGGAATTCAAATGTAAGTCCTAATGAGGCAAATATTCAGCCTATGCAGATTTCAAACGACATCATAGATCAGCCTATTTCTGATGAAGTTACAGGATATAATTCATGAGGATAGGGCTGAAAATGAGTAGGCTAGAGGTATGCCTAAATGGCTGGTGCAAACCTTGCGTGATAGTAAAATTGATGCACCTATGTCTAGTCGTACTCGTTCAGGTTTTCAGCATGCCTCTTATGCATCAGATTGTTATGCTTTGGCTGTGTCTAGTATGTGTGAAGAGGAAGAACCTCTTTCATTTGATGAGGCACAAAAATCAGAAAATTGGTTGGCTGCAATGCAAAGTGAATATGATGCTATAATGAAGAATGGTACATGGTCTTTGTGTGATTTGCCTATTGGTAAGAAGGCCATTGGATGTAAGTGGGTTTTTAAGTTGAAACGAAAGCCAGATGGCAGTGTTGATCGCTATAAAGCTAGACTTGTTGCAAAGGGTTATGCTCAAGAAAAGGGCATTGATTTTGATGAGACCTTTGCTCCCACTTGTCGTATGACTACCATTCGTAGCATTTGTGCATTGGCAGCTCATAATGGTTGGAATGTACATCAGTTGGACATAAAGACTGCGTTCTTGAATGGAGATTTGCATGAGGAGGTGTATGTATCGCAGCCTCATGGTTTTGTTCAAAGAGGGCAGGAAAACAAAGTGTGCATGTTAAAAAAGGCTTTATATGGTTTAAAGCAAGCTCCATGAGCTTGGTATGAAAAGATACATGCATATTTGACTGCACAAGGTTTTTAGAATAGTCCAACAGAAAGCACTTTGTATGCTAAACGTGTGGATGATGTACATCTAATCATTGCTCTATATGTCGATGACATGCTGCTCACAGGACCAAATGAGAGTCATATTGCTGATTTTAAGGCTGATTTGAATGCCTCTTTTGAGATGTCAGATTTGGGACATTTGCATCATTATTTGGGGATACAGTTTAAGCAGTATGATGAAGGTATTGCTTTGTGTCAAACAAAGTATATTGAGACATTGTTGCGGAGATTTGGCCTTGAAGACTGCAAGCCTATTGCTACTCCAACGGAGACAGGTTTGAAGTTGAGTCTTCATGATGCTGGATATCACTTTGATGTCACACTCTATCAGACAGCTGTTGGCTGCCTCATTTATGTATGCATTACGAGGCCGGACATTCAGTTTGCAGTCTCACAGGTGAGCAGGTTTATGCATAGCCCAGGGTCTTAGCATTGGAAGGCAGTTAAACGTATTTTTCGCTACTTGAGTGGCACCATACATCTTGGGTTGTTTTATCCCAAGGGGGGATCGTTGCCGCCAGATTTGCATGCTTTTTCGGACTCAGATTGGGCTGGTTGCTATGACACAACAGTGTCCACAAGTGGTTTTTGTTTCATGCTCGGTAGCTCATGCATATCTTGGTTGAGCAAGAAGCAACCTACTGTGGCCACTTCTAGTTGTGAAGCTGAGTACAGGGCAGCTTTCACAGCCACGGTTGAGTGTGTGTGGCTCAGACGGCTTATGGTTGACTTGGGTGTTGTGGACAGGAGTCTGCCACCTCTATTTTCACTGACAGTCAGAGCGCATTGGCAGTTGCGAGAAACCCAGTTTTTCATGCTTGCACAAAGCACATTGAGGTGCATTATCACTATGTCAGGGAGAGACTCTCAGCAGGAGAGATCAGCTTGGCCTATGTGCCAACACAGGACAACCTCGCCGATCTTTTCACAAAGGCACTTCCTCATGAGAAGTTCAAAGCTTTCCCCGCAAATCTTTGGGCTTGCTCCCCTTTGTGGATTGATCTACTTCGGGCATGGCACTCCCCTATACATGAGTGCCAGCTCTCGTTCACACCATCACTCCCAGGGGGGATTTGTTGCCATATATATATAGGCAGTGATGTGTGTGAACACACTTAGGATCGCCGGGGCACTTTTTCCCTCTTTAGGTGGTTTTTTCTGTATATACGCCCATCATTCTAGGGCTAACTTATCTTTTGTACATTGACACAATCTAATACACTTTGTGTTGTGTGCATTCTTGCTTCTTCTTCTCCAAGCTTTGTGTGCTTTCTTGCAACCCTAATTCCAACACGTTTGGCACAAGTTAAAAACTATTAATTGGTTTCCTCTTTATGATTATGCATATAATAATGGTTTCCTTTTCTTTCAAAAGCATTTATACATTACAAATCCTTATAGATCTTTTATTCTTGAAGAGATGCATCGTCTCCCATATGTTGGTCATTGTGGCATTTTCACCACTCTTCGCACCATAGAAGAATATTTTTATTGGCCACAATTAAAACATGATGTTGCTTCTTTTGTATCGGAATGTGTGACATGTCAACGAGTTAAAAGATGCTAAGGAAAATAGTATGGGCTACTCATGCCTTTACCTATTCCGGTGGCACCATGGAAAGAAATTTCTATGGACTTTATAACTGGTTTACCTACCACATCTTCTCAAAATGATATGATATAGACAATTGTTGATAGATTTAGTAAGCAAGCTTATTTCATTACATGTCATAAAACATTGAATGCTTCACATGCTGCACAATTGTTTATCAAAACTGTTTTCACAAATCATGGTTTACCTAAAATTATTATTTCAGATCGTGATTCTCATTTTTGTAATCATTTTTAGATGGCATTGTTTTTAAACTTAGGCACTAAGATTGATTTTAGTTCTGCATATCATCTAGAAAGTAATGGACAAAGTGAGGCCACAAACAACACTATTTTAGATCTTTTAAGGTCTTACACTATCTCATCTCCTGTGCAAATTGGGATCAGTATTTGCATCTTTTGCAATTTGCATATAATAACACACCTCTTAAGACCACTGGCAAAGCTCCTTTTGAGATTGTCTATGGTAAGAAACTTCCAACTCCAATGACTAGACTCTCTCCTGAAGTTCCAGCGGGCCGATGATTTTGCCATGACTCATAACTGTATTTTGGCCGAAGCTTGTGAGTCTATTCTTAAGGCTCAACAAGCTTACACTAGACATGCTAAAAAACATAGAAGCCCGACTTTTTTAGAAAATGATTTAGTTTGGCATCGCATAGAAAAGCGTAGATTAAAGTCTGTTGAGAAACATACATCCATTAAATTATCTCCACGATTTTATGGGCTTTTTAGAATTACTACTAAGATCAATGAAAATGCTTATCGTTTGTCCCTTCCTGACCATTGGAATATTCATAATTCCTTTCATATTAGTCTACTTAGACCCTTCAAAGGTATAACACCTTCTACCCCCATTTATGATGACCCACCTCTCTTAGAGGCTGATCCATAAATTTTAGTTCCTGAAGCAATTCTTAATCATGAGCAATTCTTAATCATGAGCAAACTATAACTCGCAATGGCAATGTTTATGTCAGATATTTGGTTAGGTATAAGAATCATCTTGTAGAAGAATCTCAATGGATTCCAGACCATGCCCTTGTTACACACTTTGCCCTGATCGATTCGTTTCACAGATAGTTTTAGTGAATATTACACTTGAAATTGAGACTACTGTAGTCGTGTGAAGGTCACCAATTTGAGGAATCACATGATTGGTAGTTTATTTTGGTATTTGATATTGATATGTGTGAAGGTCACCGATTTGAGGTATCACACGATTGACACTTTATTTTGGTATTTGATATTGATATGTGTGAAGGTCATCGAATTGAGGTATCACACATGGTTATTTTTCGTGCAAAGGTCACCGAATTGAGGTATCACACATGGTTTTTTTCCGTGTAAAGGTCACCAAATTGAGGTATTGCACGAGGTTTTGATATTGTGGAATCAGATTTTCTCTGATGGATATTTTGAACTTGATATTTTCTTTCACGCAAAGGTTACCGAATTGAGGTATTGCACGTAGTTGTTTAAATATACAAAGGTACCAACTTTGAGGTATTGCATGATTAGAACGGACAGTTGCTTTTTTACCAGGGAGGAATGTTCGAATTATTAGAAGTATTTGGCATTTATGGATTATTTTAAGGATATTTTTTAATGTGCAAGCGAGACTGATCACCTCTAACTTGTCAGATATTTTGAGCTTATATGGTGAAAGTCAGTGCATATCGATGGCAGGGTTAGTGTGTGAGATGTCCATGGATCCACTGGGCTTGCATCGACAGAAAATTATTGACGCATGATGCATGGAGATTATTTATGATTGGCAATGGCAGTTATATTTTATGTGCACATTAGTGTGCAACATTTTGATATACATTAGTTCTATTTCATGAGTGAACCTTAGAGTGTTCACACTTTTGTATTTAGGCTTATGCAAGCCCAAAGTGGAGATCCATATTTTTGGCAACATGTATTTTTGGCTCTTGCTTTTTGTATAAGGAAATATATTTAAATACACCATGAAGAGGACGTGAGCCACTCTCACGGTGGGGGAGATTTAACCTATTCTCGTGTCGTGTGCATAAGCTTTCATCTATTTTGAGCTTTAAGTATTCTCCTCATGTTTATTTTTATGGAGGGCCAATTGTGAGCTTCCAGCATTAGTATAAGAGCTAGAGCCAGGGCCAGAGAGATCTGTTGTATTTCTATCATCGTACCTTCCTCAAAAAAAAAGTTTGTGAATTGGGCACTAAGACGGCCAGGGACTATTGTTTTTTGCGTGAAGGTGAGGAACGCCTGCACGAAACCTAGTGCGCCAATAATTTGTCAGAGCATCGCCCAAGTGGACAGGCGTCTACAGTGGACACCTCAATAGTGCACAGTCCCAGTGGACAGTCACTAGTGCATCGGTAAGCAAGGACACCGGCCTCTAACACACGTGCCACCACAGGCCAGCATGCGCACCGACAAAAGCTAGCATAAGGGAACACGCAATTCCGGCCGACAGGATCAACACGATAAATTTCGACGGTGGACAGGCATAGCGTGCACGACCACGAACTGGCAGACCTCACCCCCATGATCAAGCGTGGGTGTCTCCTAAGAGACAAGGTTAAACACAAGTCTAATCTTCCTTTTATACCGGACTAGCATATGCTCCTCGACGCTATATGGGATATTAGTTGCCTGCGTGAGGTCGTGAGAGAAGAAGAAGACGAAGAGAAAAAGAGAGAAGAAGAAGAAAGAGAAGAGAAGAGGAAGAAGAGAGAGAAAAGAAGAGGGAAAAAGAAAAAGAAGAAGAAAAAAAAGAAAGAAAGAAAAAAGAAAAAAGAGAATATATATCTTTTAACTATGCTACTAATCATTTGAGTGATCGAGCTTCATTGTGTGGTGGAATGCACTTTGCATGGGTCCTACCAAGCCTTTCACATGGGATCAATTCCAAGACAAATTCAAATTTGCTTTTCTTCCTCTCTACAATTTCACTTTAACACTCATCGAGCATGTAATCTTCCCCGCATGATAGATCGTGATACTGTTTATCAATACACTGAGAGATTTTGGCAATCACTTCTTATGCTTTGTATGCTCGAGGATGTTCGTGGAGAGTCACTCCAACAAAAGTATGAAGATGGTCTTGAGACAACTATTCAAGCAGATGTGAACATGTTCAAGCCAACTTCTCTTGATGATGCAATCTCTCTTGCTCATGATTCCGTGCGTAAGAAAGGTTTACCTCATCAATTGCTTCTCCACCCAATCGACAATCTTCTTTCATGGGGAATCAAAGTTTTAGATCTTCTTTTCGACGCCCTCAATTTTAGTAATCTCCTTCACAACAACGACATCCATGGAATCGTAATAATAGTAATTTTGGTAATGGTAGTAGCAATGCACACACTCTTTCCAATTCAAATGTAAAGAACAATTTTAATGCTACCACCCCAAACAATGTACACCCCAAACCCAATTCTAGTCACAATAGTAATGCACCCACTCCTCGCCCTACCCAACCTTGTCAAGGCGGTAGTGTGCCTACATGCTTGAAGTGCCATCGAGTGGGACATTGAGCCGACAAGTGTCCTTTTCATCCTACTCAAGTGGCACAACTTTAGAATATCGAAGATGACACATACTATGATGGTGATGGTGATACGACTCCGGATTAGACGAAAGATCAACTCAATAATAAAGAAGTGGATACGCAAAGTGAATCGACAGGTGCTTCAACCACTCCTCACTCTTTGCTTCATATGAGAGGATCTATTAATGGAAACGATATCACTATTTTGCATGACGATGGTAGTACGCATGATTTTATTTCTGAAAAGGCTGTTCATAGGTTGCATTTGGAGACTCATCCTTCGTGTTATAAGGTTAAATCTACATTTCAAGGCACACGATACACGAGAACTCATGAAGTTCTTGAGATACAAATTGGACCTTATAAACAAAAACAAAACTTTCTAATTGCACCTTTGCATTCTGGTGACATCATCCTTGGTATGCTCTTTAGACATGAATTCAATCCACATATTGATTATTCCATGTATACTATGGATTTCACACATAATGGTATTCTCATGCAATTAGTTGGTGATGGTTCTCTTGAGATGCATCCATTATTATCCCATACCCAAGCTAAACGTGCACTTCGGAAGCAATCACGTGCATACATGATTTTAGTTAATGAAGTGCAAGCATATGAAAATAATCTCACTCCTCAGCAAGCATTCATGGCTAGGTTTCAAGATTGTTTTGGAGACGATTTACCTCCTACCTTACCTCTTTCACGTCCTGAAGACCATACTATAGAGATTATTCCGAGTATCCAACCACCTCATAAAGCTCCTTATCGTATATAATGTTGAGATATCGAGCTCGTCTAGTGAGGCGGTGGCCACTGATGACCCGCCTGGGGGATAGGCCCCACACTTACACCACTGGCATGGTTGGTGAGATCTTGGGTGATATGCGGCCAGTGGGATGACAGGCTGTGTGACAGCCATTCTAGAGACTGGCATAGTTATAGCGCCAGCTCATTTAGTCGGGTTCACACTATAGAGAACCCGTGTATGTATTTGGTTGAGTACCTTTTATATTGTGTGTACTCTTATTCTTGTATATGGTGTGTTGAGTGTTGAGTAGAGAAGAAGAAGATTTTCAGCCTCTCACCTTGTGTGTTCTCTATTAGGGTTTTGTGAGTGTGTGTGTGTGCTTGCAAGAGCTCAAGCTCTCTTCCCCCCTGCATCTTTTCATATAAACCCTATGCAATAAAAAGAAATAGAACTCCAAATTAGAGAATTATTAAACAAGAAACTTATTCGACCTAGTAGTTCTCCTTTTGGTGCACCTGTTCTTCTTGTTGACCGTACTTGGATTGCACTAGCACGACATCTATGCACAATACACCAACGAGAACATCAATGGGACACTTAAACATCATTTGTTCTATTTGGTACTTGGATATAAAATGTGGTTGACCTTGTTTTAAGTTGTAGTAATAACTAGGATGGGATTCACTACATACACACGACATTGAATCGCTACACACCAACTTGACACTTTAACTTACTTTATTCACTAGTCCAAATTTGTATGTAACTATATCCACAATATTATGTATGTTTTTCTCTTCTTTACATTGTGATAACAATTAAAGACACAATATGTGTCTGCATCGTTTAAAGATGATATGTGTGTTCGATGATTAAGCATGTTACACATGTCCTAGTTATAACATTTTTCTCTCTAAATACTAAAAACACTTGATTGACTAACTCTTCAGTTTTGTGAACCTTAAATGAAATCTATTCCTAGGATTAGTGCCATCAAGAAGAGATGTTCTTGGTCTCGTTGACACTCCAATGTAACAAATTAATCGACCTTTTAACATTAAACCAATAAACATGTTGCATTCATGAGCACGATGCATGTGCATGAATTTTATATTCGATGCTTGAATGTACTATTAGTCTCCACTTGAGCAGAAGTCATAAGAATATAATAAGAATAGTTAACAAATTTAAGAAAACAGACACATATGACCCCAAAAGCTCCAAGAAATGTGTTATATGTATGTGTCGTCAAGGATATTATGCTAAAAGCTGTTAGATGAAGGTATGTACTCGAATCTTTTTACAAATAATTCATATTTGTTTCAACCTTAGCAACAACCGAAAGATTCAGGTTTAGATTAGGTCAAATTGAGTAACTGAAGAAACATTTACATTTTATTCTAATAAGTCTGTTAAGAGATGAATAATTCAAGAATTATAAACACTTTAAGAGTAGTTATAATTTTTGAATTCAAGTACTAACATCTAAACTATTCAAATTTGGGTCAAGACCATCCCAATATAAATATTGATTTATGACCTTCCAAATAACAATTTAAATTAAAGATTATTTTAAGATAAATAAAATTTGTGTCGAAATTTAAGTTTCAGAGGAAATTGACTACTCCGTCTCAAACTTCTATTTTTGAAAGAACGATATATGGAATTAATCTGGTGGTATGGGACATAAGATTGATTTCATGTAGATACACAATACACATTTATGTCTTCTATCTTGTACCATCTTATGTGTGTATGCACAATATGCTTCTGTGGTATGGGACACTTAGACTCATTTCGCATATGTTCATTTGATTGGATTGTTGCATATTTGCACTATGTATTGATCAAGTTTTTCACACCAATCATGAATCCATTCTCTAATGGATTTATGCAACTCAGGTCAATTGTAACCCAAGCAAGAGAGAATGTTATGAAATTCGCTTTTGAGTTATTGAAAATCATATTTTATATCAACGATGCCTGTGTGTGCCGTGCACCAGTGGGTACGTGTGATTTGATATTATGGTTGCCTATTTTCCCACGATAGCATTGGGATTGATTTATATGTTTAATTGATTGTTTAACAAATATGGATTGCGTCTATGAGTATAAGTAGTGAGGATACCAATTGAGGTGTCATATTGTACGAGAATATCGATTGAGGTGCTATTATTAGCTTGAAGGGATAAAAATATAAATGACATAAACACCGCATATATGAGGAGGGTCACGTACGTTGAGGGAGAGATTGCACCCAATGCTCTTGTTCATGTGTTGATAAGTATTTTCTTCTTATACTATGCTATGGTGCGTTAATCTAATGTGAGCATCCTTGCTTGTTTGAATTGCAAGCAATGTAAATACTTGGAGAAAATACTCGTGTTTCAATCTTCAGCTTATTCTAGTTAGACACATACATCTTACCATTTGGCTCTCTCTCCTAATTGTTTCTAATTCAAGTGAGGTTGTAATCAAACATTAGCATCTTACAATTTGGCTATCTCCCCTACTTGTTAGAAAAAATCAAATTATGACTACCTCAATGAAAAGCCTATCTTGCATAAGATTGATGGGTGATTGACAATGATGGTGAAAAGTAGGATAGTCAACACATTAAGAGAGGTTTAACAAGGGGATTAAGGGGAATACACATTGGTTGTGCATAATTGTACTAAAATAATTGTCCTCTTTATAGGAGAGGCCCGTTTACAAAGATGAAGCATGTCTACACCATCCTAATAAAACTCCTTCATCAATATTATGGGACATTTGGTAGTATCATCTACATCCCACTAACCCTACACAAAGATCAAGATTGTTGCAATATCCACTTTGCAAAAGGGGTCAAAGGGGATGTAGGGGAAGCCCCAAGCCAATTCCTACCAATAGACCTATACATGTGTGACACATAGCCCCCTCATGCCTCAAAATGTGGCATATAGTTAGGTAAGGGAGCTAGGGGACCTCCCCAATAGACCTTTTAGGGGAAGAGGTTAGGACGAGTTTAAAAACATAAATATATTCTTCAGTATAATTGAGAAAAATCAATCGTACTTCTGCCTAGCTTTGAATTTAGTGATGACATTTTTTTAAAATCAAATATAAAACAGATTAACCTAAGCATTTTTTTCAATAAAAACAGATCGAGGTTGAAGGTTGTCCCTTTCTCCACCAGTTAGAACAAAAGCTTCTTTCCTACGTTGGTTGTAGAAGGGAGGCGATTCTATGGAGGCGGCCTGTCTTGGTGTGATGCGCACTTACGTCAAGAGGGTGATAGCGTACAGAACACTATTATTAGAATTATCCTATGGGTCATGGCTTGTTCGTCCATGTGCAGAAATGAATAGCCAGAGCCAAGACAGAGACAGAGTACAAACTTCAAAGCAATGCTCACATAACCCAGTTCCTGGTGTAATTTTTTCAGCTGAAATTCAGAAATCCCAGTTGGAATCTTACGTTGCTTTTAATTTTAAGGAATGAAATTTGAACATTTTAGTTATAAATCCTGCCAATTGCATAATTTTTAGTGACTTTTTAAACGTAAATCCCAGTTAAGCCTGAACATTGCCTTTAATTTTAAGCGTTGAAAAACGTTTTTTTCGAGCAGTGCCGCCAAAAGCACCTTCAGTTCTGTGCACAGGGTTAGTTGGAGATTTAATTGCAAGCAGATATCACAGCACAATTTAATATACCTTCGTACTGCCCAGTGACGCTCCTACTATTTAACGCATTCCTCTCATTTCTCTCTCGGCTCCAGCCATGCACAGCAACGGCACTCATGAAGTTATTCATTGCAGGAGCTAGTGAATGCTTACTACTCTTCAAGAGGGGGGGAAAGAAAACCTGTAGGCAATAAATTCCCAATTTTTGTAATCAATTTACAAGGGAGAGGGCTGTGGGATGGGCAGTTTCTGTGACTTGTCAAGCTCAGGCGGGAAAAGACTAATTGATTTTAATTTGTCATGAAGGATGGCTGTGGGGGGGAGGAGGTTTAGTGGAGGCGCCGGCGGGGGCAGGCTTAGCCGAGTGGCCGGCGGGAGGAGGCGGCTTTGTGGAGTGGCCGGCGAGAGGAGGCAGCTTAGTGGAGGGGCCGGCGGGGGCAGGCTTAGTGGAGTGGCCGGCGGGAGGCGGCGGGCCGCCGGGGGTAGAAGGCTTAGCGGTGTGGGAGTGCGAATTGGAGACGTTGCATTTCCGGCGGATTTCGCCCAGAGGACTCGAGCCGGTAATCACGCCGATGTTTCCCATTTTGACAATTGACCGGACGAAAGCCGGGAAGAAGGCGTCCGGCGACGTGAAGCTCTGGACAAAGCCGGACGTGGAGGGGTCGGCCGTTATCTCCTGGTCGATCTGCAGGATGCCGTTGCCGGCTAGGATTTCGTGGTAGTAGACGGCGTCGAAAATGGCTGGTGTGGACTGGTCCAAATTGATGGGCGGGTCGGCATTCGACTCCGTGAAGAACGGGTTCGGGCAAACGGTGGACAAGTGCGTGACGAGCTGCGGGTTCATGGTAGGGTCTGCGGCGCCGGTACCGTGAAAGTTGAACAGCCTGTCGTTAAAGAAGCCGCACAGCGCCACCCCTACCGTATGGGCACCTGCCGGTAAACCCGCCGGAACCACCAATCATTAGCCTAACATAACCTAGAGGCTGCTACTGCCAGCGGCTTGTACATTTTCGCAGTTTCTGCTCTGATTAAATTATTTTTTCTTTACCTAGGAGTGCCACCATGTCCTCTGTGTCGAGACCCTTCTCCACGAAGCTCTCCCTCGACTGCTCCACCGGAAACGCTGGGCTTGGCAGGTTGAGCGCCTCCGCTTTCACCGACACCTTCCCGTCCAACCTGCCCGTGGGCACATCGTACCTTGGCCCTCCTGCCTGCATCATATTAGAATAAGAACTCTACTTAGTGCCTTTCACTCTACGCTTTCTGACAAGTTCTCTATTGATCTAATCTATCTAACAATCAAAGTTCCTTGATAATCTAATCTAATCTAATCTAACAATGACAGTTCCACGGTCTAAGCCAAAACATTCGAACCACTTTTACAGTGTAGTTTCAAATGATCCGGATCACTAGGCTTACTTAGCCTAATCTTAATAATTAACCTTCAACAAGATTCCAAACCATGACAATTCAACATGACGTTGCCAGCCGATTCAGAAAGCCCTAAACCCTACCTCTGGCTCACCAGTGAGACGTTACTCTCCACAATGCCACTTACCAGAGCCACCGAGTCTCGCACTGCTATCACTATGATGTCTGCACATGATACGACGCCCGGGCACACCGTCTCTACAGCTTCCTTTGCAGCATCGATGAGGTCAAACCCTCTAATTGTCAAGTTGGGCAATGCTTCTTTTTCTGCTTCATGTCCTGGCGTGGAGTCCAAAAGAATAGAGGCCTCCGCTCCCTGCAATGCCATTAAAAATCCTACTTGACTACACTAAACGTATGTATGCACACATTTAACATTCAAAAATTGCAAGGCATAGTTACCCTGACAAACGAATCGTGGAAGAGCATGCGAAGGAGGGCTGGCGTAATAGTTTTATCCGCCAGAAACCGCTTCTGAACTGCAGCGTGTATAATGTCCTCGGCTTGGGGGCAAGTCTTGTTGTAGAATCCCACCACAGTGACAGAAGATGCTTGCAATGCAAAGAGGCTGAGCAATGCAGCAGCAAGCACGAAGGCGGAGGGCAATAAAGAAAACTTCATTGCTCTCATAACAGACAGTAACTGAAGGAGCCAAAAATTCAGAGGCGTAGGGGGAAGCCAAGAGAAGAATGAGGGCAAGGATACAGCAAGCGAATGATACAGGAATGCAACATGGTTTGAGAAAAAGGATGACCACTGTGCACAAAATCTCTATCAAGTTGCAACCGACTGAGAGAGAGAGAGAGAGAGAGAGAGTGAGTGAGTGTATACAGCTGTGGGCTACACTACACTACACTAGTTGTGTGTCTCATGCACACACAATTCATCACAGAAACAACGTCGTATGACTGATGAGCAGAGCAAATTGCTCTAGCTGGCCCCTGCCAAAGTAATCACCAGAAGGAAGGCATCATCGCCGTAGTCACAGACTCAGCGTCGTAACTATCATCAACGATAATTTATCCTCTCACCCCCGAGTTCGAACTTCCCTCCCTCGAACCTTCCCCTAAAAATACTTTCCCCCCTCCATTATAAAGTCTTTCTTGCGTTTCTTGTCATTCTCGCATTCAACAACCGCCACATTGCATTTATTTAATACCCCTGATGAGGTGGCCCCACAACACCCCCTCCCTCAAGGACGTGCGCGCCACTGCAAGATCCTCCACACACACACACACACACACATATTCCTATACAAATTTTGCAATTTATAGGGACAAATTAGTTGCCATGGCATATGCCCCTTTGGCAAATTTGATGACCTCAACCAAAAATCATAGAAAATAGCTCATTTCTTTTTTCCTTTATTATTTAACCAATCTCATTACCCCCAAATCTCCCAAAAACCATGGAAAATTAGTTTAGTTGCTATTCGCCAAATTACCCCGAATTTCCCTAACCCATGGAAAATAGTTTATTCGTCATTCGACAAATTATTGGCCAAATTCTTTTATTGCCACACACACGTTACCCCAAAATCATCCCCCCCCCCCCAAAAAATAAATAAATCGCACCCATTATATTCCGATAGGAAAATACACTTTTCATTTTTCCCATTTTGGGCAAATTATTAGTTGTGCCGATTGTTGCAACTTCCATGAAAAATATAAAATCGTGTTTTTCTGCTTTTGGCACGGGCCAATCTAAACCGTAAAGGTTGTGATCGTGATCGTACGCGTGTTTTTGGCGTTCCGTTGATCTCGCAAAAGGGGGTGAAAAGTAGGCAGATGGCAGCATGTTGCGGTTCAACTTGGCACGATTTTATGTAGGCTTCTTATATATGGAAGATATCTAAGAGATAAAAGAGGGCCTAGATTCAATGCTCAGCACGCCACAAAACAGGAGGATGATGACTTGACAGGCCTACCTTAACATAGATGATACCCATGTGCATCTTCCTGCAAAGTGCAATCCCACGCTACTGTTACCCACACAAGAGTGTACGTACGTCTCATAACATTTCTCCGAACTTCCACCAAGCTCATTCAACCTGGTAAGACCTCGGATTCTCTCGGGAACTACACTACATGCACACATGCGGGTACCCCTAATTTCGATTCTTCTCTTGACCCTTTACATACTCATCCCCCTGCCCATCACATCCTTAGTGCTTGCTCGTTGCTTAGAGAATCTCACTGGTGATTAGGCAACGCAAGATCAGGGCATGTGGGACACCGAACATCATCTTTAGACCTCAAATTCCTTAAGCTAGTTAGGACCTTTCCACACTACTAGCAGAAATAATGGGCACTTCCCTTGACTTTCACATGGGCTAGGAGAGAGAGTCCTCATCCATGACTTTGGGTGGGGGAGAAAATGTGAGATTCATGCATTTATGAGAGGAAACGCCAACTGCACCAGTGATGTGTAAAGTCCCTTATAGAACTTTTTCGTCCATGGGGCGAGCATGGAGTTGGATGAGCAAGATTGCCTCGTGCATGCTTGCTCATCTGCTCCAATGGATTGACTTTAAAAGGTGGTAGAATTGCAAGGCCAAGGTGTTTGTTGTTGGCTAGCTTTGCACTAAGATTTAGTTATTTGAACTCATGAACTGTATGTTGAAACACTTGAAGACAATGGACAAGCTCACAAATCTTATTGATGTTTGCCAAAAAGGTGTTTCCTTGGTGGGCTCCACACAACTTACGTGAAATTCATGAACAAGAATGAACCCTTTGGGCAAAGGCATGTGAGCTTTAATGAGATAATGCCATGTTAGCTTCACTTCCTCTTGGAATTCTACGATGTTTAGACAAGGGGGAGCATAAATCTTGGGTCTAAGAGGACATGTGCAAAGGTTCTCTAATATTTTTTATAAGGGTACAAGAGGTTCAAAGGTTGGATAAGTCTAGAAAGCGTAAAAAATAGATGTTTTTCCCAAAATGATATACATGCATGAGCCATGCATGCAAAGAGAGTTGTGGGAAAGTAGATCAAAATATGGAAAAGGAACTTTTTGGAATCTTATTAAAAATTGGTGTAAGGTCCTTTTGCAATAATTCAGAGTTTGCACATCCTGTCCTTATGTTAATTCTTCATTAGTGTCCTAATCAATTTTAAGCTTTGTATAATTTAAGTCATTAACACATTCACTATCTTCATACGATCATATAAGAAGTCATCCTTGGAGGAAGATGGGTGAGCAAGGCTGAACGGCTAATCAACATGGCTAACCTACACTTCCTTATGAGCTATGCGATGGTACTACGTGATTGTGCTTCTTTGGGAAGGGGAAACAACAACAAAGCCCACTCCTTTAAGGTCACCAACACGTAAGGCCTTAATATCACTAGGCTGATAAGCCCCTTGCTACCCTCCCTCAACAAGAGTAACTATTAATAAGTAAATGACAACCAAGAAATTACACCTTGGAGGTTGGCGATAGTCACTTTTTCTAAATCCTATATTACTTTAGATTATGAAATGAATGTTCCACACGTTGAATTTTTTGAGCAAATAATATGCTTTGGCAATAATTGTTAGAATGTAAAATTTTGACCGCCGCCGTTAATAACGAGTGCACTCCAAGACTTGGTAATTCTTAAACAAAAGCATAAGGGGCCACCAATTAACACATCGATTGGAAAAAAATGAATAACAATATTGACGTTACATACCAAAATAGTGGTGATGGTGCTACTTTGCAACAAAGAATAACCAA
Organism: Cibotium barometz; assembly: GCF_041138505.1. Taxonomy (NCBI): domain Eukaryota; kingdom Viridiplantae; phylum Streptophyta; class Polypodiopsida; order Cyatheales; family Cibotiaceae; genus Cibotium; species Cibotium barometz. The sequence goes on from NC_141083.1 coordinate 18,857,587, forward strand.
CTTTTGGAGTTATTCCTCGCACTCAACCCCAAAAATATAAGGCCTCACCATCACCCCTTGCACTCATCTCCCATTCTATCCTTGTGGACCTTAAGTGAAAACTTGACCCATTTTTGCTCTAACAATTGTTAATGCCCTCAAACCTAGCAGCTTCTACTTTTGTAAAGTCTCACTCTAAATCCTCACCAATGGAAGTTAATTGGGCCTTATAATTGAAATCCTTGATGTTGACATCCTCTCATGAGTCTAATTTAGCCTTACTATTGGCAACCTCCTCTTGTACTAAAGCCTCTACCTTCCTTCATTGACCCTTCACTACCATCCACCAAAGGGAAAACTGACCTAACTAACACATCAAAAGCACATCAACCTCATACCATAGCCAAAACAATCAATGATGAGTGCCAATAAACTTGCTCACTTAAGGCTACTTCAAAGGAACCACCAAAATTGCTCACTTAAGGCTACTTCTTCAAAGGAACCACCAAAATTTGGATACACCAAAAAAGCCCCACAAGCAAGCCAAGAAGAAGACAAGGCCTAGGACCAAATCTGAAAAAATTTGGAGTAGTGGGACCAAAAATTGAGTAAGTGGAGATTACTTTATAATTAATCACTTACAAAGTAGGGCCACTTTATATATGTAAATGCACCAAATTACTAAAGACATGCTTGTAATACAAAAGATGTTATCTCTACAAAAATGTCAAGGCAAATCAATGTTGGATGTTGAAGATGTTGCCCACCATCTCATTAAAATAACATAGGAGGGAGAGCTAATGGGTCTGCTTCATACATCAAAGCTCTTTAGAGTCCTACATGTATTGGGTGGGCACATCTTTAAAAGTAAGGATCTAGTGACTATGGAAGTATTTGATGTGTTCATAATAATGGAGTTGTTGCAAAAATTAGGGCCCTTGTTTAGATCCAACACGAATCCATCATATTGCTCACAAGCATCTCAGGGAACTACGTTGATGGTGGGCACTATAAGCTTGAAGAACCTATGGGTGGCCAGTATGGCTTGATCTAGAACTCTGGCATAGAATTAGCTCATGAATTTCCTCATGCAAACCTTCATTTATGGAGAGGAATGTGGTCGAATATGGTGGCCGATCTTCAAAGTAGTAGTTGTAGAAGGGTCCATTCTTCTTGAATTAGCTAAATTTCCTCTAGGTCTGCTTCTGCTAAGAGTACTTGCATCATCTTAGGCCTCCACACCATTACAGTTAAAGGAAAAGATCCTAATGACTTTTTTGGTGATGGTGATGGCTTGGCGGTCTTATGCTTGGAAACCTAGATGATTGTGGTGCCATTGTAAGCCTTACACTTGTAGGAGGTGTTTAGGTAGCCATCATTTGGTGGTGGTGGTCCATGTTGGTGACTAGGTATTCTAGCCTTGTCTAGGCCCATTTAGGCTGGCTCTTTCTTGACCTCTTAATGGCTCCTTGAGGGGGAGGTTACAAGGCTTACCTTGTAAAGCCATAGTTGAGTGATACTACCCTCATGTAAATTTTAGCCATTGGGTACACAATGCTTTTGACTCTTTTGAGGCTTGAGGTTGTTTGATCTTAGGTTCTTGTGGATTCTATTGGTTCTCCTTGGGGTTGTCAGTATAGAAAGAGGGCATGCAACATGCTTTGTTAGCTGTAGAATAGTGTTTCCCTCATAATAGCCTTTGGGGTTGGAGTAGTTCATGAGACACAAACCACCATTGAATGGGTTTTTCGTTATTAATACCTATTTGTGTCTGTCTAGGCATTGTCTTCTTTATTATTACTTTTTTTGTATCTATCTATCTAGGCCTTGTCTTCTTTATTGTTACTTTTTTGTATCTATCTAGGCCTTGTCTTCTTTATTGTTACTGTCTTTGTGCGCTTTTGCCGCACAGGTCGTAGCTGGGGACTTGCCAGACACCGTATGCGAGCCACGAATGGCTGCAAGCATACAACCAGGGAATGAAGCTCAAACAAAATGCAAAGGGTGTGTCACTCACCGCTCAACTGCCGCCTTGAAGGATTCCCGCGTCGCAGTAGTGAAGAAGGAGCCGCCGTCGCCGCTCTACCGCCTCTCCGCCGCCGTGCCGCTACACAGTGCTCAATCGCTCTCTCACTCTCTCTCCCTCTCTCACACACGCAGGAGAAGGAAACCAAAGAGATAAGGCAAGAGCACTCTTGTATTCACAACACATGAGAATGAGGATTTTAGGGTTACATTTGACTCTTATAGGTGACTTGGCCATTCACACTTGGGCGCCCATACATGGCCGGCCGACCCTAACCCTTATCCTACTGATATTCAAGGTGCGCCTCTCATCGGCGATCACCCAATCCCTTCATCCTTAACATATGGTGCCGACAAGCCCGGCCCATGACTCGGAATATTTAAATTAATGACGTAAAACATAGTACGTCTCAATGTCCATCATAGGTTAACATGCCCCCCTTCCTGATGTAGATTCTGTCCTCGGAAGCTATAGTATGGTAAGCTCGAGAGGGTTGTTGTGGTAGACCGTCTGCAAAACAGGGAAGTAGAGTGAAGGTATGCTGGAATTCAAAAGATATAAAGTGTATAAATTCAAGCATGTTAGACCACAATGGATGTTGCTATGAGAACTTAGTTTAAGGGTCACATGAATGAGCTAGTGTAGCAAATTAACAGGAGTTTAAAATTATTGAAAGTAAATCAAGAGTAAGCAAGGTGTCAAAGGTTAATCAAGGTTTATAACTGGCCTAAGTCAAGGAAAATAACCAAGCTTAATAAATAAACACATGACCACACTGTGTCTATTCTAAGAACAAGTTAATACCACAAGCCTAGGGAAACAAGAAACATCAGAATTACAGGAGCTTTTTGCCTTCTTTTTTTTTTGCACGTGACAATTTTTACACACAATGGCGACCTTCCTAAGGCAAAACTAACATCGATCCTGGTACCATGTTTAACACAAGGCATTATCCAGGAATCTATTAGCTCACTTTAGGCAAGGTTACCCCCTACCAACCAAGGCATCGGTCTGGAGTAGAATACTCCTCGCCTACCAAGTATCAATAAGGCGATAGGCCAACATTAAAGCACATCATAGACTTGTATTGCCATTTATTGCAGGCTTTTTTTTTTAATCTATTTCTTTTGATCTTCGCTCCTGAACTATAATTTGTCTTGCATCCTTTCGACAAAGGGGTAATAGCTATGTCCTAGAGGTCAACACACACATGGCCAGGTGTCAAACATTAAGATGGTTTGACCCTAGACCTAAGACAATCGTATTCCAAGGTTAACTAAAGACGTCATGCTGCCTAGGAATATTTCCAATAAAGTTAAGCTCATTAATGATTTACACTAACATGCAAGCAACTTCAAAAACTAAGTAGTACATTGACAATTTCCATGTGGTCATGCATTATAGTTTATGCAATTAATTGAACAGTAAAAACGAAAGAGAGTGGGTATGGAAGAATTACACCTGTAATTGGAGATCTCCTTGATTTGACGAGATAGCTTGCAATTTGATGTAGATATATTTTGATGAACGTTGCGGCAGTCTCAGGACTTGAAAGCGAACCCACCTCAAACTTTTTAACCTGTACAATCAACTAACAAGCACTATACCTCGAGAGGCACATCAGTGTGAAAATTTCAAGACTTGTTTAAGGAATCTAAACTAGAAAAAACTTGAAAACACTAACCTACCTACCAGTCACCACACTACTACTGAGGATACGGTAAGAGGATGTTGTAGAGTCCTGGCTCTAGCCCTAAGGCTAAGCCTTTATCCGCATCATCCAAACAAATAAAGTCAACCTCAGTAGTGCCATGAGTTTCATCCGTCCATTCATCATTGTCAGATATTTCCTTTTCATTTTCCCATCCACATAAACTCATAAAAAATGTAACCATGCGAGGATAGTCATCTTGTGGAAAAGGAAAGCATTGGGCTATCGGAGTAGGGGTCAGTCATGGTCAATAGGCGAATTAGCCATTCGAATTCCTCAACATTTTCTTCTCTGGCTAGTACATCTATATGATCCCATTCAGTTTCAATTACAGGATAGCACATGTGGAATATCTGAGAAAGATACAGATGATACCTCTCACCAAAGGTAGGAGTGGATGAAGTGTATGATGATCAGGCATCTGCCATATCTGCAAACACAGATATAGCATCAGTAGGTTTATGACAGGTCAATCTAGTTCTTGATTGTATACGGATATTTCTCTTGTTTTTGTGCTCTTGCTCTTTTTACTATTTTTTGTTTTTCTTTTCTTTGTTTTTTTTTAAAATGTATGAAGCTATATATATACATCCCCTTGAATTTGGCAATTACATGGTCAGGGGAGAAGGTTAAGGAGGAAGCATTAGAATGTCGAGCGTGAGTACATGCTCCCCCTTTCCTTGGGTAGATCATATTATTTGCAATGATGTTGCAGCCTCTTGGAACCAATTTGTCCAGCGGGTTATAGGTTGTGATGTGGGCAGATAGCTTTTTATGACCCTTGTGGCCACATCCAATTGCAGAGATGGTGGTGTATGCTCCCACGACGATACTATTACAAGGGGAGACGTAGACTCATCGGTTTTTTGTTGGGTGTTGACAAGAGTAGGTGTAGAGCATGTAGAAACTTCTATATGAGTGTGTGCCTGGCATGAGGAGCTAGAAGCTTCATGTGGCTCCCCCCTTCCTGAGCTAGGTGGTAATGATCGATATCGTTTGGGAATCCAAACTAACTCTGGAAGAAGTGGTGCGGAGCACTCTATTACCTTTTCCTTACCACGGTCTTGAATTGTCATTGGGGTGGCAACAATTGGTTTGCAAGTTTTTACAGGTGATGTAGAGGGATTCAACTTATGTTTAGGGACCCAAATTTGGTCATTCCCCTCGTAGTACCCTTGGGCTACTAATATTTTTTTAGGGATCCATCGCGATGTTACATTGCCCTTTCTCGGGTGGGTAGCTGCTTTCCTTTTACGAGGCTTCTTGGTGGCTGAACGAGATTGAGCAGGGGAAGTAGCTGTTAACGAAGCTTTGGGGACCCATTTGTATGTACTCTTTGGCATAGTAAGCGAAGCTTTAGGGACCACCTTGCCTGTTTCCACTCTTGGCATTGAAGCGTTAGAGGGGTGGCCAACAATCGAAGATGGTTTTGCCACTGGACTTTGTGATTTTTCGTTATCTAATATTTGAGTGGATGACTTAGGTGCGGGATTTTGAGCGGTCAGACCTAGTGTTGGTTCTTGCGTTGTGACTTGTCTGGTTGCCCAATCGATATTGCACTTGGTGGCCATCATCCATTTGCGCCCTAAGATTACAGTCCCTTCCATGGTACCAGCAGGCATAACCAAAAAGCTTTGAATTATGGTTCCCTTGTCATAAGCAACCGAAGTGTGCAAAATTCCTGAGACAGGGGTTTTCTTCTTGTTGATTCCTTGAACTTGGATAGAACTCTTGGATAAAGGTGGTTTTCCCAGTTGACACCACACGCCATATGATAGCAAATTGTGTTGAGCTCCTGTATCCAATAATGCATTATACAGCACCTCCCCGTAAGGACTCTGTAACTCAATTGGGTATCTTAGAGGTGGGTCAGATTCCAGTGCATCCTCCTCTGCTTCCTCGAAAAATACTTGCGTAATTCCCAAGTTGGCTTCTCGTTGTCTCCTAGCACGCTGTTGACGTTCTTTGGCTTCGACTCTCGCTTGTATCTTTTTAAGCTCAGCTTGTTCTTTAGCTGCCTTCTTTTGATGGATTGCATGTAACTCCTCCTGGCTCAGGGGGTCATAGTATCTTTTGAATTTACTCCCATTAAGGAATCCAATGGTTTCAACTCCGTTGAGAGTCTCCACTCTGATGGTACCTTGCAGGGTAATTTCACATACTCTATATGGCCCCTTACCAGCATATTTGAGCTTCTTCTTTTCGTTACGCACTCCATACATCAAGACTTTATCCCCAACCTTGATGTCCTTGTCCTTTAGGTGGCAATCAAACCATTTTTTCCTTCTATCCTTCTCCACAAGGGCATTGTACACGGCCAATTGTCTTTCTTCATTTAGCCGCTCAAGGATATACAGACGCTCTGCTAAGGGATTACCATCCCAACCCTCTTGAGTAGCAACACGAAGACTAGGAATGACAAATTCCCACGGCATGACTGCTTCTTGGCCATATACCATTTTGAATGGTGTGCAATTAATAGCCACTTTGTACGCAGTACGATAGGCCCATAAAGCTGTCGTAAGCTTTAGATCCCAATCCGTGCGATGAGCTTCAACTGTCTTTGTCAAAACAGAGATTAAAGTCTTGTTGGTACTCTCAGCTTGGCCATTCGCTTGCAGATAGTAAGGAGTAGATTTATGATGGGATATCATGAAATTTGTTGTGAGCTCCTTAATCACTTCATTTATAAAATGCGTACCATTGTTGCTCATAAGTTCAAAAGGACAACCGAAGCGTGTGATTATATTTTCAAAGAGGAACTTGGCTGTTGTCCTCGCATCTGCCTTACGTGTCGCTTTCGCTTCAGCCCATTTGGTTATATAGTCAGTGGCCACAATAATATAGCGAGATTGTGTGTTTCGGGCCGCTGGGCTAATCGGACCTACAAAGTCTAAACCCCACTTTTCAAATGGTTGGTTTACTTTGATTGGATGTAGGGGCATCTGATCTTTCCGTTGGGGTTTCTTGTATCGTTGGCATTCATCGCAACCCTTCACAAAGAGTGATGCATCTTGGAACATAGTGGGCCACCAATACCCTGATTGTAAGATCTTTCGCGCAGTTAAGTCTCCTGAGAAGTGACCACCGGCTATGCCCATATGCGCCTCTTGCAAAATGTATAGATACTCATCCTCTCGGGCACAACGCCTAAGAACGTCAACCTTTCCTCTTTTATAAAGAGTCCCGTCTATCAGGCAATAGGGTTCGCATTCTTTGATCAGCTTTCGAGCTAGATCTTTACGAAGCTCCTTGGGTGGAAAGCCATTAACCAAAAAGTTAACAATCTTCTCACTCCATTCAGGCATTGTCTCCACCATGAACAGGGAAGTGTCAGGTAAGTCATCATCAACCCCTGTAGGAGCCTCACCATTAGGTATGCGAGACAAATGATCAACCATAACATGTTTTTTGCCAGGTCTCACAACAACCGTGAAATCAAACTCAAGAAGAATCAATAGCCATCGTGTGATTCTTCCTGTGGAGCATGGTTTGTTTACCAGATACAACAATGCTTGATGATCCACATAGAAAACAAACTTGGTGGCAAGGAGGTAATAACGAAATTTCCTTACTGCATATATCATTGCCAACCCTTCTCGCTCCTTAAGGGGTAGTCCAATGGTGTAGTTCATCTCAGCATCGTTCAACGGGCGACTGGCAAAGCTAATGGGGTAGTCTAGCTTGTGTTCTCCAGGTTGAGTTAACACACACCCAATAGCAAAGTTTGATGCATCAATATGCACATGGAAGAGTAAATCCCAGTTAGGCATTCTCAAGATTGGAGCACTCACCAAGGCCTTCTTTAATAGCTCATAGGCACGGTCACATTCTTCGGTCCAAATAAACTCGATGAGAAGCTTATACAATGGTCGAGCTATCTCGGCGAAGAATAGAATAAATCTTCGATAATAACCAACGTGGCCCATAAAGCGTTGGACTCCCTTATAGTTGGTAGGTGGAGGCAATTCCAAAATGACCTTGATTTTACTCTCGTCAGTGGAAATCCCATTTTTGGACACTATATGCCCTAAGATAACTCCGTGGTTAACCCAAAATTGGCATTTGAAAGGATTCAATGAGATGCGATATAATCTACACCTTTCAAATATTTTTCGTAAACGCATCAAGTGCTCGTCCCAAGAGGAATGAACACAAAGATCATCTAAGAAAGCTTCACAGAAGTCCCTTAGATATTCCTTAAAGGCCATGTTTATCAATCGTTGGAATGTTGCAGGTGCATTGGTCAAGCCAAAGGCCATGACGCGAAAGGCAAACACTCCAAACTCCGTGATAAATGCTGTTTTAGCTTGGTCCTCGACTGCAATTGTGATCTGATTGTAACCCGAGTACCCATCTAAAAAGCTATATGCCTCCTTGCCTGCCACTCTTTCAAGCACATGTTCAGAATATGGCAAGGGGTAATGATCCCTTCTGGTGGCTGCATTAACCTTTTTGAGATCAACGCACACTCTGAGTTTCCCATTCTTCTTTGGTACGATGACTATCGAAGAAACCCATTCTGAGTGCTCAATAGGATATATGAATCCACATTTTACAAGCTTTTCAATTTCCTCTTGTACAATCTTTGCGTACTTGATTCATTGGGTAGGGACGTTGCTGGACTGGTTTAGCAGTGCTAATCATTGGAATCGTGTGTTGCACCACCGAGGGTGGAACACCCTTCATATCATGATATGTCCAAGCAAATATGTCCTTGAATTCTTTAAGAAGCTTCGTAAGTGCAGCTTCTTCCGCCTTGGTGAGGTCTTGAGCAATAAAAACTGGTTTAGACTCCTCACCCGGATCTGCTAAGTCTATCTCCTTAACTACCGCAGGGCCATCGTAGACATCGCTACTCCCATTGGTAGGCGTTCGTTGGGCTTTTGTGTAGACTACTTTACGTTCCCCTGTGGTGAATGATTTGAAATGCTCGGGTGCGGGGTGTAAGTCTACTGGTTCTTGTTGTGCCAGGCTTTTTTCTTTCAATTCTGCTTCCTTTTGCTGCTGAGCCAACTCTTGGTTTTGTCGCCTTCTTGCAGTACGACTTAGTTTTGGCTTCTCTTCGATTTCTAATTGGGCGACGTCATGAGGTTGCGAAATACACCACATGACACTTTGGAGGTATTGTCCCCAATTATCCGCTATCTTCCGATGAGCGTCAATGGCCCCTACATAACTAAGCCATTCTGCAGTGGATCTCTCCTTATTTATTGCAGTTCGTACATTAGCTCGATAGCGTTGGCGCTTATGTCTCGTTTTCTTCTTACCAAGTTTTTGATTTTTGTTTCTGTCAGATTCGAACTCACTTGGTCGATCTTCACTTTTGGATGAACTGCTGGAGGCCACTGTCCTAGGCCTTGAGCACCTTGCTTCCACATTTGGGTGAATATTTGATTCATTTTTCCCATCAGGCTCAGGGTCAGTTTCTTCTTGAGATTCATACTCAGAGTTGCATTGGTCAGAGTCTTTGCTACTTTCAGTGTCGGTGGAGTTTGCCACGTTCTCGCCATCAGGAGTCAAGTGCATAACACCTATCATGTTCATTGGCACTAACAGTGGCATATCTTGCCCCTCAGGTGTTACCCAGCTTGTGCCTCTATTCCCCCATGTGTCTATGGTTGCCGCTAGGTGTACCCAATCCACGTTATCCGACTCAGTCATACCCGGTAGAACATCCATATAAGGAGAATCTTTCCCATCATCAGTCTCTTTTTGCATGTATAGCAATACCTTAATGGGGCGGAGTGAATAGTGGTATCCGACCAATTATCGATGATAACCTTGCTTCCTAAAGGATGTGCACGACCATTCTCAAGATCAACTCGAATGACAGAGTCTTGGAATTGTAGGTAGACATGGTTTTTCGACCAGTCATGCACCATTTGTGCTTCCCTCATGAAAGGACATCCTAAGATCATTTGATATGACATAGGATGCTTGGAGAAATCCATTACAATGAAGGTATGTTTTACCTTGTATCCCAGGACCTTGATCTTAAGGTCCCTTAACATTCCAATAGGTTTAGCTATGGTTCCGTTTGCCATCTTAACCACTATGTTTGTGACTTCAAGGTGAGGTCTTCCCATAGATTCCCAACAGTTTTTAGTCACAATGCTCACGCCAGCACCACCATCAAGGATTCCCTTTAGAGTTAATCCCTTGGTAGTAATGGGGAGGGTTGCATTAGATTCGTCACCTTCAAAGTACTGTCCCAACTTGTTCACAGGTATTTCAACGACCGAGTCTTCATCTAGGTTGGGTTGTAGATCCCAATGTTCCCCTTCATCTTGAAGCGTGTCGGGTCTATCCATATTTGCAAATTGTGGTAACCCCGCCTTTAGTTCTCCATTGAGAAATGCCCGAAGAGCTAAGAATAGCTCAGGATCGTATAATTTGGATATGATCGTGGTTCTGATCTCAGAGGACATGAAATCCATTAGCTTAGACACATTCAACGGTACTTTTCGAGACATCGCTCCTTGACTAGGGATTGGTGAAGATGGAATCACTTCCTCTTCGATGGGGTCAGGCATTCCCTCACTAAACATTCTTTCCAGCAAGAAGGGTGTTTGCCCACTTCCGGATGTCCTATCCTCACTTTCTTCCCAAATGATACTCGGTATAGCTAACGGTTTATGGTTCCGGTGAGGCTGAACTTGCGTAGGAAACACTGTGTCTGGAATTTTGATTTTTCTCGGGTTTGGCTCCAGTTCTCTTTGTGTTTCTTCCACCAAACCCCTTAAGTGTTGCACTTGTTCAATCTCCTCAACTGGGTTTAGGTAAGTACCAATCTTTTTCTTGAGGGTTTTTGGCCCACGTGGCTTGTCTTGGGGAGTCTTAGTCAGTTTGGGTGGTCGAGAGGGCATTTACTGACTTGGTTGTGGGGCCGAGGAAGTTTCCTTCTGTTTCCTCTTATTTATGTACTCGCTTGATTCTCCTTCATTGAGCTCCCGAGTGGGCTCCTCCCTTAAGGTAGTGGCTTTGGTCCCCATGGTTTCTATTGAATTAGAATCATCTTCAGGATCATTCATATACACGGGGTCATCTCCTGTCCCTATGTTAGTCTTTGAACTAGGCTTGGAGCTCGTGGCATTAAGCGATCTCTTTCGTCATGTTTTCTTTTTCTTTGCCTGAGCGATTGATGCAGTATCCCTCTCTTCAAGAATGTAGTTTTGATTTTGAAGCATTGACCGTGTAACTACATTCGCGGGTACAACGGGTGTGGTTCCTCGTGCTTGGTTGGTGACCTCAACCAAATTCAATGGCGTAATCTTGGGTGCATTAGGATTATGTGGACATTGAGCGATCAAATGATCTATGCCACAACAATTACATGTAAGTACCGGCATTCCCGATGTGCTCCCTTGATTTGGTTGCATATGAGTAGCGATCTTCTGTAGCCTATTAGGGCACTCTGCTACACGATGCGGTCCACCATACTCGTAGCATTGAAGAGGTGGTCTCCTCGCCAAGGTATTAAGGTTTTGCCCTCTTGTGGCGAGAGCAGCCGCTTGATATACAGGCTTGACTTGCCCGAAATGATCCTCCATGTAGTACTGGGGAATCATTTCAAACGTATCAATCCCATATGGAGCAGTGGGGTCTATCTCCTCTTCATAATCCCCACATGCACTATGTGACTCACAACCCATCTGGTTTATTGGGGTAATCCTTGGATGTGGAGGTTGTGGTCCTAGCACTGGCGGTGGTAACGGCACAGACTGGACTACATTCGGATTCCTTGGAACTATGTGCTGTGACGGTTGCTCGACAAGTTGTGCAGGCATTAGCGCGGGTACTTGAGGTGTGTTTGACCAGGCTAGTGGTGCCTGATTTGCCAACATTCGCTTAAGTACTAGGCAATCCTTAGATTGATGGCCGTACTTACCACATGCATTGCAATTCCCATTGAATTTGACTCTGAATGTGGGACATTTACTCGTGCTATGTGGTCCTAAGCACACCGAACACCATTGTTGCTCTCTTCTTGGGTACATATGGCTATTCTGAGGAGCTCGATTACCCCTAAAGTATTCTTGGAGAGCCTTAGTAAGGTCGGTCACAGACATTTCAGATATCTTGGGCTCCTTGGCAATAGGTTTTACTGTCATTGGCTCGTGCCCAGATACTTGCGAACTAACGGATTTTGTTTTTGAAGACACCTTTTTACCTGCAATCATCAAGTTGTCTTCTAACTGGATTGCATTGGCAGTGACTGCTTCCCACGTTGTAAGACCTCTAATGACTAGGCCATTGTAAATGTCCTCGTGGCGCAATCCTCGGATGAATCTATCGAGGAGTTGGTTATTATTGAAGCGCTCATCGGGAGTGCAACGAGAATTTAAATGCTTCAATCGACTTATAAAGTCTCTCACGGACTCCCCTTCCTCGCGTTCAGCTTTTTGGAGTTGAGATGCTACTCCCCAAAGCACACCCTCGCGTATATATTCTTTCAAGAACAATCTCTTGAGAGTGGGGTAGTGAGTGCACTCTTCAACCCTTAAGGTTCGATACCAATCTCCGGCCTTCCCACTCAAGGTTAAGCCTAAGGCTTTACACTTATGCAACTCATTGTGCTCTTCCAAGGAATCACACACATGTTCAAAGACTTCAATGTGCTTCCTAACATCCTCGTTACCACTGAAGTTTTGAGTGAGCTTAGCCACTTGTACTGCCTTGCTTCTAGGTTCTCTCTCAGGCATGCCCCGCATGTTTTCCGCAATGGATCGTCCGATCGTCTGAGCAAATGCTGCGAGATCACCTAAGTGAGCAGGCATAGTTGGTGGAGGCACTTCTGGGATAGCCTGGCTGATAGGAGTTGGCGTTGGTCTGAGTATGTTGGCAAATGACATAGGATATGATATGTGACTAGGCCTAGCTCCCCTTGGATAATGGTCATGATAAGGTGGTCGTGGAGCATACGCCATTGGCATACTAAGAGGCGTAGGAGCTACATGAGCATGAGTAGCAATAGGTACATAAGGCCGATAGGCACTGCCACGCACTGTTGTAGGTACTGTTCCACTAGGTAGTGGTGTCGTACTAACTACAGTGGTAACAGGTGCGCTTTCTGTCATGCTCATCATTGGGGTAGGCATTGTGGATTCCCTAATGGAAAGTTGAGCCAAGGTTGGAAAGCTAAAGTTACTGCTCGTGGGCTCAACCTGCATTGAGACTCCAGGCGAAACAACATATGAAGGGTCTATGGGACTCACCGAGTCTCCAATTGTGATAGGGTTGGTTGTTTGGCCTTGCCCGTATCCAAAAACCTCATAGGGCCAGTGGAAACTAAGTTCACTCCCCTATTTTGCCTCTCAAATTGGATAATTCTATGAATAACCTCACATATCATTTGTTGTTGCTCCTCTAGATTAGTGGCGCTAGATGTAGATCGTAGGACTTCTAACCAACCTACATGGTATGTGTAACCCGTGTATAGGTCAGTTAGAGTCTTTGTGTGTAGATCATATTCCCAATTTTCATTGAGAAATATCCCATCTAGACTTGGTGTGCCAAACGGTTCTCTTGAAGTGGACGCAATGTCACTTCTTATGGATTGGCTTCTAGGGACCTCTACTTTAGGAAGAGCATCGGAATGTGGTAGCTCAGTAGGGCCCTCATTAAACGAAGTGGGTAGAATATCCACATGGACACTCTTTGGGAGGGTAGGGTCTACATGAGATGTGAATGGCGAATTATATATATCAAAAGACCGAGACCGAGACCGAGGCCGGGGCCGGGGCCGGGGTCGTGGGTCGTGGGTTAATTGGGGTTCTTTCTTTTCAAAATTTTTTTCTCCAATTAGAAAATCTTTCCTCTCCACACGTTTGGTTCTTTCTTTAAAAATAAAATTTAATTTTTTATTTTTTATTTTTTATATTTTTTTAAATTTTTATTTTTTGTTTTTTTTAAAGATAAGTTTTCTAGGGTTTCTTTAGGGTTCAGCCTTGTCCGCGGCGTAGTTCGCACACAGCACAGATCTGGGCATTTAGAAATCCCCCCCTGCACGCAGATAACCAGATAACAGAACGCACACCCACACGCGGAGCGGAAAAATAACAAAAGAAACAGAAATGCAGAAGACAAAATGCAGAAACAGATTGCAAAACACAGAAACACCTCAACAACAAACACACAGTCGCTTTCCTACAGTGCAGATTAAACTTCACGCAGCAGCCGAGCTGCAAACTGGAGCTTGGTGCAGGGCAACTCCCCTGCAGTGACGCCAAAAATGTGCGCTTTTGCCGCACAGGTCGTAGCTGGGAACTTGCCGGACACCGTATGCGAGCCACGAATGGCTGCAAGCATACAACCAGGGAAGGAAGCTCAAACAGAATGCAAAGGGTGTGTCACTCACCGCTCAACTGCCGCCTTGAAGGATTCCCGTGTCGCAGTAGTGAAGAAGGAGCCGCCGTCGTCGCTCTACCGCCTCTCCGCCGCCGTGCCGCTACACAGTGCTCAATCGCTCTCTCACTCTCTCTCCCTCTCTCACACACGCAGGAGAAGGAAACCAAAGAGATAAGGCAAGAGCACTCTTGTATTCACAACACATGAGAATGAGGATTTTAGGGTTACATTTGACTCTTATAGGTGACTTGGTCGTTCACACTTGGGCGCCCATACATGGCCGGCCGACCCTAACCCTTATCCTACTGATATTCAAGGTGCGCCTGTCATCGGCGATCACCTAATCCCTTCATCCTTAACATATGGTGCCGACAAGCCCGGCCCATGACTCATAATATTTAAATTAATGACGTAAAACATAGTATGTCTCAATGTCCGTTCATAGGTTAACAGTCTTGGACTTTATTATAATATATTGTAGTATCCCATGATGTTTCCTCATAACCTCAAAGGCAGGAAGCCATCATATGACAAGTGCAGTTGGACACATTACACATCCCAACCCCATGGATTAAGAAACTTGTTAGATATTCGTAACGTCGCTTACGGGCGTTAACACAAGAGGGGACGGCCTCTGGCGGCTCACCACCCAGCCATAGAGGAAGAATGAGGATTGCCCCTCACCCCCCAGGCTATATAGTGTGTGGCCTGCCGTCCACACTAGCCTGGCCGCCCATGACTCCGCATGGGCGTCCTCTCCCACTGAACCCCGGACATGGCCATCCGGTCTGTCTCGTCGGTCCACAGGCGTTACAGCCTTCGTGACATTACCCCCCCTTAAGATGAATGGTTGAAAACCATCGAGTGGGCTCCGGTCCCCCGTTCACGCGCGGACTCTCACGATCCCCTCGAACCATGCTCTGATACCAGTGTTAGATATCCGTAACGCCGCTACGGGCGTTAACACAAGAGGGGACGGCCTCTGGCTCACCACCCACCAGCCATAGAGGAAGAATGAGGATTGCCCCTCACCCCCCAGGCTATATAGTGTGTGGCCTGCCGTCCACACTAGCCTGGCCGCCCATGACTCCGCATGGGCGTCCTCTCCCACTGAACCCCGGACATGGCCATCCAGTCTGCCGTCGGTCTCACAGGCGTTACAGCCTTCGTGACAAAACTCCAAACCTTGAGACATAGGGTTTTGCATAAAACTTTGCCTTATATTTCATCACCATGTGGATATGCAGAAGATATGCTTAGGATGCCATTTAAAATGGAAAGGGGAGTTACCATAAACATAGCACCTAGAGGCTCAAATTTGGGCAAAACACAGTTGTTAACCCCATTTTTGGGCAGTTAAGTAGATGGATGACTTTGGCGCGCCCCATTAAAATTTATTTTTATTGACTCGAGCTTTAGGAGATATAATTTTCAGTGCTTTGTAAAAATTATTGAGATGGCAAGCTCAACGTGAGTTGACACTCATGAAGTGATTGGGTGACCATTCCACCTTTGCACCACTAGCACATGTGGTAGCTAACACAACAGATCTTCGCCAGTGATTCTATAGCTGGAATATACCTATCTAGTCCAACTGAGTTATGGCATACTCATTTTGCCATCTCACCTACTTAGCGTGTTCACATTATGGACTGCTTGTACATAGTACTCTAGTACTTATGTTGGTTTTCACTTATCTTTTGTAGACCTCTTTTGAGAGCAACAAGGAGAATAAAATTTCAACCTTCCATCTTTGTGTCTTATCCATTATTGTGCCAGTGTGCATGCTTGCAAGGGCTCAAGCTCTCTCTCCTCCCCCAATCTTTTCATAGTATCAGAGCTTGGTCCATAATAAAGAGCTAAGCTAGTAAGAAAAGGAAGCTATGGAGGCAAAGGAAGTTGTACATGGATAAGAGCATCATCATCTCTGTCGCTTCTTGTTTTGGTACAACACCCCCTTGGGTAGCTCTAGAAGCTCACATCTCTGATTGAGGAGTTATCTTTACAGTACAGAAGTATTGTGCAATACTTTATACTGAAATTTTACAACCAGATTCGCATTATGGGCGCGTTTTGGCCTCCGTTTGGCCATTGTAAGATGTTTTCGAGCACTTCTGGGAATTTCTCGTTTGTAACTATCTTCGTTTGAACTTTGGCAGTGCAATAGTGCATTTTCGATTTCTAGATAGTGTTTACATATGTATTCCTGATTCTGGGTGTATGTACGTGTAGTCTGGTCACATGTTGTGATGACATACAAATTGTGTAGAAGTACCGCTATAAGAGTTACAACAGATACTGCTGTGTTGCAGGTTACATACAAAAAATGCATGTTGACAATATCAACCAAATTGTCAATGAGATGATTGAAAATAAAAACTTCCATGTGTAGAAGTTTAGAATGACCAATTTCTTGATGGGAAAAGGATCTTTGGGACTATGTTGAAGGAGAGAATGAGGAGTCTCCGAAATTGCTTGAAGAGAATACTACTTCAGTAGTGTAGAGATAAAAGCGTTCAAAGAATGGAACCAGGGTGTAAGGAAAGTCATGTATTGGCTTTCAATCAATGTGATAGACACTATGATAGGGAATATACAAGGGCATATACAAGATTCCAACACTGTATGGCAAAACCTGGTGAAGATGTTCTAGACAAACACAAAGGCAAGGAAGTTGTAGGCTAAAATAGGAGCTGCATACAGTGGAGAAGAAGAACATGTCTATCAATGAGTATGTATTGAAAAGATCAAGGGTATAGTTGAATCCCTTGGGTCTATTTATGTCTCAGCGAAAGACGATGACTTGGTGAGCATTTGAATGGTCTTGGCAAAGAATACAAGCCATTTAAGACCTCCATTACTTTAAGAGAGAATGTTCCTAGCTTTCAGGATTTGGTGTCTATGTTAATCATAGAATAGAAGTATCTGGGTAAAGACTCTTCCCCCCCAAAGAAAGAACACTTCAAAAGAGGCCTTCTACTCAAATTTAGGTAGAGGTAGAGATCGTGATCAAGGCCAAGGTGGTGGCCATTTTGGAAATTAGAATTATGGACAGTTAGCAGTCCAATGTTTTGCACACAGCAACAGTCCAATGATTCACACAACAACATCAGCAAACACACATAGGTGGGAGAGGCCAATCTCAAGGGGCACGGGAGCTAGAGAGGCCAAGGCAATTGGCAAAGACGCAGTCCAATGTTTCGCATAGCAACAGTCCAATGATTCACATAGCAATAGTAGCAAACACACATAGGTGGAAGAGGACAATCTCAAGGTAGGGAGAGCGAGAGAGGCCAAGGCTATTGGCAAAGAGACGGCAATCGGGATCAGGTTCAAAGGATTGCTTTTATTGTGGCAAACCAAGTCACTTTGCACAACAAAATGTTGCAAGATGTAGAGTGACATAAAAAGTGATAGGTTGCAGCAAAACAATTATATATCTTCAAGCAAGTAGGCTGAAGATAGATGTGAGAGTAGTTGTTTATTATGTAGTACATGTTAAATTTAGTGAGACTACAGGTGTATCCACAAACGGTGATGATGAATGGTATGTGGATTCGGGAGCCTCTAACCATATGATTTGTCATGGGTGAGTGGTTTAGAGATGTCAAAAATCTAGAAAAAAATAGGTTATGTAGACGGCTCATCCTTTTGCTCACATTGGGAATGTGCCATTGGCTATATATGGCAAGATGAGGTACTTGGATAATGTACTTCAGGTGCCTAACATAACAAAGAATTTGGTTTCTATTGGGCAGATGGTTGTGCAGGGTTTTCATGTACACTTTAACCCTAAGGGTTATGTGCTATGTTGAGGACTTCAACAATAAATGTCATTTGGTTGCAAAGGATAAAAGAGTGGGCAGAATGTTCACTTTGGATGTAAGATGCTTGAGGCGAACGCTGCTATGTTTACACAAGGTACAGGTATTGTGGTTGATGTAGATATCTAGCACAATTGTATTGGTCATGTGATGAGCAACGATTGAATTCTATATAGAACTCAGCAATTGTTACAGGTTTGCCAAAGTTTAAGGTGGATGGAATGCATAAAGTATGTGAAGCATGTCGGTTTAAAAAGCAAACAAAGAATGTATTTCCATATGACACACATGAATCTGAGTAAGAGAGCACTTGATGTGGTGCACCCAGATGTATGGGGCCCAACAAAGATGACATCAATGGGAGGATGTCGTTACTATGTATCTTTCATTAATGACCACACAAGGAAGGTGTGGGTCTATTTCATGAAAGAGAAGTGAAGTGCTTACTCACTTTCAAAATTTCCAAAATGTTGGTTGAAAAGCAAACAGGTTTGTAGGTTAAGTGCCTAAGGTCATACTTCTCCAATGAGTTTAGTGGAGTACTTGAGAAAGCATGGAATTCAGAGGCAATTTAGATGCATGTACACTCCACAACAAAATGGTGTTACTGTGCTGAGAGGAAGAATAGTCACATTGTAGAGGTTGCTCGTGCATTGATGGTGGCTGAGAAGAGCATGCCTCACCATTATTGGGGGCTGAGAAGAGCATGCCTCACCATTATTGGGGGCTAAAGAAATTGGCAATGGTAGTTTACATTATAAACAAGACCCCTACAACAACAATGCATGGTGTGACTCCAGAGGAGAAGTATACTGGCAAAAAACTAGATTTGTCACACTTGAAGTGTTTGGATGCATTACATAAGTACGCATTCCTGATGAGCTACATAGTAAGTTGGATACAAAGGCTAAAAAATGTGTGTTCATTGGTTACTCCCTTGAGCAAAAGGGATATAGATGTTATAACCCTATCACATTAGAGATAAGGGTGAGAAGGGATGTTGTCTTTGATGAGATGAGTAGTTGGTATGCTAATGTAAAAATCGATTGGGGCTGATGCACAGGAGCAGGTGGTTGTGTAGAATATAGGTCAACAATCACAATCATTGAGTGGACCGAGAGAGTCCTCTAGTAGTGATGGGTTTGTTGTGATAGACCATGGAGTGGTAGGCTACATCAGAAAATCAGTCCTGCAAGTTCAGCAAGTGCATCACATAAAGGTAACGAGAAGGTTGATGAGTCTATTGGTATGGCTGATATTTCAGCAGGGCATTCATATGTTGATAGAGAATCTAGTGGCTCACAACAACAGAGTCTTGATGAGGAGTATGGGATTCCAGCCCATCGAACACCTGCACAAGGAAGGCTCAGGAAGCCATGACACAAAGGACATATTCAGGACCATGCAGGTTGGGTAGGGTTAAAAACCCTCTTCAGAGATTGATGTATGATGGTTATGTAGCTCACTATTATGCATGCATGGCAAAGGTTGTGCAAGAGGTTGCACCCACATGTTTTGAGTATGTTGTGGGCATGTACATTGGCAGAAAGCCATGGATGAAGAAATTAAAATGAAGCACAACTCAGATGGAAGCATTAGCAGGTACAAGAGGCAGGATCAGTTGCCACCAAATGTTATTCTCAAACCTATGGCATTGATTATGAGGAGCCATTCAGCCCCGTCTTGCCAAGATGGCAATCGTGACAACTTTTATTGTAGTGGTGGCTGCGTCAGAATGGATGTAAAGAATGTGTTCTTGCAAGAAGTATATTTGGAACAACCACTTGGTTATGAGAATTTGAGTCACCTAGATTATGTGTACAAGCTATGTAAAGACTTGTATGGCTTGAAGTAGGCACTGAGAGCATGGCATGAAAAGATTACATGGTATCTTATCACCACCATTGGCTTTCATATGGCAGATACTAATCATTCACTCTATGTGTGAAAATGTGATATAGTGATTATGGTCATCACCATTGATGTGGATGACTTGATTGTTAGGCGTGACAATGAAGAGGAAGTTGAGAATGCAAAGGGTCTCCTTAAGAAGAAGACTGACATGAAGGATTTGGGTGAGCTGACATACTTTCTTGGCATTGAGGTCATCAAGATGCTTGAGAGCATATGGTTATCACAGAGACAGTATGCGTTAAACATGTTGTCCAAATATGGTATAGCTAGCTATAAGCTCATTTATGTACCATTGGACCAGAATGGCAAGCTATCGATGACCGCTCCGTTGACACCATTGTCACATCAACACGTCATCGCAAAGGGTCATGCACAAACATTGATTGAGGAAGCCTGAAATGATCACCTAGTTGTCAAAAGCAACCATTACTACATGTCCAAGACCACCGACTCCATTCCATCAAGCTCCGTTGCTTTGCCTTCCCAACTTGACTCTCCACCCCCATTTTTTAAAAGTTAGGAACCCATTTCATATCTACTCGGATTGGATAGACTGTTCCCCATGGTCGATTTTGACCTTCTGCTCCGGATTGAGATTTTTAGTATACAATAGGTCAGACAGGATCACACTCCCCAACCCCTCCCCGGCCTTGTGTAGATGGTTCGAACTAGTACTTAATTAAGTTTAAATCATTGCCTTGAAAGAGCCTCACTTTGAATCAAAACAATGCCTTCATCCTATCAACCACTTAGACGGCACATAGCAACGACATAGAACAATTCCATAATCAAAGAGGGAAGCCTACAATCAAACCTATTCAAGCATGCATCCATCAAGCAAGCATGAATTCAAAATCATACAAGTAAGCAAGAAGTGGAAATAAAGAGAGCTCATAAGAAAATTATTACAAGGGAATGGTTGTGCCTTGCTTATTGTCAAAAATGACTTATATACAAGGGACTAGTTTTCACACTAGGCCGACCAAACTTAAGAATAGTCCGATCCCTATTACTAGTCTTAAGCTACTATGTACACTAAGTCCGTAGGCTTTCCCTATTTGACATTAGGTGCATGTAAGGCTGGTTTATATCTTCTAGTGCCATCTTACAAAAGATAAGTGCCATTATGCGGGTAAGATGACAAAGTGCCTTACGGTAGACTAGGCATGAGCAAAAAACCATGTTAACCTACATAGTGGTTAACAATCACCATTAAGTGGCTTGGAAAGTCATTATTGGAAGGATTGGGGGAGGAGGGAGAGCTTAAGCTCTTGCAACAAGCACACACACTCGCACAACAATGGATAAGACACACACACACAGATGGAAGGCTAAAATATTCTTCTCCTTGTTGCTCTCAAAAGAGCTCTACAAAAGATGAGTGAAAACTGACATAAGTACTAGAGTACTATATATAAGCAATCCATAAAGTGAACACACCAAGACGGTAAGCTATGAAGATAAGTATGCCATAACTTGGTTGAACTAGGTAGGTGTAGTCTAGCTATAGAATCACTAGCAAAGATCGATCATGTCAGCTGCCAAGCGTGCCAATGGTTTAATGGTGGAGTGGTCACCTAGGCATGCCATGAGTGGTAGCTCGTGTTGAGCTTGACATCTCAACACTCCCCCTTCAAGCTCAATTTCATCTCCAATATTCCAAGCATAGTGTGGAATCTGCAAAGCTTCTCTACTCCCAAGCATAGTGTGGAATCTGCAAAGCTTCAATACTCCCAAGGCCTTGGTGAAAATGTTAGCTACCTGCTCCTCTGGCTTGATGTACACGAGATTAACATCTCCTACTGAGACCTTCTCTTTGATGAAGTTATAATGGACCTCTATGTGTTTGATCCATATATAAAACATTGGGTTCTTTGCTAGCTGTATGCTGCTAAGATTGATGCAATAGATGAAAATCTGGCTATCCTGTTAAAATCCTAAGATCTCTCTAGATAATTGTTATGCATAAACATGCATAAATCAGGCATAAAATCATCCACCCGACCACCCCCGAGCCCAAGGGATGCACACATGAAATATAATCAAATACATCATACCTTTACCTTGATGTCCCATACCATCAAGAGGTATACCTTCAATCCAATAGCATGTAGCTATAGTGTGAAATGGTAGGTGAGTAGATATGATCCTCTACATAAGAGACCATAACATAACCTAGCCTCAAGCTAACATCAAGAGACCATAGCCTAAGCCTCAAGATAACATAGCCTTGGCCTCCAAGCCCCCCCAAGCCTCCCTTGATGTGCCCCATGCCCCTATTATATAGGAGGGCCCTCAAGTGACTCTTGACTCTCCATTTCCCATGTGTGACCCTTGGATGCCTGACCCTAACCTTAACCCTTAAGGTTAGTCCTAACCCATGCTCCCATGCTCACAAGCCTAATGTGGGTTAGCCTCCTAGTATATGCACACATAATGTGCATATAACATACTTCCTCTCTCTCAAAACATTGCACTCTTGCAATGAAAAGAAGAAGAACTGCACTGAATAATATCAACCGACTCCCAAGTCGAATCCTCTATTTCCCTATCTTTTCACCTAATTTTAACCTCAGGGATTAGTCAACTACAAAGTTTCCTTTCCCTAAATTCAAGTACCTTATTAGGTTCATGTGGAACATAGGATAATTCTTTGACTTCGAGTTCTTGAGGAGTAATTGTGTTATCCTCACCTCCCATTTTCCCTTTCAATCTATTGATATGGAAGACTGGATGAACTCTAACAATTGGAGGTAGTTTTAGTTCATACACAACCGTGCCAATCTGATGTATAAATTGAAATGGACCACAATATCTAGGAGATAAATTCGAGCATTTTCCTATTGACAAAGTCTGAGAATCTTTAGGAACATTAAAATAAACCAATGCTCCTGGTTCAAAAGACCAAGTTGAGTGTCCTCTATCAGCATAGAACCGTGCCCTATCTTGAGCACTCCTGATAGAATCTCGAGCTTCGGTTAGCATTTCCTACGTATGACGCAAGAAATCCCTCGATGCATCAAGCTTGATGTCCTTAAGACCAACATCAATAGGTGCCCTAGGTTGATACCCATACATAAGTATGCACGGACTAAAACCAAGAGCCGTATGTTTAAAACTGTTATAGGCAAATTCCATCATTGGAAGATATTTTTCCCAATTTGATGCTTTTCTAGAGACATGCACGAAGCATATCCTCTACAATCTGATTCATTCGCTCTGTTTGCCCATTAGACTGCGGATGATCAGAGGAATTCATACTCAAAAAGTAATTTCCTTGTTGTAAACCATTCAGAATAAAGTAGGAAAACATGGCATTATAACAGCAGTAACCAGGGATTCATCGATGCCCCGACGTACCCACATCTGCACACGGAATAATCAACATCCCGAGTTACCCATATCAACATAGAGAGTCATCAGCGTCCGATGAGTCACATGTGTACATCCGTAAACCTTCAGGTGGAGTGTATAAATCACCTAAAGTACGGAACTAGAGAAAGAAATGCCAACAAAGGAAGAATCCAAATTTACAACAAGATAAACTCGTTGAACTCTAAGGGAAGAGATTTCAACAAGTGAAAATGTCGACGAGATTACACTCATCAATACATGCAGGATATAGATAAAATAAGTTTATCTAGAGAGAATGCCTACACTATAACTTCTAGTGAATTCAGAAAATGAGATTGTCTTTGAATGTTGAGGTCAACATGCTAAGTGATGTAAGCAAAGCAACAATCTTGAGCCCAATTTATCGCATAAGATAATATATGTGAGGGATCACTAGCGTCATATACAACCATGATACCACCCATACATACCTTACCAATCTGAAACTCTCTGAAACTCCCTAGTATGTCGTCTAGGAAATATGAATAAAATCGTGTATAAAAGAAATAAAATGGCCTTATCCCAGACTTTCACATACTAAAACCTGTCTCTATATACTTGAGACTACATCAAGGAATAACTCTTTCCGAGTACATCATTAGAAAAGAATTTTGAATTATTGGCGCCTTTCTAATGATAACTACCCAAAAACACAATAAAACTAGGGTAAAAAAATAACTCTCCTAGATACATAAGCAACTAGGTATCCAAGTTGGAATATGTACAAAAGTATAAGCAATATACTCTAAAATTAAGTGTAAAAAATAAAGGCAAATGCTACCTTCAAAGCACATAAAATTATCCAAAAGATCAAAAGATCCTTGTAAAACCATGGATAAAAGCATAAAAGCTCCTCGAATCAATAAAAACCATAGTTGATCATAAAAATTAATGCATGCCATCTAATGGTCATTAATCATGCCAAAAGAAGCATTAAAATTGGTGGCCAACTCATCAATCCGAAGAATATGAACATGGTGTCATTCAAGCAAAACTCCAAAGCAAGTGAAACACGTGTGTAGCACTCAATAAAAAACCCCTAGACACAAGTGATCTAGGCAGAACCTGATGAGTCCATATAAAACTTGGAAAACATCCAATAAAATCCACCAAAACAAACCGATCAACTAACCCGTGAGATAGAATTTGTCTTAGGCTTAAGAAATTAAGCACAAACCACACTTAAATAAGTGCAAAATAAATTATCATGGAAAAGTGTCAAAGGTGAAATACACTTTGAACGCAGATTATAGCCATTAAAAGTATGGAACATGTCTAAAAAGAATGGCTAAACAATGGCAAAAAATCATGAAAACATCGTTTAGAATTAATCCAAACAGAAATATCTACTAGTAATACGAGGTATAATCGTATTAATAATATGCGAATAACCCGCATATATCTAATGTCAGCATGAGAAAACATACTTCAACATTAAGTAACTCTCGAAAATATTAAATTCTTGAGAAAAAGAATTATCATGATTTTTTTCTATTTTTTTCTAATTTAATAGGGCCTGAAAATACGATAATTTTAAATTCCACCAAACCTTTCTTATAGCATTCCAAACCTATATTTTTCCAAAAAAAATTTAGCAAATAGATTTGCTAAAATACCATTGATATTTTTAAAAATACCAATTTCTAGGATTTTTAAAAATAATTTCTAGAAAATTCTTAATTTTTCCTGAGAATCCTATCGTTCACGAAATTTCCAATTCCACCTGACAAATCTCAAATCCAATGAAAATTTACAATTTTAATGGATTTTTTAATTTTTTGGTCCAAAAATATATTTTAAAAGGAATTTGAATGGTCACGGGCGCCCGAATGGACACACCACATGCCAATCACCAACCCCACATTTTCTAAAAATTTAAAATAAATTTTTTCTAATTTTAAAGAAATTTTTAAAATTTTTAATTTACCCCGAACGCATTTAGAATACAAATGCTCAAAAATTTTTGGAATCTCAATGGTTTTCCTGGAATACGGAAAGCCAACAGTTTTGAGAAAATGAAAAGACAAAAAAAAAAGGAATGTGAAAGGTCAAAAGATTTTCCAGAATTTGGAAAGCCAAAAGGTTTCAAGAAAATAAATTCAAAAATTTTCAGAGAATTTGTTTTCTCAAATTTGGCATTTCCTCATTTTTTCAGGTTTTTTCCCAAGCTTTTTTTTTAAAATATTTCAAAAGCTCTTTTTTTTAAAATAAAAAAAAACTTTGTTTTATATTAAAAAATTAAAATCTTTATTAAAGCTTAATTAAGCTTTAATAAAAAAGCTTCAAAAAAAATTTTAAGGGGGGGGGGGCGATTTTCGCCCGGCTTTAGCACCCCCCCCTCTCGCCCCCCCCCCCCCCCCCCCCCCCCCCCCCGTGCGCGTGTTGAAAACCAAGGGAGAGGGACTCTCTCCTCTCCCCTCTCTCAGCTCCTTCTTCATTCATTGCTCTCTTCACCCCCTCCTTCTCTCTCTGTTAACAAAGAGATTAACTCTTAATTAAACTTTCTAATCATAATTAGAATCTTAATTATGATTAACATGTGCTTTTTTAAGAGGTGGTTATACACGCGAGAGGTGGTTATACACGCGAGAGGAAAATATAAGAAAAATTTAGAATTGAGAGATGAAGAGGGTCCCACGCACACGAGAGAGCATTCAATGCATCAACACGCTGCCTTCTACTGCATTTCAGTAGAAAATCGGCAGAAATTTGATCGCATACCTACAGAAAAACCTATAAAAATGTATAAAATATATATTTTTAACCAGAAAAATGCTCAAAAAATTAAGAAAAAATTCCTAAAAATTCTAGAAATTTAGAGAATCCATTCTACCAAAAATATCCACAGTAAAATATGTGGTATTTTTGTAAAAAATTCCATTAATGCTTATTTTAAACCATAAAAAATAGAGAAAAATAGCATTAAACTCATGGAATTCCCCCGCAACGTCGATTCGTTCATTGAATAGTAGTAACACGCGTTCTAATTGCCATATCGACGATCCACGTGCAAATCATCAACACAAATCAATAAAATAATATTTTTATTTAGTAAATATTAAAATTTACTTCAAAAAAAGCTAAAAATTATAATAAGAAAGAAAAAATAACAACAATTAACTAGAGATTGCTCTGATACCACTGTTAAAACCCTAAGATCTCTCTAGATAATTGTTATGCATAAACATGCATAAATCAGACATAAACTCATCCACCCGACCACCCCCGCGAGCCCAAGGGATGCATACATGAAATATAATGAAATACATCATACCTTTACCTTGATGTTCCATACCATCAAGAGGTACAACTCCAATCCAATAGCATGTAGCTATAGTGTGAAATGGTAGGTGAGTAGATATGATCCTCTACATAAGAGATCGTAATATAACCTAGGTGTGAAATGGTAGGTGAGAAGATATGATCCTCTACACACAAGAAACCGTAACATAACCTAGCCTCAAGCTAACATCAAGAGACCATAGCCTAAGCCTCAAGATAACATAGCCTTGGCCTCGAAGCCCCCAAGCCTCCCTTGAGTGTGCCCCATGCCCCTATTATATAGGAGGGCCCTCAAGTGACTCTTGACTCTCCATTTCCCATGTGTGACCCTTGGATGCCTGACCCTAACCTTAACCCTTAAGGTTAGTCCTAACCCATGCTCCATTAGAGCTTGATCCCATGCTCCCATGCTCACAAGCCTAATGTGGTGCATATAACATATCCCCACATGTAAGCCCAAATTTCCAAGTAGCTTACATAACCATCCCGTAACCAAGCTACCTCACATGTTGCCATCGTAGCACCCTTGTACTTTACCTCTGCACTTGACAAGGCAACTATCTCGCCCCGCTAGTAGCTGCTTCTTGCTACTCGATGATAGCACCACTCCTAAAGGAAAACATAAACCTGCTAGTCACACTATCCAAATGCGACTTCCCAGGAACCTACATAAACTGGCTCTCTAACCCAACTGTGTAGTTCATGTCTGGTCTAGTGAATTTTCATGTAGATCAAGCTACCCACTATCTTCCTGTACATAGTGGCATTCTCCAAAATCTCACCTATGTTTGCTCTCAGCTTGCCCTCCATCATCTGACTATTTAAGTGCGCTAACCAACAACCCGGGTCCAAAGTTGGATAGTGAAATAGAGTCTCAACTCCAGTTATGAGAGTTCCAACATTTGAGGCCAAAGTTCGAGCATCCGAGGGTTTTTTCCATTTTCAAGGGTCCACAATACTAGAATATATCTAGAAGGTTGGATAGAAGAACTTACCGAGAAAAAGGTATGGGGTTTGTTCCCATGGTGGTTAGAATATGCCAATGAGACATACCCCCCTAACGAGGAGACCTTATGGAAAGGTGTAGTCCCACTCCTTTCTCCATGTAATATATTGCATGCCTTGCATAATTTGGAATTTCTTCAACGTGATTATGTGATGGGGATCACCTTTCTCCAAGTAAAAACCCCCGAGCTACAAGTTGAGCTTCCCCGTTTAACCACCAATTTATAGCAAACCACTCTTATAGTTGATGATGTTGTAAGGGTATTTCCCTAGAAAACACCCTCAAATTTTGGCAAGCATAGAAATCGGAATAGATTGAATGATGATTAGGAGATTAAATGCATGTTGCACATGAAACACCACATCTCACCACTCTCAACCATTGATAGAATTCCCACAGACCAATGCTTGAGCGAGGTCTTGCAACCATTATCAAATGTCCCCATTATTCCACAAAACATAACCACATTAAAGAACTATAATTGGACCTTTGCTATATTTCATAGAAGCAAGCATAAAAGGGAGGAGAGAGAGGAAATGAGAGAGAGAGAGAGAGAGAGAGAGAGAGAGAGAGAGAGAGAGAGATGTTGGGTGCAATCCTGAACGATTTCAGTTGGCGTGGGCGAGTAGGCAGGCTTCCACTCTAGCGTAGCTAAGGGGCAACACCTCCTTGGGGGCCTTGGGGACATGGGTCTCGAAGAGGCTTGTGCTTCGCCTTTGTGAACACTTCAATGCTTTTTTTCTTAAAGAGGCTACAAGTTGCTTCGTGTTTCTCAAACAAGAGATAGAGATTGTGCATGGGGAGCAGCCCTTTGTGTTTTTGCTCTCATTAGAGAATGGCAATCCCCTTTAAGTGTGTATGGAAGCGAGAGAAAGAGCAATGCACTCTGACACCTACAATTTGATCTGTTTCACCAACGAAACAGGTGTAGATGGTGTGCGAGGAAGAGAGAGAGAGAGAGAGAGAGAGAGAGAGAGAGAGAGAGAGAGAGAGATCACCACCCATCTCACTCACACATGAGGTTATAGCAAAGCAAGGCACCATAGTGGGGTGCAAAAAACCTAGCAAACAAGAAAGCACACAGATGACCCAAGAAAAAAACAAAAATAACCCAAATTAAAACCAAACCTACACTAGAGAAGCACCACACAATCAAAGAAAAATCTAGCTAACCCATACCACAAAGGGGATACCCTAGTGAACCACTCCTTTGCTCTTTGAAGATCTAAGCAAAGGTCACTGTGTTTGAAAACATGCCTTAACGTTGCATTACTACATATCCTACGATTAGTGCATGATGAGAAACATGATTTTTACTTCACATTTTACATCATGTTGGGGTGCTTGGTACCCCTCTCTACACTGGTGTAGGAGATGATTAAGTTGCAGCTTGGATAATCAGCCATGTAAGCTTCAATGGAGATTACAATGTAGTTGGGACTCTTGACAGTGGCGGCTACAAGTTGCACCTATACTATAACTTACTTTTTCTCTTACATGCCTTGAGAGCGTGGAGAGGTTGCCATATATGTGGCACGAGAAAGAAGATGCCTCTTTAGTGGTGCTAGATGGCTACTTGTATGTTAGTGGTGCTAGATGGCTACTTGTATGTCATAAGGGATGGGCACGGAGTAGGCTTCTCCGAGCGGGCTTTTTTTGATAACCAATCTCTCTCTATACCCATGTCCTACTCCCACCCTCGTTCCCCCTCCAACCTACCGCAACCAACTCCTCTCTCTTTCCCTCTCTCTCGTGCCCCCTATCCCTCTATACTCTCTCATCCCTCTCTCTCTCTCTCTCTCTCTCTCTCTCTCGTGCCCCCCTCCACTCCTCTCTCTCTCCCTCTCTCTCATGCCTCCTATCTCTCTATCCTCTCTCATCCCTCTCTCTCTCTCTCTCTCTCTCCCCCCCATCTCTCTCATGCCCCCTATCTCTCTCTACCCTCTCTCATCCCTCTCTCTCTCTCTCTCTCTCTCTCTCTCTCTCTCTCTCTCTCTCTCTCGTGCCCCCTTTGATTTGTCAAAATCTATCCCTCTTCCCTCCCTCTTTCTCTCAATTCCTCTCTCGTGCCCCCTTTGCTCTATCAAAATCTATCCCTCTTACCTCCCTCTCTCTCGATATATATAAATATATATCTCTCTCCCTCTTCTTGATCCCCCTCTCTCTCTCTCTCTCTCTCTCTCTCTCTCTCTCTCTCTCTCTCTCTCTCACCCTTTCTTGCCCTCTCTCTCTCTCTCTCTCTCTCTCTCTCTCTCTCTCTCTCTCTCTCTCTCTCTCTCTCTCACGCTGTCTTTATCTCTATCTTTCTCTCTATATCTCTCCCTTACCTTCTCTCACTCTCTAACCATGCATTTTCTTCTTCTCCCCCCCTCTCTCTCAAACACAGATTTGTTTGTGCACAAATATCTTAACTTTAAGGAGAAGAGAGCTATTAAAGGAAAAAAATAATACCATACTTTCTAAAATAACTTCATGTACACAAAATTAAGTATCCTACTGCAACAGTCTAAGTTTATAATAAAAACACACACATTTATTAGGAACAAAAAAAGTCCAAATAAACAAGAGATCTCCAACCAACGAGCAAGACTATTTACATCTAGTTACCATGATTATTCTCTTTTATTTAATTTATGGCAACACTATATGGTCTATTACCACTTCTAAACTAGGTGTATTTTTCTTCCCAAGATCCTCTCGAAGAATAGATTCTTCGTTTATCACTTATGTAGCCATATGGATGCCAACTCCCTATTGCAATACTCAATTTCATATTCCATTGATATACGTCTTCATCTTCAAAACGGACCATTTTCATTGAGTTTGTTCCATAGCTTTTGTGCTTCTAGACTCTACTGCATTACAACACCACATTCATTCTGGTTCTTGTCTTTCATCGGCAACCTTTACTTAGACAAGATTCTAGAGATTGCTTCTTTGATGTTTGGCACAGTGTTGCTCAAGCTAGAAATGTTGAAAGTATGAGAGGGTGAGAGATAGAGGGTATAGGGTTGATGTGAGAGAGAAACAGAGAGGGAGGAACAGCTTGTTGAGGGACTATGCATTCAAAGAGAGGACCTATGGTAGATCTAATGAGCTCCAAGCCATACCTTTATATAGTTTTAAGTTGGTCTAATTATAGCCTCTGCATGTGACTTTCAATAGGGACCTCTCCTTTTTTTTTCACCAATAGGAACCTCCTTTTTTGGTCACTTTTAATAGGGATCTCTCCTTCTCCTTTTTTTGTCAATTTCAATAGGGACCTCTCCTTTTTTTTTTGGTTGCATGCAAAAAGTAGTGATTAAAGGAAAACCTCTCTCTTTTTTGGTGCATGCAAAGAAAAGAGTGATTAAAGGAACACCTCTCCTTTTTTGGTGCTTTCAAACTTGGAGAGGGTGCAGGAGAGAGAGAGAGAGTGCGCATGATCCCACCCTTTTTATGAGGTAAACACTCATTATTTAAAAAAGAAAAAGTGAATTCTATTTTTATGGTTAATATAATGAAAGTCAATTATCAGTACATTGTTCACAAGGTCTTTTGAAAGACACATTCCCCAATTGTTAGCTACAAGGCAAAATCTTTCAAAACTATTCGTTTTATTTAAAAATAAATAAATAATCTAGACACCCCTTCATAAGCTATGTACAATGTGCAAAGACATGTAGGTCAAGAAATTCAAAACCCTTAAAAAACTACATAAGCAGAAATACTCCCGCAAACCAACATTGATTCTCTTACCCGAAGTAGTTTCCTCCAATGAAGATATCATACATTCCACCAGCTCAGCTCAGCCCCAACAATCCATAACAAGAATATTTCCATCTACCACTTTGCCATTACCCCACCATGTTCTTGTATATTTGCATTTAGCTAAGGCATCATCTTTGCTTTCCGCACACCTCCATTGCCTACACAAATAAGCTTATGCTCGTCCTGGTAATTCTTGACCATGTACTATTGTGTATGTACATGAAGACTTTGTTCCCAATCAAACAAGCATGGTCTTTCTCTACCCTCCATTCTCTTATCTAGCATGCCCTTATAAATAGACCTCACAGCCCTCCAATTCGCTTGAGCCTCATCCACCATGAAGCTGGTGGCAAAGTTTGGTTTTGGCAGCCCCTTTTGCTCCATTGCCTCATTAAGCATCCCACAACATTTCTTGTGCATCCATGTCTTCCTCTTTCATTTCGCAAGTGGTAATTGTCATAAGCTCTTGCATGCTAAAGTATGTACTTCAATGTATGAGTACATGTAAAATCTTAGTAGAGCATGGCCATTGTATAAGTTCTATGAGTACATGTAGAATCTTAGTACATGTAAAATGACCATTGTATAAGTTCTATCATGCAAAGTATACCTGGGGTCATAAACATGTGCCGCCATCGTGGTCGACCCTACACTGCTGCATACATGGTCAAAGCATACCTAGGCCTACCTCAAATCTCCATTCGCATAGCAATGCATCCTACTCACAAGGTCAACACTCGATGACGGTCTAGTAGTAGTTGACATCTTAAATACATAGCAATGCTAGTGGTCTTTTGTCCCTTGTCCTAAGTATCTACTCCCATGAACGAATTCATATGCACACTATTTTTTCAGCTCCTCTAGTATTCTTGACTCTACACCACTTGAGAGACCACCATGCTTTGAAGCTTTAACCATTCTCTTGAACCTAAGTTGGATGAAAGAACGAATAACATTATATGGAAAAAAGTTCACTTAAAAGAGTTCAAAGTATATAGATTCTAGGAGCCTTTACTTGTGTGCTTAAATGAGAGGTTGCATTTCTTCTAAAAGACTTCCAAGCTCCACTGATCCGATTTGATTTTCCATTGTACTTGGTGTTCTCACCACTGTATCCATGACAAGCCACTTCGCGATATTCATTTGAATTTTGCGTGGTCCAGAGGATAATAAATCAGATACTACCTCCTTAACTAGCTCCTTAGTCTTATTAATGGTAGCTCTTGAAGTTCTTTTTTGGATTGCATGTTGATGCACACCTTCGTGTATCATCAGCCTTGTGGAATGTGCATGGGCAGGCATGCAATAGTATACTAAATCCCCACATTTTACAATGCAAATAGGCATGCTTTTGTAAAAAAAACATTACGAGGATCAGGTAGAAATCCCCACTTGGGGTAATTTCTCTGTTAATGTACTTACAATTCAAGACATTGGTTAGTTGCATCCTATAACGTTTGACATATCTGCAAACACTCACCACTCCATGACAATGTGTTTGCCTTGCCATTGATTCTAAATCTTCCATATAGACTATTTATGCATTTAAAAAACCCTCCACAATAGCTCTTCCTCATATTGCCCGGGAACTTTACATGTGTCTTCATCGGTTTAGTCTAGCAATGGCCATCACACATTTGTTCCATTCCATGCATGGGAGAAACAAAAGAATCACCTATGCAAGGGAGCTCAAAAGCAACGTTGCCATTATATATTTCAGGAACTTTAGAATCTTTCTCTATACACGAACATCGCATCAACATTTTCTTTAATATACCACCATGAGAGTTACTATTCATCATGAGAAACAAAAGAATCACCTATGCAAGGGAGCTCAAAAGCAACGTTGCCATTATATATTTTAGGAACTTTAGAATCTCTCTCTATACACGAACATCGCATCAACATTTTCTTCAATATACCACCATGAGAGTTACTATTCATTTTATGACATTGACAATGTTGTTCAACTCATCACCCTTTGGAACCACATTGAGGGTGGTTGAAGATTCTTCAGTCGTTCGTGAGATCCACCGCCGTCTATTCGACAACTCCTTGTTAAAAACATACACAGTAGAGAGAGAGGTGGTCTTGCTTGGATACAAGTGCATTAGGTGATTTGGGTTATCTTCTAACTCACAAATGGTAAAGACACTAAGAGAAGAATTTGGATTTCTAAAGAGAGGAGATTGTAACTCCTAGTCTTTCAATGCCAAAGATTGACCTGCACAAGGAAAAGATACCATGTGGTCATTATTATTGAAGGCACCAAAGAATACTGATATAGGAGAGCAATCCATTGCAAACACAAAAGCATAGACAGCTCAGAGCACAATATTTGGGATGAAAATGTGTGAGAGATAAGAGTTAGAGAAGCTCAAAGTGGTGCTTAAATTAAATGAAATTTGATAAAACTTTTAAAATTTTAAAAAAGTTTGATAAATCTGAAATAATTTGCAAACAAGAACAATGATTAGCACTATTTGGGATGCATTAACTAGTTCCTAAATCAGTAGATTTTATTCTGTTAATTCATTTTTTGTCAAAAATATTAATTAACAATTAAAAAGAATGTATTTAATATCATTTAATGACATTAAATGCTCTTAATTTGCATAGAGAACAAAAAATAAGAGTTTGCACAAAGGAAAAAGGGTTTGATTTTTTTGAAAAGAGGACATGGTTCTTTGAAAGAAAGGAGAGGGTGATGGTGGGAGAAGAGAGCTAGGGGGGTTCTTTGTAAGAGAGGAGAGGGAGGTGGGGGGCACAAGGGGGTAGCCACAACCCTCCCAAGGGAGTGGGTTGTGGCAAGCACTTGCCACAACGCCGCGATCTTTGGGTGGGTTGTGGCGCGCACTCACCACAACCCCCCAACCGTTGGAGGGGTGGTTGGGCGTGGGGCCCACCTCCTCCAAAAATAGGTGACCCCCTTATAAGGGGGGTTGCCTATTTTGGAACCCCTTCTCCCCTCTCGCTTGCATCTCCTCTCTCTAAGCTCACTCTCCCCTTGTGCCATGCGCCTCCCTCTCTCCTCCCCTGTTGCCACTGCCTCTCCCCTCTTGCCTCCCTTGCACCTCTCCCCTCCTGCCTCCCTTGCACCTCTCTCTCTTCCTTCACTCGCCCATTCTGCCTCCGTTTCCTCTTTCCCCTCTCCCCTCACTTTCCCCTTGATTTCCCTCCCTCTCTCCCTTCTCCCCTCACTCGCCCCTTTGTGCCTCCCTGTGCCTCCCCTCTCCCCTCACTCGCCCTTTGTGCCTCCCTCACCCTCTCCTTGTTACTGCCGCCTCTCCCATCTCATTCCCCTTGCGTCTCCCTCTTACCACTCTCCCCTTACATCTGCCTTTGCCCATGCACCTCCCTTGTTGCCGCCGTTGGCATTCCCCTGTTGTGCCGTCAGCCCGCTGACTCTCCCAAGTATTTTTATTATTTTTATATTTATCTTTTTTTGGAAATGATTTATTAGTTAAAATTTGATATACACATTTAATTTGTTATATTTTTGTTTAATAATTGCTATAATATAAATATCTCTAAAAATATAAATATATTATTCATAAATATTAGTTATATAATTAAATACATTGAGAAATTTATATTATATTTTTTATTTTTTATTTTTAAATATTTTATTTGTTAAAATTTGATGTACATAATTAATTTATTATATTTATGTTTAATAAATAATATAATATAAATATCTTAAAAATTTATAACTGTATTATTCATAAATATTAGTAGTATAATTAAACATATAAAAAATTATATTATTTTTTTATTTATATTTTTTGAAATATTTTATTTGTTAAAATTTGATGTACATAAATAATTTGTTATATTTGTATTTATTTAGACAATATGCTATTTCCAAATGGCTAGCATCATTGACACAGTTGGATGTTTGCGAGATGATCCAAAAATATTCAAGGTAACAAGAGTATTATTTGATCTTATAATGGTACATTTCAAAAACTATTATTAAATAAATATTTATTGTACTTGTTTTTAGGAACTTGTGCATAATGATGAAGTGATTTGTTTTACTTGTTGATAGGATTTGTGCGTAATGACAAAGTGTCCATTATTTTTGTGGAAAGGTGTGAACACATAACGCACACATCGACAAGTCAAACCATGCATTCTCAACCTATTTCAGAAGGTAATGTGGGAGTTATGGCCGAGAATTGTCTGAAGTAAGACGTTCCCTTACCGTATCCAATTGAGCAGGGTGACAATGTTACATGATGTTGTGAACTCATTTATGATATGGGAAAAGGTTAACTTGGTAAGTATACTTTGTTAATATCATTTTCGTGATTTGTGTAGTTTGTTTCTATTAACTGGAAGCAAACATGTTAAAGGAGATGCGAGTACAATATATACGTCTCGGGTAGACACTCACACAACACATCTGGAAGTCCTCACTCAACAATCACAAAAGGCCCCTACAATCAAGACAACCAAAACAAGAGAGAGAAAAAAGAAATAGCACGATAGTGATAAGGGTTACACAGTGAAAGTGCTAGTGACATCTAGAAAGCGAGGCAAGCAAAGAAAAGAAGATGACAACGATAGTGACTACACAAAGTTGGTCCACAAGAAGCAAAAAGGCAAAGGAAAAGGTAAAATGCTTTCATTATCAACTATGGTAGCAAACTACATGTCAACATGCTACAAGAGATCTTCGATAGACCGACGGTATGACATGCTCTCAAAAGCTGAATATATGAATTGGAAAGCCTCTAGTCAAAGAGACTATTTAATCTTATCGTCTTTTTCAAAAGCATGCCTACTCCATTGATTCCACTTTGCCGTTTGGTGTTGAATCCATCGATCTATTGGGTGCATGGTACACAAAGCTATATGTTGAGTTTTTTAACCATGGTTACATGCGCACAAAAGGAACATTCATATGTTCTATCGCAACTCCTTCGCTTCCAACACGTGAAATAATGGAAAGAGACAAATGTCTATGGGGATGAGATATGGAAGAGAAAAACCAAGAGTTTGAGGATCAAATCAAAAGGACAAAGTGGGAGTTCTTATCGCCAAAAGTGTTTTACGTTTGGGATGGCAACCACCGCTTATGCATTTGGATGGAAGAAATCAAAAGAGGTATAGTGTTGTTATATGTTTCTGGTACCGTGCATAGAGTATAGCTTTGCGTATTGAAATAGTTTCAATGTAGCGTTCACACACACGATAGTTCAAGACATCCATTTGTCCAGGCTACCCTATTGGATGTTTCCACACATGATGAATGAGAGGTGTTGTCAGTGATCGCCTGATTTAGCAAGTGAGTTTTCTAAGCTATGTCTTGATAACTAGAATGTACGTAACTTTATTACTAAAACACAACATTGAAACTTGTAGCATTAATGAGAATGGATATATGTGTTCCACGCAATGGATAAGATATGCATGATCCGTGCACTGGGATGTGCTAACAAAGACATGTTGCTTTGCCAGGCTTCACTAGAGGACATGAAGTGGATAGAGAAGCATATGGAGGACATGTTGCTTTGCCAGGCTTCACTAGAGGACATGAAGTGGATAGAGAAGCATATGGAGAAGGAGTCTCATGGGGCCGTCACACAGTGATTCTCTCACAAATTGTTTTCTAGGTGAGCGATCTCCTCTAGTATTGATGGGTTTTGAATCAATAACCGAGTTATAAATCTAATGCCATGGAATATCATACTTGTAGGATAACTACTAGGTCGGGCTACGTGAAACTCTCTAGCAAAAGGATTTTTTTGGGATCCTGACACTTTCAAATTAAGTGGAGAGAGGCATTTTATGAAGTTAATGCAAGGTGTCAAAAAGCAACTAGGAGACTTGTCATTTTATGAAGTTAATGCAAGGTGTCAAAAAGCAACTAGAAGACTTGTCATGATGGCAGTTTCAACTAATGGTGAAGATTTCTTCAAGTTTATGTCTTCTCCTTGTTTAATTACTAGGCTTGTATGACCGTAAAGCAACATGTAACATGCACTATTTGTGTAGTTTGCTAATGGAAGAGAATTGGGATGACAAGCCAAAAAGGCTTGATAGAAGCAGGGTGTACTCTATTGCATGCTCGACATAAGGGCTATTAGATAAGTGTCATTATTTGTACCTACTAAAGGATGCAGACCAAGACATAAGGGTCATGCATCATGTGACTCATGGTAAGTGCAATTGCCAAATTAGTGATGCCGATCTTGGAAATCATGCCAACGAGGAATGGTACTAACTTCTTCCATTGTGTGCAGACACGTAGTAGGACTTCGGGAGGTTCTTAAAAAGAGAGGTGTTGTGGAGCCAGATTTTAGAACAAAACACCTCTACAATCTGGAATATAGATGACCTACAAAATAAAATTGCTCGACACATTCTCTGTCATCGTAGTCATCAAAACAAAAAGGAAGCACTTCAATAGCACATTCAACAAGCTAATCAAAAGAGTAAAGTCTTCCTTCACAATTGACAAAAGCAACCTGGATTGAAGCAAGTATCCAAGAGTAAAGTCTTCCTTCACAATTGACAAAAGCAGCCTGGATTGAAGCAAGTATCCAAGAAATGCGTATTTAGGTACTTTCTTTGTTGATCAAGCTTCCGACACCTTGTTATAGCAATGCATATAACTCTTTGTGTTGTACATAGGTGGCTTAGAGCATGCACTTTAGCTTGAGAAATCAAGGTGATAGCCCCAATCATCAAGTCTTGGATGGATAGGTCCTCTAACGACACAATGTACACAAACTTGAGTCCAATGATTTTTGGGAGGAGGATGTATTTCTTAGATATCCTTGATGGTTGGACTTTGCTTGTGGAAAGTATACTATAGAAGAACAAGTAGAATGTCTACTACAACAAAAGAAATCGTGTTTTAGAAAAGTATGAATGGTGTTGGACCCACTCAATGTAAAAATAAACAACCATTGGTTTTATTTCATAAGGAAGAAGAATGAGAAGCCCTCATGAAAAGCAAACTAGTACATGGGATAATGAGGATTCACTGCTCCATTTCAACCAATGATGCGGTCCTCCTCCTTCTCAACCCAGAGCTAACAAACCCGACCCTATGTTTATTATGCACATTGTCATTGAAAGCATACCTCCAACATACGAGTAGTAGTAATGGAGTGTTGTGTGTGGTTCGAAGATTTCAAGTGCACGCACATGGATGAAGAACAATAACATCCAATAGGCAACAAAAAACCTAAGGTACACTTTGTTGATGATGTTTGATTCACAATTATGGAACAATGTGATATAATGTAAAATGGTATGATGATGAGCAGAGTGTGCCTACTCCAATAGTAGAGGATCATAGTGAGAGCGATGAGGATGACGAGCCTCTTGTTCCTAGGGAAAAAGTAAGTGCAAATGTAACATTGACCGTTTACGGGAATTCTCATGGTGGATACTAACATATTTTTATGTTTGACAGAGTAGGAGAGCAATTGGTGGTCCTAGTGTGGGCAACTCAAATTGATAGAGTGAAACCAAAATCAAAAGGTATTGTGTGTAATGGTAATTTTGTCTTCTACAACATATGAGGTGCACGAGAAACATATTGTATGAATCATAAAATAATTAAAGGAACCATGACGTGAACAGAGTTGACAACCCTTGGTAAATTCTTGCTTGCAGTGCTAATCCGATAGACATAGCCGCAAAATTAATGTAGGATAGTGGAACCCTAAACTTTCAGTGCATTATGGGAGCATTTGTAGCCATATTTGGTAGTGATGTGTGTGAACACAGTAAGACTAGTCAGGGCACTTTTTCCCTCTTTAGGAGGTTTTTTTCCCCGTGCTAGTATATACCCATCTTGGGCTATACTTGTGTGTGTGTGTTTGTGTGTGTGTGTGTGTGTGCGCTTTCCTGCAACCCTATTTCCAACATTTAGTATCAAAGCATATGCTTCTTGCCCCTGTGTTGCTACCTACTATTCACCCCGAGTTGACTGTCTTCTTAAATCAAATCAAGGAGCCCTTCTAGGAGAAGAAAGAGGGCCGTGAAGTGTGGAGTACTTTGTACTAAGGTTTTTCAGTCAGATTTTGTTCCAATCGTGTTTTGGGGCCATTCGTACAGTTCTCAATTTTTATGGACATCTTTGAGGACCAGATTTACGTTGTTCTTCATTGGATTTTGGAGTAGTTTCGTCATATCTACTTCAAATGGGTGTGCAGATACACGAGAAAGCATCAACATCAGACACTCACCACACCAGATCTCGTCTACGAGATTCACTTCAAAACGACATCCATCTTTGCATATTACGAGTAAAATTTCTACTCACTATACTCTGCATTTCTTTCACACACCTTGGAGGTCTCCTTTGTTAGCAGCCACCTTGGTTATATCAAAGCAGCACTCAGCACTTTGCAGTTGCATGATTACTTTCTTAGGTATTATCAGAAATGGTAGGTAGTGATGTATTTCAGATATTATCTGCTATGTTGAGGATAAGGTTGATAGGACCAACTATTGTTATGGTTCTATATGATACGGCATGTATTGGTAGAGCCAAAGGGCTGTGGAATGCTGTGGTTGGAACTGAGAAATGTCTTGGTTCCTTTGATGAACATGATGTAGAAGGCACATTTGTAAATATGCACTCAGTTTCACATGGTGTATTTGCAAATATGCACTCAGTTTCACATGGTGCATTACCACATCATAGCATACCTCCTATGCAGGAACAAATAAAGTGGGATGGAAGATATTCACAGAGGCACATGCATTGCTTGCTTTGTCCAATCAAAAGGAGTATCATTTCTCACATTCAGTCATGTAGGACTGCTAAACATTCTTAGGATGCACTTGCACCATTGTACCAGGTACGTAATGAAGCACGTATTGCTAAACATTCATTCAGTCATGTAGGACTGCTAAACATTCATTCAATCATGTAGGACTGCTAAACATTCTTGGGATGCACTTGCACCATTGTACCAGGTATGTAATGAAGCACGTATTGCTTATATACACAAGCAATTAGAGTCGGGGCATATAGATAAGGGAGACTCCATGGATAGTTTCCTTACAAAAATCAAGGATTTTAAGGAGCAGTTGGCTAGTGTTGATGAAATATATCATGACAGTTCATTAGTTCTTATTATCTTGAATGCATTGCCAGACTCGTATCAAGGTTTTTCTTCTACCATATAAGGCTCATGATGAAAGGCAATCCAAATGCCTTGAAGTTTAAGGAGTTAGTTTATGTGCTCTTGTAAGAAGAGCAATCCAAGAAAGACAAATCTGTCATGTGTACAAGAGATCAAGCTTTTGTTGCTAGTCAACAAAGAGACAAAGGTAAATCCTTTCCTCATGGTAGTTACAAGCCGAAATCAGAGTCATCAGGCAAGTCTACAGATGAGAAAGGCAACAAGCCAATGAAAAAGGAAAAATGCAACTATTGCAAGAAACTTGGTTACTGTATTAATGAGTGCAAGAAACCTAGTTACTATATTAATGATTGGAGAAGGAGAAAAAGAAAGACTCGGGTATGACTATACCTGATGCATCAGCATCTAATGCAAAAAATAAAGAATCCATAGTAAGCACGTGATGATTGAGCTTTCATTGTGCAGAGTGTAGTTTTGACCCTTCACATAAGGATGTATACATGGGTGTTATAGATGTACATGTCTGGTATTTTGACAGTGGTGCTAGTAAGCACATTACTTCTCATCATAGTTTGTTCTCATTTGAATCTACTCCATAGGGAAACACTGCTACCTATGCAAACAACTCCTCTTATCATGTAAAAAGAGTTGGTAAAATTGTTCTCACTACTACAAATGGTGGAACAATCATGCTTTTAGATGCATTATAGATACCAAGGATTGAGAAGAACTTGTTATTTATCTTTGCCATTACTAAGGAAGGCTGGCTTAGTGGGTTGAGTTTGTGGATGACAAATGTATTGTTCATGATCATAGTGATGACAGTACAATTGTTACTTATGGTGCTTTGTCTCATGGGCTTTACAGGCTAGATGTAGTCATTGAAGAACTTCAATGAACTCTACTATGCTAAGTTCCCTGACCTTGCTATCATTGTTACATGCCGGTTCTTCCAACTCATCATCCTCATCCTTTGAGGAGGTGCCCAAGAACCACAGTGGCAAATAGCAGATGAAGGCCCCAACTTTTGCCACCAATAGATAGATCTTTACAACATAGTCAAATACTTCCATAGCCATAGAGATGTCACCAATAGATAGATCTTGACAACATAGTCAAATACTTCCATAGCCATAGAGATGTCACCTTTAAGATACTAGGTTTTGGAAGGCCTTTGAGATAATGCACCAATCCGATTGGTAGCTTTCCCACAAACCCTTCATTACATTTTTATAAGGCTGGTGACATATTTGGTACCATGTGGGTTGGTAAGTCTCACCCCATGTCAAGCCCTATCTACTACTTTCCATAATCTTTATGGGCCATGTCTACTACTTTCCATAATCTTTATGGGCCCACTTTTGGTACCTTGTCCAAGAGTACTGCACATAAGATGCATGCAAAAAGGAGCCAAAGAATGCTGAATTAGGAGTGTTGAAGAAAGCTGTGTGTTGGAGTTTTCACCAAAGAAGAAGCTTCTACATGAGCCCACCTTTTTCCCAATACCCATGCATGCCACTTGTAATATATACATAGGAACTCCAAGGAGAGTACACAAGGAAAGGCCAAGGCCGGCCAAGGCCAAGTCAAAAGTTTGGCAACCTAAACCCACCAACAGCAGAGCAAGGAACCTCGACCATGACCAAAGAAAAAGAAAGTCGAGCAAAAGTCATTGCAATCCACAAATAACCCAAGAAAAGGCTATGTTGGATATCGAAAAATCTTCTTGAAGCTTGAAGCTACTAGGAAGGGTTCCCAAGTCAAAGGCACCCTATTCATATGGCCCATTTCCAAGTCAACAACTCCATCATGAGCCAAACCCAAAATGGAGGTGGTCCCAACACCACCTACCAAGCCAAGTCAAAGCTGAGGTCAAAGCTACCACTCCAACTAAGCTAACTTAAGCCACGATCCTCAAAATGGAGTCAAATTACTAATCCCAATCCCCTAGGTGGTAGAACCAAGTCCATAAGCAGTCATTCCACTAGTCTCCCAATTCATTATCACTAAAGCCACGATCCTCAAAGTAGAGTTGAATAACTAAACCCAATCCCCAAGGTGGTAGATGCCATAAGCAGTCATTCCACTAGTTTCCCAATCCATTTTCACTAAGTTCCCGAAAGACGAACCAAGAAAAAGGTGCCAACCGCTATTGCCAAATCTCACAAAGGTATCCATAGACCATTAAGGTCTCTCTACAGGTAGCAGTACTATGCTATCACTCATTAAGCTAATAAGGCACTTATCCTGAAGCTAAGTAGTCACCATACACTAAACCATAAGCCACTGACCATAGTCACATAGCATTCAAAACCTAAGTGTACATAAAGTATACCGAGGAATGCTAAAAATTATAAAAACAACAAAAACCTCAAAACTTTAAAATTTTAATGAAATATAAAAATAAAAATAGAATGTTAAGGAAAGCCGTAGAGTGTTGAAGCAAGTCCCTTAAAAATGTTGAATAAAGCAAAAACAAATAATATCAAAGAAAGTGAACTTGTAGGTGCTGGAGAAATATTGAAGGGGAAAACAACACTAAGAAGAACACACATGTGCAAGAGAATAGTGTTAGAGAACCCCCAATAGATAGATAGACTCCTCAAAATAAGGGCCAAAAAACTCTATCAAAATCTAGCCAAGATAGACACACACCCCCCAAAAGAAGGGTCAAAAAAATCTATTAAAACCTAGCCAAGACAGACCGAACCCTAAAAAGAAGGGCCAAAAAAGTCTTTCAAAATTAGCCCAGACAAATTTCCTCATGCTAGGGTCAAATAGTTTGAACCCACTAGTGTCATACTTTCCTCATGCTAATTTCTTGGAGTTTAACATCACTAATGTCAAAGTTTTCTCACATCTGTTTTCTCACATAGGTGTCAAACTCTATTTCATAGTGTCAGTTTCAAAGTCTTAGAACCCGTTGGGTTCAAATGTTTCTCACATTGATCTACACCTGTCACCTTTGAAACTGCTTTTTACCGAATCATTAGAGTTATCATTAAAGTTTGGTGCCACGAGCAACAACAATAGCCCCTTCCTTTCTCAAGCAACAAAAAAAGAGAAACAACAATAGCCCCTTCCTTTCTCAAGAATAATAGAAAAAGAGCAACAACAATAGCTCCAATCCCTAAGGCTAATGACACAAGAGAAGTTCAGTGTCTTGGTGGGAATGATAATTTTGATGAAATCTAGCACTAGTAGCCCCTCAAGTGCCACAATAGCAGCCTATTCAAAAGTAGCATCATCTAAAGCATCCTCTCTTGCAATCTAGCACTAGTAGCCCCTCAAGTGCCACAATAGCAGCCTATTCAAAAGTAACATCATCTAAAGCATCCTCTCTTGCAATCTCTTACCTCTTAGAGGAATATCAATAGCTCATGTTCAACCAAGATCATCAACTGGATTCCTTCTTAGAGGAACTACACTCAATAAGGGTAGATATAGAACACTTGAGTCCAAAACCAAGGAAAAGTAGCTCATGTTCCTCAAGGACCTCCCTAAGATCATTAACTGAATTCCCTCTTAGAGGATGGCACTCATCTTTCACAAACCTTTTTTAATTCCAACAAGTATTCACTCAAAGGTAGATATAGAACACGTGAAGTCCAACACACTAAGGAAAGTAGATGAATATAAAGATTTGGCTACCCACATAAATGTTAAAATTACAGCAATGTGATGAGCTATGGTGGATCAAATGCTAGAATCAATATCATTAACAAAGAGAT
Source organism: Cibotium barometz (assembly GCF_041138505.1). NCBI lineage: Eukaryota > Viridiplantae > Streptophyta > Polypodiopsida > Cyatheales > Cibotiaceae > Cibotium > Cibotium barometz. Next base: position 18,901,669 of record NC_141083.1, read on the forward strand.
TAGACAATAATTAAGATGTGATTAGTGAGTAATTAACTGATAGCTTAGTGTAGGCATGGATAATAAAAAACGAGCAAGTTCTCATTAGGCCAATGCCTCAATTTATAGAGTTTACATCCAAGCATCTAATCCCACTGATTTCTCCTTGATTCACTCCACCTCTTTTGCTTGATTCTCTCCACCTCTCCCAGAATATCTCCACACCTCCTAAATCTCCTCATGCTACCCTTTATTCTCTCCCAGTAGATTTTTCTCACCTTTTCATAGGTTCTCTCACATTTACAGATTCTCTTTTACAGCCTCTAGCCAAGGGCTTGTTCCCGCGCACGCCCTATTCACTTGTATATTTCAACACCTCCCCTCCTGAAGTGAATACTCCTAGCACATCTGGACCCTATACCAAGTTTCCCTCTTACTTGATAGTCCGCGAGACTAGTGCCTCAAGTCCCTAAACTCATAGTCCTTGAGACACTCTCTCTCTATATGTCCAAGGCTACTATAAGTGCCCGTGACCTTGACTAAAGTGCTCACACATACATCTACCACATGGCCTACATCATCGGTGGCTCAAAGGTGGTTTTACTCTATTGGGGCAGGTTACATTGGGTTGTGGGGTTTCTCTCTCTCTCTCTCTCTCTCTCTCTCTCTCTCTCTCTCTCTCTCTCTCTCAAAAAAGATGATCCGACTCTCATTAGGCCAATGCCTCAATTTATAGAGTTTACATCCAGACATCTAATCCCACTCATTTCTCCTTGATTCACTCCACCTCTTTTGCTTGATTCTCTCCACCTCTCCCAGAATATCTCCACACCTCCTAAAGCTCCTTATGCTACCCTTTATTCTCTCCCAGTAGATTCTTCTCACCTTTTCATAGGTTCTCTCACATTTATAGATTCTCTTTTATAGCCTCTAGCCAAGGGCTTGTTCCCGCACACACCCTATTCACTTGTATATTTCAACATATATATATATATATATATATATATATATATATATATATATATATATATATATATATATATGCACCAATGCTCTAGCCAATAGTATTACTATCGACCAGTTGTACTCGATTTCCATGTCACCAATGCCACATCACAACACCACATCATCATTACAACATGGTAGTGCTACATGTCACATGTGCTATCCAACCCTACATGTGGCTACTATATGATGTTTGGCTCTACCGTACATACTCATAGGTGTGTCACATTCTCCCCTACTTGCATTGCAACAGTTTTCCTCAGCTGCATGATGTCAATGTAAAGTGCCCTTCCATAAAAGAAAAAGATCCAAGAAAAGCTCATCCAAGAACCCAAGATCCTGAACACTATGAGACCACTTTACGTCCATTATGAAGGCTCACATTTTATCCTCACCATACATCAACACGAAAACTTGTAGAGAGACCTGTGTGGCAGGAAGACCAACTTCCACCTGATTAAGCACTCTTTGTCTATCCAAATGCCCATGAAAAAACACTCCAAACCTTTAGTAGCCCTCAAGAAAAACACTCTAGAGAACGATCGAGTAAAACTTTGCTATCCAAACTTTATCCACCACCACTAATGCATCGGCTTGGATGGAGCACAAGAACTTCTTGCGGAGCATAGGAATTCCCATGACATTTGGAATTCAATCATTTAAATACAAAAAGAGAAATTTTTGGCATATTTAAAATAATAGATATTTTTATTTATTTTAAAAAAGAGAAATTTTAGATAAATTTATTTTATGCATAAGAAATTTTTAAATGATAAAAGAGGAATTCCCATGACATTTGGAATTCAATCATTTAAATGCAAAAAGAGGGATTTTAAACATATTTAAAAAATGGATATTTGTATTTAACTTAAAAGAAGAATTTTTATGATATTTTAAGTAGAGAAAGGTTTAAATTAAATTTTGGTGACAAAAGAGAAATTTTCACCAAAATTCTAGCTAGAAACTTAGGGTTGATAATTAAATTGGTAGAAAGAATATTCTTAGATATTTTATGTAGATAAATCACCAATTGATATTTACCCAAAATTAGATTAATGGAAGAAGATTATTTTTATAAAAATTTGATATTCTCATATAGAACCATTTCTTAATCTATTATGGTTAGGAAGGAATGAAATTCATAAAGTTAAAATTTTCCTTACGGTTAGAAGTTCAGTAGATTTTTATCTGAAGAAAATCCTTAGGAATCAAAGTTAGAAGTAAACCAAATAATTTTGGTTAGACCACGACTGCGAGAGGGGCGGCTAGTAAACTACTTGCCCATCTCTTGAATCTGAATCAAGCAAAAACCTCGTGACCGATTCCAATTCTTGACATAAAGAATAGACTACCATTGAATTAACATAGTTTTCCCTTAACCGAACTCACCAATTCCACTCCTAAACACAGTTGCTAAGCTATTCCTTGGCTCAATGCAATGAAATAGAAACATTTTTGGGCTCCAAAGTCACGCAAATCACCAAGAAACCAAGGTTTTTCCCTTCTAAGATATGAAAACCAAATGCCCTAGTGTAAATAAAGTTCAAATAAAATAAAAAGCAACAACTCCAATGACTCCAAAACCATATGATTTTTGGAGTATGACCTCCTAATCAATACTTGGTAATATTGGGTGATCCCCATAGCTTGGAATGAACGAATGAACGGAGCTAAGCACTAGGCTAATCCTCATTGATGGAGCCAAATACATGTAAGTCCAGATGTTGTCTTAGCCTTGCTGAAACATCTGTTGTTGGGTCTTGCCTTAGAGCCATAAACTACAACTTCCCCATGTGGGTGTGCTAGCTTGTCCATCTCATATTCTCAATCCATTCACACGGCATGCTTCTTTGCCAAAGGGATGAAGGGGGAGCCCTCTATGCCTAGATGGAGGAACAACAAGGGATCCATTTTTGCAATAGTTCTTTCTCATAAAAGGCAAGGATGAAGAGGAAGCTAACATAAGTAGAAAACCAATAAAAAACGTATACAAGCAATCATCCACAAAGGTAGGGATGAAGAGAAAGCTAATGTAAGTAGAAAACCAATTAAAAAACCTATACAAGCAATCATCCACAAAAGCTAGGGATGAAGAGAAAGCTAATGTAAGTAGAAAACCAATCAAGAAACCTATTCAAGAAAGCATCCACAAAATCCAGGGATGAAGAGAAAGCTAATGTAAGTAGAAAACCAATTAAAAAACCTATTCAATCAAGCATCCACAAAAGGCGGGGATGAACAGGAAGCTAAGTGGAAAACCAATAAAAAAGCCTATTTAAGCAAGCATCCATGTAGCATGCATGAATTCAATACCATACAAGAAGCAAGCAAGAAGAGGACAGAGAAGAGCTCACAAGTAAACTATTGTAAGGGAATGATTGTGTATTACTTATTTTAAAAAATGACCTATATACACGTGTTCAAGTCAAGGGCTTACATTAGCCTTGTTGAAGCATGCGCCGTTGGGTCTTGCCTTCTAGCCCCGCAAATGCACCTTTCCATTATGGGTGCATGCTTTTCAAACTATCCCCACTCCATTTTCACACCAGGATGCTCCTTTGCCAACGAAATGAAGGTAGAGCTCTTAACACCTAGATGGAGGTAAGAAAAGATGGTCCTTCACAATGGTTAAAAGGCAAGGGACGAAGAAGAAGCTATTGCAAGAAGAAAACCTACAAATCAACAACCTTAACCTACAGAGTGTTAACATAGCCCTCTTCCTAATGGTGCCTGCATCCTTACATCACCCAAGTTGGTGATGAAGCTGCTGCCAAGGTCGAAAGGTGTGGATGGATGATCCAGGATACACCATGAAGTTATAAGTGGTATAGTTTGGGACCGATCCACGGATTTAGGGCAAAGTGGTGTGAAGCTTTGGGGAGCCTTGATGGTGACAGGTGGATTGGTAGGATGACATGGAAAGTGATAGGCGATGTAGAGATTCTTTATACCAGGCCTCCATTGATTGTGAAAGTGGTGTGGACTCTTCAATATTACGTGGTTGTTAGAAGGAATCCACAGTGTGTGATTAGAGGAATGATCACCAGGAACACAATGTAATTATTTACATGGGTAGATAGGAGTCTAGATCTTCATGGCACAACGTGAGAGTATATTGCGATCTCACAACGTGATTCACAGAGATGAGGCTTCTTTGTGGTGAAAATTTCGGCCCAAGCGATATTGGGTTGGTGATGAATTAGAGTCAAGTAAGCAGAGGATATATGCATGAAAGCTTATTGGAGGTACATGTAAGGTTGGCAATGGGTCATACCATGAGAAAGACTTGCACCCCACCATTATCCCTTCATTTAGAGATGTACATGGAGGGTTGGTATCGAGACGAGGTTAGTTGTAGGTGCATAATATGTGTGTGCTTTGAGATACAACAAGTGAAGATAAAATGTAATGTTTGTAGTGAAATCTGCAAGTGGCATGCATGGCAATGGGTGGAAGGTATGCCTGTGTGGGTGCACTTCAACGCAATAGCTTTCTCTAGACTGAAGACTTCTCCAACTCAACTATTTTCTTTGACTCTCTTTGTTGCTTTCTTTGGCATTTACTTGATATCCCTTTTGTTGGGGAAGTAAAATTTGTTCATGGGTGTACCCATATCTGCAAATGGAGCTAGGCAACAACTGTTGCACAAGAAAATTGGCATTGTTAAGAATTTAGGATAGAGGAATGGCTAATTTAATGGGTGGGGTGGTTGAAGATAAGTCCACGGGTGTTGATTTGGGGAAGGTCCAGGCGATGGTCATACCATGGGTGCCCACCATGGTCCCCCCATCTAGAAATGTACCTGGAGGCTGTCGATGATGAGAGTTATAATGTAGATTCATGAAAGAACAATGCCTATGTATCTAATATATACAAAGCCATATAGATATTGCAAGTGGCATGCATGGGCTTTGGGAAAAATATAGGCTTGTGTAAGCTTATTTTAGTGAAAACAACACTATGCTTTCTTTGACACTTTTCATTGTGCTTTCTTTGACACTTTTCATTGTGGTTTCTTCTACTCTCTTCTCTTTTTCCTTTTTTCTTTCTCTCTCTCTCTCTCTCTCTCTCTCTCTCTTTTTAAACGATACCCCTAGACAAGGGTTTGTACAGAAAGTGGGTCCATAAAAGATTGGACATGTAGTAGGTTGGGCCCAGTGTGGGATGACTTACCAACCCAGATTGGTACCAAATATGATGCTAGTCTTATAGAAAGACGGCGCATGATCTCAAAGTGTTGGATACAAGCTCCAAAAGCCTGTATATCCCAACATGTCTTTGAAGGTGACCACTCTATGGCCGTGGAAATATTCGACCATGTCGGAAAGGTCGAGCTGCTAATAGACGTTGGGGCCTCATTGAGATCAAAGACTAGGCCCTCTTTGCTTATCCAACATTGGTTCTTGGGCACCTCCTCCAAGGATAAGGAGGATAAGTTGGAAGAACTGACATGTGGCGATAATAGCAGGGTTGGGTACCTCCTCCAAGATGAGGAGGATGAGCTGAAGAATTGACATGTGGTGACAATAGTAGGGTTGGGGACTTGGCATAGTAAAGGTCATCAAAATTCTTCGTTCAAAGCTGCAAATTCGTGGTGGTAAGGGGTGTGGGGCCATCAATGTAGAGAAATGTATAAGCTGGCCCTTGTCCTTCCATATGTAGGAACTTGCGCTAAGACCACATAATTTTGATTAGCATGAACTTGGGGTCAGTGCAGATTTCTTTGGGTGTGGCCAAAAATTTCTGCCATATTTGGAGATAGGGCATGCACCACTCGAGTTGGACTCCTATGTGACGTGCACGGCTAGGTAGTCCCTGGGGTCAACAAAATCCCAACCTCCTCTAGTGTGTTGTAGATGGTCAATCTACCCCCACTAAGAAAATAAGAAATCCATGTGGTGGTTCATCACCAAACAGATTTTGGCCATGTCAAAGGGTGTATCCAAGTGACTAAGGAAGTTGCCTTAGAATGTGAGATCCTGCACGGTTGGCAACAAGTATGTGCTAATGTTCATGGAAATACATGGACACCCCTAGGTCCTTCTCGTCATCTTCACACTAGCTTCTTCCACAATAGTCTATGGTGGTTCCTCATTGAGATGCGGCCCCTCATGGAATGATTCAAGGGTGGTGGTTTTATGGATGTAGTTAATGAGGGGGTTTAATTGGTTAAGAAGTTCGAGGCTTCGGGGTTGAGCTAGTGGAAGAGGAAAGGGCTCCCATGCACATAGCTTGACGGGAGAGTTATGGATAGGGGCTAGGTTGGTTGGTGAGGTGGTTGGGTTTGGCTTTTGGGGGTTTGCTTTGTTGCCCAAACTATCTACCTGCGAGACGAGGGGGCTTATGAGACTTCCTCTCTGAGAGATCACCCCAAGTTCTTTGTGAGAACACGTTAAGGTCATCCTCATCTTTAATTCAAAAAGGTAAAGGCCTCCTATGCCTTGGCCACAGAGATGTCCTACGGTAAGCCACATTGATGGTTTGAATGGTGGCTTGAGGGATCGTTCGAGGTAAGAGTAGAGTACATGATATAGTCAAAGGATACCCATCTAGCTATATTGATTATTGGGCATGTTGGAGAACTGGCAGAAAGTTGACTTCACATACGAATAAGGGTTTTCATGGTTAGTAAAGTGAGTCTACATAGATGGGGAAGTTAAGACCAAGTGGTGGAATGAGGTCACAATAAAATGATCTTCCTCAATAAAGAGCATGGAATTCACGACACAAGGTGGCTAGGTTAGACACAAGTGGATGGGATTATAACAATCTAGTGTCTAGGAATGAGATGGCTAGGTTGAAGAAGAATAGGGTAGTGAGGGTGGGTTGCCATGAGGTCGAGGAAATGATCTTCCTCATTAAAGAGTGTGGAATACATGAACAAATAACACAAGGTGGCTAGGTTGGACACATGCAAATGGGATTCCAAGGAGTATAGTAGTGTAGTGTCTAGGAATGAGATGGCCTTGTCAAAGAAGAATAGGGCGGTAAGGGTGGGCTGCCACATAGTGTTAATGCAAGCTAAGATGGTGTGGAAGGTAAGGATGGAAATAGAGTCTAATAAAAAGATATTGGGCTAGGGTGCAATTGATGAGGTAAGGTTTCCCACAAGTCAGCTCATGGTTGGCAAACTGTGGAGGTTTGTAGAATGCACAAACATATGAAAAGGTGGAGCAAGGTCAGTAATGCACAAACAGATGACACAAGGTGGCTAGGTTGGACACAAGCAAATGGGATTCAAGATCTCCTTCTCCACAAAGAAACCCTAATATAGTCATCTCAAGACACATGCCGAAATTTGTAAAATGTAGATCCTTACCTCGGATGATACCCCATTGGAAGGGTGAGACCAAAGGAAGTTAGACATGCTTCTCTCATGGGCTATAAACCTCAATACTTTGCCAACCATGACCTAGTCTCCCATGGATACCCTTACCTCATCAACTATACCCTAATGCAATCCCTTTTTATCGGAACCTATTTTCACCCCCACCTTCCATGCCATCTTAGCTCACATCAACATCACGTGACAAACCACCCTCACCACCCTTTTCATCTTTGACCAAGCCATATCATCCTTGAACACTACACTACTATACTCCCCAGGTAGGCTGCTTCCCTAGCAACTGCTTTCCTCATTGCAAGGTTTTACTCCTCTTAGAAATCCATGAGGGTGTTGATGGCTTTATGTGTTGTAGCAAGGGCAGCATCACACTCCTTGGAAAATTGGTTTAGCTACATAGACCACTTAGGCATCTTCGGCCCTTGAGCTCGTCTAGGAGTTGGTCTCTTTTAGCTTCATGTGCTTGGGCTGCCACCCCGCAACCTTAGCGGTCTCAAGGGACATATACATACATACATGCATACATACATAAACACACACACACATACATATATATATGTATATGTATATACAAATACATATATATGTATAAGTATATATATGTACATATATATGTATATGTATATGCATATATTATGTGTGTGTACACACACACATATACATATATATATGTGTATATATATATATATACATACATATATTATATGTATGTATGTATGTATGCATGTATGTATATATATAAAAATACATACATACATACATATGTGTGTGTGTGTGTGTATATATACATACATGCATGCATGCATGCATGCATACGTACATATATGTGTGTGTGTGTGTGTGTGTTCATACATACAACATAATTTATATTATAGCATTAACCTTATAAAGACCATCATAATCCACCCTGAAGCTTCTAAGGCTTGGCTTTTTGTGGAATTTTTTCTAGTTTGTTTGGCTATATATATATATATATATATATATATATATATATATATATACCCGTTACTCAATCTTTGCATGTCACCATTTACACTTATTTTCTACCACAATATTCTTATAAAAGAAGTAAACTTTTTATTGATTTCTTGTTTATGTGGGATTACAAAGCTCATGCTATTGTTGGTGCAAATGGGTCTACATGAAAATCACTTATTTGCATGTCACCATTTACACTTATTTTCTACCACAATATTCTTATAAAAGAAGTAAACTTTTTATTGATTTCTTGTTTATGTGGGATTACAAAGCTCATGCTGTTGTTGGTGCAAATGGGTCTACATGAAAATCACCTCCAAACCCCTACATTTAGGAATAATGAATATAGAAAGATCCTTATGGTCCACCTTTGATAATCTTTCAAAATATGTCTTGTCCCCTTGATGTCACCAAGAATTATTCACATCCATTATGATTTGTTTCCATGTAAACCAATAAAACATGTCATCCTTGTTGTTGAATGTTGTAGACAAATAGTCTATAAGGCCTTATGCAAAGCAAATTATTACAAGATTCCTACTAAGAGTTTAAAGCATATTTCTATGTTTGTATCAAACTTGGAGAAAGGCCCAACAATATTTTTTTTGTAATCCACTTGAATATTGAGCAACAATGTAGGCTTCTTCGATTGATAAATTTAAGATAAGGTATGTTTCAAATTTTAATTTTGAAGATTAGGTACATTCTATTGATAAATTTAAGATTAGGTATGTGTTCCTAAAGCCATTTGAGCTCACTAGTATATTCTATTAACAAATTCAAGATTAGGTATTTCCCTAAAGCCATTTGAGCTCACTAGTCATTCTTTATTTCCCTTACACAATTTTCCCATGGAGCGATAAGTTCAAAGTTTTGTCTTTCAATGTGTGCAAAAGCATAATGTTTTTTTTTGTAATATATTTGAATTCTAGAAAGGAGAAGTTAAAGGAGATTTTTTGATATCTTATTTGTAGTCTTTTAGTCTATAAAGGAGAAGATAAAGTAGATTATTTGTAATCTATGTAAAGTCCAAAAATGATAGGATAGAGTAGATTATGTATCTATTAAAGTTTGATTTCTCTTTGCAACAACCCTCTCTTTTCCTTCCAAAATTATAATGGAATTTTATTGGTGTCAAGATATGTATCACTCATTTAAATATGAAGAGAGGTCTTGATAATTTTCCTTAAGTGGATCCAGATGTGTGGGGTCTTTTCATTTAAATATGAAGAGAGGTCTTGATAATTTTCCTTAAGTGGATCCAGATGTGTGGGGTCTTTTCATATACTTGAGGTTTGTACGGAGTCTTGAAATGCATTAGCACACTTCCCATGATAAATACCTTCCATTTGATCTAGTTTGACCTAAGGCTTGCATGTCCATAAAGATTCACCCCATCATTTTTAGAGAGATTGGATTAAACATTAAATTGTTTGGTAGCAAATTCTTCCATACAAAATTTGGTATATTAACCCCTTATCTCTCTTATAGTTGTATAAAAAAATAATTTCACCTAGGGGTATGGCATGCCTAACTTTCATGGTTTTTCCATTTAAATCAAAACCTATCGCATGGATTTTGTGAATAGTATTTAGCATAATGAGGGATCTCATCTCATCTCTACTCTCTCAAAGCTTGATGATTACTATATCGAGCTTAGGAGGAAGATTGTTGACTTAACAATGTCCCGTGTCATTGTGACAAGTCTTAGGTTATATAAGGTGTTGTACAACTTAGCAAGGAGAGCATTTCTGAAAAAAGGCTTGTCACTTTATTGAAGCAAGTAAACTCTCCAAGAAATGTTTGTTGAAAGAGTAATTAAATTTTATCCTACTTGACATTGATCACATACCCTCTTTTATACTCTACTATGTCAGTATCTCTAGCTAGAATCATGAAGCATTCAATGAATGAAGAGAGGGATCTGGATGTTGGTTGTGGACTAGAAAGCTTTAGAGAGATATGGATGTTGGTTGTGGAGTAGAAAGCTTTAGAGGCTTACATTGATGTAATAAAATCTACCAAAACAAACATTTATAGTGATTTATGTGTGCTTTACTAAGAGTCCATCTAGTGATAGGAAATCCACCTATGGATGGGTCATCAAGAATCCATCTGTGTGTGGGTTATTAAGAATCAAGCCAATATTTATTTGTAAGTTGTGTGAATATGTGAAGCAGATACCCCCCCCCAAATATATATATATATATATATATCCTTATGGTAGCTACTAAGATTTTATCAAATCTATGAATAAGAGGGTCACTTATGGTAGCTACTAAGATTTTATCAAATCTATGTAAAGCATATACCCCTCCCCCCAAAAAAATAAAAAATAAAAAAAAATATTTTCCTTATGGTAGCTACTAAGATTTTATCAAATCTATGAATAAAAGGGTCACTTACACTCTTTAATTTTTTGAGGGCAAAAAACTCAACAAAATTAAGATCAAGCAAGCCAATATGTAGTGATGCCACATTCTACTCATCTACAAAGAGATACATTAGGTGTTGAATGTCATTGTTAAAAGGAATTTCATCATTTATTTTAAATTCAAATGTTGGTAATTAAGTTATCCTTGGTTTTAGAACTAGCAATAAAGCTAAAGGCTCAACCTTTAGATAGGCATGTTGACATTGGGGGAAAGGCTGGCTTTGACATTGTTTCTCATAAATCTATAATCTTCTCGAGGTAAGGCTAAAAGGAAGTTTTGAAATTCCTTGCTTGAGTTGTCTTATGAGAATTTGAATTTTCTACATTCTCCTTCATAGGAAAGTAAAAATAAAGACCATCTTCATTTGATATATCCTTATTATAGTCCCCAGTTATAAAGTGGTAAAAAGAACTTCCTTTAGTTTCCCTCTTTAGCTTGATTAGCTAGAGTAAGTAAGGCTTCAATAGATCATTACTCTAGCTTGATTAGCTAGAGTAATAAAGGCTTTTATAGATCATTATTGTTCTAAGTGATGACTATGATGTGTTCTCTTAAGATCATCTCAAAACCATTATTAGAGTTAAACTAGTTATTAGGCTTCTTTACTCTAGATTCCTATCTAGTTAATTTTGAACAAAGTTGGTTGTGTTTTGACTTGTTAATTAGGCCAAAAGAATCTTTGGCATTTATTTCTAATAATTCAAAAGTAGCAATAATTAAGAGGGTTTTTTTGCATTTTTTGTCTAAGTAATATATTTGTGTATAAACTTGAACATACATCTTAAATACTTCTTGATAGTCTAATAACATATGTAGATGAAAGTAAAAAGGAAGCGGCAAGTTTAAAACTCTACCTATATTGGGCATGAGGAAGTTTTAGGTTTTTGAAAACAATGTCAGGTCCTAGAGAGAGCCATGGCCTAGTTGCTTATGGCCTATTGAGTTGCAACCATGTGACCATCACTGCTCCTTCACGATTGCTTGACTTATTAGAATAAAGCCATTGGGTCAACAGTAGGAACATGGCTTTTCTAACCATCCAACCATTGGCTTTCTAGTTTGATTATTATTTTTTGGTTCTTCCCGATGTATTTAATACATGGCTTAGGATCGTGAGTAAGAGGGATAACAATTAATTCATATATTCCTTGATGGAAAAATTTAACATAGATGGAGAAATGTTGGAAAACTTGGGTAAATCTATTGTTTCGAGATGTTATCCTAGGAGGTCACCCACCCTAATTAAGTTTGCATATGGGAACATTAAACTAATTAAGCTCCAAAACTTGGCCTATCCATTCACATTTCAAAAACTTAAGGTTGCATGGGTATTCTTAGACCTAACCAATTTTTTGCAAAACCTTTGCACCTCATCAATACCACCAGCTATTTTTGGAAAACCTTTGCACCTCATCAATACCACCTCCAAAAAAACATTTATGCAACTTGTTGGGAGATAATTCCTAAGCCCTCACATGACCAATTACTAAGTGCTTAATGAATTAAACCATGGGTATCTAGTTGACATGTCCATTTTATGTCATCAATTAGGACTTTCACTTGACACATTTATACACTCCTTTGATGCTAGTTGTTAGAGAACTTGAAGAACCCTATATATATTTTGCACATCTAATTACTTGGGAGAGTCCACAACAAGGCCCATACATCCAACCCTCAAGGTCATAGGTGTCCTCATGACTAATTGATTTATGAAAACACCGTGCACCTCATGACTAACCAGTTTATGAAAACAGCTAATCCTGCAGCTCATTATTTTCTTCTTTATAAATGAATGTCTATTTTCATGCACTTGATGAGAGGATCATTTCACCTTGCTAACTTTCTATGTCTTCTAGTAGAGCATTATTTGCTTTTGAGAATGGTTCTCACGTCCATGATCCTCCTCTTCATGCTAAAAGTGTGATATAATGTTGTAGTCTCCATGGAGAGTATCGTCTCTTCCTCTACATGGAATCATAAGGTTTTTTTTTGGGTGTTAACATGGATGGTGTACATTGAAAAGTGGAGCCCCTTTGTGTATTACTTTGAGCAAAGGTGCATGACTAAATGGAACTAGGCCTAGGGATTCTTGCGAACAAAATCCAAAACATACATAAAAGCCTCTTTTCAAGTGGGTGGGACACAATTTAGCACAAATACACTTTGAGTACCTAAGTAATAGGAGGAATAATTCGATTATCTCAAACATTGTGCAACAAACACGTAGCCTAGAAACACTAAATTTCTTAAAAGACTCACTCCATATGTCAATTAATGATATATGATAACACATATTCTCGTAGGTCGGTTCTCTCTCCTTTCAATACATGTTTTTTGGCACACTTTATGAGAATGCAAAGCATTTAGGAGATATTATCATGGAAATAAAATCATTCACACTTGAACTTGCCAAGATTCTTCATACAATTTCTAGGGATAATTGGGGAAGCTCACTTTGTGTCCACTTCTTCTTTTAAGGACTTCATAATTTATTAAAGTTTTGTAAGTGGATCTCACATTTATCATACCATAGACAAACTTGTGCTTAGAAGAATACTCATGATCAAATTCATTTGTGAACATTGTTATCATGTAATTTAAGATCATTATGACTATGTGTGTGTGTGTGTGTGTGTGTGTGTGTGTGTGTATATATATATATATCTAATGGGGTTTTTACAGCTGTATGCACTCATGGGTGGGGCATGCCTCCACCCTTTTAGAGTGATGCCATCACGCACTCATGGGTGAGCGTGCCCGCATCGCTTTACAGTGATGCCATTGGTCGCTCCTAAACAAGGCTCTAACCTAGGTCCAAGCCTTTGGGACTTCGAGACCTTACAAACGGTACCACCAATCTATGCATTGGTGTGGGTCGGTTTTTTAAATGGGAAAAATATCCTTCTTACTAGCTAATGAAAAAATAGCCTTCTTACTAGCTAATGAAAAAATAGCCACAAAGGGCTAGATACAACCACGAAGGGCTAAATACAAACACCCCTCATTTAAGGGCTAAATACAAACACCCCTCATTTAAGGGCTAAATACAAACACCCCTCATTTAAGGGCGGTAATAAAATGATCATATGGGGAAGAGACACTTCTCCTCTGGCTAGCCGCTCTGCGAGGAGAAGACTATCTCAAACAGGGGGAAGGGGGGGGGGGACAACCACACAGGTAGTCTATAATGCCAAGTGGGGTCACCACCTCTATCTATGAGAAATGGGCTAGGCCTCCAAAGCCTCAAGAAAGCTTCCTGCCACTTCTGCATGCGGTTAGAACCTCCTTGAAGCTTCCCCACTGACTGCGGAGGGTGCACCCTGGACCCCCGCCAGGCCTCTCTCCTGCACCTCCGGGGGTAACTTCCTGTGTGCGATCTAATCTCCAAGGGACTTGGCTAGTCCTATGCTCAAGGTGCCCCATGATACATGAGGTCGGGCCCCTAACATGTGGCCACTGGGTAAATGGATCAAGGGGTTCCAAACCAAAGGCTACCGAAGCCGCTCCTCTAAGGCTACCGAAGCTATCTGCCTAAGGGCCCGGGTAAGGTGATCCCAAGCTCGAAGAAGTAAGCTAGTTAGCTCCAAATCTGTCTTCAAAAGCTGGAATAAAACCGTTGGGCCCACATCTCTGTAAAAATCCATGTGGTACTCTACGACCAAGGGCCCCCTAGACTCAAAAGCTAAAATCCGGGCCAAGAGGAAATCCTTCCAAGGCTCACCCCAAGAAGGAGTCTTCTAATGATCAGCTTGCTCAACTGGACATGGCTCTGAATAGCGGGGTCAATGAGGCCTATCCCCCCTATACTACGTGGTGGCTGAATAATCACTCTCCATGCCACCTTGGCGCTTGCTGGCCTCCCATCCCACTGTCGGCCCATAGGATGCTGTACCTGGCCAATTCATGCCCGAGAGAAGGCCAAGAAGTGATGTACCACATAGTGGCAAGAAGAACTTGGTTCACCACCACCACCACTCTACTTGCAAGGGAGAGCCTCACAGAACTCTAGTATAAAAGTTTCTTTCGAATGCTCAAAAGAAGAGAGGCGAGCTGCTGCTCTGGAGAAATGTCAATGCTAACCTGGCAACCAAGATAGTGAACTAGAGTTCCCCTTGGAATCCACTGGAAAGCCTCAACTGGACGCCAAGTCGAGGGGTGCAGAGCCTACCCAAAAATCGTGTTGGTGTGATCATTGTGACTATATTTATTTGTTAATCCATTAAAACATAACCTTGCCCATCAAAAGTACTTATTATGTCACTCATAAAACTTTACCACCTCTCTTCATCTATAAAACTTTACCACTCCTCTTCTATAACATTTCTCTCTTTCAAAAGACATTGGCATTTTCATTTTCATTTTTTTTAAATAGTGAGTTGCATATTATATATGTAGGTGTCAAGATTCACACTCACATTGACTTGAGCAAGGACCCACTGAGACAAGATTGGCATATTCTTATGGTCTCTCTAGTGCTCTATTAATGTGGTTTTGTTGATTATTCACTCAAATATGAGTGTTGCATTAATTAGTGCCTGCTAACGCTTGCACTAATTGAAATACACATAAGGTTCAAAGATTTTTAAAAAGCAATACAAAAATACTAAAAAAAGCAAGTGTTAGATGCTCCTTATCTCCTACACCACCTCCCTTGCTTGCACCAAAGGCGCCTCCTTGGTTTCCCGAGTTGTCTCCACATGGAAGCGATGCCTTAACAGAGGCCTTGAGAGTATTTTAAAACACCCTATCATATAAGAAACACAAAGGCCTTTAGAGTATGGTAAACACCCTATCATACAAGAAACATGGGCATGGAGAAAGAGACGTAGAAAGATTGTGGATGCACTTCTATGGTGCACGTGAGAGAGAAAGAGATTGACACAAAAAGAAAGAGATTGACACGTGAGAGAGAAAGAGATTGACACAAAAAGAAAGAGATTGACAGAAAAAGATGGTGGATGCACTTCTATAGTGCATGTGAGGGAGATCGAAAGAGAGAGATAAGAACAGAGAAGGAAGGAGAGAGAGCATTCTTTCGTCTTTATCGCAGCATAGAGAGGAGCGAGAGAGGGAGAGGCACAGAATGAGAGAGAAAGGGTTCCTTCGAGGGCTTCATTTCCTTGCTGTGTGCTATCCACAGGGGTAGCTCATTGCATGCGACACGATCATCATCATATCTTCCGCATCTGCATTTGTAGTTGGGACTCTTGTAAAGGCATTTTGTGGAGCAACACAAAACGATTTTGTGTGGGGGGGGGAGAGAGAGAGAGAGAGAGAGAGAGAGAGAGAGAGAGAGAGAGAGAGAGAGAGAGAGAGAGAGAGAGAGAGCCGGTCGTCTTCACTTAGAGATTTCTTTCTAAATGTATGTGTAAAAATAGCAAGAATTAAACCTTAAAAGTGTGAAGCCCAATTTTGCTTATTAATTGTAATTTGCATCAAATATAGATGCACAAATTATTGCATTTCTCTATATTTGCATCTCAAAGCCCATGACTAAATGTATCTTTAGATAAATATATATTTGCATCTCAAAGTCTTTGGTTTCTAAGTAGCAGCTAAGCTAACAGCCTGCGGCTATGGATATTCTACACCCCCCACCCAAAAAAACACACCCCATACACACACATACACGCACACGCCTGCTGCCCATGCCCATGCCCATGCCCCACCACCGTCTACAACCTTTTCATCTCTTTAGCATCTTCTACAACGCTTGCATTGTTGAGTGATTTCGCCCTCTTAATGCCAAGATCCTCCGCTGCCTGCTTTCCCTAAGCATCGTGTTGCTCTTTTACTGTGCAGGGCACTGTTGTGGTTTGGAGAAAATCCATACCATTTTCTCGATATGTGATCCTATATACACTCAAATGCATGGCTTTTGCTAGGGTTTCAAAGCCCGTGTAAAAGGAGGGTGCTCAATGTCTCTGCTCAGCATCCATCAGCAATGTTCGGCAACAGATTTTGCTCATGTAGAAAGACTGCATCATGGTTAGAGCTTTTGGTTATGGTGGAACCAATTGGATTTTGATGATATCAGGACAAGGTACCATTTTTTCTCGCTTTTTCTTTTCTATTTCTAGTACCTTCACATATTTTCCGATTTTAGTAAGCTGCAGCGTGTGACAAATCTCCATACAGATCGATTTGCCTCCTCTTTTTTGGGAAATTTCAAGTGTGTGTGTTTTGAAGATAGAAAAGACATTATTTGAGACCTTTAGAGCAAGAAAGATTTTAGCCAGTCTTCCTGGCATCAAAACACAGAGATTTGGCTTCAGGAAGAATTTCTTGCATTTTGAATCTCCTCTTATGTAAAACGTCATAAAACTTTGAACAATTTCATGCATTTCCATCATCTGATTCATTGAAAACCGTTATAATTTGAAAAACTGGTCATAATGATGCTTTGTTGAAGCTGCTGTGCAATTGGCTTTTCTATGTTGAGCATAGATGCAGACTAACTTTAGAGGCCTACGGTAGATCTTCCTCTATTACGTACTTGTAGGAAGCACCTGGACTGCCAGGTGCATGACCACAGGGTTGTGAGGTCCATACATGTATGGAAGAAAGATGGCCATGAGAGCCGTAAGGATAAGCATAAATTCCAGGAATGAAGCAAGAGCATCAGCAGCAATCAAGGCATAGCTAAGAGTGGATACGGACTGTGGATTGATCCAACGAGGCATAGCTAAGAGTGGATACGGACTGTGGATTGATACGGTTGGATCAGGAGATGGGGCTTAAGCTAAGGAGATGTACTACTATGTGAAATATTGGAGTAAAACGTTTGGTAGACTGGATCTAACTTTCAGTCCATACCTATGAAAAGTGACCTTTTCCCCTCATCTTGTCCCTTTAGCCTTGAGTTGCCAGCAGAGATAATTTCAGCAAGTTAGTCTTAGCATGTGCTAGTTATGCACACAGCTTATATCTACAATTGTCTTTTCTGTTCTGGCTGAGAGGGTACCAAACAGAGTTTGCACGGATCAGGATCAGAAATTCTACTGGGGCCAAGTTTTTGCACAAAGGTGTTGGAATTGGTTGATTGGTTGTTTACTCGTTTTTTTTTTCAGTGGTGACTTGTAGAAGGTTAGGGACACTCTAGAATAAGTGAAAATGTTTGTGGAGGAGATGAGGAGACATGGATGCGTGGAAGGCCGCTTGGTTGGCAAGCTCGAAGCCACTTATCTATGTGGTGTAATAAAAATAAACAATAAATGCAATTATGCTTTGAGCTTTGAGTCAATCTTGGCCATTAGTTTCTCATCATCCTAATATTTTTAATATGGAGTTGATTAGCTTTGATCCACCATGATTGTTGACATGGTATTAGAGCCAACTTCTTGTTGCTAGGAATGCCAATGAGATTGGTTGTGGATTTAGGGCATGGTTAGTGCCGATTAGGATTGAGATTAGCTGAGTTTTTGCTCTCTTTTATTTTCTCTTCCGTTGTGTGCTCTCTGTAGCTAGGAAGAGAGAGTCCGATTCACTTCATTGGGGAGAGAGAGAGAGAGAGAGAGAGAGAGAGAGAGAGAGAGAGAGAGAGAGAGAGAGAGAAAGTTATATTAACGTCCACGGGAGGCCGAATCCGACCTATGGGACAGATCAGGTACATCTATTTACATTCCACTCTGGGTATCGATGCCAAAGAGGCATAAAACTGAAAAAAATAACTCAAAATGAACTCTTAAGACTCTTAAGAGTTTAAATTACAATGGGTTCTATTGCATCTAGTTCGAAATTGAGGTTCAAAATAAAAATAGCTATATTTCATCCATGGATGGATTTGCTCTTGAGGGGGGTGGGGTACGGAATTCTTTAATGATTGCTTGTCCTCCTCTGTATATTGCCCATTTGTCATTCTTTCTTGCTTCTTTAACCTTATTCAGCTCTAGAGAGGTCTACAAAAGACCAAAAAGTGTTACAATGTGTCCATGAAATGAAATAATCATGGAAAAAAACATAATAAAAACCCAACTAGAGATGACAAAAAAAAACCAACCCTCTTAAGTGCTAGTGGTACAATGCTACAGTCTACAGTGATACAATGTGAGGGGATCAAAGTGGGTCCTTGACATCTATGACTGGATAGAGACTCTCCACATCAACTGCTTGTGGAGGGGCACTCCTCCATCTTGGAGGATATCACACGTGCAGAAGCTGTGTGTCTTCTTTCAGCCCTAAGCAACTGAATAGGAACCTTGATGCAAATCACCAACAAAGATAGAGAGAGAGAGAGAGAGAGAGAGAGAGAGAGAGAGAGAGCTATATTTTTAGTATATTATATAACACAAAAGATTGTGGCCTTTGGCCTTCCAAAAGACAAACCTAAAGTGTCAAAGAAAGAAAGAAGAAGAAAGATTTATTAACGTCTTCCAAAAGACCGAACTCGGCCTATGAGACAAATCAGTGTACCTGTGTGGGTTATCCTCTATCATCCCAACAAAATGAGAGAGAAGGCTCCAAAGGGATGCGCCTCTTCAAAAACAGCCCCAATCCTTGCTTTAGTAGAGTCGACTAGCAATATTTGCAACACTTTTCCCTTTTTGCCCAGAATAGGTGAGCTTGTCCAAAAATATCAACTTTTTGCTTTTCTTGGCATGTACTCCAAGTTTTAGCCTCAAAATATCAACTTTATGCTTTTCCCAAGCTTGTTGGCCAAGTTACAAGTAGGTGCCTCCTTTTGTTCACCTGTCCATGCTCAAAATATCATATGTCCAACCCGTCTTTAATAATATGTAAACACACCGACTTATAAACATTATAAGTCACTTTCATGAATGAAATCCCATGCTACTCATGTTGTGTGGCCATCTTTTAGGCCAAACTTTGCCAATTAATGCTCCAGCTTTCTTCTATGGAAAATCTCCATTCACACCCTGGCTCTGCTCAGTGTGTGAAACACTGGTCAAGACTGGTGAAGGGACCAAATGGTGACATATGAGGAGTCAGATGCTCTTTGAATGGACAAAGCCTTGCCTTTTATAGGCCCAACATATGGTTGTCGGCCTACTCACGACTTGCATAATCAGCATTCAATGAGGTGCCTTCACACATGTGAGCATCCCTTGCTGGCCGAATACTCCTTAATGTTAGAATTTTGTGCATCTCTTTGTGTGGGAACTGGCCTTTTATGGAGCACGTGTATTTTCTCATGTTTTATGAGTCGTGGGCTGATTTTTTCCAGTCGGCCAGGTTCATGATGCCAGTCAGACAGCTTCATGGCCTCCTTTATAAAGGCCTCCTCTCATCACTCTTGTATTCATCCTCAAGCTCACATTGTAGCGCCCATTTGTTGGCTATTACCATTGTTAGCCTTTTGCTAATCAATCAAGGTGATCTTGTCTGCAATCGCTCTCTCCTTGTCTCTCTTTCTCTCTCTTCCTTTGTCTACACTTCCGCTTGTGCACACTCGGACGTGGTATCGGGCGTCTAGGTACTTGGCTGCCAGCATCAACGTTTTGATCCCCTTCTCTCTCTTGCGTTTCTGGGAGCAAGTAGGTGGTTGCGTTTCTCTTTTGCAGCTGTTGTGACATGCAGGGGATGGATCGTAGTAAAACAACCTTAAGCTAAACTAAACTATACTTAATTATACTTAAGAGATAGACAATGGTGTCAATGTGGATTGACACTGTATGTGGACATGTGGTCACTGCAGATTGCTCCATTCTTCCTTCTCATTCGCTCAAAGAGCTCTTTTCTAAAGGCACTAAATTTAGACTTTCTTCAATTGACTCTTGTCTTCTTAAAGTCATAGAAAAGGGCATATCTAGTTTTGTAGTCAAGCAAGAAGAATCCCAGGAGTTCAAGGCATTTTTTCTCATTGGAAAGCTACTATTTTGAGAAAGGCCCCTGAGAAACTCACGAAATTCTGTTCAAAGAGTACTCTCTCTATTAGCAATTCTTTATTTTCTAGCGATTTAGTTGCTTTGAAGAAATTTCATAGAGATTTTGTTATTTCTGTCAGAAGTCATCTCCTGTCTTAATTAGACACCAGGGCCTCTGTTGTGGGTGTGCTTGCCTTGTATAGGTGTTTTATCATTTTTCCTCACTCCCCGTATATTTTTTCCCATTTTTCCCATTTTTCCTTGGTGTGGGTGGATGCCACATGATGGCAGGAGCCTCTGATGCTGGCCGACTGCACTCATGTGTTCCTGAAGACTGGCCGACTTGATCAGAGGAGGTCGTGGTGTTTTTCTGCTGGCCGACTGGCTTTGCCCAGTGGTGGAGGGTTGGTGGCACTTCATGCGCTGGCCGACTGCATCCATGGGGCCATATAAATAGGCCCCATGATCCCCACTTTGTATTCATTCAATTTTTCTCGAGATCTTGTGTATAGAGAAGAGTTTACACGCCTATCTCTCTGTCTTTCTTGTGTTGTCTATTTTCTTATGCAACCTAGCTAGCTCCATCCTGTACCATACTGGGGGTATAAAATGGTATACATCAATGAAGGGGGTGTCCACAGCTCCCTGAAGAACGTGCCTGGGTCTGCTCTGAAGCGAGCCAGTCGCTCCGCACCCTCTGTGAAATTGAGCTCTGATCTCTGTCATCTCTCTCTGGTATAGGCGTGGTGTCCGAAAGCCAGGTGTTCTCTGTCTCTTGTGGGCTCTGAGTGTCTCTGCTCTCTGGAGAGTAATTCACTGCTGTGAAGGGGCTGGGAGTGGGATGGATCTCTGAAAAAATATAGTAATCTGTGTCTGTCGTCCCCCCTCTGGAGCTATCTGAGCCTGTAATGATGTCTCTCTGTGACGCTGTATGTCTAGAATGAATCTCCCCAGTATGCGCTAGTCTGCTGCCTCAAAGATCTGGCGTAGGGAATGTGGCTCTCTGAATAAAATGGGATCTCTCTCTCTCATGGCTGTATATGCTCTGCATCTGCATACTCTACTAGAGGCCGAACTCGACCTATGAGACAAATCAATGTACAACTGTCAATGTCTTTTGGATGTCCAGAAAAAAAAGGACAAAATGAACATGAAATAAACTATGAAAGTACTGAGCTAGTGGGGGGGTGTGATGGATGGAGCACTACTACTAGAGGCTCAGTATGCAACCTATATGCGCAGGGTATACAAGATCTGTCTAGCTCCAACCAGTACCAAAATGGGGGTGTAATAGGAGATGGCAAGGCAAAAATACCTCGGAGCATGATCTCCGGGTGTGAGTGTAAGTGAGCTACTTGCTCCTGGATATGGTGCTAATGTCGAGCCCATATCTTTGTGATCTCCCTCTGATGTAGTCTGGGAGTCTGGTAGCCTGGTGCTCTCGGTCTCCGTTTGGCTCGGAGGTCCGCAGCGCGCTGAAGTGTAACCCCCTCTTGTGTCAGGATAGGCACTGGGATAGATCTTTGGAAGAAATCAGTGAGCTGGAGCTGTCGCCCACCTCTGCCTATGGTATGAGTCCGGTAGCAGTGTCTCTGTGGTGCTCTGTCTCTAGCAAGAACTGGCCAAATCTGCGCTGCGAATGTAAATTTAAAAGAAAATCTCTGTGAAAAAAAAAACACAAAGAGCCTCAAGCTCTCGCATCAACCAAGAATATCTCGCATAGGGCGTTGCAACATGGTACCCTATGTAGTGAGGCTGACAGGGCAAGAGAAATCCAATACCATGTATTGGGAACCCTCTTTATTCTCCTCTCTCTCTCTCTCTCTCTCTCTCTCTCTCTCCCCCTTGTTGCTTTTTCTTATTTCATCCATGACAAGATTTCATGGACATTATGTATACCTCATTTTGGTCTCATAGACCCTTTGGGTCTTTTGAAGATGTTAATCTCTCTCTCTCTCTCTCTCTCTCTCTCTCTCTCTCTCCTCTCTTCTTCCGGATGCTTCCTATTGATGTATTGTAGGGCTAGATACTTACCTTCAGTTCTTTCTTTTCTTTTCCAGACAGTGTATCAGATGTCACATGGTTGTAACTTTGGTCTCATAGGTCACTTTGGCCTTTTGAAGACGTTAATATAACATTTCATTTCATTTCATTCTCTCTCTCTCTCTCTCTCTCTCTCTCTCTCTCTCTCTCTCTCTCTCTCACTGCTAGTACACATGTTTAACATGGCCGTTTGTGAAGGTTTCCCAGACAGTTGGTCGGCACATACTATTGTACCTCCATTTAAGAGTGGTGACCCCATGATACTAGGGAACTACAGGACCATCATGATTGGCCTTTGCTTGGCCAAGATATTCGGATCTATTTTGGATCGAGAGTTGAGTAGATGGGCTGAGACACATGGACTTAGAGCACTTGGGCAGGCACGTTTCAGACGAGGTTTCACGACTTTGGATCACATATTTACCTTCAGGGCTCTCATTGAGGAGGGACGAGCACGAGGGAAGAGGATATATTGCTGCTTTGTGGACTTCCGCAAAGCCTTTGACACGGTGCCATGTGCTAGACTCATGAGGAGATTGCATGACATTGGTGTTCCCGAGGAGATGTAGTGGGGAATTTATGCATTATATGAGGCGGTGATAGACAGAGTACGGACTCCTGGAGGCATGCCGGATACAATGACTAGCACCATTGGGGTGAAGCAGGGATGCCCACTGTAACCCACCCTTTTTGGACTTTACATTGATGAGATATTTGACTACATTGACAGGATGGGGGGGCAGGGGGCCAGTCTGGCAGGGGTTTGGATACCCATACTGTTATATGCCGATGACATTGTACTTATTGCAGACTCCCTTGAGGGTTTGCAACAACATTTGGATGCTTTGCAGTTGTTTTGTGCAAATAGGGACCTCACAGTGAACCTTGGGAAGACTAAGATTATGGTCTTCAATACCACACAAGCCTGGGTGACTAGATCCGACCATCAGTTCACTTTTAGAGGTGAATCAGTGGAGTACACCAGATCATATGTGTACCTAGGAGTCACATTCAGCGGACCATAGTTCTCTATGAGGCAGGCAATAGAGGTTAGATTGGCACGTGGATATGCAGCCCTAGGGGCACTAGAGAGACAATGTGCCTACATTCAGTTTCAGGAGCCATGCACCAAACTTTGGTTGTTTGACACATTGGTCACACCTATACTCTTATATGGCTCACCCATATGGGGACCTAGCCTCTACTACACGAGGAGGGAGCCGCTTGTCACCAGGTCGGACCATAGAGATTTCTATGATGGATGGCAGGTACTAGAGAAACCAGTGGTGACTATGATCGCACGCATGATTCGGAGCAAACCATCGCTACCTCATGAGATTGTCAGAGCAGAGATAGGAGCCGCACTAGTGGTTACCGAAGCCCTGTTCGAGTCAGTGACATTTTTGCAGAGGATATGGGAGCTCCCTAGACAGAGATACCCACACCTAGCACTTATCTCTTCCAGGCAGCAGATGGCGATACATGATGTTGGTACACCTAGATGTGTACCTGGCTGAGATTACATGGCATGACGATTGATGCGCTCCCTCCATTTGATTGCAGCCTGGACTGCCCCTTCTTGGACCTTAGTTGCTCTGAACAGAATAGGGTGATCAGGATGGACATCGTGAGGCCAGATGCAGAAAGGACATGGTCCAGCCCCTCCCTACCACTAGGCACAAAGATGGCCCACTATCGGGACCATTTCTACATCTCCCCAGATGGCTCTGTGACAGTCTACATACATGGACACCCATCTCTCACATGGCATTCGCAGTGCCATTGGATAGATCCGCACTTCATCACATCAGCTGAGGGTAGAGACTGGCAGATACAAGGGGATGAAGCCAGAAGATCGCATTTGTCAGCTATGTCACCAGGAAGTGAAGTCAGAGGAGCACTACATATGCTGATATACTGTGTACTATGAGATACGAGGGAGATACTCGTGTCTCTTCCGAGAGGGTTTTGGACCATTACGACATGTGCTGGAGTTTGAGGATCAGAGGTGTTTGGGGCTTTTCTTATTGGAGCTTAGACGCCATCGAGAGGCTCTCCTACGAGCCAGGACAGCACAGCAGGATCCACCCTGCCAGCGAGCCATGACAGATTTTTTCAGACTAGGACCTCCACTACCCCCTCGGCGAGCCAGACGTCCTTCAGGAGTCGTCACCCTTGACAGAGCCATAGCACTTTGTCGAGCAAGACGCCCACACTTACCAGGACCTTGTCCACGGCTGCTTCATCACCGGTGGATTAGAGCCATCATCACCCGCCACAGGAGACGACTGCCATGCCACTTTAGTTTCTCTATCTTACAGCACCCCATGAGAGAGATACTGAGATGAGCAGATTACACCAGTGTTATGCTAGTTGTAGATGTTATACACTTTTGTTGTACCTCAGTAGGAGTATTTTCCTTTCATAGCTGTTTAGGACTGTTTTAGGACTTTTTTAGTCCTTTTTGTCTTACTTTTGATGAGACACCATCAGTTGTGTACTATGTTTTGGTCTCATAGGCACTTCGGCTATTCGCAGACGTTAATATATCTTTCTTCACTTTTTTATTTCTATATTGTTGAGCAGGTATTGTGCAAAGAGGGATGGGGAGATGTCACAGTACACTACTTCTTGGTTAGGCATATATTATGTACTCAAAGATTCATGTTGGAATTCAGCTTTAAGGACTTGTATCAAACCGAAACACGTAAGAGAATGTACCATTTTGTTTTTTTGAACAAGCTCGATGCTTATCTAACCTAGTCTAGTATTAAACTAAAAACACATTAACTTGAAAGAAATCACTTTGTAAAAGTTAGGAAACCCAAAAAATGAAGAGAAGTGGGATTAAAGAAATGTGCTTCTTTGATAGGCAGATACAAGGGTACATGAGACGACACCTATAACTCCATGTGTCACTTCATATGCCATGTTTCTAAACTCCAAAGACATTAGATTGAAGTAAGGCGTAAATCTTATGCTATCCAACAATCCCTCTCTCAATTGAATGCTTTCTTAATAAAATATTTCAAGGGTTACTTGGAAAGTTCTTAACTACTTATGAGGACACATGCCTAGCTTGAGCAAGACACAAATAGGAACACTTGTCCTACTAAAAATGATACAATGATTCCGTAAGGCATGCCCAAAATAATAAGACCTTGTATTAAGGTTGTAAAACCGTAGGTGGGCAACATTCATAGCAAAGTGCTAGGGAAAATTGATTCTTGCTGCACAACGATTTAAAGCTATGTTTGTTTCAGAAAACCTAAAAGCATGACAGACTGAGATCCAGAAGGTCAAGCTCGGGATGCTCAAATGCCCAGCTTGCTAACTATGGGACCCTTTCCATTAGTTCTATTGCTTCAATATTCTAATAATGAGAAGTTTTTAAATCCATGGATGCACAGCTCAAAGAGTGAAACTGCAGGTATTCCAACTTTGTCACATCTAGCATCTGCATGGGGAGATGACTTGGATGTCTTTTGGGGGCTTGTGTAATCGCGCAAAGTTAAAGCACGCTTCACGAGTACACTTTGTTGACAGAGTGTTGTCTGAAGTCTTTTGAGTCTGCCCCAGGTTTGGCAATCCTAGCTGAGCTTTTGTCAGTTTTCTTTGTTTTCTCAAGATGCAAGGCAATCATAAGTTACTCTTGTTCTCTCTATCTAAGTTTGGAGCTTAACTGTGGTTTATAATGTGTGTCATTGATGATTGTACAGACCTTTCAAATGTACGGGGACTCACGAGAGTTACGTTACCGTCCAGTGCGCACTCCATACGACACTCAGCGCACTCCATATGACGCTCAATCAGAAGGTGCAGCACAGAGGCATAATATGACTACAGCGTTGAAGCCACAAGCAAGTGCTATAACATCGAACTGTCAACCACAAGGGCAAGCTAGCTTGAGGTAAGTGTATGTGCTTGTTGGTTACCTTAGAGTACCTTTGGAGCTGATGAAGCTTTGCATAGCCTGGCCAAATACAAGTTAATCTATTGTTGACATTATGAAAGCTTGTTACCAGCTTGGTAATATAATGGAGTTAAATACCTATCCGCTTTCACTGAAAGGTTTTGGTCATGTGCTTTGAAGATCAATGTACTTGCTTTCTAGCATTGCATGTTTATTGTTGGCTAGTTTATTTTTTTCCAAGAAAAAGATCCTTCAATTAGTTAAAGAAAAAACAGCCACAAAGGGCTAAGTACAACCACGATGGGCTAGATACAAACTCGCCTCATGTAAGGGTGGGAAACAAGTGATCACAAGGAAAAGAGATGCTTCTCCCGGTTGACCGCTCTCTGAGGAGAAGGCTATCTCATACAGGGAGAGGGGAGGGGAACAATCACACAGGTGGTCTGTAATGCCAAATGGGGTCACCGCCTCGGGCGACAGTGCCCCAAGTGATGATCCGGGTTGATGGCCTGGTCATAGCAGAAGATGCGGAGAATCCGCCGCCAAATCTACCGAGCCTTTAGGCAATCCCAAAGGCAATGTCGCTGAGACTCTTGATGGTGGCCGCCCCACGGGCAAGCCGCTGACCGACCTCCAACTGCCAGCCAAGTACCGACCGCCAAACTCCTGTGTGCCATCAACCAAAGAAAGAGCGTGATCTTTCTAGGCCGAAAGCTGGCCCTAATCCTCTTCCAGAAATCTGAAAGGAACCGCTGTGATGGGCCTTGTGATTGCCAATGTGCTGCTGCCGGTGTGCCATCTATCTTAGTCATTTGGATCCTGCGACCTAACCGCGTTGTATATGCAAAGAAGGGGGTGTCCATAGTCTCCTCTCGATCCGCAGGATCATGCCAAGTCCACTCTCTCGGGTCCCACTGCAGCCACGTGAGAAGTCGGCACTTCCAAATCCATAGTTGCCATAGTCTCTCCCGTCGGTGTTGGATCTATGTGCCATTCCCGTGCCCGAAAACCGATCGCTTTCACCCTCTACAAGGTGCAGCCTCTGAAATCCTCTAAGGGAAGCTCTGATCTCTCTAGTCTGCCTTGGGATCCAATAGAAAAAGTGAGCAGACCATTGTCCTCATCTTCTCCGTGGACCGTCACGAGGATATCGTGTTTGGTAAACACTCGTAACTACACTGGGGCAAGGTCACCGCAAAACGTTTCACTATTGAAACGCAACGATGCTGAAACGATTTATTTTTGAACAAAACGTTTCAACACCAGGTAGGTGGACAGTGAAATGTTGGACCGAAATGATGATATAGATAAAATGTGAAGGTACTGGCCGATAGTTATAAGATGATATTAGCATATTTATCATCAGTAAACAAAGAAGACATAAACACAGAAGAGAAAAGAACAAATAGGATGAAAGAAGGAAAGAGAGAATTATAAAAGATAAAAAGCACACAAAATCACAACCTTTTTCCCACATGAAATGATATGGTTTCAATGTGCACATGAAATGTTTCAACACTGAAATGTGAAACGAGTTTCAAAGCCATTGAAACAAGTTTCATGGTGACACATGCACTGGGGGGATCGGGTCTGGAATAGGCATTAGCCACTCGTGAGGGACAGCTGAGTCAATGTTGATGTTGAGCCTATCTCAACCCCGGATCCCTGTCAAGCCTTGCCCCTACTCCTCCAGGGGTAACTGCTTGTGTGCAATCGAATCTCCAAGAGACCTAGAACAAAGGTTGCCGGAGCCGCTCCTCTGAGGCAATTGGAACTATCTGTCTGAGGGTTGGGCTGAGATGATCCCAAGCTCGAAGTAAATTGTCTGCAAATCTGGCCTCAAAAGCTGGGCTAAAACCACGGGCTCGCATCTCTGTGAAGATCCATTGGGTACTTTGCGGCCACGGGCCCCCAAGGCTCGGAGTGTGGGCTGAAATCCGGGCCAAATAAGTAATCCTTCCAGGGCTCACCATCGGGAAAGAATCCTCTCACAATCAGCTTGCCCACAAGGCATGGCTTTGAATAGCAGGATCGGTGAGGCCAAGTCCCCCCTCTCCTACGTGGCTGAATGATCACTCACCATGCCACCTTGGCCATGCTGGCCACCCATCGCTTCCGGCGCATAAGAAGTTCCGGATCAATCGCTGTACCTCGCTAATGCATGCCTGAGAAAAGGCCCAACACAAAGTGATGTACCAAATGGTGGCTAGAAGTACCTGGTTCACCACTGCCACTCTGCCTCCTAGGGAGAGCCTCGCCGAGCTCCAATATAAATGCTTCTTCCGAATACTCAGAAGAAGCGGTGCAAGCTGCTGCTCGGGAGAGAAATCAATGCCTGATGGGAGAAGAGTTAGGGTTTCATGTGGGAGACATACACAGAGAAGGAGAGAGAGAGAGAGAGAGAGAGAGAGAGAGAGAGACATATGTGGGGATAAGTCAACTCATCAAGTGTGAGTGTGTGACTCCCCTATCACACATGTATATTTTGCACTAGTACACATAGTGCACTTAGTACATTAAAAGTACTAAGTGTACTATGTACTATAACTTATGGGCTTGTATACACTACAAGGGTGGGCATAATGCCTTTACCCCAACAACCTCCCACTTAAAGGCAAAGTGCCCTTAAATGAAGGAAAAAAAAAATCAGCATGTACATGATAATATACAAGGCCATATCAAGGCTGAAACTGGCCTCATCCAATGCCCATCAAGTGTCTGCAATGAGCAAACCGCTCCGGAGGCAAACTCTTTGTCAACAGATCAGCCGGGTTGTCTTCCGTATGAATCTTAACAAGCTGAATTTGCTTGTTCTCTATCACCTCTCTGATGAAGTGATACTTCACATCCACATGCTTCGTCTTTGCATGAAAGACAGGGTTCTTTGCCAATTGGATGGCACTCTGACTGTCACAATGCAACAATGGAATATCCCCTGTATAACCCAAATCAACCACTAACCGAGATAGCCATAATGCCTCCTTGCAAGCCTCTGTGGCTGCAATATACTCGGCCTCTGTAGTAGATAAGGCAGTGCACTTCTGCATCCTGGATATCCATGACACAGCACCTCCTGTGAATGTAAACACATAACCGGTAGTAGACTTCCGGTTATCTGGATGACCGGCATAATCCGAATCCGTGTAACCATGCACTAATGCATCCTGTTTGCCAAAACAAATGCACATATCCTGTGTGCCCTTCAGGTATCTCATGACACCTTTCACTGCTTCCCAATGCTTCTTGCCAGGGTTGGCCATGTATCTAGAAACTACTCCCACTGCAAATGCAATGTCCGTCCTGGTAGCAACCATGGCATACATGAGACTGCCACAAGCTGAAGCATACGGAATCTTGGCCATATCAGCCCTGCCACTATCCGTCTGTGGGCTGTCCATAGCACTGAGTTTCACATATGGAGGCAAAGGAGTACTAGTCTTCTTCCCCCCATCCATATTGAACCTCTGCAAAACTTTGCCAATGTATTCCTTCTAAGACAAATACAACACATGCTGATTTCTGTCCCGAAGTATCCGCATACCCAAAATGTGATTTGCATCACCTAAATCCTTCATATCAAAGGTCTGATGCAGCCTCTTCTTCAAGGCATCCATCTCTTTACGAGATTTCCCGGCAATCAACATATCATTAACATACAAGATGAGGATCAATAGATTGCCATCCAAAGCTTTCTTGGTGTATAAGCAGTGATCTATGTCACTTCTCCTGAAATCTTGGGATTTCATGAATGTATCAAATTTATGATACCATTCCCTTGGTGCCTGTTTGAGCCCATAAAGACTCTTTTTCAGCTTGCATACAAGCTTCTCCTTTCCATTCATTGCATAACCCTCTGGCTGTTGCATATATATCTCCTCATGGAGATCACCGTGAAGAAAAGCAGTCTTCACATCCATCTGAATCAAATCCAGATCATCATGAGCAACCAAAGCTAATACAGCTCTAAGTGTGGTCATTTTGACCACTGGAGAGAAGATCTCATCAAAGTCCACACCATATTCCTGCTTGAAGCCCTTAGCCACTAACCTGGCTTTGTATCTTGGCTTTGCATCAGGTGCAACTTTGAGCCTGTAAACCCACTTGCATGGCAAAACCTTCTTGCCTGTAGGCAAATGCACCAACTTCCATGTTCCATTTTTGTGCAGAGAATCCATCTCTGACTTATTAGCACGCTCCCAAAGAGCCTTGTCTGCCCTCTGTAATGCCTCCTTATAACATGAGGGCTCCCCACAGTCAGTGAGCATCAAGTAGTCAACCCCTGGAACAAACCTGTCAGGGGCTCTGGAGGGTCTTGTGGACCTGCGTACCCAATGACCATCATTTGCAGGTTGCTGTCCAGCTTGCATATCACCTATTGGTGGCTCCTGTTCCATGCCATAAGGTTGAAAAATCATGCCCGGTATCTCCTCTAACTGTGGGATATTCATAGGGATATCTTCTGCCATCTCTGGCTGTCCATTTGGACCATTTTCAGCACCATTTAAGGGCTGGTTTTGCTGCTGTAATGGCTGATTTACAGCCCTTGGTTGTTGTCCATGATGTCCATCATCATCAAAGATGACTCTGCCAGGCTCCTGTTGCCTTGCAAGCTCCTTATACATGCATGTTTCATCAAAAATGACATCATTGCTGTGTATAATCTTTCTATTCACTGGATCCCAAAGTCTATACCCCATTTCACCTCTGTCACCATATCCTAGGAATATGCATTTGTGAGACTTAGGATCAAGTTTGGTGCGCATTTCCCTGCGTATGTGCACGTATGCAACGCAACCAAACACTCTCAAGTGCTTGTATGACGGAGGCTTCCCTGTCCATACTTCCTCTGGCACTTTCCCACCAAGCCTCGTGTTAGGTGACCTGTTTATAAGATGAACGGCTGTCATAACAGCTTCAGCCCAAAAACCATGAGGTAATGCAGCATGTGACAACATAGAACGGACCTTCTCCTGAATGGTCCTATTCATCCTCTCTACTGTCCCGTTTTGTGGAGGATCATAAGGCGTAGAGAGCTCCCTCTTGATGCCTTTAGCATCACAAAAGTCCTGAAACTGTTTGGACATATACTCTCCACCATTGTCGGAACGCAAAGCCTTCAGTGTTTTGCCAGTTTGATTCTCAACATGAGCAACAAACTTCTGAAACACTGAGAATGTATCACTCTTGAAACGAAGAGGATAAACCCACACCTTGCGTGTGGCATCATCAATAAAAGAGAGAAAATATTTTGCCCCTCCCAAAGAAAGCTGAGGCATCTCACATACATCTGTATGCACAAGCTCTAACTGAGCATCTTTCTGTCCAAGAGCTTTCTTGTGGGGGCACTGGAGTTGCCTGCCATATATACAATGCTCACAAAACTGAAAACTTGAGAACTTTAGAGAAGGCAAGTAACCAAAACGAGACAATTGCTCCATTTCTTTGACACTCATGTGTCCCAACCGGCTATGCCACATAGAGATTTCCGGCAGCTCGGTTGCATTTACATTAGCATGGTGACAAACACCTGCATGCATGAAATAAAGAGTGTCCACCTTAGAGCCTCTGGCAACAACCAGTGAGCCCTTACTAATCTTCCACTTTCCACGACCAAATGTGGTAACATAATCAGCATCATCAAGCTGTCCAGTAGAAAGCAGGTTCTTCTTGATCTCAGGCACATGCCTGACATCATGGAGCATAAGCTGTGAGCCATCTTAAAACACAAGCCTCACATCACCTCTGCCAAGAATCTTGCATGCACGGTTATCACCCAAATAAACTACTCCTTCATTGCCAGCAGTATACCTGGCAAACAAGTCTCTGCAACCTGTGACATGAAAGGAGGCACATGAACCAATGATCCATGAGTGCATACCATGACCATCTCCCGCAAGAAGTGAATGGGCATCAAGTGAAGACGTGAATAGGACTTCATCCTCACTGTCACCTGCATGTGACACATTGACTTCTTCAATCTTGACTCCACTTTTGCCCTTTGGCTTTGCATCTTTGGCTTCATCTTTGTCTTTGTCTTTGCCTTTGCCCTTTTCCTCTTGATCATTTTTCCATTTGTAGCATTGCTTTTTGATATGTCCCTTCTTGCCACAATAATGGCATTCTAAGTCCTTTTTGGAGCGGGACTTGCTCCTTCCCTGTTCTTGGCTTTTACCCCTTTGCTGGGATCTCCCACGTGCATTCATTGCATTGGACTTTGCAACAGAGTTGTTCTTTCTGTTCATCTCCTCTTGAAGGAGAGCACCCTCAACATCTGCATATGACAGCATAGCATTTGAATTGCTATCCTGTTCATCTCCTCTTGAAGGAGAGCACCCTCAACATCTGCATATGACAGCATAGCATTTGAATTGCTAGTGGCTGTCCTGAATGTGTCCCAACTCTCTGGCAAAGTGCATAAGAGAAAAGTGGCTTTGAACTCATCGTCCATTGCCAACTTTTGATTGATGACCTGGCTGACAACACCATTAAACTCATTTAGATGGGCTGTCATAGACGCCCCTTCCTTCATTTGAAGACCTATGAGTTTCTTCAACCAATACACTTTGCTTGAGGCACTTTGCAGGGCATACAAGTCCTGCAATCTTTGCCACATTCCCCAAGCTGTCTTCTCTTCACGTATGCTGAAAAGTAAAGTGTCTGACACAGACAACATGATGGTGGATCTTGCCAGCTCATCCATATCTTCCCATTCTTCATCAGTAAGAGAAGCGGGCATTACACCCCTTTCTTTGATGGGCTTGTGCTGCTTCTTCTGGAGCAACACATTATAGCACTGGGTTTGCCAAATGTCATAATTATGTGAGCCTTCAAGCTTCTTGATGTGAAGCAATGAAGAGCTCTCACCTGTGGTTGCCATAGCAATATGCAACCTGTCATAGTCAATGCCTGACTCCCTGCAAGATGTGCAAACACTGCACCAAAAGCACACAAAGTGCTTACAGTTGTTCTCCCAAAGTTTATCTCCCACTGCGGAAGCACGAATGCAACTCTACTCCCACTGAATGTGATAAAATCACCAAAATCTGGTTGCTGCAGATTTATGACAGCACCTTAAATGTGCTCTGTTCCCCTTCCAAAGTACTGTAGAACAGTACTAAGTGCTCACCAATGATGTACCAAACCTTTACCGGCAAGTACAGCAGCTGAAAATGAACCTTTTCCTCACTCAAATCAATGTACAGCCATGCCAAAACTTGTACAAAGTTGTACCAAATCTGTACCAGCAAGTACAGCAGCAATAAATGCTCTCCTGGCTGTCCAAATGAGTGAAAATCAGACTTTTACAGTCCCCACCACTGCATACAACAGTCCCGAACAGAAATTGGGCAAAAGCCCCTTGACTGCAAGTGGATTTCTGAGGGTTCAAGGCATAAAATTCTTGCCTGCTGCTTTGCCAAGCTCAACAAGCATAAAATCTTGAAAAGCCCCTTGATTCAAGATCAATTTCTGATCATACATGGTACATTAACGCACATGAAGGCATCCAGAGTCTTCGCAATGCTTCCCCCTGGCCACATATACATCCAATACATAAAAGCCCCTTGATTTACAGGCACATTGAGTGCTTGACAGGCATCAACACATTGCCCAAAGCATCAAATGCCAATGCCTGCATGCAAATCAACCCAATTGGCACAAAAGCCCTTTGATTTGCACTCCAATTTCTTGCAATTTTGCCCCAAATGTGAGATTGCTCACATCATACAGCATGTATGAATGCCCAATGGCACAATTACATCAAAAGGCCCAAATTTCGACATCCAATTTCCTGCAAATTGACCCGGAATGTGACCAATGTCACCTAATTTTGCCAATTTTGCTCAAAATCTGAGCAATTTGGATTTGTACCTGCTCAATTGATGAAAATTGACATGCAAATCCCAAAATTGAAGCAAATACCTCAGACAATTTCAGAACATCGAGGTAGGAAGGGCATTGCTTGCAGCTATGACGGTCAAGCGCCGAAACGGTGGTCGTAACAAGCACGGGAGGGGCCACACAAATCCCATCAGGTGCTCCAACTGCGGGTGATGCGTTCCCAAGGACAAAGCAGAGAAATGCTTTCTTGTGAGAAATATTGTTGAGCAGGCTGCGGTGCGTGATGTCCACGAAGCATGTGTCTACGATGGATAAACCCTCCCAGAGCTCTATGCGAAGATGCATTACTGTGTGTCATGTGCTATCCACGCTCATGTTGTGTGAGTGAGATTCTGCACAGCACGGAGGGTTCGTGAGCCGCCTCAGTGATTCAGGTGCAAGGAGGAGAGTGAGATCGTCTGCGCAACGTAGAAGTCGTCGCCCACGTTTGCCTCCCGGTTCTATTAGCTGGCGCCTTCTGCTTGATACTAACGCTCACGCCACTTGTCGCCTCCGTTCGAAGAGAAACCGAAGAAAAGGTGCGACTGACTGTGAAGTGTCGTGTCCGCCTGAGTATGGACACCCGCCTGCCTGCATGCGCGTATCCGCCCAGTTGCCTGCGACTGGTTCAACACCTAGTCGCTGCCCTTCTCTGGACTACAACGACCTGCTGTCTCAAGACCACACACAGTGCTCTTCTACAGTCGATTTCCAGCGATGCCACTCAGCACACGATTTTCCTCTCTACACGCTTCACAGCTCTGCTGGCTATACATAGCACTCCTCCAGGCTCTGATACCAGTTGATGGGAGAAGAATTAGGGTTTCATGTGGGAGACATACACAGAGAAGAAGAGAGAGAGAGAGAGAGAGAGAGAGAGAGAGACATATGTGGGGATAAGTCAACTCATCAAGTGTGAGTGTGTGACTCCCCTATCACACATGTATATTTTGCACTAGTACACATAGTGCACTTAGTACATTAAAAGTACTAAGTGTACTATGTACTATAACTTATGGGCTTGTACACACTACAAGGGTGGGCATAATGCCTTTACCCCAACAATGCCAGCGTGGCAACCAAGATATCGAACTGGAGTGCCCATCGGAATCCACTGAAAATCCACAACTGGCCGCCAAGTTGGGGTGGGTGCTGATCCTACCCAAAAACCACACGACTTGTGGCAGTTGATTTGTGCTCTTGATGCATGGCAGAAAACCTCGATTGCCTCCTCAAATCTCTATAGATTTCCCACATCTCCTCCAAGGAAAGCTGTTGTGTCGTCTGCAAGCTTTGCGTCCAGCAGCTCCTCCCGTGTGCTCAGGGGAAGACACAATAGCTGAAGCCCGGTCTCCTGGGCAGATGGAAAACTACTCATGGCCTCTGTGACGAATAGGAAGATGTAAGGTGCGAAAGGACAACCCTGTCTAACCGAGTGGGGAGAGAATTTATCGCCACGGGCTCCCTGAATGAGAACCTGGCTGTGTGAGGCCGAGTAAAGTCTTGAGACTCCTTGAATCGACTCCATGGGGAATTCCATCTGGCTTATAGTGCCCTCCAGAAAGCTCCAATCCACCCTATGATAGGCTTTCTCAAAGTCTAGGAGTAGCACAATGAGGTCTTGTTGCCGCATCCTCGTTGAAGCTGTCGCCTCCCTGAAGATAAAGATGTTGTCTAGAATGCTCCGATCCTGAACAAAGCCGGTCCGAGTGTCGTGGATCAAGTCTGGGAGAAAAGGTTGAAGTCGCCTTGCTGATGGCCCTAGCAAAGATCTTATAGGCTGTCCCTAGAAGAGTGATGGGTCTCCATTGCCAGATCTCCAATTCGTCACCACCCTCCTTGGAAATCAAGTGAATCAAGCCCTCTGAGAGCTTCTCTGGCATGGCACCTGTGATCATAATCTCATTGAAGGCAACACGAAGGCCACCTGCCATGAGGTCCCAATGGCGAAGAAAGAAGGATATTGGAAGGCCGTCCGCCCCCGGGCATTTGCCCCTGGGAAGTGTCATCACAGCCTCTGCCTACCCCTTAGCAATAAAAGGTGTCAATAAGAATGACCGAAGAGAAGGGGGAACCACCTCCCACGTATGCTGCTAGACCCTCTTGCGTGCTTCCACCACCTCTGGAGATACTGAGGCACCAGTGAGGAGGGATCGAAAAAAGTCCGTGGCGATGGCTCTCCCTTGGGCGGGGGGGGGGGGGGGGGGGGATCTGATCCATCCTAGCCACACAACCTGCAAATACCGTCTCTCCTCTTGTGGGGCCCGGTTATCTCAAAGAAATCCCTTGTGACTTTATCGCCTACCTGAGTTCAGAAAGGGCCCTGGCATGATACCTGTACTCCACCCCCCTCTCCTCTATGGATCTAATCTCCGTGTGAGTGGTGGCAAGCTGACTCTCGATCCACTTGCTATCCGGGGACCTCTTCTGAAGCCGTTGTAGAAAGGCAAGACGACTCCTCAAACTCCTCTCCTACTCTCGGAAACCCTCTAATCGGCTTTGAGTTGCCTCGTGCAAGAATTAGCTGATCTCCCCTAAGCCCTCATCCACAGTGTGAGCAGCAGAGCCTGAAAGAAAATCCAATCCCACCCATATCTGCTCTATCTTGCTGCAAATCTTTGGGTCTTGAATGATTCTGACCGGGATCCTTGAGCTCACTTGCCTGTCATGTCTCCAGGGGTCCTCTAAGGACAAAATAACTGTGGCATGGTCATAAAATGAAGTGCCTGGCAAAATGCCAATCATACCCCTTCAGCTGCAAGCCCACTCATCCACGTAAAATTTGTCAACTCCAGAGAGGTTGGGGCTGGTGCTCCTCCTATCCGATCTCGAGAAGCAAAGGCTCTCAAGGCTATGGCAAAACTCTGGAAGATGCCAAGGGTCATGTCCCCCCTGACTGCAAGAATCATCTCCTCCCAGGCTGAATACTTTGCTCTTGAACTGTGGCCGTGCCACTGTTAGCAGTCATCTCTTGTCTGTACACTATACCAGGGCCTCTGTTGTGGGTGTGCGCGCCTGTTTTAGTGTTTTCCCATTTTCCCCATTTTTCCTGAGGTGTGGAGGGCTGTCGGCTGTCCTCAGAAGTTGGCCGACTACAGTTCTGGTACCCGACTTGGTCAGGTGTGCTGGCTGACTTCAGGCACGTGGCTGATTGCTTCAGCTTCTGGTCGTGGGCATTCCAGGGTTGGTCGTGCTGTTGTCAGCCTATTTAAGGCTGGCCGACCAGCAGCTTGGGGCCATATAAAATGGCCCCTTGCCCCCACACTTCCCATTGTATTCCGAGATTTTCTTTCGTGTATATAACAGAGTTACACAGCTTCTCTCTCTCTCTCTCTCTCTCTCTTTCATCGTGTATATAACAGATTTGAGGTGCTGATTGTTGTTTGGGTTGTACGGGACTTGGATCAAGCGACGGACGGATCCTGCAAGCTACCTCCGCTCCAGGTTGAGGGTTGTTGGGGCGATGAGAGTGCTTGGGAGAGGCAGAAGGGGGGAGGAGGGAGGGCTCGGATGATAAGGGCGGGGTGGAGGAAATTGCGGTGGGTAAAGTCGGTGTCGAAGCAAGGATAAGAGAGGGGGGGGGGGGGGGGGGGGAGGAGGTGAGGGAGGGCGGAGGGGCGGAGGGGCGGGGGAGGGGTGCTGTTGGGAGAGATCCATTGGACAGAACACGGGGGTCGGGGGGAGAATCTCGATGAGGGATCATTCGCCATACTGGTGGGGCCAGAGGGGCCCGCTTTGGGATTGGCGAGGGTGTGTCACCAACAGGAAAATCCTGAGATAAATGCTCATAACGGTTCTCTAATAGAACCGAATCCTCCTGAGATCTTCCAGCCTCGCGTGCGTAGTGGCGACACTCGGCCCGGGTGATGTCTGGCGGCCCGGGCGCGGGCCAGCCGTTCGCCACTCGCTGG
Organism: Cibotium barometz; assembly: GCF_041138505.1. Taxonomy (NCBI): domain Eukaryota; kingdom Viridiplantae; phylum Streptophyta; class Polypodiopsida; order Cyatheales; family Cibotiaceae; genus Cibotium; species Cibotium barometz. The sequence goes on from NC_141083.1 coordinate 18,939,981, forward strand.
TAGCTGGGTCATCCGAAGTCGGGGCCTAGGGCTATGCTGCTTGAGGGCGTCTCTCTTCCTGCTCCTTGTTGAGGATCCCCATGAGAAATGGGGGGAGGAACCGCTGGAGGCGGCGTCTTGGCTTGCCGTTGAGGGCAAGCTCTGGCTAAATGGCCCATCTGCCTGCAAATGAATCATTGGCTTGGGAGGCATGAATACTCCACGCGCTACTATATGGGGTCGCCTCGGAGGCTAGGAAGAGATATACAATGCGGTACAGACTCCGACGAGGCCACACAAATAGGGAGGGATGGAATCTCGGCTGCCTGCCCAAGGGCCGAGGCAGTAGTGGGGAAGGGCCGAGGCAGTAGTGGGGGGGACTCCATCACTCTCGCAATGGCTCCACCAATCACTGGGAGAAGAGGAAGGTACTCCTTCTTAAGGCTTGGAAAACAAACTGTCACTGGGAAGCCTAGAATGCTAGCCAGTGGGTCAGATGTTGGATCGAAGCCATGCTGCCACCGTGCAAAGAAGGCTTGTGTCGTACGCAATGCAAGGGGACTTAGCTGAGCTGCATGACCCGATTTGACGCCGCTGGCGAGTAGAATTCTGCCTGGTAGTATCTGCGCCCCAGAGGGTGAATATTGGTGATCTTCGCAAGTTCGCCAATGAGGCTGGCCTGAAAGAGACCCCTGAGCTGTCCGCGCACAGGGTGGCTACCAACAATTTTGCAGACCAGGGTGGAGGCCTCAAGAGAGGCAATTGTCGTGGCGAGAACCTGAAAATCTGTTTCGGAGAAGAAAATGCAAGCAACTGCGGCCTTGGTTGGGGATGACGGAGCGGTTGCCATGGAGTCGTCGTGAGGGCGAAGGCCAGAAAAGGCTGAAACTTGTGTAGTAGAGCAAAGAACCCTTGAAGCCTGAAGAACCAACCTGCACGGGAGGGGCAGAAGGAGAGAAGCGGAGAAGATGGCGAGGGGGAAGGAAAAAGAAAAAAAAAAGGGGGGGGCGGGCGAGGCTAGGCGGAGGAGAGAGAAGGGGGGGCAAGGAAGACCGAAGGTGGGAGAAAGTTGAAACGAGGGAGAGGGGAGGGGCGAAAAGGCCCGGCCGCGCGGGGGGGGGGGTGGGAGGGAGAGAGAGAGAGAGAGAGAGAGCGCTGAAATGCCCACAGAAGGGGGCCTTTCATGAACATGCTTACATGCCGGATCATGGATTTCTGGGTGAAATCCTCATCACTGAAAGCAATATCAAACTGGGCAATAAAAGCAAGTGCCTTTGATGCATCATATTCCCCATGATGTGTGTCAAACTTCACAGATTTGTCTCCTGCTTTGAAGTCAGGAGACTTTGATGCATGTGTGTGCATCTCAACATGTTTTCCCCCATGTTTGTCCATTGGGACAGCCCTTGTGACTGGTATCATTTTTGGACCAAAAGGTGATGCATAAGGCATAGATACATGTGCCCGCCCCTCAACATGCAGTGATACATTTTCAGCCATAACTTCTCCCTCACGAGCACACTCGAAGGCATGAGTGGCATGAGAGATACGAAGAATACCTGCACCAACAAAAAATTGCAGCCCATGTTGCATGTGTTGTGCATGCATATTTTCAGCTGGCAATGGCATTTGACATACATTTTGACCACTGACATAAACATTGTATTCTTCATGGGCTACATAAGGTATTCCTGCATGGCGTGAAGTCACTGATTGTTCCTCTCCCATAGCACGGAGATTCATCCTCTTAGACATAAGTTCTTGTTCGGGCACTTGTGGGGATTCCAAGACATGTGGGATGGTTGCCTTTTCTACATATGCATCCTCGGTACGAGCCAAGTATGCACGTGCTGCATCCCTCGGTTGCATGTGCAACTCTTGAGCAATCATTGCCATTGCATGATCCATATAAGATTCAGCTTTCTTGGCCTTCAAACGGTCATGTACCAATGGATCCTCGCGGCGATAGAGATTCAATTCTTCTTGTTGTGCATGGAGAAGAGCCTGCATACGAGTAAGTTCAGCCCTCAAGACTATGGACTCTTCTTTCTGCATCTTCTTTTTGCCACGGGACGGCTGTCCCACATATTCATGTTCCCTATTGTGCACCACATGAGTTTGCGCATCCTGTAAAGCATTGGAGGCATGCATTTCATTGTCTCTGCCTCTTGTATTAGCCTCCAACATTCATTGTATGGCTGTCCATAATGTTTTAAGTGTAGAGATAGCTAGTGTTCACGGTGATCGTCTCTCATGATAGAAGTGAAAGAGAACCGTATGCTTTGATACCAAGTAACTTGGTTGAACACAATGTTAATCAATACACTTAAATACACTAAAATTTGATGACACTTGCTCAAAATACAAGAAGTAAAATTGCTGAATTCACAAGAGACACACAATGAGTCGGAATGGCCGACCCCTCCCTCAAATAAAGTATATTGATCTTGGGAGAATCAAGTACATAGTATCATGGGCATTTTTGACCAGATTTCCATACCAATGCTTATGAATACAGTATTGCAAACAAGTGGTTGTCGATGTAGACTTGCAATCCACACTACCCTCTGAAGTGCCCATGTTCCCTACCATGTGCTCTCTATTGTTCCACCAACACATGGTAGCAACAATCTGCAAGAGAGCACGTAGGACAAGAGAACACTACACAGGATATGTGATCTTGTAATCCGGTTCCTCCCTCTTGCTACTTGCTCCCATATTTAAGCATAAAAGCTTACCAATAGCAAGTAGAGTCGATGACAGCGGAAGTCTTTGCGATGGAAGTCCTTGGAGTGTTGAGATCTTTGATTTGTCGTCTTTCTTCACGACAAAAGTCTTCAAGAGATTGAAGGGAACCTTGGGAAAGCTTCCCCTATGGTTCAACTTGAGAAAGGAAGGCTGAAATTAGGGTTTTCAACAAAAAGACCAGAAATTACAGCAAAAATGAGAGCTGTTTTATTGAATTTCAATCATTGGGAGTGAGTAGGAGAGTGATTAGCACTTGGAAACACAAAACACTCTTGGAAGCTTGGAAAACACCCTAGCAAGTTAGGTATGGCTATGGAGAGCTTGGAAATGGAGAGAAATGGTGGAAAAACAGAGTTTTCAGCCTCCAAAAATCTTCATGAAGAGAAAACACGAATTTTCTCTTAATAAGTAAGTGAATTGGGGTCCAATCAGGTGAAGGGACATGGGGAGATGCCCATTTATGAGTAAAAGGGGGGGATCAGGTGTTGGACATTGAGTCTTGTCTGCCTTGGTGAGTGTGAACTTTCATGAAGAGAAAACACGAATTTTCTCTTTATAAGTAAGTGAATTGGGGTCCAATTAGGTGAAGGGACATGGGGAGATGCCCATTTATGAGTAAAAGGGGGGGATCAGGTCCTGGACATTGAGTCTTGTCCGCCTCGGGACCTCAGTGAGTGTGAACTTGGAAGCGGTCATAATTTATGAGTGACTTTTGGGCGCCTAAACTTTAATGAAGTGGGAACGCACTCACTTATAAATATTGGCTAAGTCCTCAGGGCTATTTGAGCCTAGATTGGGTAATACTTACCACGTGTTCACATGCCACACAACCATGTCAGCAGACAGTTTCACACGCATGGTTCACGGGCGGGCGTCCCCTAGCCCGGAACTACACATAGGTCATGCAGGCATGAAAACAGCATGCAATTTCATTTGCAGGCAAGCACATAAAGATGCTATGCAATGCAACATTGGTGTGGACAATCCCCGTTCATGAGACTATACCAAAATAGACGTGCTCCAGGCAAGTACACGAGGTACCAGACCCAATGGAACACCAATCCACCAAGCATTTCCGGGCATGTACACGGAGGCACAAGTCACAACGGAAAGCCAAGTCTACAGTATCACATGAGTGGCATCAATCCCCGGCATAAACAATTGCCATGGACACCAGTCCAATGTACATACATGATAAGAAAGCACGGGTGGACCAATTGGGTGGCCAAATGGTGACAGGAACTCCTAGAAATACATATGCATGTCCCAAATCTGCGAGTGTACTGCACGATGATGCAAATCTGTCAAAGTGTCCACAATGGCATACATATACTACAGCAAACCACAAATGTATACATGTGCCGTGAAAAACACGATCAGCTCACACCTGTAAATATGCTAATGTGATTGTCACCACCTGTACCAAATGCTGTAATGCCCAAAAATTGGGACAAATGCCCCAATGCCAAGCAAATGTGCCTGAAAAATTGGGAGAAATGTCCCAATGCCAACCAAATGGGCCTGTAATACCCAAAATTGCCTGCAAATAGTACCAATTTATGCAAAATAGTGCCAATTTTTGCAAAATCCCCAAATTTCTAGTGCAATTATGCACCAAATCTGCTGAAATCAATGTCAATGTTGCAATTGCAGGCTCAATGGTGAAAAGCCTCAAATTTCAATAGGCAAAATGTGCAATTTTAGGTCAGAAATTTGTAAATCCCTCAAACCTTACAGTTCTGAGATTTGGAGTTGCTTTGGGCGGGTCTGAGATGCAGGTACTATTGAGTTGTGAGGCGGCACACAGATCTGAGGCGGTACAAGGCGCAGGTACAGTCGTACGGCGGCGCAAATCTGGGCTGGATGAGCACTGTACAAGCGGCGTCAGGCAGGCAGGCGACGTTGGGGCGACGGGCGGCGACGCATACGATGCAGGTACAGGCGGCGCAGAAGCAGACAGGCGATGGCGATGGCGATGGCGATGGCGATGCAGGGGCGATAGGCGTCGACATCTACGATGCAGAGTGGCGCAGGGCAGGCGGCGGTGGCGAACGCAGATCTAGCAGCGACGGCAGCGGAGTTGCGCACAGAGCTGACAGGCGCGGCGATGGCAGCGGTGCAAGCGGCGGCGTATAGTAGCAGGTCGTGAGGAGCGTACGGACGGACTGTTGCAGCAGGTATGGGTCGCCAACAGGAGAGGAGAGAAAACACGACTGTTTTAAAAAAAATAAAAAATAAAATAAGAGTGTAAAGTGTGCAATAGGCTGAAGCACAAGGCTGAAGGGCAGTAGGTGGGTAAACCCTAACCTTAACCAGGCTCTGATACCAATGTTGGGTAGGAGGGAAGCTAGCCTGCACACACACACACACACACACAACCTCAAGCACAGAGAAACGTGAGTGTTGGAAAAGATGTACTCAATAATGGTATGAAATGAAAGTACAAGTGAGTACTAAAAGGCCTAGGGCTAAGTGCCCAACACACATAGTGTGTTCAGACGGGGAAAAAACCTGTCCCCAGTCACAGGGAAAAAGTGCCCGTGAGTAAGCTGGGTTCACACCTGAACTAGCCGGGAGTGGACATGACCAACAATTGTCACGTGTGAAAGAGCTCACTAATGCTTGGGGATGCTCTAGGTTCTTATATTGTAGGAATTTGGTTTCTTTGACCATTTTTTGGCCTCTTGTAGATTCTAGAAGTTAACGAACTTGTCTCCTTCTGTGTACCCATCTTTATGCTGTTTGTGGTCACCATAGATGAAAGGATTGTGCATAAATTTTACCAATCTTCGTAGTATTGTATTAGATGTTTCCTCGTATCCCCAGCCTATGAATGTGGATGATTATGTTGATAGTCCAAGCATGAGGGAACTCCTTGCAGAATGCAGAGTTCTTGAAGCCCTTACTTGAATCTTGGCTATGCTGTTGCTTTATGATTATTCTGCTTGAGAAGAGTAGGTAATCTGTTAAATTGCTTATGTTGCTGCTAAGTTCTCTACTTTCTACAGCCTGCAGGATTGGAAAGCACAAATCAAAGCACCAGCTCCAGATTCACGCTACAAGACTGAGGTACTCTTTCTTGTACTCACGCTACAAGACTAAGGTACTCTTTCTTGTAGTTTCCTTTTTATTCTCAATATATTAACTTTTTTATCACGAACAGAATCTGACAAAATACAAATCAGAAGGGTAATAAAAGCTCTAGTATGCTGCAGGATGTTACAGCTACAAAAGGAAACGAATTCGAGGATTACTTTCTGAAGCGTGAGTTATTGATGGGTATCTATGAGAAAGGATTTGAGAGACCATCTCCAATTCAAGAAGAAAGTATACCGATAGCTTTGACAGGAAGTGATATATTAGCAAGAGCTAAGAATGGAACTGGGAAAACTGCAGCATTTTGCATTCCAGCTATTGAGAAAACGAATCCAAGTAAAAATGTAATACAAGGTGAGTTAAAGGTTGTACTGAGTAGCAAATCTGTTGGTTTGTGTATGCTGTAATGAGTTTGTGCATCTCTATTGTTGGTTTGCTTTTAACTAACTATATTTTATAGAAAGTGGTTTGAGATTTTGTAACCAATAAATGTTGAATTATTTCATTTTGCTTCTACGTTTGATATGTGATACTTAATTCAGCGAGTTACTCATGGTCACCAGTCTCTGGCCTTCCAGCAGTTTAGCAGCGTTGCAGCTCAGACCAGCAACTTAGCAGCTTGTTTATCTCTGTAAGTGACAGCTCCAGATGCACAGCAGGGTTTAGCCAGCAATTAACTCCATACTTTTTTTAAAGATGCACTACACAACAACAGCAGCCAGGGAGTATACAACATTTTCTAGATTTTGCTCCTGCTGTAAAGCAGCTGCCCTGGAAAAATCTCAGGGAAAAGGGGAAGCAGGACCTTATCACTGTGTTGTACGGACAAGCAGACAGCTTCAAAAGCCTTGAGGATTATCACAGGGAGTGAATTGCGACCGCTTGATGCACAGCAGGGTTCAGCCAGGAGTTAACTCCGTACTTTTTTTAGATGCACTACACAACAACAGCAGCCAGGGAGTATACAATATTTTCTAAATTTTGCTCCTGCTGTAAAGCAGCTGCCCTGGAAAAATCACAGGGAAAAGGGGAATAGGGGGGGAAGGGGGCGGGGGGTGGGGCGGGGCATTGGACATTATCAGTGCGTTGTATGCACAAGCAGACAACTTTGAGAGCCTTGAGGATTATCACAGGGAATGAATTGTGACCGCTTGATATCATGATCTTATTGAGTTAAAGGAATATCTGAAATGAAGTCATAGTGATTAAATTCCATGGACTAGCAGTTGGACTATCATAGTTTTCCTATTGGCATGACAATGCCATCATCACGCTGAAGAAACTGAATAAATAGTAATTCAACAGGCTTAAATATGTCATTTTAAATGATGCATGTATTTCAGTATTTCAGCCTTTAAGGTTGATCTCTTCTCATCATCAAGGGCTGTGACGAGCATGTCATCAACATATACCCTCTTGACATAGAGGGTACTCTCAGTTGGACTATTTTACAACCCAAGGGAAATCAAGTATGCATGAATCTTCTCATACCGTGCTCTAGATGCTTGCTTGAGGCCATACAATGCCTTCCATAACTTGCACACTTTGCTCTCCTGACCCTTCTGAACAAATCCATGAGGTTGAGATACATTGACCTCATGTAAATCACTGTTCATGAATGTCATCTTGATGTCCATATGATGTACATGCCAACCATGATGTGCTGCCAATGCGATGATACACCTAATGGTAGTACCACCAGCCTTAAAGCTTGAGCTTGAAAACCCACTTTGTACCAATGGCCTTCTTGCAATAAAGCAAATCTGCCAAATACCAAGTGTCTTTCTTCAGGATTGAGTCATACTCATCCTACGTGGTACACAACCAGTGATCATTCTCCTGTGCTTCCTCAAAGGAAACAAGTTCCTCGTCATTGCATGTGCTGAAAATGAGAGTATGGTCCACATGATAACTAGATGCATAATGAGAACCTGCACGTGTCTTGCTAGACGAAGGAGCTATGATTTTACTATTATGTAGTGTGTCCGACAGCCATCTCGGCACCCTTTTGGACTCTTGAATGGATGGACCCGTTCCTCATTCACTCCATCCTTCACAACACCCTTATCAATGGGCTGATCTGTGGGCTGTAACATGTCATGATTTTCAGCCGATGGATGCTGATTTGCCGCTGTTGGGAGTTAAAGTTCAGCACACTGGTGAGCACTTGATTGCTCCATAAATGGTGAACCCAAATTGTACAAAGGTAGAAGTGAATCAAATATGTCCAATGACTGCTGTTTTTTGCATGCAAGCATGGGCTGGATTGAGTTTTCCACAAAAAAACATATGTACAATCTATTCACCAAATCGGCTTTGTGGTCATATGGTAGAGTCTATACTCCTTGCTTCCCAGAAACTGTCTTATCGTCCAGCTTAGTGGGTTGTGGCATGAGGCACGAGCATAAGCAAGATAACTAAATGTTAGGATTCAAGGCTATGTGTGTGTGTGAACACCCTTCTAGGGTGTGAACACCCTCTTATGAGAGGATAAGATGTGTGCACCATGTGTCATTGGTATTGTGTGTGTGTGTGCGAGAGAGAGAGAGAAAGAAAGAAAGAAAGAAAGAAAGCTGTATTAACGTCTACTAGAGGCTGAACTCGACCTATGAGACAAATCAATGTACAACTGTCAATGTCAATGTCCAGAAAAAAAAGGACAAAATGAACATGAAATAAACTATGAAAGTACTGAGCTAGTGGGGGGGGGGTGATGGATGGAGCAGTACTGCTAGAGGCTCAGTATGCAACCTATATGCGTAGGGTATACTAGAATGCAATGCAGATCTGTCTAGCTCCAACCAGTACCATAAAGGGGGTGTGATATGTGATACATAGGCGATGGCGAGGCAAAAAATCTCGGAGCATGATCTCTGGGGGTGAGTGTAAGTGAGCTAGCCGCTCCTGGATACGGTGCTGATGTTGAGCCCGTATCTTTGTGATCTCCCTTTGATGTAGTCTGGGAGTCTGGTAGCATAGTGCTCTCGGTCTCCGTCTAGCTCGGAGGTCCGCAGCGCGCTGAAGTGTAACCCCCTCTTGTGTTAGGGTAGGCACTGGGATAGATCTATGGGTCAAAAGATAAGGCTACTAGCCTACAAAAGCATGTACTTGTGAAGGGTTTCATCACCAGTCAATAAGTCATCTCTCTCTTGGTGTCTCTCTCTCTCTCCCTCTCTCTTGGTCCCAGCTTGAGGAGATCTTGGAGAGGCACAGAGCCACCTTCCCACACCCAGTTGATTTGTAGAACCTTCTACGGGCTACCCCCATGCTTGATATCCTTGATGACCCCCTCCGCCTACCGGGGGGTTAGCTCCAAAGGCTTTTTGATGATAATGATGCGAGTTTGGATCTTATGGCTCGGATTTGACATTCCTAGCTCATAGCTCTAGTCTTTGTTTTCTTTTGTACCATGATGAGATTAGATGGACACTGTTGTATCACTTTTGGTCTCATAGACCCATTAGGTCTTTTCAAGACGTTGAACTTCCACTGCCTCTTCCGAGCTGGGTTCGGACGACTTTCCAGGATCGTGGGCTTTCCGGGTCAGAAATGCCTGGGACTTTTTCTTCTAGAGCTCCGTAGACACAGCCTACAGGGAGTCCTTAGTGAGATCCAGATCAGCTGTACTTGCTCGAGGACCAACACAGAGAGCTCTCACCGACTTCTTCCATACCAGCACTCCGAGGGCCGATCCACCCATCATACCCAGACCAGAGGCTAGTGTAGGAGCTCGGCCGAGAGGTGTGACACTCGATAGAGCCATTGAGTTATGCAGAGGTTGACGCCCTAGACCCCATGGCCCTCGCCCACGGCCATGCCACCAGAGGAAGATCCGGGCCATCATCTCCCATCATCGTAGGACCTCGTGCCAGCTCAGTTTTACCACCTTGAGCACCATGTCACAGTGGCTCGTGAGGGATGTATTAGGGTGATATGAGAGCTCTTTGCTCATGTACCTAGATCAGATTTTAAAGTTCTAGATTTTGGTTTTTTTCTTTATTACTATTTTGTACTCAGGATGATGTACCTCATGGATATGATGTAACCTTTTGGTCTCACAGGTCATTTTGGCCTTTTGAAGATGTTAATACAACTCTCTCTCTCTCTCTCTCTCTCTCTCTCTCTCTGTGTGAGGATATTGAGGATATCCGCCATCGACCGATGAGAGACATCTTTGGATAGTGATGTGTATGATGCTTACCTTTGTTGCTGGAGTTTTCCTCCCAGATGTTATCCATTAGGAGTTCCTAGTACCGTACTTTTCCTCATAGTTGTTTCAGTTTCAGTTAGTTGTTTAGTTGTTTTTAGCTTTCCTTACACAGACATTGTATCAGATCCACCAATTGTTGTAACCTTTTTGGTCTCATAGGTCATTTTGGCCTTCTAAAGACGTTAATATATCATTTCATTTCATTTCATTTCTCTCTCTCTTTTGAAGACGTTAATACAACTCTCTCTCTCTCTCTCTCTCTCTTTTGAAGACGTTAATACAACTCTCTCTCTCTCTCTCTTGTTGGGGTAAAGGCACTATGCCCACCCTTATAGTGTGTACAAGCCCATAAGTTATAGTACATGGTACACTTAGTACTTTTAATGTACTAAGTGCACTATGTGTACTAGTGCAATATACATGTGTGATAGGGGAGTCACACACTCATATCATGAGTTGACTTATCCCCACAACTCTCTCTCTCTCTCTCCCTTGTTCTTCTCTGTGTATGTCTCCCACATGAATGAACTCTAACCCTAATTCTAATCATCCAACACAACTGGTATCAGAGCCTGAACTTCCAACAATGGTTGTGTCGAATTTGCTGTAGAGGAGAAGAAGGTGCAGGCGCTGATTTCTCTCCTGGCTTAGGTAGCAAATCAAGGCTTGTGCTGCTTGTGTTGAACGCTAGGCTGTCTGTGTAAGCAGCAAGGCGCTGGTGGCCTTAAAGTGTAACAAAGAAGCGTTGGTCGACCGCTGGCCACCAGGCGAATACATGAGCGTGGAGTTCCAGCGCACAGCAGGCGTTGAGGCGTTGGTCCAAAAAAAGCGTGTAGCGCTGGGCGTTAGACGGCGTAAGACCACCGGGCTGATAAGCGCATGCGTGGTGCAGGCTGGGGATCGTTATTCACAAGGCGACGTCAACAAGCAACGCGTGTAGCGCTACACGGCGAAGGCTACCAGGCGAAGTCGGTGGCGGGTGTCCATACTCAGGCGATGAACCAGTCGCTTGCAGGTAGTCGAGCGAACATGTCTATGAGTCAGCACACGCAGGTGAAGGCGGCGGTGAACGAACACGTGACCACGTGGTAGCGGGCGGCAGCAAGAAGCCACCAAACGAAGGAGAAGGTGGTGCTGCATCCACCCGTGGGCGTCCCAGCGGAGAGGCCTCCTCTTCCCCATCGCGTCTTAACACACAGCTTCAGCCACGCAGCCATTCAGCAACATCAGCTCCAGCACAGCACCCGTCAGTAGCTCCCAGAAGCTCCGTACAATCAGCAGCAGCATCCGACGCAGCACCAGCATCAGACGTGCCCCCCCCTTTCTCCTGCAACAACTGAAATTCAGCCTGCAGATCAAAGAAATTCAAAAAATTAAGAGGTATTTGCCTTCAATTTTGGGAATTTCTTATCAATTCAATCAATTGAGCAGGTACAGGTGTCGAATTGCTCAATTTCTGAGCAAAATTGGCAAAATTGGGTGACATTGGTCACAATCAGGATCAATTTGCAGGAAATTGGATGTCGAAATTTGGGGCTTTTGATGTAATTGTGCAATTAAGCACTCATACATGCTGTATGATGTGAGAAATCGCACATTTGGGCAAAATTGCAGCAAATTGCAGTGCAAATCAAGGGGCTTTTGTGCCGATTGTATTGATTTGCAAAATTTGCAGCAAATTGCAGTGCAAATCAAGGGGCTTTTGTGCCGATTGGATTGATTTGCATGCAGGCAATTGCATTTGATGCTGTGGAAAATGTGTTGATGCCTTACAAGCACTCAATGTGCCTGTAAATCAAGGGGCTTTCATGTATTAAATGTATATGTGGCCAGGGGGAAGCATCGTGAAGACTCTGGATGCCTTCATGTGCGTCAATGTACCATGTATGATCAGCAATTGATCTTAAATCAAGGGGTTTTTCAAGATTTTATGCTTGTTAAGCTTGGCAAAGCAGCAGGCAAGACATTTATGCCTTGAATCCTCAAAAATCAGCTTGCAGTGAAGGGGATTTTGCCCAATTTCTGTTCGGGACTGTTGTATGCAGTGTTCGGGACTGTAAAAGTCTGATTTTCACTCATTTGGACAGCCAGGAGAGCATTTATTGCTACTGTACCTGCTGGTACAGATTTGGCACAGCTTTGTGCATGTTTTGGCATGGCTGTACACTGATTTGAGTGAGAAAAAGGTTCAATTTCAGCTGCTGTACTTGCCGGTACAGGTTTGGTACATCATTTGTGAGCAATTGGTACTGTTGTACAGTACTTTGGAAGGGCAACAGAGCACATTTAAGGTGTTGTCCTAAATCTGCAGCAACCAGATTTTGGTGATTTCATCACATAAAGTGGGAGAAAAGTTGCATTTGTGCTTCCCCAGTGGGAGATAAAGCTTGGGAGAACAACTGTGAGCACTTTGTGTGCTTTTGGTGCAGTGTTTGCACATTTTGCAGGGAGTCAGGCATTGACAGGTTGCATATTGCTATGGCAACCACAGGTGAGAGCTCTTCATTGCTTCACATCAAGAAGCTTGAAGGCTCGCATAATTATGATATTTGGCAAACCCAGTGCTACAATGTGTTGCTCCAGAAAAAGCAGCACAAGCCTATCAAAGAAAGGGGTGTAAAACCCGCTTCTCTTACTGCTGAAGAGTGGGAAGATATGGATGAGCTGGCAAGATCTACTATCATGTTGTTTGTGTCAGACTCATTACTTTTCAGCATTCGTGAAGAGAAGACAGCTTGGGGAATGTGGCAGAGATTGCAGGACTTGTATGCCCAACAAAGTGCCTCAAGCAAAGTGTATTGGTTGAAGAAACTCATAGGTCTTCAGATGAAGGAAGGGGCGTCTATGACAGCCCATCTAAATGAGTTTAATGGTATTGTCAGCCAGGTCATTAATCAAAAGTTGGCAATGGACGATGAGTTCAAAGCCACTTTTCTCTTATGCACTTTGCTAGAGAGTTGGGACACATTCAGGACAGCCACTAGCAATTCGCATGCTATGCTGTCATATGCAGATGTTGAGGGTGCTCTTCTTCAAGAAGAGATGAACAGGAAAAACAACTCTGTTGGAAAGTCCAATGCAATGAATGCACGTGGGAGATCCCAGCAAAGGGGAAAAAGCCAAGAACGGGGAAGGAGCAAGTCTCGCTCCAAAAAGGATTTGGAATGCCATTATTGTGGCAAGAAGGGACACATTAAAAAGCAATGCTAAAAATGGAAAAATGATCAAAAGGAAAAGGGAAAAGGCAAAGACAGAGAAAGATGAAGCCAAAGATGTAAAGCCAAAGGGCAAAAGTGGAGTCAAGATTGAAGAAATCAATGTGTCACATGCAGGTGGCAGTGAGGATGAGGTCCTATTTACGTCTTCAAATGATGCCCATTCACTTCTTACAGGTGGTCATGGTATGCACTCATGGATCATTGATTCAGGTGCCTCCTTTCATGTCACAGGTTGCAGAGACTTGTTTGTCAGGTATACTGCTGGCAATGAAGGAGTGGTTTATTTGGGTGATAACCATGCATGCAAGATTCTTGGCAGAGGTGATGTGAGGCTTGTGTTTTCAGATGGCTCACAGCTTATGCTCCATGATGTCAGGCATGTGCCTGAGATCAAGAAGAACCTGCTTTCTACTGGATAGCTTGATGATGCTGATTATGTTACCACATTTGGTCGTGGAAAGTGGAAGATTTGTAAGGGCTCACTGGTTGTTGCCAGAGGCTCTAAGGTGGACACTCTTTATTTCATGCATGCAGGTGTTTGTCACCATGCTAATGTAAATGCAACCGAGCTGCCGGAAATCTCTATGTGGCATAGCCGGTTGGGACACATGAGTGTCAAGGGAATGGAGCAATTGTCTCGTTTGGGTTACTTGCCTTCTCTAAAGTTTTCAAGTTTTCAGTTTTGTGAGCATTGTATATATGGCAGGCAACTGCAGTGCCCCCACAAGAAAGCTCTTGGACAGAAAGATGCTCAGTTAGAGCTTGTGCATACAGATGTATGTGAGATGCCTCAGCTTTCTTTGAGAGGGGCAAAATACTGTTGCTAAAGGCATCAAGAGGGAGCTCTCTACTCCTTATGATCCTCCACAAAACGGGACAGCAGAGAGGATGAACAGGACCATTCAGGAGAAGGTCCGTTCTATGTTGTCACATGCTGCATTACCTCATGGTTTTTGGGCTGAAGCTGTTATGACAGCCGTTCACCTTATAAACAGGTCACCTAACATGAGGCTTGGTGGGAAAGTGCCAGAAGAAGTATGGACAGGGAAGCCTCCGTCATACAAGCACTTGAGAGTGTTTGGTTGCGTTGCGTACGTGCACATACGCAGGGAAATGCGCATAAACCTTGTTCCTAAGTCTCACAAATGCATATTCCTAGGATATGGTGACAGAGGTGAAATGGGGTATAGACTTTGGGATCCCGTGAATAGAAAGATTATACGCAGCAATGATGTCATTTTTGATGAAACATGCATGTATAAGGAGCCTGCAAGGCAACAGGAGCCTGGCAGAGTCATCTTTGATGATGATGGACATCATGGACAACAACCAAGGGCTGTAAATCAGCCATTACAGCAGGAAAACCAGCCCTTAAATGGTGCTGAAAATGGTCCAAATGGACAGCCAGAGATGGCAGAAGATATCCCTATGGATATACCATAGTTAGAAGAAATACCGGGCATGATATTTCAGCCTTATGGCATGGAACAGGAGCCACCAATGGGTGATATGCAGGCTGGACAGCAACCTGCAAATGATGGTCATTGGGTACGGAGGTCCACTAGACCCTCCAGAGCCCCTGACAGGTTTGTTCCAGGGGTTGACTACCTGATGCTCACTGACTGTGGGGAGCCCTCATGTTATAAGGAGGCTTTACAGAGGGCAGACAAGGCTCTTTGGGAGCGTGCCATGAAGTCAGAGATGGATTCTCTGCATAAAAATGGAACTTGGAAGTTGGTGCATTTGCCTGCAGGCAAGAAGGTTTTGCCATGCAAGTGGGTTTACAGGCTCAAAGTTGCACCAGATGCAAAGCCAAGATACAAAGCCAGGTTAGTGGCTAAGGGCTTCAAGCAGGAATATGGTGTGGACTTTGATGAGATCTTCTCTCCAGTGGTCAAAATGACCACACTTAGAGCTGTGTTGGCTTTGGTTGCGCATGATGATCTGGACTTGATTTAGATGGATGTGAAGACTGCTTTTCTTCACGGTGATCTCCATGAGGAGATATATATGCAACAGCCAGAGGGTTATGCAGTAAGTGAAAAGGAGAAGCTTGTATGTGTTGGGGTAAAGGCGTTATGCCCACCCTTATAGTGTGTACAAGCCCAATACCAGTTGATGGGAGAAGGAACCTGAATTAGGGTTTAGAGTTCATTCATGGGAGACATACACAGAGAAGCAAGGGGGAGAGAGAGAGAGAGAGTTGTGGGGATAAGTCAACTCATGAAAAGCATGAGTGTGTGACTCCCCTATCACACATGTACTAAGTGCACTATGTGTACTAGTGCAATATACATGTGTGATAGGGGAGTCACACACTCATGCTTTTCATGAGTTGACTTATCCCCACAACTCTCTCTCTCTCTCTCTCTCCCTTGCTTCTCTGTGTATGTCTCCCATGAATGAACTCTAAACCCTAATTCAGGTTCCTTCTCCCATCAACTGGTATCAGAGCCGGTGCCCGTCGAATCTCTGTGCAAGCAGGCTTGCTCGTGTGAATGTGGTGAGGCGCCTACATCAACTGGTCGTGCTGAATTCTGGTCGCCTTTTCTCTTCCCTGTCCAAAGCAAGCAGCATGTCGACCTCAAACGTGTAGAAGGCTCTAGGTGAATACACGTGCGCTTGCAGCAACGCATTGGGCGGATAAGCGCTACTAGGCGAAGGCAATAAGCGCTCAAGGCGAGTGGCGCTAGGCTGTCTGAGTGAAGCGAACAGCAGCCAGGCGGAGCGTAGTCGGGCGAACACACAACGCGTGTAGCGCAAGCGGCGAAGGCAAATAGCGTGGCTGAGGCAGCATAGCGAAGGTGACTTGTCGGCTGGCTCTCGGTCGTAGGCTGCGTCAACAATAGCGCTAGGCGAGTGAAGCGCATATCAGCCAGGCGAAGCGTGGTCGACTGCAAGTGTAGGCGCCACCCGACGCCACCTGATCCGCCTTCTGTGCTCAACCTTGCCATCAACGCAGCTGCTGCAACGTGCACCACATCACCAACCTCAACTCCATGTTTTCAGGTGGCCCAAACAGTCTCAGAAGAAAGCACCAGCATTAGAAGTGCCACCCCCCACCTGAAAAGAAGCCTGCAAGCAGCAGCATCAACAGCAAAATCGACGCTCTCCTTTCCTGCAAGAAAAATCAGAAATTTCAGAGGTATTTTTGCTTCAATTTTGCGAATTTCTTATCAATTCAAGCAATTGAGCAGGTACAGGTGCCCAAATTGCTCAATTTTGAGCAAAATTGGCAAAATTGGGTGACATTGGTCACAATCAGGATCAATTTGCAGGAAATTGGTCAAATCAGGATCAATTTGCAGGAAATTGGATGTCGAAATTTGGGGCTTTTGATGTAATTGTGCAATTAAGCACTCATACATGCTGTATGATGTGAAAAATCGCACATTTGGGCAAAATCGCAGCAAATTGCAGTGCAAATCAAGGGGCTTTTGTGCTGATTTGGTTGATTTGCATGCAGGCGATCGCATTTGATGCTGTGGATAATGTCTTGATGCTTTACAAGCACTCAATGTGCCTGTAAATCAAGGGGCTTTCATGTATTTGATGTATATGTGGCCAGGGGGAAGCATCGTGAACACTCTGGATGCCTTCATGTGCGTCAATGTACCATGCATGATCAGAAATTGATCTCAAATCAAGGGGCTTTTCAAGTTTGAATGCTCGTTGAGCTTGGCAAAGCAGCAGGCGAGACTTTTATGCCTTGAATCCTCAAAAATCAGCTTGCAGTCAAGGGGCTTTTGCCCAATTTCTGTTCGGGACTGTTTTATGCAGTGTTCGAGACTGTAAAAGTCTGATTTTCACTCATTTGGACAGCCAGGAGAGCATTTATTGCTATTGTACCTGCTGGTACAGATTTGGCACAGCTTTGTGCATGTTTTGTCATGGCTGTACACTGTTTTGAGTGATCAAAAGGTTCAAATTCAGCTGCTGAAATTGCCGATACAGGTTTGGTACATCATTGGTGAGCACTTGGTACTGCTGTACAGTACTTTGGAGAGGCAAAAGAGCACATTTAAGGTGCTGTCCAAAATCTGCAGCAACCAGATTTTGGTGTTTTCATCACAAAAAGTGGGAGAAAAGTTGCATTCTTGCTTCCGCAGTGGGAGATAAAGCTTGGGAGAACATTTGTGAGCACTTTGTGTGCTTTGGGTGCAGTGTTTGCACATCTTGGGTGCAGTGTTTGCACATTTGCAGGGAGTCAGGCATTAAAGGTTGCATATTGCTATGGCAACCACAGGTGAAAGCTCTTCATTGCTTCATATCAAGAAGCTTGAAGGCTCGCAGAATTATGATATTTGGCAAACCCAGTGCTACAATGTGTTGCTCCAGAAAAAGCAGCACAAGCCTATCAAAGAAAAAGGTGTGATGCCCGCTTCTCTTACAGCTGAAGAGTGGGAAGATATGGATGAGCTGGCAAGATCTACTATCATGTTGTCTGTGTCAGACTCATTACTTTTCAGCATTCGTGAAGAGAAGACAGCTTGGGGAATGTGGCAGAGATTGCAGGACTTGTATGCCCAACAAAGTGCCTCAAGCAAAGTGTATTGGTTGAAGAAACTCATAGGTCTTCAGATGAAGGAAGGGGCTTCTATGACAGCCCATCTCAATGAGTTTAATGGTATTGTCAGCCAAGTCATTAATCAAAAGTTGGCAATGGACGATGAGTTCAAAGCCACTTTTTTGTTATGCACTTTGCCAGAGAGTTGGGACACATTCAGGACAGCCACTAGCAATTCGAATGCTATGCTGTCATATGCAGATGTTGAGGGTGCTCTTCTTCAAGAAGAGATGAACAGGAAAAACAACTCTGTTGGAAAGTCAAATGCAATGAATGCACGTGGGAGATCCCAGCAAAGGGGGAAAAGCCAAGAAAGGGGAAGGAGCAAGTCTCGCTCCAAAAAGGATTTGGAATGCCATTATTGTGGCAAAAAGGGACACATCAAAAAGCAATGCTACAAATGGAAAAATGATCAAAAGGAAAAGGGAAAAGGCAAAGACAAAGAGAAGGATGAAGCCAAAGATGTAAAGCCAAAGGGCAAAAGTGGAGTCAAGATCGAAGAAATCAATGTGTCACATGCAGGTGGCAGTGAGGATGAGGTCCTCTTTACGTCTTCACTTGATGCCCATTCACTTCTTACAGGTGGTCATGGTATGCACTCATGGATCATTGATTCAGGTGCCTCCTTTCATGTCACAGGTTGCAGAGACTTGTTTGTCAGGTATACTGCTGGCAATGAAGGAGTTGTTTATTTGGGTGATAACCATGCATGCAAGATACTTGGCAGAGGTGATGTGAGGCTTGTATTTTCAGATGGCTCACAGCTTATGCTCCATGATGTCAGGCATGTGCCTGAGATCAAAAAGAATCTGCTTTCTACTGGACAGCTTGATGATGCTGATTATGTTACCACATTTGGTAGTGGAAAGTGGAAGATTAGTAAGGGCTCACTGGTTGTTGCCAGAGGCTCTAAGGTGGACACTCTTTATTTCATGCATGCAGGTGTTTGTCACCATGCTAATGTAAATGCAACCGAGCTACCGGAAATCTCTATGTGGCATAGCCGGTTGGGACACATGAGTGTCAAAGGAATGGAGCAATTGTCTCGTTTGGGTTACTTGCCTTCTCTAAAGTTTTCAAGTTTTCAGTTTTGTGAGCATTGTATATATGGTAGGCAACTACAGTGCCCCCACAAGAAAGCTCTTGGACAGAAAGATGCTCAGTTAGAGCTTGTGCATACAGATGTATGTGAGATGCCTCAGCTTTCTTTGGGAGGGGCAAAATATTTTGTGTCTTTTATTGATGATGCCACACGCAAGGTGTGGGTTTATCCTCTTCGTTTGAAGAGTGATACATTCTCAGTGTTTCAGAAGTTTGTTGCTCATGTTGAGAATCAAACTGGCAAAACACTGAAGGCTTTGCGTTCCGACAATGGTGGAGAGTATATGTCCAAACAGTTTCAGGACTTTTGTGATGCTAAAGGCATCAAGAGGGAGCTCTCTACTCCTTATGATCCTCCACAAAACGGGACAGCAGAGAGGATGAACAGGACCATACAGGAGAAGGTCCGTTCTATGTTGTCACATGCTGCATTACCTCATGGTTTTTGGGCTGAAGCTGTTATGACAGCCGTTCACCTTATAAACAGGTCACCTAACACGAGGCTTGGTGGGAAAGTGCCAGAAGAAGTATGGACAGGGAAGCCTCCGTCATACAAGCACTTGAGAGTGTTTGGTTGCGTTGCGTACGTGCACATACGCAGGGAAATGCGCACCAAACTTGATCCTAAGTCTCACAAATGCATATTCCTAGGATATGGTGACAGAGGTGAAATGGGGTATAGACTTTGGGATCCCATGAATAGAAAGATCATACGCAGCAATGATGTCATTTTTGATGAAACATGCATGTATAAGGAGCCTGCAAGGCAACAGGAGCCTGGCAGAGTCATCTTTGATGATGATGGACATCATGGACAACAACAAAGGGCTGTAAATCAGCCATTACAGCAGGAAAACCAGCCCTTAAATGGTGCTGAAAATGATCCAAATGGACAGCCAGATATGGCAGAAGATATCCCTATGGATATACCACAGTTAGAGGAGATACCGGGCATGATTTTTCAGCCTTATGGCATGGAACAGGAGCCACCAATGGGTGATATGCAGGCTGGACAGCAACCTGCAAATGATGGTCATTGGGTACGGAGGTCCACTAGACCCTCCAGAGCCCCTGACAGGTTTGTTCCAGGGGTTGACTATTTGATGCTTACTGACTGTGGGGAGCCCTCATGTTACAAAGAGGCTTTACAGAGGGCAGACAAAGCTCTATGGGAGCGTGCCATGAAGTCAGAGATGGATTCTCTGCACAAAAATGGAACTTGGAAGTTAGTGCCTTTGCCTGCAGGCAAGAAGGTTTTGCCATGCAAGTGGGTATACAGGCTCAAAGTTGCACCAGATGCAAAGCCAAGATACAAAGCCAGGTTAGTGGCTAAGGGTTTCAAGCAGGAATATGGTGTGGACTTTGAGGAGATCTTCTCTCCAGTGGTCAAAATGACCACACTTAGAGCTGTGTTGGCTTTGGTTGCGCATGATGATCTGGACTTGATTCAGATGGATGTGAAGACTGCTTTTCTTCACGGTGATCTCCATGAGGAGATATATATGCAGCAGCCACAGGGTTATGCAGTGAGTGGAAAGGAGAAGCTTGTATGCAAGCTGAAAAAGAGTCTTTATGGGCTCAAACAGGCACCAAGGGAATGGTATCACAAATTTGATACATTCATGAAATCTCAGAAATTCAGGAGAAGTGACATAGATCACTGCTTGTACACCAAGAAAGCTTTGGATGGCAGTCTATTGATTCTCATTTTGTATGTTGATGATATGTTGATTGCCGGGAAATCTCGTAAAGAGATGGATGCTTTGAAGAAGAGGCTGCATGAAACCTTTGATATGAAGGATTTGGGTGATGCAAATCACATCTTGGGTATGCGGATACTTCGGGACAGAAATCAGCATGTGTTGTATTTGTCTCAGAAGGAATACATTGGCAAAGTCTTGCAGAGGTTCAATATGGACGGGGGGAAGAAAGCTAGTACTCCTTTGCCTCCATATGTGAAACTCAGTGCTATGGACAGCCCACAGTCAGATAGAGACAGGGCTGATATGGCCAAGATTCCGTATGCTTCAGCTTGTGGCAGTCTCATGTATGCCATGGTTGCTACTAGGCCGGACATTGCATTTGCAGTGGGAGTGGTTTCTAGATACATGGCCAACCCTGGCAAGAAGCATTGGGAAGCAGTGAAAGGTGTCATGAGATACCTGAAGGGCACACAGGATATGTGCATTTGCTTTGGCAAACAGGATGCATTAGTGCATGGTTACACGGATTCGGATTATGCCGGTCATCCAGATAACCGGAAGTCTACTACCGGTTATGTATTTACATTCACAGGAGGTGCCGTGTCATGGATATCCAGGATGCAGAAGTGCACAGCCTTATCTACTACAGAGGCCGAGTATATTGCAGCCACAGAGGCTTGCAAGGAGGCATTATGGCTATCTCGGTTAGTGGTTGATTTGGGCTATACAGGGGATATTCCATTGTTGCATTGTGACAGTCAGAGTGCCATCCAGTTGGCAAAGAACCCTGTCTTTCATGCAAAGACGAAGCATGTGGATGTGAAGTATCACTTCATCAGAGAGGTGATAGAGAACAAGCAAATTCAGCTTGTTAAGATTCATACGGATGACAACCCGGCTGATCTGTTGACGAAGAGTTTGCCTCCGGAGCGGTTTGCTCAT
Source organism: Cibotium barometz (assembly GCF_041138505.1). Lineage (NCBI taxonomy): Eukaryota > Viridiplantae > Streptophyta > Polypodiopsida > Cyatheales > Cibotiaceae > Cibotium > Cibotium barometz. The sequence goes on from NC_141083.1 coordinate 18,961,545, forward strand.
TGCAGACACTTGATGGGCATTGGATGAGGCTAGTTTCAGCCTTGATATGGCCTTGTATATTATCATGTACATGCTGATTTTTTTCTTTTCCTTTACTTAAGGGCACTTTGCCTTTAAGTGGGAGGTTGTTGGGGTAAAGGCGTTATGCCCACCCTTATAGTGTGTACAAGCCCATAAGTTATAGTACATAGTACACTTAGTACTTTTAATGTACTAAGTGCACTATGTGTACTAGTGCAATATACATGTGTGATAGGGGAGTCACACACTCATGCTTTTCATGAGTTGACTTATCCCCACAACTCTCTCTCTCTCTCTCTCCCTTGCTTCTCTGTGTATGTCTCCCATGAATGAACTCTAAACCCTAATTCAGGTTCCTTCTCCCATCAGTATGCAAGCTGAAAAAGAGTCTTTATGGGCTCAAACAGGCACCAAGGGAATGGTATCATAAATTTGATACATTCATGAAATCCCAGAAATTCAGGAGAAGTGACATAGATCACTGCTTGTACACCAAGAAAGCTTTGGATGGCAGTCTATTGATCCTCAACTTGGATGTTGATGATATGTTGGTTGCCGGAAATCTTGTAAGGAGATGGATACCTTGAAGCAGAGACTGCATCAAACCTTTGATATGAAGGATTTGGGTGATGCAAATCACATCTTGGGTATGCGGATACTTCGGGACAGAAATCAGCATGTGTTGTATTTGTCTCAAAAGGAATACATTGGCAAAGTCTTGCAGAGGTTCAATATGGACGAGGGGAAGAAGACTAGTACTTCTTTGCCTCCATATGTGAAACTCAGTGCTATGGACAGCCCACAGTCGGATAGAGACAGGGCTGATATGGCCAAGGTTCCGTATGCTTCAGCTTGTGGCAGTCTCATGTATGCCATGGTTGCTACTAGGCCGAACATTGCATTTGCAGTGGGAGTGGTTTCTAGATACATGGCCAACCCTGGCAAGAAGCATTGGGAAGCAGTGAAAGGTGTCATGAGATACCTGAAGGGCACACAGGATATGTGCATTTGCTTTGGCAAACAGGATGCATTAGTGCATGGTTACACGGATTCGGATTATGCCGGTCATCCAGATAACCGGAAGTCTACTACCGGTTATGTGTTTACATTCACAGGAGGTGCTGTGTCATGGATATCCAGGATGCAGAAGTGCACTGCCTTATCTACTACAGAGGCCGAGTATATTGCAGCCACAGAGGCTTGCAAGGAGGCATTATGGCTATCTCGGTTAGTGGTTGATTTGGGCTATACAGGTGATATTCCATTGTTGCATTGTGACAGTCAGAGTGCCATCCAGTTGGCAAAGAACCCTGTTTTTCATGCAAAGACGAAGCATGTGGATGTGAAGTATCACTTCATCAGAGAGGTGATAGAGAACAAGCAAATTCAGCTGGTTAAGATTCATACGGATGACAACCCGGCTGATCTGTTGACAAAGAGTTTGCCTCCGGAGCGGTTTGCTCATTGCAGACACTTGATGGGCATTGGATGAGGCCAGTTTCAGCCTTGATATGGCCTTGTATATTATCATGTACATGCTGATTTTTCTTTTCCTTCATTTAAGGGCACCTTGCCTTTAAGTGGGAGGTTGTTGGGGTAAAGGCACTATGCCCACCCTTATAGTGTGTACAAGCCCATAAGTTATAGTACATGGTACACTTAGTACTTTTAATGTACTAAGTGCACTATGTGTACTAGTGCAATATACATGTGTGATAGGGGAGTCACACACTCATATCATGAGTTGACTTATCCCCACAACTCTCTCTCTCTCTCTCTCCCTTGTTCTTCTTTGTGTATGTCTCCCACATGAATGAACTCTAACCCTAATTCTAATCCTCCAACACATCTCTCTCTCTCTCTCTCTCTCTCTCTCTCTCTCTCTCTCGTGTCCATGGTCTCCAGGATGATTCGGTCTAAGGCCTCGGTACCCCATGAGATTATCCGAGCTGAGATAGGAGCACCACCGATCGTAGTAGAGGCTCTTGCCAGATCAGTGTCCTTCATTCATAGCACCTGGGAGCTTCCCTGGCACCGGTACGCACGACTTGCTTTAGAGTCCTCTCATCAGCTAGCCATGGAGGGAGACACTTCATGTTGGTATGCGTAGATAGCATCCTGGTTTGATCTCCACGGGTTCAGCTTAGACAGACTTCCACCCTTCCAGTACTCTCTAAAGGCACCCTTTCTCACCTTGACACATTCTGAGATTAGTAGAGTCATCAGACAGGACCTCATTCAGTTGGACACTAGGAGGACATGGCTAGAGCCCTCAGGGACGAAGATGGCTTTCTATAGAGACCATCTTCTCCGCACCACTGAGGATAGCTTTATACTTAGACCGAGCTACATGGATACTCATCTGTCTCATGGATTGAGGTGCGCCATTGGGCAGATCCGCACCTCTTCACATCAGTTAGAGATAGAGACAGGCAGATTTAGAGGCAGGGGACAGGATATGTCAGATATGTTGGATAGAGCCAGAGACGGAGGAGCACTACATCTGTCGCTGCACAGCATATTATGAGATTCGAGGGCGCTACCATTGCCTTTTTAGAGAGGGATTTGGACCACTGGCTAGAGTCATGGACTATTGTGATCAGCGATGCTTGGGTTTTTATCTCCTGGAGATCCGCAGGCTCAGAGAGTCCATTATGAGGAGCACCGACCGGCAGGGAGTCCACACAGAGACAGATTACTAACTTCTTTAGAGGGACTACCCGGGAGGGGACACAGCCGACAGCCCAACAGTGGGCACCCTGTGGGACTCTAGTTGAGAGAGCTATCCAGTTGGGCAGAGCCAGACGCCCGAGGGTTCGCGGATCCTTACATCAGAGACGGTGCCTACACCGGAGGATTCAGAGCATCATTGTGAGGCATCGGGCTCGTCCGACCAGGCATCTCACTAATATCCAGGCCATCGGCAGAGACCCATGCTAGAGCTCCTAGGATGATTACCACTCCAGCCATATACTGTTGTACTCACTGTCACTTTTGTACTCCCCCATATTCATGTATCCATGTATCCATGTACTTATGTACCCCATTTTGACTAGTAGCATTAGCTTCCCACTCTCCCTAGTTGCTACTTCCGGATGCTCCCTGTTGATGTATTGTAGGGCTAGATACTTACCTTCAGTCCTTTCTTTTCTTTTCCAGATAGTGTATCAGATGTCATATGGTTGTAACTTTGGTCTCATCCTTTTGAAGACGTTAATATAACATTTCATTTCATTTCATTTCTCTCTCTCCATCCGATTACCTCACGTGACATATGGCATGCATATGCCACCTCCCTTTACCACGTCCCCGGACAACCACCTCTCCCCCACCCTCCTGAGCCTCGCTCCTCCCACTCCTCCTTCCACTTGAGCATGGTGAGAGATGCTATTGACATGATGCAGAATGGGAGAGCACGGATCATGATGGGCTGATTGTTGAAGACTTCTCACATGTGAGGGATGTATTCGCTCCTTTTCTGGTTCATATGTTTAACAGGGCCCTATGCGAGGGTTTCCCTGCTAGTTGGTCTGCTAATATCATTGTGCCCATTCTAAAAGAAGGTGACCCCATGGATCCCGGTAACTACAGGACTATTATGATTGGTCACAGATGGAGCAAGATTTATGGATCAATCTTGGAGCATGAGCTCAGCAGATGGAGGGAAGAGCAGAGACTCAGAGCACCAAGGCAAGCAGGTTTCCACGGAGGGCACTCCACACCGGACCACATCTTCACATTACGGGGTATCATTTAGGAGGGGAGAGCACATGTGCACCGGATATGCTGCTGCTTTGTGGAGTTCCGCGAGGCTTTTGACATAGTCCCACGGGCCAGATTGATGAGGAGATTGCAGGACATGGGAGTACCGACAGAGATGCTTTGGAGGATCGTCACACTCTGTCTGTCATTGGTAGAGTGTGGGCCCCGGCAGGGAATCAGAGGACATACATAGCTCTATCGGGGTAAAACAAGGCTGTCACTTATCTCCCCCTCTATTTGGGCTTTACATTGATAAGGTGTCTGACTACATAGACAAACACGGAGGTCCAGGAGCACTTTTGGCAGGAATTTTGATACCCATTCTATTGTATGCAGATGAGATTGTCCTCATTTCTGGCTCACTAGAGGGGTTGCAGAGACAGTTGGATGGGTTACAGGCCTTTTGCGAGGATTAGGACCTCATCGTAAACCTTGGGAAGACCAAGGTTATGATCTTTAACACCTCCTCGCTTCAGATACGCATATCTGCACAACAGTTTACATATAGCGGGGGAGCCGATGGAGCATGTGACCTTGATATTAGTTTTACCGAACTGTGTTTCTCTATGCGGATGACAGTCGAAACCAGGTTGATGCGCGGCTATGTCGCTTGGGCTTACTTGAGAGGCAGTGCTCACAGATACAGTTTCAGGAGCTGTGGATGAAGCTCTGGCTATTTGACACTAGTCACACCCGCACTACTATATGGAGCTCCCATTTGGGGTCCTAGTTTATACCACAGGAGGAGAGAGGGGCGAGCCAACTGAGAGAGACACGGAGGATGTATATGATGGGTGGAAGCCGATGGAGAGGCCGCTAGTGATGATGATCCCACGCATGATTAGAAGTAAGCCATCAGTGCCACACGAGATTGTGCGGGTGGAGATAGGGGCTGCACTGATTGTGACAGAGGCTATTTTCTAGACAGTGACATACTGGCACAGATTATGGGAGCTCCCACCAGACAGAAAAGCGAGGCTCGCCCTTTAGTCCTCGGGACAGCTGGCACTAGACGGAGACACGCAGTGTTGGTATGCCCAGGTAAGCACTTGGTTTGGTATGCATGGCATGTAGATGGAGGCACTCCATCCCTTCCAGTATAGCATAGAGGCGCCCTCCTTTGCTCTCAGTTGCACAGAGCTGAACAGGGTCATCAGGAAGGACATCATGAGACTGGATACTCAGAGGACTTGGCACCCACCCGTCCAGCCCCTTGGGACGAAAATGGCCTTTTACAGGGACCATTTTCTTTGCCTGCTGATAGAGGACAGCTTCATCACACGCCCGCACTACATGGACACACATCTGTCATTCTGGGTGCAATGTGCGATTGGACAGATCCGCATCTCATCCCATCAGTTGAGAGTGGAGACAACCAAATATGGGCCAAGGGCAGCTGCACCGCTTTGTCACACAAAGGCTGAGACATCCCATCAGATCTGCATCTCATCCCATCAGTTGAGAGTGGAGACAACCAAATATGGGCCGAGGGCAGCTGCACCGCTTTGTCACACAGAGGCTGAGACAGAGGCCCACTATGCATGGAGATGCCCAATCTACTATGAGATTAGGGGGAGGTTTCATTGCCTCGTCCAAGGTGGATTTGGACCACTTTCGAGGATCATGGATTTCCCAGACCAAGGATGCTTGGGACTTTTCTTGCTGGAGCTTCGCAGACACAAGGAGTCCCTTTTGCGGCCTAGACTAGGAGTACCCATTAGAGGGCCAATATAGAGAGCTCTCACCGACTTCTTCCAGAACATAGTGACGAGGGCAGGTTCACCCACTACACCCGACCTTCAGGTTGATGAGGGAACTCGGCTTAGAGGAGTTACACTAGACAGAGCCATTGAGCTATGCTGAGCCCTATGCCCTCGACCTCGTGGTCCCCGCCCACGCCTGTGTCACTACAGGAGGATCAGAGCCATCATCTCCCACCACCATAGGACTTTCTCCCGCCAGCCCAACTTTACTACATTGGGTGCCATGTTGCAACGTCCTATGCGGGATATTTTAGGGTGATGAGAGAATTGGACACTGTTTTTTGGATCAGATCTGACATTTCAGCTCTTATTACTTTCTTTGATTTTTATTTTTAGTACCCATGATGATGTATTTCATGGACATGATGTAACCTTTTGGTCTCATAGGTCATTTTGGCCTTTTGTGGACGTTAATACAAATTTCTTTCTTCTCTCACTCCCAGCCCCTACACAGCAGGGAATTACTCTCCAGAGAGCAGAGACACCCAGAGCCCGTAGGAGACAGAGGACACCTGGCTGATCCACGCCTATACCAGAGAGAGATGACAGAGATCAGAGCTCAGTTTCACAGAGAGGGTGCGGAGCGACTGGCGCGCTTCAGAGCAGACCTAGGCATGTTCTTCAGGGAGCTGTGGACACCCCCTTCATTGATGTATACCATTCTATACCCCTAGTATGGTACAGGATGGAGCCAGCTAGGTTGCATATCATGATTGTATACTCCATGCATATAGCTTTGCATTCTCCTAGTAGTAGAGCTCCATCACCTCCCCCACTCATTGTACTTATTGCACACCCAGATTCAGCTTTTTTAGTTCAGTACTTTTTCATTTTGTTGGGATGACAGAGGATACCCCACACAGGTACACTGATTTGTCTCATAGGCCGAGTTCGGTCTTTTGGAAGATGTTAATAAAATCTTTCTTTCTCTCTCTCTCTCTCTCTCTCTCTCTCTCTCTCTCCTCCGCCCCCTCCCCCCCTCTCCTCCGCCCCCCCCCACAAACTATCTGATTCGACGTCCTTAGCCTCCATGTACATAGCACATTGATTGCACCTTCGGAGCTCCCACCACCGAAGATGCACTTCTACAGCGAATATTTCCTCAGGCTCACAGAGGATGGCTTCATCCAGCAGTCAGACTACCTAGGTATTCACATGTTATGTGGTTTGCGATTGGCCAGCTATGGGTATCCTCCCACGTACTCCCGCTTCAGCAAACTATTGGTTCTCCCAGGACATCTCACCTAGCCTCCTCAGAGACTACTAGAAACAACTTTGGGGCAGCTTCTGACCTCGGAAGGTCACTCTTTTCCTCTCATAAAAGCTTAGCAGTTGGCGCCATTGGTGGTCGTCCAACACAGTGCACAAGATGCAACCACCCCCAAGAGTCGGAACGCCATTGCCTTTGGGACTGTCCCAAAGTGCGGCAGGTTTGGATGAGGATTCCTCGTCTTCTCACCACCTCCCGGACTTCCTCTGGCATCATCACTCCGGGGGCAGTTGCCTGGGTGATGACTTAGGACCCGCCCTTTACTATGAGGAGACATATGACAGTCAGGCCTTCAGGATAACCCATTGCAGGATTTTCCCCACTCGCGACACTCAAACATAGCCTGGTCCCCCGTCACTTGTCAATGGTGGGAGATCATTAGCAGCATTGCGGCATGGATCAAGGCTTTATAGAACTGGGAACCCCTTAAAGCTAAGGTTTAATAATAAAACTTTTATTCTCTACAACTTTAGTAGAACACCCAAGGACTATCCTTAAACCGTAATACCTGGACCATCTTGTCCCAACCTTTCTAACTCCAACTCTACTTAACTTGATTCAATAGACTTCTCCCTCTTATGTCCAGAAGCAAATGGACTTCCTCACCATTTTAGATCATACTATGCGGGGTTCATATTACAATCTTTGACACATGGATTGGCATAAAACTCCCCACTGAAAAATATAATGATGAGTTAGTAATATTTTGAAAAGAATCAGAACGTTTTTCAGGCTTAAAGATGTAATGCTTTTGAGTTTGTACGTGTGTGTGCATGCGCACGCATGGGTGTGTGTTTTCAGTGTTCAATATAACAGTTAACTGATTTGTTTTCATTCCTTCTGACATTAATTGTTTGTGCATTTTTTGGTTGGAGTGTATTCTTTTGTTTTGTAAGATCATGTGTTACTTCTTGAAATTATTTTTTGTTGAATGCTTGCAGCCCTCCTCCTAGTCCCGACCCGGGAGCTAGCACTGCAAACATCACAAGTATGCAAAGAGTTGGCTAAGCATTTGAGCATTCAGATTATGGTTACCACAGGTGGGACGAGCTTGAAGGATGACATTATGAGACTTTATCAGCCTGTGCACATTCTTGTGGGGACTCCCGGAAGAGTCCTAGATCTGACCCGAAAAGGGGTTTGTAACTTGAGTGAGTGTACAATGCTAGTGATGGATGAGGTATGATAAGCTGGTAGAGCAATTGTAAAGGTGATGATTTTTTAAAATCTTTTTTCATGCTATGAAACTGTGATGATTTTTAAAAATCTTTTTTCATGCTATGAAACTGTGATTTTAAGGTAGTTTGGTGAGTTTGCCAACTTTCGATTAGAACTTTAGTGCTTACCTCTTCTTCCTATTATTCGCTTTTGTGCCTGAAAAGGGGTTTCTAACTTGAGTGAGTATACAATGCTGGTGATGGATGAGGTATGATGAGCTGCTAGAGCAATTGTAAAGGTGATGATGTTTTTTTCTTTTTGCATGCTAAGAAACTATGATTTTAAGGTAGTTTTGCTAGTTTGCCAACTTTCGATTTGAACTTTAGTGCCTACCTCTTCTTCCTATTATTCAGTTTTGTGTTTGCCCATGTGCTTGTTGGTGAGTGTGCCAAATATTGTCAGGCATTTCTCAGGCATTTGAGAAATGCCTTGTATGATAAGCTTGGTATATACAAAAAAACACAATTTTTGACCATACCAACAGTGAAATATGGAAGCTTATACCCGGCAACTCTATGATGTGCCAAATCAGCCCATACCACAGCCACACACCCCACGTCCCACTTCAGCCCTTTTTTTCAACACTACTAATGTCACTAGGGCCCTATTGAAGCCGTAAAATGGCCGGGCTAAGGATTATGAGGACCTTTGGGCAGAACATTTCGCACATGCGCACAAAATCCTTGCCCCCTTTCTTGCATAAAACTCTTCAATAGGGCCTTATGTGAAGGCTTCCCCTCCCTCTTGGACCACTTATACCATCATCCCTATCCATAAAAAAATGAGACCCGACCAATCCCAACAACTACAGGACCATTTTGATAGGCCATACATTGGCCAAGATCTATGGGGCAGTTTTGGAGCTTGAGATCAATTTTTTGGCAGAGGGACGGGACAGAGAGCCACAGGCCATGTAGACTTCAGGAGAAACTATTCTACTTCAGATCAGATCTCAACTCTCCAAGCTACCATTGAGGAAGCAATGGCATTGAAGAGAAACATGTATATATCTGTTTTGTGGATTTTCAGAAGGCCTTTGACTCTGTCCCTAGATCCTAACTTCTGGTCCGCCTCCAGGAGCTTTAGTTTCCATTGGATTTAGTACGGGGTTTAATGGATCTATATGAGGCTAAGATTGGCAGAGACCGGGCACCAGGAGGGCTCTTAGGAGACATCCAGCTATACGCTAACCGCGCTACAGAGACTTACCAGGAGATTTCGGAGCCTGTAAAAGACAGGTTAGCCAAAGCACAGGAGGCCAACAAGGACTGAAGGGATGTGAAATTCTTGGAAGGGTATTGGGTTTATCTCACGATTATAAAATAAAGATTGAAACAAGAGGCGAGCGATGGCCAAAGTTATCATCAACATCGGACCTTTTCCCGTTATGAAGAATATCAACGAGGTGTCCATGAAGTTGAAGTTGCCTTTCAATTTTGGACCATGCATGATGTCCTTCATGTTGCTTGGTTGAAGGACTATGCCGGACCTCCTCCCACAGATGTCTAACATGAACAAGAACATGATATCATCGCTCGATGAAGCCAAAGTGATGGTTCTAGATAGATCATTTTACACCGCTTCAAGCACGGCTCTAGTTGCAAAGATCGTCAAGTTCTCGCGAAATTTGGGGATCGAGGGATGCATGAGGTAGTTTGGCTTGACAAGAACTTATTTGAAGATTGTTCGGCATTATTGATGGACTATTTGGAGGCTATCCAGCTTCCGTCAAGTTAAGCAGAAGGGCATGTCATGTGCATCCCATATTTAGATGCCATGTGGCCATATTTGTACAGAAGGTGCAAGACCTAGTGGTAACTAGCCCCTTGTGAGCCCACTCCAAGACGAGTTAGTGAGGGATCCACTTTAGAGTTCATGGTCAGGTGTACAAGTCTCGTACATGGTCATGGTTAGGTGTGCATGTCCCGCACATGAAGGCAATTATTGGCATATATTACATGGTTGTAGTGCCACATTTAAACAGGGCATAACTAGGAGCACTTTTTCCCTTTGGGGTTTTCCCCCTAGCACATATGGTGTGAAAGGACATTTTTTCATTGTTGTTGTATTTTCATATTAGATATGGGTTGACTTCTCAGCTCAACACTTATTCCAATGCATTCCACACATTTGCATCTCCATCTCTCACCATCTCTGTGTGATCTGTGTGCTTCTGTGAGTAGTTGCAGCTGCCGTCTTGGGCCAACAGTGGTATCAAATAGAAGGGTCTCCCTGAAGCTTTGGCTGGATGTACTTGCGCCTTAGACGAACTCTTGCTGTGCGACGGACCTTCTCCCTGCGCGAGCTTCGCTTCGCCTGCCTCTCTTCGTTGTTGTTACCCTCGTCCAACACTGGTAGAGCTAGTGTCCAGTACTCCGCCGCCGCTTTTCTAGCCATTGCTGACCGGGTGGCTCTACTGCTGGGAAGTCCACCACCGCCCAGCCCCCGGGCAGAGCTGCAAGCATAGTGAGTGGAGCTCTGCCCATTTTATGCCTTACATGACACAGGACTGGATTTTGAGTTTTTTGTGAGTCCTTACATCGGGCAACTTCGTCAGCTGTCTCCAATCATCCATCGCCGTGCCATTCCGTGCGTTTGCCGTCTATCTTCGTGCCATTCCATCTACTTCACTGTTGGTATCGCTGTTCTGTGCCTGTGCTCTGACTGTCCCCGCGGCATGGTCTTCACCGTCCATTAGTTGCTACAATGCAAACCGTCAAGGTCAATACCTTCAAAGTGCTGCTTCTCTTTTGTTACAATTAGCGTGTCTCAAAGGTACTACTTTGATTTCTGTTTTTGGGGCTTTTGTGAATTACATGCTTCAGTGCAAAATTCCAGGTGCAGGCAGTAGTAGAGTGCAAAATTCCAGGTGTAGGGTTTAGTAAAAGTTGGGGTTTTTCTGAAATTTGTGCTTAATTGCACAATTGCAGGTACAAGGTACACAAATCTTTGAGGCTTTTGCAATTTATGTGCAATTGGCATAAAATTAAACCCAACGGTGCATTAAAATTTGGAGCTTTCTGCATTTGTGTGCAATTGGCACATCATACAGCTCATTGGTGCACAAAAATTTGGGGCTTTTCGTTCTACAGACCTTGTTTGGATGCTTGTGTAGTGAATATGCAGGGATTTGGATTGCACGTGCTGTGTCAGGACACTCCAAACATTTATTGCAACCTTGTATTTGTTTCAAAAAATTTGCTCAAGAACTTGTGATTGCTTGGCATAGCACTCCGGTGCATTGGAATTTGGGATTTTGCCTGAAGGTGCTTTTTACAGCATACTTGGTTGCAAGTGTTTGCATATCACTTAGCAGAGAGATTTCAGCATTATGGTTGGGAATACAACTGATATATTCGGGTTTTTGTCCCAAGAGGACAAATTGAATGGCAGTAATTACTCCTTGTGGAGTTTCATGGTCCGAAACCTTCTTGTCCAAACGTTTATATGGGGTTATGTATGAGGTGAAGATGTACACCCTACAGATATAGCACCTAACACACCTAGCCATGGTGCTCAGCAAGCTGCAACACTTGCTCCTCCCTCACAGGAGAAGAAGAGATAGGATACTCGTGATGCCCAAGCGATGGCTTTGATTGCTTTGTCAATAAAGCGATCAATTATACCGCATATCAGGTCATGCAGGACCTCACGGTCAGGTTTGGATGTACTGGAGACCATGTAGCAGGCTAAGAATGAGGCCAAAGTTGCCTTTCTTAAAAGGGAGTTGGAAAATGTGTCCATGGAAGATGGGGAAAGCGTAGCTGATCATCTTACAAAGATCCAAGATCTTCGAGAGCAATTGCTTAACATTGATGAGGTTATTCCTGAAAAGGAGCTGGTCTCCCGGACACTATTATCACTACGAGAAACTTACTTGAATTTCTACACATCGCTCACTCTGTCTATGTGGGAAAACTCGAACTAATCTTGTTTGAAGAGCTAGTTTGTTTGTTGTAGGAGCAGCAGAATCGAAGAACAAATCTTCCGTCATGCGTGGCAGTGATGGGGCTTTTTGTTGCCCAAGGCAAGGGCAAAGGAAAAGCCAAAAGCAATGTCCAACCAAAGGCTGATTTGGGACAGCCTTCACCAAAAACTAAGAATGATGCATGCAAGTCCAAGAAGGACAAGTATCATTATTGCAAAAAAACCCGATCACTATGTAAATGAGTGTAGAAAGCGGCTTGCAAAGGAGAAGAAAAAGGAAAGCAGCATGGCTATAGATTTTTCTTCATCACCTGGAGTGAAAGATGATGCATCGGTAAATCTTGTGCAGGATGAGTGGACTTTTCTTACTTGCAGTTATGATGCATCATTAGTGTATATGTCTCTTAGTGTCAGTGAAAGACTTGACACATGGTATTTTGACAATGGTGCTTCTAAACACATAACCTTGTTTAAGAAGCTTATGGCTGCCTCCAAGGGCAAAATGGTAACATGTGTAAACAATTCTTCTTATCCCGTCAAGGGAATTGGTGAGGTGATTCTCACAATAGCAGATGGCACAAACTTATGTCTTCCAGATGTATTGTATGTGCCTAGAATTAAGAAGAATTTAATGTCAGTCTCCTCTTTTGCTAAAAGAGGATATGCAGTGAACTTTGACGGCGACAAGTGCACAGTGAGGGACCGTGAAAGTGGCTATGCATTAGTCACATCCGGCACATTGTACCATGTGTTATACCAACTTGATAGTTTTGATAGGAGAGAGCAGATGCTCATGTGGTTTCCACTCTAACTTCTACCATGCAAGAGGCTCTATTGTGGCATGCCAGGTTTGGGCATGTGAATTATGGCAGTCTGATGCTATTGCAAAGGCATCAAACGGTGCAGGACATGCCTCGTGTAGAGCTGCCACCAAAGCATGTATGTGAAGGGTGCATATTGGGTAAAAGGCACAGAAATGCATTTCCAAAAGATGGAGCAACAAGGGCTGTCCGGAAATTATACCTTGTGCACATGATGTGTGTGGTCCTATGCGGACACCATTGATTTGAAAGCATGTATACTTTGTAACCTTTATTGATGACTACTATAAATTTACTTGGGTATATCCCTTGAAGGCAAAATCTAATGTATTTGCATGTTTTCAGCATTGTGTGGCACAAGCTGAAAATCAAACAGATTGCAAAGTGGATCCTCCATACAGATTGAGGGGGAAAATACATGTCTATTGCTTTCAAAGCTTTTTTGATAGAAAAGGGCATAAAGCATCAATGCATGATGCCATACTCTCCTTAGCAAAATGTTGTTGCTCAGAGAAAGAATAGGTCATTGATGGAAATGGCTAGATACATGGTTAAAGGCAAAGGCTTGCCTCACAAATTTTGGATGGAGGCAATCTTGTGTGCTACACATGAAAGCATTGAAAGCCATAACACCATATGAGGCCTGGTATGAGAGAAAACCTAAAGTTGATCACTTCAGAGTTTTCGGATGTATTGCTTATGTACATGTACCTTGGCAATTGTGAGGTAAGCTTAATGACAAAGCTACGAAGTGCATATTTGTGGGTTACAGCAGTGGCAGTAAAGTGTGCCATCTCTTTAATCCTTCCACACGCAGGATTTTGGATAGTAGAGACGTGTTTGTTGAAAATTCAGACTAGCCATTGGCTGAATTTTTTGGACAGCAATATAAAGGCCCACATAACATGTTTGAAGGACTACTCCCATTGGGAATTGATGGCACAACAGATCAGCCATCAACTTTGCCTAATGGACAACATTAGGGTGCTCAAAATCAGTGCATGAATGAGCTCATTACACCACAAAAATGTAGAGGAAACAATCGAGGAAGAGCGAACAGCAACGGGAAGGGGCTAGAGTAGTGCCTCGTTGGCTGCTCCGTACCTTACAGGAGAGCAAGGTTTCAACTCCACTTGGAAGCAAGACACAGGCTGGTTCATGTAATGCAAGAGAACATGCATATGTTACTTGCATGAGTACTCTTTGTGATGCAGATGAGCCAGATTCATTTGAAGAGGCTCATAAGGATGAGCATTGGATGCAAGCCATGCAAAATGAGGTGGATTCTATCCACAAAAACAACAGATGGGACTTGGTAGACTTGCCTCCTGGCAAAAAGTCAATTGGGACAAAGTGGGTGTATAAGTTGAAAAGAAAGTCAGACGATACTATTGACAAGTACAAAGGCAGGCTTGTGTCCAAGGGATATGCCCAAAAAAAGGGCATTGATTATGATGAGACTTTCGCACTTACTTTTGCACCTACTTCTTGTAAAGTTGTATGGCCACAGTTAAATGTGTTGTTGCATTGGCTACCCATCATGGATGGAAAGTGCAGTAGTTGGACATTAAATCAGCTTTTCTCAATTGGAATTTGCAAGAAGTGGTTTATGTAAATCAACCCATTGGTTTTGAGATGCCTAGTCAAGAAAACAAAGTATGGAGGCTGCGAAAAGCACTTTATGGTTGATCTTTGTGAGTGTCAACAGACACCCACTACCATACTCACGGACAGTTAGAGTGCTATAGTCGTGGCACGAAACCCTATGTTTCATGCACGCACTAAGCACATCGAGATTCATTATCATTATGTCAGGGAGAGGATACATGCAAGGGAGATCACATTATCTTACTGCTCTACATAGGATAATGTTGCATATATGTTCACAAAGGCGTTGCCTCAAGAGAAGTTTGAAGCTTTTTGCAAAGCTTTGGGCTTACTCTCCTACAAAGAGTGATCTGCTACCGACCTTGTAGAGGTTCACATTGCCACTACAGGGGGGAACGAATTGGCATGTATTACATGTTTGTAGTGCCACATGTGAACAGGGCATAATTGTGGGCACTTTTTCCTTCGGGTTTTTCTCCTTGGCACATATGGTGTGAAAGGATACCTTTTCATTGTTGTATTTACATATTAGATGTGGGTTGACTTCTCAGCTCAACACATTCCAATGCAATCCACACATTTGCATCTCTATCTCTCACCATCTTTGTGTGATCTGTGTGCTATGTACTTCTTTGTGTAGCTGTAACTGCCCTCCTGGGCCAACAGCAATGCATGTCCCACACTCAAGTTTCACCCTTTGGAATGATGTAGGGGTATACCACACATTGTTAGGCTTTTAGTCAGTTGCAAGGGCACCAGAATATGCAGGTATTTGCATGAAGTGCATGGGCAAAAGAGTTACCTTTGCTGCCCTGCTTTTGGGCATGGGTTGGGGTAGCACATGGGTGCTATGGCCCATAAAACCCTACAAGAGCCTTGTCAGGCCAGTCCGTAGGGCACACAATCCCTATTGGCCAGCATTAGGCCGTGTTGGCCATCCCCATAACCACATGTGTGAAAAGGCACCTCATAATTGGTGAATATTCAGGGCATGGGTGATTGGAAATAGGCCGACAGCCTTTGTTGCAAACCGATCAGCATATATTGGTGATATATAAGCAATAGGCACCATAGGGCATAAATCATCTCATTCTCTACAAGTGCTGAAAGTCAAGGGCTGTAGACATACCAAGTGAAGGACCAAAGCAAGGTGGAAAGGTGTAGATCAAGGGATAGACTGCAGGCTGAAAGGTATCTCAGTTGCCAAGGAAGGTGCCTAAGTCGCCTCAGTACAGTCCAGGTTAATTACAGCCAGAATATTGTCATCTACTCATTCAATAAAGAAAATACATCACATGGGCAGGGCCCTTCGAAGGGTATTTGGGACCCAATATTGTGTATTTGTCTTCTCTCTCTTTTGCACTCTTATCTTCTGTACATTGTGCTATTCATCCTCAAGAACCAAGGGCTGAAAGTATTTATCAAAGGATAATCCTCGCATTTTACAGAAGCACCGACCTTCCTCAATGTACTGAAGTATTTGCTTTGCTTTCTTTGATTTTTTCGATTTGGGGTCCCTCAAAGTCTGTGATTGACGTTGGGTTTTTCCAGGAATCTATGATGCCTTCCCATGCTTTAACTTTTGTTTATGCCGGTATATTGCCTGGTCTATCAATGAGGGTTTTTGGGGTTTCTTTGGTTGTTTCTTCACCGCGCTCTCATTCTAAATCTTAGTATATCGGATGGCATCATCCAATGTTTTGTTTTACTTGTTCCCAATTTGGAGCTGATATCCATCTAGCAATCCATCCACAAAGAATTCCAAAAACCATGTGAGTTGCTTGAGCGTGCAACTCTCTAAATTTCTGTAGATGTGTCAAGAGGCATATTCTTCATTTCCATAAACTTGGGTACTGTGTTGTACTTGTTCTCGGCGTGCATGAATCCTTCTTGGAAAAATCTACCCACGTCGTGGGATTCACTTGTAACTCATTCCACACCAGGTAAGGGCTTTTACAATCAGGAACCTGTGTACCATCCATATGTTTTTATCCTCAGGGAAAAACTTACAGTGTGTACCCCGCTTTTGGAGCCAGGAGTCTAGTGTCTCTTGAGTCCTATGCTTTTTTTTCCTCGTAGAGGGTTCCAGGAGGGTGCTACTAATGATGTCCGAGCTCCCCCTGCTATCACCAAACCTACCAATGTAGCTTGCATAACAACTATGGTGTTGGTAAGGTTCAAAATCTGCTGCTCAAGCAAGGTCGTCATTGCGTCGAAGTCTACTTTGTTGACCAAGACATCAACTGTCATGTCATCATCGTGTGGTCGTCGTCAAGATGAACATTCTCGTCCATCACAGGATCTCTTGCCTGCTCAAAGAAAATCTTGCGTGTCAAGTGTAGAGATGAAGTGCTGCTAAATCTCGCTCTCCCACGAACTCAACTGCGAATCCCGCTCTTGGACATTTTGGACACAAAATTCAAAAGTACACAAATTAAATGCACACACATTCACATTAGGCTTGATGCATTCTCACATTTGCAATTGCACTTGTTCACACAGGTATCTTGGCATAGTCAAAGTGCCAATGGTTACGTGGTATGCACATCCATTTATACTTGTCTCTTGGCTTTTGCACACACATGCATATCACTGCAAATCACTTGCACATGTTCACATCCACATATCGGCAATCTCTCTAGCTGTTCCACAAATGTAATAAATCCTTGATCACATACACCTTGTATTTTTTCAATGTGTTTATGTCTGCTCACGGCAGCACATCCCCTAGTTTCACACATTGCATTGGCAGATCTTTTGAAAGAAGGAATATGTGGGTGGTGCCTTTCTGTCTGCAAGTGTGCTGTCATGAGAGGGCACGTGTGTGAATCTCAAGTAAAGCATGTGGGTGGTGTGTCTCTATGCAAGTGTGGTGTTGTAAGACTATGTCCATGAGTTTTAAGCAGAGATACACACCCCTCTGGTTCTCATACGTCATCACTTTGGATAAAGGACCAATGTTCTGAGCAATGGACTTAGGTAAAGCATAGCTAGAAAAGCTTAACAGCATTCATGGGGCTGTTCAAATTTTTGTCTTCTCTGACAAGGATATGTGTTTTCTTTTTCATTACAGGCAGACAAACTTCTGTCTCCCGAGTTTCAACCACTAGTTGAGCAGCTTATTAGGTTTCTTCCTGCAAACCGGCAAATCTTACTGTTTTCAGCAACCTTCCCTGTCACTGTCAAGTACTTCAAGGAAAAGTTTCTTCAGAAGCCCTACATCATAAATTTGATGGACGAGCTGACATTGAAGGGCATCACACAATATTATGCCTTCGTGGAGGAAAGGCAAAAAGTGCATTGCCTTAACACGCTTTTCTCTAAGGTGCGTCAAGAGAGGATGTAACTGGCTTTTTGTTGATCAGAAAAATCCTCCATATCTACATCGACCTTTTTCTACAAGCTTTATTTTGTTGTTCTTGCTTTCGTTCATAAAACCTTGTCTTTTTTTTTTCAAAGAAAATTTGTTTTTTTGGTGTGGTCTGTTTCTCCCCCTTCAGCTTCAAATAAATCAGTCTATCATATTTTGCAACTCTGTAAACCGTGTGGAACTTCTGGCTAAGAAGATAACCGAACTTGGATACTCCTGCTTTTACATTCATGCAAAGATGGTGCAGTCACACCGGAACAGGGTATTTCATGACTTCAGGAATGGTGCATGTCGGAATCTTGTTTGCTCAGGTGCTTTTTTCGTTCCTTGCATGTGCTTATCTGCCCCTCTTTTTTGAGCTACATGTTGCAGGGCCTTCCTGACACTTAAAATTTTACCATCTTCTGTAGATCTTTTCACAAGGGGCATTGATGTTCAAGCTGTAAATGTGGTTATCAACTTTGATTTCCCCAAAAATTCTGAGACCTATCTTCATAGGGTAAGGTTGAATTGGTGTGTGCACTGTGACAGGCCTGTCAATGCAACTTTCTCAAGATTTTCTTTCCAGTACATACACATGCATGCGCGCACAACCACAGT
Source organism: Cibotium barometz (assembly GCF_041138505.1). Lineage (NCBI taxonomy): Eukaryota > Viridiplantae > Streptophyta > Polypodiopsida > Cyatheales > Cibotiaceae > Cibotium > Cibotium barometz. Next base: position 18,979,905 of record NC_141083.1, read on the forward strand.
CACATGCGTCACATGCCGGGTCTCTCAGTCACTGCCTATTTCAATTTTTTTCCTTTGCAGGTTGGACGCTCAGGGAGATTTGGGCATCTTGGGTTGGCTGTAAATCTCATCACCTATGAAGATCGCTTCAATTTGTAAGACCCAGTACAACAAGCTCATGTAAGGAAAAAAGCTTTATTGCTGATCTTTCTCTGGTACTTGAAATTAGTGTTTGGTGTTTTTGCAGATACAAAATTGAGCAAGAATTGGGCACGGAGATCAAGACCATACCGCCTCAAATTGATCAAGCGATATATTGCCAGTGAGCTGTGATGGCTGGGGCATGAAGTACTGCTACTCTGGCTGTGAGCCTCAATGAGATAGCGCTTAAAGCTTTATGTTGCAAATGATCACTTAGAATGAAAGTTGATAACTGGTTGGAACGGTTGGTTCTTGTACATTCTGGTTTCGTATGTATGAGCTTCGATTGAAATGAGAGCGCAAATACAACTGGTGTGCTGTATAGGTGCATTAGTTTTCTTCTTTTTCATGCATGTGGGATTTCATAAGGAACATAATAGTTTTCGAACTCTCTCTCTCTCTCTCTCTCTCTCTCCGACTTTGTATCTTATGGCTCGGATTTGACATTCCCAGCTCATAGCTCTACTCTTTGTTTTCTTTTGTACCATGATGAGTTTACATGGACATTTTTGTATTACTTTTGGTCTCATACATCCACTGGGTCTCTTGAAGACGTTTAATATAACTTTCTTTCTTTTCTCTCCCCCCCCACACACACGTCTTTCTGCTTTTTACATCTACCACTTTTCCCTCTTACTATCATTATATAAACACAAGTCTTTCTGCTTTTTACGACAGAACTTCAGTTTATTTTGCTTTAAATTTTTTTCAACTTAATTATCTATACTTTAGAAGTGATGACGGGGTTGTATATTTGATTTTAGATCCACAGGCAACACTGTTGTTGTTTTGTAAATTTCAGGAATGCTGCTGACTCAAGTGTCTTTACTATGAGGACTTTTGAACCATTTACAAAGGGCTTAATACACATGATATGGGAGGTAATTTATGAGGCTGTGAGATTGGCACGATATCTGGGCACCAAAGATCTCTCAAGTGACATCAGCAGTACTATTGAGGTCAAACTAGGATGCTCTCTCTCTTGATTTGGGTTTTGAGAGAGATCGTTTGTGGATAGCTTTGGAGAGACAAGCCCACGGTTGGCTTAGACAATGGTGTCCATTTTATTGTATCGTGGACAGAGAAGCTGAGCTGCTTCTTGATGCTACATTGTAGGGTTTTTTGTTGTATGGTGTCGATTTTGTTGTATGGAGGACAGAAGCTGAGAGACTTATTGATGCTACATTGTAGAGGTTTCTTGAGTGGAGACATCTCATGGTTAATATCGGTAAAACCAAAATCATGATCTTTACCACTACCTATTGGGTGAGATCTTGTCGATCTTTTTCATATATCTCATCTTCTTTTTACCTCGGGGTGATCTTTACAGGCTCGATCTTTCCATGAGACTAGCTGCCCAGCCCCACTTGGCTTTAAGATATGCAGCTTTGGCTTGTATGGAGAGAGAATGTTTCTAGGCTATAGGAGCCCTACACCAAGTGCTAGCGTTTTGACTCTTTTGTGTATCCTATTGCGACATATGCCTTCTTTTGGTAGACCAGATTTAGGGGGAGGCTTGGAGGATGAGCGGTTGTAAGTGATTATGCTTTCATGTATAATTAGGAGTAATTCATCCAAGCTGAGTTTGGAGTAGCTCCCCTAGTCATCGTGCCCTCTTTCAAACCATCACACGCATTGGATACAAACTGTATTTTGCAGTTGGCCATTTAGCTTACTAGGAATGTAATTTTAGGTACCTGGTTTGACCCACATACCCTTCCTTTCACCATACCATGAGATTTGTGGGAGACTCCACTTTCTTTTTTAAGATGGATTTGATTCTCTCTCGTAGGTTATGCAGTTTGAGGATAAGAGATACCTAGGTATACACCTACTAGAGCTCTATCGCCATTGAGAGGCCTTGCTTAGACAACACCATCGAGTTGGAGGCAGCAAGATGCCTCTTAGACTTTAATCGGAGACCTCTTTGGATTACATTGATCGATGGTCACTATTTACCCTTGTTAGAGAAAGCACGATTTGATTAAAATTTTATGCGAAGGATATGTTTTGTTATCTTGTTTGTGGTTATGGTGACTTATATGGATTTGGTAATTTTTTATGGTTCCAATACCTTGTGATATTAGCCTATTTGTGAGATTTTTAACTAGGGTTGTAAAATCAACAAGGCAATTATGCTGCATTTTCTTGAAGCTTCAACTTGCACTCGATTAGAGGGGCTTATGAAGAGACTCAAGGCGATTGGGAAAGCAGGATTGGTTGATATTTTTGGCATACGAAAGCCAAGGAAGGCCTGTTGCAAAAACTGGATCATTTTAAGCAACAAGGGAGCATGTTTAGAGTCATCATGGGCCACAAGTGTAAGGACCTCTTGAGTAGATATGTGTAAGGTTCTTTTAGACATTTTCAAGAGGTAGGTGGTATAGAAATTGCCTTGATTGGGTTAGAACATTAAAAATGAGGAAGCTAAAGGCCAAGGTATTGGCAAAGGATTCAAGGTCTTATGAAGATGCCTTTAATATTGCCATAAAGAGTGAAGCTTTGGCCAATGTGAAAATGGAAATTGGCTAGTAGAGAGCAACTTCCAACCTAAAGTTTAAAGGAAGAGGATGCTAAATTTGATAGATTGACCTTTGAACTTATTGACCTACAACTCCAAATGATAAAAGGAAGGGAGTAGAGAAACACTTGTCTAAATTTAGGTAAGATTCCAAGAGGTCTTGTTAACGTGGTTTGCTTCACTTGCTAGGTTAGGGGACGCATGAGGCTAAACTACCCACATCCAAAGGCAAGGAAAAAGGGTGATTAGGAGCAAATACCAATGGTTTCCATTCTTTTGGACCTTATGGATGAAAATGAAGAGAAGGCAAACGATTCCATCATGGCAAAAAGAAAAAGAAAAGAGAAAGAGAAGGTTGAAGATGCTTCATCAAAAGCAAAGATAGATGGAGGGACTAGCGGACCCCAAGGGTGAAAAAGGTGAAGAGAAAAATTTTGCAAGAGGAATTTGCATTGGGATAGGGAGGTCTAGTGGTTGATTTAAAGAGACCCAAATGATAAATGTAACCTTTGGGGAGCTCATAGTCTTGTCCCCAATGATTCAAAGTAAATGGATAAAGGTGGTGAAATCATTTATTGAAGAACAATGGTAAACATGCCAAGGATGGGATTCATACGATAGATATAGAGTTATTATGTGATAAGGCCGTAGTGGGAGTCTATTTGACTTATTTAATGTACTTCATGATTATCTGCTTTATAGAGCACTTAAATATACATAAAAGCATAAAAAGCACATGGGAAGAAGCATGTAGAAACAGAGGAACTGAGAATCACAATCTTATTCTGATAATTTTGTCTACGTTCCTCAAGATCCTTCCTTCTCTTCTCCCCCATCATTAACATCTCTTAGATTCCCAACTAACACAAATAACATGTAACTTTGCTTATGATTGCCAAAAACAAAGTGAGCAAAAAATATAAACCAAAAAAGCTCACAAATTATAAAAATGCAATCACTTGCAAAAAACCCCACCACCCCCACCCCATTAGGAATTCTTGCTAATCTCTAACATTTTCATTTACTAACTAGCCCTTCTTATTCCTTGTGGAGGAACAGAGACCATTGAACATCACTCAACATCAAAAACCATCAACAAAGCTTGTCACTTCTCCCCACACAAAGGTCTTCAACGCAATCACGAGGACATGATCGGCATCAGGAAGGGAGGAATGTTAACCCATTCCTAGGGTTAACAAGAGCTACTACCATTATCTTACATCAAGGAGTCAAGGTAGATACACCAAAAGGTCATACAATCAAGATATGAAGCAATGGTGTCCAAATCTACAATTTGGATGGGCACCTGTAATGGTCCAACGCATGGAATACTTATACTTCAAGAGCATGTGGTAGTTAGTTAGGATGAAGTCCCAAGTGATATACTTCATTGATATATTATGAGAGTAGTCATTGTAATAGCATTAGGCCTCTTATGAGCCTAAAGTGCCCAACCAGCCATAGTTTAAGTGAGTGTGAACACTTATGGCCATGTATATAAGTGAATATCTCTCATAATATAGAGGACTCTCCATTATGCAATAGAGTCTTGATCTTGCTAATCCTCTTGATAATCTCTCTCTAATCTATGCTAATGAGTGTGTGTGTGAGTGAAGTGAGGTGAGAGGAGGGAAGAGTACACGTAGTGCAAGAAGGCGGCAGTGTGACAATGCTCGAGGCGCAGTGGAATTGCTTCTCAAGGAGTTGTAGAGCTTGGAGACCTCAAGGGTTTCGATCTCAGCCAATGGAAAGATCCTCGCGAACAGTTGTAGTTTACTAGGTAATCTTCTTGTTGATGTGTTCTGAGGGGGGTTTGGGTGAGCCATAACACCTAGGCAGGTCATCAATGTCCGTAACACTCTTTGAGCTCGATATCTCAGGTTATGTGACTATGCCACACACAACCTATCATCCACACTAGTGGCACATCAATCATAATCTCACCAACCATGCTAGTGGCATAAGTGCAGAAGGTATTGCGTAGGCAGGTCATGAATGTCCGTAACACTAGTTGAACTCGATATCTCAACATACTTTATATGTTCTATCACTGTCTTACAAAGGATAAGTACCCGTTTGCACCAGTAAGATGGCAAAGTGCCATACAGTAGGTTAACAAGTAGGTGAAACCATGTTAATCTCTACAGAGTGGTATTCTTTAAACATGTTGACTATATGTGAGAAACAGTTCCCTTTAGTCTATTCTTTTGGCATAAATGGAATCTTTTGTATACTCTAAAGAGCTAATAAGATCCTTTGCATTGGTGGTGAATGTAGACATTTATTTCTTCTTTCTTGAAATGGGGTGTTATGCTCACATTGTGTACATTAGTTTCCTATGCAAAAAAACACATGTAAGCTGTCAAGACATTAATTAATTATAAATGGGAATGTAAGGTAACAAATCACATAACAAAAGATCATTCATAACTAGTCATCATCATGTAAAGTATATTATGATCAAAAGTTGAAAATAGGTGAAGAGAAGATGCACTGATAGTAAACCTATTGGTAGATCCTTAAAGTTGACATATACAACAAGATAAAAAATTCATTCGACATACTTCTATGAGAAAAATTTAAAGATAGCAATTGAAATCCAACACAAAAATGTAAAATTAATGAGTGCATCACATTATTACTATGTAAAAGGTCTAAAGAACATACCTGAAAGCTATTTTGAGAGAATAAAACTCAAATAAAACAAGTTTATAACAACTATGATCTAGACGCTTTCATGTAGAAGGTCTAAAGACAGCATCCAAAGATAATGGAGATAAAATAAGTAATGTGTTGAGGCCATACTTCCATGTCAAAGGTGTGAAGTAATGTCTTTTGGCCTAAATGAAATATTTTGTGCTATAAAGAGCTAATAAGATCCTTTGCATTGGTGGTGAATGTAGACATTTATTTCTTCTTTTCTTGAAATAGGGACTTATGCTCACATTGTGTACATTAGTTCCTATGCAAAAAGACACATGTAAGATGTCAAGTCATTAATTATAAATGGGAATGTAAGGTAACAAATCACACATTAACAAAAGGTCATTCATAAGCAACCATTATCATGTAAAGCATATTATGATCAAAAGTTGAAAAAAGGTGAAGAGAAGATGTCGACCATGAACTTGCTCAAAAGGCAACTTTGATGGTCTAGATCATGGTAGATTTGAAGCTTCTCAAACTTGATGAATTTGAACAAATTTGGCTATGCATGGCATGAGTAAAGTTTGCTCACTATGGGTTAAAAGGACAAAGGGTTTAAGGGCACTTGTCATACCATATCATGCGGTCATACCACATGTTCACACACATTTCATGCAAGTTGATTAAGTAATTATTGCTCTTGATTTCTCCTTGATTGTCAAGGATAATATTTGGCATGAGGAATGATGGCCAAGTTAGATATTCAAAGCAGAAACATTTTCTAAGACGTAGGTTGGTGCAATTGCTACACAATGTGAATGTAATTTGCCTTGTGGTGCATGGTTTGTTCATAAGGTAGAGCAAAGCCTAATGGTCTATAAAAAATATAAATTTATTTGCCAAAAGAGAATGGTAAAACTTCTCAACTACATAAACTATTGCTAAGCCTTCCCTCTCTATGGTGGTATAATTCTTCTCAGGAGTGTTGAGTTATCTACTATGTAACTAATAGGAAAGTGCATGTTCTTTTCGCCAAGTTGATTTAGTATGCATCCTAGAGTGTAAGGTGATGCATTTATATGTACATGGAAGATGACATTCCACCTTGGCACTCTGAGAAATCAGAGTTGTTTTATCAAGTGCTCCTTGAGCTTGTGGAATGACTCCACACTCTTTAGTCTCCACACAAAACATACCAATAGGGTATATAGTGGTCTAGCAATTTCTACATACATGAATATGAAGCTTCTATAATACCTTGTGTAACCCATGAGTCTTTGGACTGCTTTGGGTGTTTTAAGTCTTTCAAGTTTGAATCTTTTCTTCATCTATAAAGGTTTCTTTTTTAGACACCACGTGCCTAGGATTACACTCTGTCTCACCATGAACTTGTTTGTATCATCGTCGGCACCTTCTCAACACTACCCTCAAATGGGGTATGTGCTCTTGTCTCACCTTTAAGTTTATGAAGAGATTTCCCATGAAGATATCTAAGGAAATCCTTGTACATTGTACACATAAGTCTTTGAAACATAACTCTGGCATGTTGGTTAAACCAAATGTCATTATTTTATATGCAAATGTTGCCCATTCTGAATGTTTCCTTGTGTTGGTCCCTTGGGTCTATGGATACTTGGTTGTACCCAAAAAATCCATCTAAGAAGCGATAGGCTCCACTCTCCAAAGCACATGTTCAGTGTGTATGATAGTGGGGGTAATGATCTCTTACCGTGGTCGCATCATTTTTTCTAAGTGAATGCACATGCAGATCTTACCATTCTTCTTCAGCACAATCATGAGTAGCGATACCCAATCTATGTACTAAATCTCGTAAATGAAACCCCCATTGATAAGTATGTGGACTTCATCCTTAATTGCCTTGGCATAGGTTTCATTATATGTGTACGGTCTTTATTTAACCGGCCTAACTCCATCCACTAAATGAATTGTGTGATGGCAAACTTCTAGAGGCTCCTTTCAAATCTACATAGCTCCAAGCGAACACATCTCTGTATCCCTTAAGAACAACTATAAATTCTGTCTCCTCCTCTCTTGGGTTAAGTTTGTGGTGATACACATCAATTTGGGCTCCTCCCCAAGAAATGCCAAGTCCACCTATTTTGTATCTTTTGGTCCATCATAGGACACTCCTGGTTCATTTTCCCTTTTTGGTGGTGGAGCACACACCTTTGAGCTTTTTGCTTCATAATTTTTGAATCGAGAAGGGACTTGTTTAGAGTCTTCCTCTTGATCACTGGTGGTTGGGCTTAAAGGATCAGCCTCCTTCTTGACTCTCCCTGCCTTTATGGACTTGTTTTGACTTCTTCGTCTAGACTTGGAAGTCTTTTTGGAGTCCACTAAAAAATTATCATAGGGGTAATCACGGGCTAGAACTTCAATAATTTCATGATCTATTTTCATGGCATTTATAGTGGGCCTTTCCATTAGATCCTTCCAGCTAAAGCTTCACTATCAAAGGGGTGTGCAAAACTTGCACTTAACCCCCTCATTGGTACCATTTTAGGCTCTTTTGAAGACTTATTTCCCATTTTTTATTCCTACTTCCTTGGCAAAATTGATATCTCTATTTTTGGAAGCACTGGGGTCATAGTCCTGACTAGGATTATGTCTTTACCATCTCATCACAAAACTGTGTTCCCATTAGTGTATACATCCATCATGGCTAGCAAATGCATCTAGTTCTCTAGGGTTTAGTAGTGAAGCTATGAAAGCTTTGTCTTTTGACTCATATCTTTTTCCACTTTGTCCATTGAGTGGTGCATGTGTATAAAATTCGAGCGAGTGGTCAAGCACTAGGGTCAATCCTGACTAGGATCATGTCTCTAGCATGTGTCCATTGAGTGGTGCATGTGTATAAAATTCGAGCGAGTGGTCACTAGGGTCAGTCCTGACTAGGATCATGTCTCTAGCATTCTCATCACAAAACTGTGTTCCCATCAGTGTATGAATGGTTTCTAGCAATTGCATCTAGTTCTCCAAGGTTTAGAAGTGAAGCTATGGATGCTTCATCTTCTGACTCGTATCTTTTACTACTTTGTCCATTGAAGTGGTACATATGTATAGAATCTGAGCGAGTTGTCATATATCTGACCCCAATTCATAGGCATTCTGCTTACTTCTTTGTACTTATGGTCTTTCAAGTTCACCTCAATGGTATTTCCCTCTTGATGGAGGTAAATGACATCATAACCCCAATTGTGAATCATCAATAATTGGTGCATGAATGGTCTTCCTCTCAATGGTATTTCCCTCTTGATGGCGGTAAATGACATTATAACCCCAATCGTGAATCATCAACGATTGGTGCATGAATGGTCTTCCTAATATTACATTGTAATTGGTGGGCCTCCCAAAGTCTGACAACAAACAATGTATGCTCATAGATCATGCCACACAATGTTATCTTAATATTCTTCAGGATTCTCATAGGCGTTCCTAAATTTTTATTCATTATACTAGCTTGAGAATTGTTTTTTCTCTTTTAAGGGGCTTCCTTCCCCATCTTTGCCAGATGTCTTTGGTAGAAATGCTCATTTCTCTTCCCCCATCAAGGATCGCAGTGGGGTGGTCACTCCTCCCAATTTGATTGAAATGGTGGCATTCATATCATCTCCCTCATATTACTTCCTAATTGCACTGTGACTGGTACATCCTTGAATGTCCATTATGGGTTATCTATTTTAACTTGGTATGTCTCCTTAATTTCTCAAATCGGTTTGAACTTTTCTTTCATCCACTGATGGACTTCTTCCAAGCTTCTAGCTTGCATGCCACTGGTTTCTTAATTGAGACACTCCCCTTGATGCAATTCCCCTCTCTAACAAGGTCTGATGGCATTGTATAATAAGGGTTCTCAATGGGAATAAGGAAATTGATCCTACAAGCCCTTCTACCTCTAGCTCGGTCTACTATACCAATTCTTGCATGTTTTCTAACCTCGAGATTTCCTCTCTCGAGTTAGGGTAAGATTGTAACTTCTCGAGAAGGGGTTCTTCTAATCCTCTAAATTTGTATTTCCCTTCATGGCTTTCTTAGACATTTTAAGAATCTCATCCTTTTGGTCTATCCTTTTTCACTTTCCTTGCCCCGTTCGTCATCAAGAGTGATTTGAAATGGCAATTCCAGGATGGTTTCTATTTCTACACACCTCATATCATCAAATTGATTTTAATGCCTGGGTTATTTGTTCTTCCCTATGGGGTTACAAAGCTCTTTTAGCTTTCTCCTTGAGTTCTAGAGAAAGCTCTTTCATTAGGGGAAGGTTGACGTCTATAGGGGCCTTTTAAGATGCCATGTGATTAAAAGGTTATTAAGGAAAAGGGCCAATCATGTGATGCCATGTATACAAAAATGTTGGGTGATTAAAGGTGGTCAAAAGATTCTCTAAAAGATGCCTTTTTGTACTTTTCATTCCCAAAAAGTGGGGGGGTGTTTTTGAAATTTCAGACATCCATAACTTCTACATATGGCTCAAAATTAACATTAGAGATCCAGAATCTACTCGTTGAGCTCTTTCCATAGATATGTCACATGATATGGTTTTGCCCACTCAATTTTAAATTCAATTTTGGTGGGAAACTTTGAAATTCAAACTTCTAGCCATTTGAAGAATAAGAAGGTATCTAAAGTCAAAGAAACTTAACATTTTAACAAAAAGTCATTAAAATCATAATATGGCAGCTTAAAGGGCCCCTATAGACCTCAACCTTCCCCTAATGTAGTTTTCTCCAAGAGTTCTAGGGTTCTCTCTATCAACACACAGGTCCATTGGGACCATTTAATCCCTTCTCTTTATCCAAGTCATATGGCTTACTCACTCCGAAACATCTTCAATCTCAACAAAACCTAGTTCATGATGTTCTTTTTGGGACCTTCTCTCTTGTCTCTTTATCACTAGGACTTTTTAAGGTCCTTGTTATTTGATTGGTTACTAATTTCGATGGGTCTGAGGAGGGCTATGTAGCTTTTCTCTTGCTACGGTCCTTCTACCTTGTTCCTTGTTTTTTAACACTCTTGGAAGTTTTAGGTGCTTGGGTTATAGACTGGGGGCTAGCCTGATCCTTCTTTTGTTATGGTCCTTGCCTCATTTTAGAATTTTCAAGTGCTTGGGTTGTAGACTCAGGGCTTCTTTTTGGGTCTACACTCTAGTCACTATAATCCTTAATGGTACTTTATATTCTTCTTCCAAAGAAGTTTTTCTTATGACACTAACTATCCCAAACCTGCGGCTAGTGGTGGTGGTTGTGGTGCAATGATAGAAATGATAAGAGGATTCAAAGTTGTAGGCTTATGTAGGCACTCATCAAGTCATCTATCCTACACCTAATGTACCATTTATCAAACGGTGGCAGATTTGTTGTCACCACTTTTGGGTTTACCTTTATGGGGCATTCAACCACTTTGTGGGGGCCTTGACATTTAAAAGGTGGCAGATTTGTTGTCACCACTTTTGGGTTTGCCTTTATAGGGCATTCAACCACTTTGTGGGGGCCTTGACATTTAAAACAAGCAAGAGGGGCTCTCCTTGGGCCACTAATGTCCCGAGGTCAATAAGCTCTTGATGCTATTTACATTAAGGTATTCAATTGTTGCATGTCCCACATCATTGGCCTTGGTTTTCCTGAATGGTATTCACTTCTAGGTGGGCTTCCAAGGATTGAATCTAGATGGTCAACAAAAATTTATGATGTGCTAGGAGAAAATATGTTCATTATCATCTAGCCTCATCCTTGACATGGTTCCTAGCGGTGCTATGGCTATGATGGTAACACCGGACGAGGAACCTCCAATGTTATGTATGGGTTTCTTACAACCAATGTTATCTTGTTCATTGTTACATGAAGTAGCATTAGGTCCTATTATAGGTGGGGCTAGTAAAGCTAATGGTGGCTGAGGAGCTACCGGTAAGGCATGCACTCATGTCATTCTTGCAATTCATTGCATGCGGTAATAGTTAGACGATTCTTCATGATTTCCATATCTTTTGATACTCGCACCACTGGTTTCCCCTTGCTCTCAAGACCGAGCCCTCATGAACCATGTAGTTGCTTTTGTAAACAACACACCAAGCCATTTTCCATCTTGGAGATGAATGTGGATGGCATGTCTTCCTAGGAGTGGCTTTCTAGACTTCTTCTAGCCCTTTGATCATTGCCTTAGCAATGTCTTTTGTGCTTTTGGGAAATTCTATTTTCCTAGTGTCTTGGCTTTTGACATTGGGTTTTGTTTTGACCAAAGAGTTTGGTCTTCTGCTTTCTATAAAAGGGATGCCTGTAAAGTTATCATCAAAATCTATTGCATCTAGGAAACACTCCACTAGATTTCTATGCCTTCTGACATACAATGCATCATACAATTGTTTGCTTCTTAATCCCTCTAAGAACAATGAAATTAGCCTAGTTTGGTTTGGTTTCTCTTCATCATGACATCTGCTATTCAGGTTCATAAGGCGGTTGATACTATCTCTTAGACTCATGCTCAAGCTGCTGTTGTGCTTAATATATGTAACTGAGATGTGCTTGACACCAATCTTTGAGAACCTTGTGGTGGTAAATACTAGCTCGAGCTTTTTGTGAATCTTCTAACATTTGACACCACCACAACCCATTACCTTCTAGGATCAGCGGGTAATCCTCTTAGTCATGTAGACTTGTCTAAATGTGGCTAAGTGGATGTAGGGATCCCTTGATCCTTCGAACTTGGACACTAGCTTGGATATGTGTGAGGCTCTAATACTCAAATGGTCGAGCTCCTATTCCTCTCTTATTCCTCTAGGTAGACTGACCCTGTGGGAATGACATCTAGCACTATTCTTGTTTCGTTCATGAATACAAACTCATGCTCTAAGTTCTATAGGCTCACTATTGGTTCTAGAGCCATCAAGGCTACGTACCTTGGTTCACCTCTAGGAGGTACTAGTGCATAGGATGGTCTCGCATACCCATGTTGGTACTCTAACTCATGATTATGGTAAGGGTTCTTGGAGTACATTAGCCATAATGTGATAGGGTATCCCACTACCAGTATCTCATTAACTATTGGTAAGCTTAAAGCTCTTCATTCATGAATGTGTAGTCTCTTAGTTTCCCAAGCTCCTTGAGCTGGCACTCTAGCCTAGGGAGTTGTTACTCTTGTTCTATGGAGAGGTGTTGCCTCTCTTCAGACAGTACTATTTTCCCTCGTCCTTTCTTCCCTGATTAGTACCAATGAGGAATTGGCATCTTGTTTACATCGTAGAATGAGAATTCTTGCTCTCTTGTTGGGCTGCCTCTTCTTGAAGTTATTTCCTCCTAAGAGGTCCTCGCTTCCCTTCCTCTCATTATCCTTTCACTTTGGTAGGCTAAGGGTGGTGTGACTCCCCCTGCCTAGATGTTTCTATATTCCTTGCCTCCTTAAAAAGTCTTGGGGTATTGGTGTTACCTTCTTCATCAACATATGTCATTTAATCAGTGGCTTGATGGTAACACTTTCTCATTAGGGGTGTGCACAATGACGCTTGTTGTAAGTCCCTACAATATTAACGATTATGTAGAGGTTGCATGAGGCATCCTCATATAGCATCATTCCTTCATTGTTGACTCTAAGCCTCCTTAAAAAAGAATTTGCCAATGACATTAGGGAGCTAAGTCCTTATTGGCTCTGTTTGAGCGCTCTGGTAGCTTAATCTTCTGGGCCTTTCTATCTCATTGGCCATGGCCAAAAGGTCAAAACTTCTCAATGTCCCTTGTAGGGATATACATCTTCCCATCAGAGTCTAGATAGATCTCTTGGTTCCCACTAGCAGAGAATACCACTCACGAGGTTGTCCAATAGGTCTCATGTTTGTGTCAATGAAGACTGAGGCTTAGTTAGTTATGTGGAAGCTATAACATTGTAGGACGTATGCTTCACTAGTTCATGTTCACTCATGGCCCTTCTCTCATCCATTAGCCTTTTGGCTCCTTCCAATGACTCCCCTTTGAACACTACACGGTCTCATTTGGCTATATCTGAGTTCGAACATTGAATTAGGCTAATGCCCAATAATCCTAATCTAGTATCCTCCCTTGTGAAGGATTCTTGGTCTACATCTAAACTAGAATAAAGAGCTACTAGGGTGGTTAGATCAACTCCTCTTGGTCATGTCCCACTCCCTAGCATTGGTGTGTATAATAATGTTTCGTGTTTAAAAGTTAGGTTTGAGTATGAAGTCGCAATGATTCGGCGTGAATGTAAATGTATAAGCACTTGGTCCAACATCAGAATCTCTTTGCTAAAGTTCTTTTTATCATTTTTATTAATTCTCTGATATTTTAAGGTTTTAAGATTTTATTTTTTATTTTTTTAATGGTGTTTTCAAGTCATGTGTTTTAAGGAATGACTAGTCTTTAGGAGATCCTTGGGTCTCACACAGGTCAAGAATTAGCTTAGGTCACTCTCTAGAATTCTTGGAAATATTTCCCCTAGAAACACAATTAGACTAGTTCGATCGGGCAATTGAACTCCGGATGATTACACTTCTTGACGGTCGGATAGGTAAATAATTAAACTTTATCAATCGTAAATCAGATATTAAACAAGTGACTAGGCTTTTTGGCGATTGGTCATATACAATTGCTCATACATGATTGGTCATACTACTGGCGAGTGAACTGTGCCCACAATTATAGAATTTGCAATTAACAATTCGACTAACTTGATCAGGCAATCAAATTGTTTGACAATTGCACTTTCTACGTGTCAAGACCTACACCAGCTACTATCAATCTGATATATTTCCTAGATTTTTGTGCATTCAATGTGTACGTCCCCTCAATATCCTTTCCCATATTTGGTTAGTAACTAACATAACTCCACATTTAGTAGATCCTTTTACCATTTAATAGCTTTTTACAGACTTGAAACTGCCCATGATTTGACTTTCAATCCACATTGGCTCAATCCTGAGCCATTGGACTAGGCGATTGGACTTTGGACTTAATGATTGGACTTCACAGTTCAACAATTGGACTTTCTAGAGGGTAGTTTTTACCTTTTTTTACCTACACAGTCTTGATTTTGTCCTTTCTTTTTTGGGCCTGATTTGTCCCTAGACTACTTTATTGATCAATAGTTTGAGACTCTACTTGATGGCACAGTGCTATCAAGTAAGCATAAACACCAAAAAATGAGAACTTTTATAAAAATTAAGTGTCCTAATTAGCCTAATTAAGCTAAATTAAAGTAATTGATGATGAAATTGATACCTAGGGAGTTCATGGGACTTCCCCCTATATGCACTGAGGGTTGCCTTTCCTTCTTCCATCACCCATTGATTAAAATCAAGAAAAAAAGAAGAAGAAAAGAAGATGGTTAAAGTTAATAAAAACCACACAAAACTCCTACCTTGATCACATTTTCACCATATTAATCACTCTAAGTCTCAACACTCAATCAATCTAATCACACATTCACCATACTAATCACTCTAAATCTCAACAATCACTTAATCTACCACAAGTTTTGTAAATCATGGGAAAACTTAAACAAACAATGGATCAATAAAATGCTCCTATTCGACTCTAGCACTAGGTTTTACTCTCCCTGGTAGTGGCACCTCTCTTGTTCTTAGGAAGCTGTAACTTCACAACAAGCATTGTCTTCACTAAGGAGTACAACCCGTCTAGAGCATGAAAGTACATTGAACATGGGAATGGAAACCTCAAGGGTGGTCAAGCCCTTAAGCTCTACCACCAATGTTTGGATCTCCGTAATCTATTCGCTCATGAGGGAGAAGCTAGAAAGCTTCCTCTCTTCTCACACCGTATCTCTCTCTTCCTCTCTCTCTGAATCACACTCCACATCTACTTAATCACAAGTAAAAATCAATCAAACTTACCTCAACACACATAAGCACTCACACATGTAAGCAAGAAACTCATCAAGACTCCATAGCTAATGACAAACATAAACATGAAAGAATTAAGAAGAGATTAAGACAAGAAAGATTGAAGGAGCTCCCAAGCTTGAGCTTAGATGTATATTGAATTATCAAAAGTGTCTTGTCTTTCCATACTCCCATATAACTAGACTTTGCCCGAATTCCCACATTTATGGGGTGCCCAAAACATGTTCTCATTACAAACTCAAGCCTGATATGAGCCGGATTTTGTTACCATGGTAGGACTTTGGCCATATACAATTTTAGCCTCGAAGGCATAAAACTTGCCTACAACCATGCCAATTAAGCAATGTAGAGATGCCCAAGGTTTAAAAAAAACCACACGCCCAAGGTCGACATTGTCCCGTAATCCAACTTCACACAAAGTGGTGATTCCATCATATGGGCTCCATATCTCCCTTTAAAGCACAAAACTTGCCTACAACCATGATAATTAAGCAAGGAAGAGATGCCCATAAGATCAAAACAAAGTCGTACGCCCAAGGTTGGCATTATTCGACAATTCAAAATTTCACCCCCAAGCCATGCAAGCACTATGTACGGCTTCAATTATTTCTGCCCACATCACCATGCTTCAAGTAAGAGAGGGGGGGAGGCACTAGCCACCAATAGTTCAAAAAGAGCCTGAATGGATTTCAGCCACCCATAGCTCATGGTTTACCAACATATATGCCATACTGGGTGTCCTAAATTCTTCCATTTTCATGGACAACCCAACCTCATTCACAACTGCCTTATACTGGCCAACCTTATTACATATCAACACTTAATCTCCTACCCCAAACCATATGTAAGATTTGAAGAAAGTAGATAAATAAGTGTCAAAGAAAATGGTGTGTTGCACTTTTCACAAAGGAGATTCTACACAAGCACACCTTTAGCCCCTACCCATGCAGTATACCTAAAATATACACACGGGTTCTGTATTTAGTAGACACATTTAGTAAGAATAGGCACCGATATCTCAAGCACCTACATTAAACCTTGTCATCAACACCAAACCTCCAGGTGTATTTCTAGATGGGGGGGGGACCATGGTAGTGGCATAAGCTTGGCCCATGGTGTATAACCCATTGCCTGGACCTTCCTCAAATCAACAAGAACCTTTCATGGCCTCTTCTTTGACTGCACCAATCATTGCTCCACATAGCCCAATGCTCGATAATGCCAAATTTCTCGAGTAAGCAAGGCCGTCTAACTCCATTACATGTAAAGTTCGTTGCCATGCATCAATAATTTAATGATTTTAACTCCCTAAGAAAAGGGATGTCGAGTAAATGTATAAGAAAGTAGCAAAGAGAGTTGAAGAAAGCTGTGAGTTGGAGAAATCTTTGTGGTTCGAGGAGTACACAAAGGGCACACCTTCCATGATAAAATACATGGATCTAGGTATTAAATGAATGACACACTTCATTGGTTAGAGATTAGGCTAATTAAAGTTGATTAAATAATAGCTAATGCAATGTCACACTAAAATATAATCTCATTAATCAAAACTTAAATGGACAATAATATGCTTAATAAAGAGGCTAATTGTATTGACAATAATATGGACAATAATATGCTTAATCAAGAGGCTAATTACATTGACAATCTTCCATGCATTCCATTAGATAGATGGTGTTTATATAGGCTTTAGTACGTCTCCATTAGCCATAATTATAGCTCCTAATATTCATTAAGCCATCCCCTAACCTTGCCTAGATTTAAGCACCATCTCCCTTAAAGTAAGCACCAACTTAGGCTATTTCTCACCTTCTTCTAGCCGCCTTCTTTTGGCCTCCATATGGGATGGACATTCCACTTATACCTCCATAGTGTATGTGTTAATCCAATTCTAGGATTATCAACAACAGCTACCGCCATTATCTTACATTAAGGAGTACTTGGACGGGCGCCCGTAATGGTGTGACTAAGTATTTATGGCGATTCCCGCTTCAAGAGCATGTGGTAGCAAGTTAGGATGAAGTCTTAAGTGATGTACTTCATGGATATATTATGAGAGTAGTCATTGTAATAGCATTAGGCCTCTTATGAGCCTAAAGTGCCCGACTGGCCGTCATAGTTTAAGTGAGTGTGAACACTTATGGCCATGTATATAAGTGAATTTCTCTCATAATACAACATACTCTCCTATTGTGCAATTTAGTCTTGATCTTGCTAATCCTCTTGCTAATTTATCTCTCTAATGCATGCTAGTGAGTGTGTGTGAGTGAAGTGAGGTGAGAGGAGGGACGAGGACTTGTAGTGCAACGTGGTGGTGTGATAACGCTCGCACAGCGGGAGACACGGTGGAATTGCTTCTCAAGGAGTTGTAGAGCTTGGAGACCTCAAGGGTTACGAGCTCGACCATTGGAAAGATCCTCTCATGATAGTTACGGTTCACCAAGTAAGCTCTTTTTGGATGTGTTTCAAGGAGGGTTAGAGTGAGCCATAACATATTTGGCGTTGCTTCTGGGGAGCCATCCCTTGGCGTTTCCATCGTTTTGCCTCTAATCTACGCATAACCCATTGCCCATCATCTTGATTAATGGTTTTCCATAAAAAAGATGTGGATTTTATGGTGATTTATGTGAGATTTGGTGTAGAATAGCTCTCTTTTTTTGTTTTTGAAAAGAATATTTTTTGCTTAATTTTTAGATTAATTTGTGTTTTTGCTATTGTTTTTGTGGTTTTTCATGTTCTTAGGGCTTGCACATAGTTTATATTAGGCTTAGTTTGCATCCATTGCATCAACAATGCAAGAGAATGCATTTCTTTGTGAATGTTAGCTCTCTTTAGTTTAAACATAGATCTGAGATCATTAATTATAGTTTAATTATGTATTTTTTGTTGAAATTGTTTGGATTAAAGTGTTAGCAAGAATTAGGAGTGGCTTAATCTTTCAAAAAAATTCTTAAAACTATCAAAAAATCCTTGAATTTGATTAATTTCTCTTAATGGACTGGTTTTTATCATTAAAGGTGATTAATCTCGTTCAAGAGGCTAAAAATTTAGAAAATGTGTTAATTGGGATCTAAATTGATCATATAAGTAGTCGAAATTGAGGTTTTTGAGTGTTTTGAGAGCATCTAGATGCATCAAACACCTAATCACATCAATTTTTTAATCAATTGGAGAAATTTGACTCTCTTTGCTTAATTTTGCCTTAAAAGAGGAGACTATAATTAAGAGTCTAATTAATCTCTTGATTTAGATTAATTTACATAATTATTGATGCACAAATATTAGCATTCCCTTGCTCTATCCAATGATGTGCTCAATTGTGTGAATTAATTAGGGATTAATGGTTAATTATAGTCTTTGATTAGTATAAAAGAGGGAAAGATTAGTGAAAGAATTAATCTTTAATCACTTTTTTACATAAGTCATTAAAGCTAATAAGTATTCAATGATGAGTAGATACTCATGAGTTGTCAAAATTATCCATTTTGGGGGTCATTTATGTGAAGGATGTAAGGTGTGTCATTAAAAGGTTGACTTTTTTACTCCCACTTCCCTTCTTGGGAAATACCCATACCCTTTTCATTTTAAATTCAAAAATATTTTTCCCAAAAAAATTCAAAAATATTCTCCCCAAAAAAGAAAAATTCGTATTTCCCACTAGACTTTAAATATAAAAAAAAGAGGAGGCATGAAAGACCAGGCCGTGTGAAAAGGTCTGGCGTGAAAGTACAGGCCATGAAAGGCTTGACCCGTTGAACAGCTTGGGACGTGAACGGCTTGGCACGTGAACGGCTTAGCACGTGAACGGTTGGGACGTGAAAGGCTTAGCCCGTGAAAAGGTCCACAAAATAACCAAAAAAAAACTCTAGAAAACACCCCTGTTTGGAGGCCCGTATCTCCTAAACCGTATATCCAAGGAAGGCGCTCTAGGGCTCATTAGAAAGTTGACATCGAGCTCTTCGACTTTGGACTGGCTGTCTAAAGTCAAAATCAACCATTTTGGCCTCTGACCAATAGTCTCAAAATTTGACCCGGCAATCGAGGTAAAAAAATAGCCCAAAAACCATGAAAAATCGAAAAAAAAACAGCGCGAAAACGACGAGTCATATTCGAGCTATTTTTGAGGGTCTAAGCGACAAAATCACGGACGACTTAGGAAAACAAAGCTGTAGTAGTCCAAAATTGCTATAACTCCCTCATACATTGTTTTTCAAAATTCCTTTTTGGAACACCCTCAAAAACATGCGTTGCGAAATAGGAAAAAAAAATCTTGATTTTTTTTCCATCTTGAGACAGTGATGGAAAATAGGTTTTAGGACCTCCTCTTCCATCTGGGAAGCTCCTAGTATGCGCTTTTTCAAAAAAAATATCTCTAAGGTCGTTCACGTGTGTATAATGCCTAAGCTAATTAGGGCGAATGGACACCCGTTTGATCCAACGAAGAGTGCGCCAAGCCGCTTGAGGTTGTAAAATGGGCTGTGGGAAAGGATGAAAAGCAAAAAAAAAAAAAACTTAGATTGCTCATTAAGAAGCATTTAGGCACTCTGACATGGCCACGGTAGAGGGATTGCCAGGGATCACACATGGACTCAACCCAATGGCTAACATCTTCGAGCCATTGAGATCTATGCCACAAATTCACCTCCTCCCAATGCCATTGGCCATGCCTATAACAAGCGTGTCATCGGGTTTTACACCCCCTGTCACTTCGATTCCACCGGGCTTTGGCCCCTTGCCTAACATTCCCGCAAATCCTATAAGTACCAACCCTTTCCTGAATGCCTACACCTTGGACATACTAACTAGTCTAGGAAGGGGGGTGGCTAGGGACTCACTAAGTCTCTTCCAACAAGGGCACTCACATACGGCCTCAGTGACTCATATAGAAATACGGCCGTACAAATTTCTAAAATTATGGCCAAATATGACGGAACAACAGACCCTATTCAATTCATTCAAATGTTTGAACAAAGATGTGAAGCCCTTGGAAATCCCAACTGTCCCATCCTCACCTACGAAGTTCGATGCCAAAACCTCGCAATCAGCAGCTATACCTGAAGAAGTTCCCAGAGCCCAACCATCTATCTCTAACAGGGAACTCAAAGGAAAGGCCCAAGATCCTATGCATCTTCATCGATAAATCTCAACAAAGGAGACAACCACATGCTCAAAGGCCTCGTCATCGACAGCCACTCCACAAGAGACTCTAACCTCATCATCATCAACAATTCCCATGAGTCTCAAACCTGCAGCCTCAGTAGTACCAGCCAAAGTCAAGGAGGGTCCCAAACCTTCCACATCAACCCTAAAGAAAACTCCACCAAGATTCCCACAATCATGATATCTTAATCGTATCAAAATGTGGGTGGAGAAGCAGATACTAGTAGCTCAAGGCTACTATGAAGGTGCCAATCAAATTTGGGTGTCTCGACAGTCAAAACCTATTCCTCAACAACGTAGCACTAGGAGGCCAAGGAAAAAGAAAAGTCCTCCACAACATCGTCCACAAAAGCCTATGCAAGTTCCTCAAAGAACTCCACCAATGCAACAAGTATGGGTACCAAAAACACTACTACAAGCACAAGGGTACTACTAAAGAAATACTAAAGCTTGGGTCCCCAAGCGCATCACAAAGTCCCCTAAGCTTGCACAAAGAAGAAAGCCTCAACACCAAGCACATTGGCCACCAAATTACAGTGTTCGGTCGTCAAAGATGAGTGCATGTGCATGTACTTCAATAACAAGGATACTATGATGGTAATTCTATCATATGGTTGCCAAAATCGAACAATGTGAAGAAAACCTCACCACCATTGACTTTAACCCCAACAACTTTACCTATAGTTCGACAAGAATGGAGGCCCAAGAAACAGCAAGCAAATAACTCAACCACTCTCATTCAGCACCAACACAAGAGCTTGTCTATTCAAGCAAACAGTCAGTAGTCTTCCCTACTGCCTTTGATATCATTTCAGCAAATAAATTCAAGAATCAATACGGAGACTTAGGAGCACATCAAGAACAAAATAACAATGCTCGTGTCACCCCTCTGGAAGTGAGAAATGAGCGCACAAGAAGCTGTTGCTTACAAATCATGACCTAGATGACCCAATTTAAAAAAATTGAGGTCAAAACCTGCAAATTCATGGAATTCCATCTCACACAATTACAATTCACAGAGTTTCATCTCACAGCTTAAGAACCTCCACTTTCACGATTTAAGCCACATCAAGATTAAGCTATATCACGCAATAGCTACTATATAATTGTTAAGCTCATTGCTTACTATTCTTTTGCCTAAATTAATGTAGCAACTGCTCCATGAGTACATATCCATACTCATGTACTGGAGAACATTTGCACCAAAGCCTCACCATCGACAACTTCCAGGTACATCTCTGGATGGGGGGGCCATGGTGGATGTTTAATCCCTAGTGAAGATCTCTATATTAGCCTCGCAAGTCAGCGTAATTCTTTTAATCCTCACCAACAAGTGGCTACTTCAACACAGAGCAGTTCAATAAGAGTCTATATGACTCAATTCTTGTACTTCATAAAAATCTACTTCTAAGAGAACTTAAATATACATAAAAACATAAAAAAACACATGGGCAGAAGAAGACAGGATTAGCCTACACTCAACAACATTTAACAAGAATCCTGTCACACAAAGGGACATCATCACAGGCCAATTACTTCAAATGACGGATGTCGTTCAATGAATTAAATGAAGAAATGAGAATCACCATCTCGTTCTGATAATTAAGTCTATGTTCCTCCATATCCTTCTCTCTCTTATCTCTCATTATTAACATCTCTTAGTGTCCCCACTAATAAAAATCACATGTAACTTTGCCGCGATGATTACCAAAAACAAAGTGAGCAAAAAAAAGGGCTCACACAAATATAAAAATACAATCATTCGCAAAACGCCCCACCCCGTTAGGAATTCCCAATACATAACTAACCTCTTCATTCATTAACTAGCTTTCCTTATTCCTTCCGGAGGAACAAAGACCATTGAACGTCATTCAACATCAAAGCCATTGACAAAGCTTGTTCATTCTCCCCACACAAAGGTCTTCAACGCGATCACAAGGACGCGATTGTTATCAGGAAGGAGGGAATGTTAATCCAATTCTAGGATTAACAAGAGCTACCGCCATTACACCAAAGGGTCATACATTCAAGATATGAAGCAATAGTGTCCAAAGCTACAACTTGGACGGGCGCTCGTAATGGTGTGACGGAGTATTTATGGCGATTCCCGCTTCAAGAGCATGTGGTAGCAAGTTAGGATGAAGTCCTAAGTGATGTACTTTATGGATATATTATGAGAGTAGTCATTGTAATAGCATTAGGCCTCTTATAAGCCTAAAGTGCCCATCCGGCTCTAGTTTAAGTGAGTGTGAACACTTATGGCCATGTATATAAGTGAATTCCTCTCATAAAAAACATACTCTCCCATTGTGCAATTGAGTCTTGCTCTTGCTAATCCTCTTGCTAATCTATCTCCCTAATGCATGCTAGTGAATGTGTGTGAGTGAAGTGAGCTGAGAGGAGGGACGAGGACCCGTAGTGCAACGCGACGGTGTGACAATGCTCACGAGAGAGATGCGATGGAATTGCTTCTCAAGGAGTTATAGAGCTTGGAGACCTCAAGGGTTATGAGCTCGTCCATTGGAAAGACCCTCGCAACAGTTGCGGTTCACCAGGTAAGCTCTTTTTGGATGTGTTTCAAGGAGAGATAGGGTGAGCAATAACAGTATGACTTATGCTCCTCATATTTACCCAACATTACTTACTTTTTTAAACACTCGCAACATCACCATGCATATAGTGGATCTACACTCTTAGTCATTTCCTAGAGTGTTCTATCACACAGGTACCTCATAGGCTATAATGTTGGCTTAGGGTTTGAAGTTTTAAACTAGGAATATAATGAGTGGGTTAAACACGAGGTGGGAGAGGTGCCCTCACAATTTTACTCACTCATTCGGTGAATCCAAGACCCCAAGCTAGCTCTCCACACATCATATTCAAATTTTAATTCACAACATATGCATGCTCAACAGAAAGGTGGTTGCTTACAAAGATTACATTAACTTTTAGAAAGGTGGTTGCTTACAAAGATTACATTAACTTTTGCAAAGGAAAAAGTGAAATGTTTTTTTTTTAAAAATGAAGTCGGCTTTGATGAAGCCCGTGGGTGCAAGGACTTCTTCTTCTCTCCTAGAGGCGATGAACCGTTGGCTACATGAATATTGAATGTAGCCATGTGTGCACTTCTCTTTCTGTGAGCTGAAGTTGGCTTGCCACTAAGAACTACACGATTTTTCATGATGCTCATTTTCCCCAAGTGCTTGGCCACACGTTTCTTTTCAACAGCACGCTTCTTCTCTACTGTGGCCAGCAGGCTTATTACTAGCCTTAGAAGTGGTCTTCCGAGCCTTTTGTTCTACGCCATGTGTGCACTTCTTTTTCTGTGCGCTGAAGCTGGCTTGCCACTAAGAACTACAACTGTTGCCACCTTCTCTTATGCCTTCCTATTTCTTCTTTTCACTGACCTGCTTGGTCACGTGTTTCTTTTCAGCTCAGCATGCTTCTTCTCTACTGTGGCCAGTAGGCTTATTACTAGCCTTAGTAGTGGTCTTTTGGGCCTTTTGTTCTACCTCAGGACTGTAGCTCTAAGGGTGGATTCCTAGGCGAGCTTCTTGAAGATATTTTTGAAATTTCTCTACACTATTACAACAAGAAGACCTTCTTGGGTCAATTAATTCTCACTAAAGATGTTCTTGAAGATTTGCTCTCTCTAAGAAACAATGAAGATGCACACTGTCTATTATACCACAAGTAATGAAAATGCTTAAGAAAAACCTAATCAGTCCCTAATGAATTACTATTTGAGCTTGCAAGGAGCGTACCTATGCTATCATTTGCTTGATCTTACTATAGACCTAGCTAGCTCTAATACCATGAAAGAACTCATGGATCCAGATGGCTATGGTGGATTAAAACAAATAACACACTTTATTGTTAGAGATTAGGCTCTCTCTCTCTCTCTCTCTGCTCTCTCTCTCTCTCTCTTGTGTAGACATAGATGGGTGCGAGGGGCAAATGACTAAGCAAGCACAATGGGGTGTGATGTAGCTAGGGGTCCTAGAATCGTAGATACCATATGTCCTAGTTTTGGGTTTTTTTAAAAACTTGAAACACAAAGTTGATTTATGTAATGTCAATATGGCACCAAAATATTTTTTGCATTTCCATTCAATATATTATGCGAGATTTTCAAAAATAAGAGTGTTTTCTAAGGTTTGAAGAAATGATGTAATGATTAATGTAATGATTAGTGCTTGAAGAAGTCAATGAAATGATGGCCCCCATATCCTCTCTATTTAAGGCAATAAAATGATGACCCCCTATATCGGTTCTATTTACATACATTCACCCATATGCTTTATATTTGCAATCCTATCTATTTAAGGCAATAAAATGATGACCTCCATATTGTTTCTATTTGCATGCATTCACCCTTATCCTTTCTATTTAAGCTCTACAATTCTCTATAAAAAGCCTCAAAGGGAGGGAGAGAGAGAAGGAGGAGAGGGAGGGGTCATCTTCTAAGGTTGTATTAATTAAATGCCACGTCAATGGCATTTAATTAATGCATATCAAATAAATTATCTGAATATACATATCAAATATGTACCCACAATGTTTTTTTGAGTGCACATTAATTAATACCCGTCTATTCTCAATAGAGTACCCCTGTCATGGTAGGGTTGGAGGGGAAAAATTTTTAAAATAGGGTGGTGGGTAAGGATTATATTTGGAAAATGATGCCGCCCCTATAAAGAGAAGTCAGCGCCCCATGCGCTCTCATTATCTTCTCGCGCGCCTCTTCTCTCTCTATCTCGCTGCTCCCTCTACGAGTCTCTCTGTCACTCTCTCGCTTACATTTGTGAGTAGCGTAGAGACTGCAAGCTCTCTCTCTCTCTCTCTCTCTCTCTCTCTCTCTCTCTCTCCAGGAGGGCGTTTGGGGGGAGGGCTATTGGAACGTTTTGTGGTGCTATTAGCGGGGCGGAGGGTTGGGTGTGTGAGGTGGGATTTCTATCCGAAGGGACTTGGTACCTTGAGGGTATGCTAGCTCGCCCCGAATAGTTTGCCTCTCTCCTCCCCATATAGAGGCAAACTATTCGGGGTGGGCTAGCATACCCTTAGGGCACCAAGTCCCTTCGGATAGAAATCCCACCTCATAGGGTGAGGGTGGAAGTAGGAGCTGCGTGAGAGGGGAGGACGGCTGGGTGAGGGCTACCCTTCATTAAGGGTACCCTGCTGTTTACCCTTAATTAAATGCCACATCAGAAGGGGTGACCAATGTTTAAGCTAAGGTTTTCGTGCAAAAATCAAAGAGAAGCACCCACGATAAAATTAATTAATTCATTAGAGTGAATAAGCCCATCATCTACATGGTCTCTGATGGCACAAGCTGGACTGCTGTGAGCAAGCACGGTGGGGTGTGATGTAGCTAGGGGTCCTTCGTAGATACCATCATATGTCCTAGTTTTGGGTTTTTTTTTAGTTGAAACACAAAGTTGATACATGTAACTGATAAATTAATGTTTTATTTTAGTATGTAATGATTAATGCTTGAAGAAGTCAATGAAATGATGGCCCCCATATCCTCTTTATATAAGGCAATAAAATGATAACCCCCCATATCGTTTCTATTTGCATACATTCACCCATATGCTTTCTATTTGCAATCCTATCTATTTAAGGCAATAAAATGATGACCCCCATATTGTTTCTATTTGCATGCATTCACCCATATCCTTTCTATTTAAACTCCATAATTCTCTATAAAAAGCCTCAAAGGGAGGGAGAGAGGAGGGAGGGGTGGGAGAAACTAGTCTTCTAAGGTTGTATTAATTAAATGCCACATCAATGGCATTTAATTAATGCATATCAAATAAATTCTCTGAATATACATATCAAATATGTACCCACAACGTTTTTTTGAGTGCACATTAATTAATGCCCGTGTATTCTCAATAGGGTACCCCCCTCATGGTAGGGTTGGAGGGGAAAAAAATTTAAAATAGGGTGGTGGGTAAGGATTATATTTGGAAAATGATGGCGCCCCTATAAAGAGAAGTTAGTGCCCCACGTGCTCTCTCATCATCTTCTCGCGCGCCTCTTCTCTCTCTCTATCTCACTGCTCCCTACGAGTCTCTGTCACTCTCTCGCTTACATTTTTGAGTAGCGCAAAGACTCTCTCTCTCTCTCTCTCTTCAGCAGGAGGGCATTTGGGGGGAGGGCTATCGGAACGTTTTGTGGTGCTGTTAGCAGGCGGAGGGTGGGTGAGAGGAGCTGCGAGAGGTGAGGGTTGGCCGTTGTCTACCCTTCATTAACGGGTCTTTACACGTAATTAAATGCCACGTCAGAAGGGTGACCAATGTTTAAGCTAAGGTTTTAGTCCAAAAATCAAAGAGAAGCACCCACCATAAAATTAATTAATTCATTAGAGTGAATAGGGACCCACGATGTGTGAAAAACAAAATTCGATTAAATAGTTAACAGTAACCTTAATCGGATTTTGAATCGTATGATATTATTAAACGATGCAACCTGTCGAGCGGGGGGGCTGCTATTCTTTGCATTCTAATTTCCAACGGCCAACGGTTGCAATCTGCCTCTTGCTAATTCGTCAGAACCAACAACGTTAGACGATTTGCTTACAACCATTCGGGAGATGATGTTGGTGGTGCAAAGGGACGGACAGAAACAAGCTTGTTGCGCTCGGCCAGGACAGATCGCAAGAGGGCGCCTACTTCCTCCGTTTTGATGGGCTGGAAACTCTCCAGGCGTTTGGTGCTGAAGAGATCGGTCGCGCAGAAATTAGTTTAGTTCTAGGACAAAACCCTACAAAATTTGCAAGTTAATGGTTTCTTGAGGAAAATGTACCCTAAGCTAGGATCTCTGGGGCTGTTCCTGGTAGAAGCGGGGGCAGCGGACCAACTTGCACCAGGCGGTGCAAACAGCAGCGAGGCAAGCATGGTAGATGCGAGGAACCTTGAGGAGGCAGAGCAAGGCGATGTGGTTTGGAAGCCCTGGGATTACAAGGGAGGAATCCATAGCTAAGCATCAAATTGCCACACGCAAATAAGCTACCGATGCAGGCTGAGGCTACTAATTAGGAAGTTACCATCGTCGTCGACTTGCCTCCGTCGTCTGCGCCGTCGAAAAACCCCCCGTGACGTGCAGAACTTTGCCAAGTATGAAAATTCTAACTCCATAGGAATTTTCTTTGGTATATTTAAAAAATATCTGTGGTAACAGAATTTTGATCGACCTTGTCTCTGTGGAGCTATGATTTTTAGGTGAATAGGAGAGTGAATAAGCCCATTTGGAAAAAGGGCAAAATATCCAAGTAAAAGGGCAAAAAATAGCCTAGTGCTCAATGACCAAGGATTCTAGAGTACAATCGACACTTCAATTTTTGCAGTGACAAGCACGAGGCAACAATGGTAGGCTCCGTTCTTGCGCAAGGCTTGTTGACGTCGTGTACGAGTGTACGGCATGGCTTCGCATGTTGGGAGACTGGCTTCGTCTCCGAAGCAGTTGATTCAAGCAAATCCCATGCGTTCAGTTCTTCAAGATCGAGAAGGGCGAAGCATGTGGGAACACTGATACCAGCCCCGCGCGCAGCGGCATCATCAGAAACATCATCGTCGCCATCATCACAGGTTGCTGAAGACACACAACCCAACAGTAGCACAAGGAAAGACTGGAAGTACAAGGGCAGCTCGCAGCTCACCCGGTGGGCCCGCACCCGCAGAATCCGCTCCGGCAAACTCACGGACAAAAGCTTGGCTCCTGCAGAAGCCATAGTGGACACCCAAACCCCCTCGCCCTCTGACATGCATGCTGACCCTGATGCTTATGATGACATGCCCACCCCCTCTCTCGGATCGGAAAACATCATCTACATGGTCTCTGATGGCACAGGCTGGACTGCTGAGCACTCTGTCCATGCTGCCCTGGGCCAGTTTGAGCATTGCCTCGTGGACCATGGCTGCCCCGTCAATACACATCTCTTCTCAGAGGTACATATCTTGGGTGCACAAAAAGGATCAAAAGCTGAAATTAGGTCCTTAGGTGTATACTGTGAAGATACGGTCTAGGTAGGGGGGGGGGGGGTGCATCAGGAGAAGAGATATTTTTTTCACACATGATGTATATATTGTTTATAAGAAAATTTACTTTTATCTTAGCAGATCGATGATGTAGAGCGCTTGATGGAGATCATTAGAGATGCCGGCAAGGAACATGCAATTTTTGTCTACACACTAGCTGATCCAGCAATGGCAGAAGCTGCAAAAAAGGCTTGTCAATTATATGGTATACCGCATCTTGATATACTTGGTCCTATTACAGAGCTACTTAGTACTCACATGGGAGTGACTCCCTTGGGATTACCACGGGGTGCTCCGGGGCGTAAAATGGCCTTGTCCAAGCAATATTTCAAGAGGATCGAGGCAGTTGAATTCACAATCAAGCAAGATGATGGGGCTCTTCCAAAAAATCTACATAGAGCAGATGTGGTCTTAGTAGGAGTTTCTCGCACAAGCAAGACCCCTTTGTCAACTTACATGGCTCAGAAAGGATATAAAGTTGCCAATGTGCCTCTGGTACTTGGCATTGGTCCACCCAAGGAACTGTTCGAGATAGACCAGAGCAAAATCTATGCATTGACAATTAACCCAAATTCCTTGCATTCCATACGTATTGCCAGGTATAAGAGCCTCGGAGTCTCATCTACGAGCTTTTACAGTGACATGGATCATATAAAGAAGGAGCTTGAGTACAGCAGCAAGCTTTTCATTCAAAATCCAAAGTGGCCGGTCATTGGTTAGTCTCTTCATTATGTCTCAAAAAATAGATAGAAACTTCTGCATGTTGCTACCACACATCAATGATTGAGCTAGTGAGTGGGGGGTGGTTTCTATCTTGGCAGAGGTCACAGGGAAGGCTATTGAAGAGACTGCTGCTGTGATTCTGCGTATTTATCACGACAGAGAAAAAAAATACGTCATGCCTCGTATTTCTCGGCGCTACTAAGCTCCACGATTAGCGCGTATCCAAGCAATCTGCAGGTAAGATGCATCATGGTTTGTTTATTAAAAATTAAACATGGATCTTTTTGCTTAATCTTTAGAGGCTTTCTTATGAAGTTATCGATTGCAGCTGGTGCAACTTATAAGAGGGGATGCTTGAACAGTTATTCATGCTCCCAGGCTGGAGATTCCTGCTGAATTCATAGGCCTTTATACATGGGTCATTCTTGTGCGCCGGTTGGTGCTCTTGTATGT
Organism: Cibotium barometz; assembly: GCF_041138505.1. Taxonomy (NCBI): domain Eukaryota; kingdom Viridiplantae; phylum Streptophyta; class Polypodiopsida; order Cyatheales; family Cibotiaceae; genus Cibotium; species Cibotium barometz. Next base: position 19,009,516 of record NC_141083.1, read on the forward strand.
ACTATGTTTATTACATGGGAAGGCCAAAGTACATACAGAACTGTAATGTTTCCAAAAGCCAAGCACCATCTCAAGGTCAAAGTGAGACTACTTTGGTGGTGCTAGGCTTGTTTGTAAATACAGTTTTTAGTGCTAGCCTTTACTCCTCCCAGATTATTGTTTCTAATGTAAATTGGATGGTTGAGACATACTAGCATCTAACAGACTGGAAAAAGGAATTTGGTAGTGTTCATAGCCATCTCCTCTTCTTGTTATCCACGTGCACTTCTTGAGGACTAGGGCTAGATAGGAATGACAAACAGGTGCGATGATTGTGAGCTCCAAAAAGGCCCAAGGGATAAAACAAGTGACCTTGCACCAGGGTTTCAAAACCAAGGACAGGAATGTACCACCATGATCCAAAGAGTTCATTGTGTTCTTGGCTTGCACGTCAAGGACAGGAATAGTTCACCACCATGAGGCAAAGAACATTTGCTAGGAGCAGCACATTTAAACTGAAGGCAGCCTGGATCCAAACGACAAAGACCCTAGCAAACAAGGCAGCCATAGGCAAGGAGTATGAGGCCAAATTCTAAAGGACAGCCATGGTGTAAGTGGGCAGCAGAATGAGCAGGTCCAGCAGCTTGAAGATGCTGCTCAGCAGGATCGTCTTGTAAGTGCCCTTTGGTTGCAGATTTGGTGGACCAGCCCTATAGGTCACTTCCTCTTTACAACTCAGTAGTGTACAGCAAGTCAACCTGGTTGGCTTGCTGGTTGGCCTCTTACCTGACCTGCCTGACTGTTGCAAAAAGCCCAACCTGTCTACACAGCTGCTTAAGCTGTCTGCTACATGTCCGACATCTAAACATTGCTGTTGGGTGGTCCAAATCTGCTCCCGCACGTGCAGCCTCTTTCCTGGGCAGCCCGTCTTTGACAAAGGACTCTGCTAATCCTCTTTAGACTGTGCAGGTGCTTCACAAGTCCACTCCTCTTCCTCAGATAGTGAGCAGCCTGGTGTGCAGCAACAGCCCCAATGTTCGTCATCAAGTTTCTTCCCTCAGCCAGCATTATGCATCAGATGGAAGCGTTGGTGCAACTTGACTTGCTGGAGAAAAAGTCTACACTAGCGATTAGGGTTTTCTCTTAGTTTTCAGTCTCGGCAGACATTGTGAATAGAGCTTTGTTTACATATCTACCTTGCTTGTGTTTTTTTTTTCCCAAATTCATCTGTTGTTATTGCATTAATTCTTTGTTAAACACTTGTAGTTCAGGTATATCGGCCTTGTGTTTGGTCCCAATTTCAATGGGGAGTTTGACTGAGAAATGATTGCAGCATGGGTGCAGCGGTAGATGCAATTCTTTGTTCTCTGCAGGAGGATTGGATTGTCTCCTGCAGAGAACAAAGAATAGAGTGGTAATGCATTGTCTCCTGCAACGCTCTTTTATTGGTAATGCATTGCTTGTGGTACAAACTTTGAGCATAGAGTGTGCACATGGGCTTCTTTTTGTGATAGCAATCTTCTTCTTTGAGTTTACTGATGTGTTGTGCTATGGTCTCTGTCTCCTTCTTATCGAGCTTGTAGAACTACATGAGAAGGTTGATCTTTGAGCTCTTTGAGTCGGTGCCGAAAATCTTGTGAGTTTCTGTCATGCCAAGTTGGCATCCTTGATGCCAGCAATGTGACTAATCATATCATCACCAAGATTTTGAGCGATGAGGCCCAATGCTTTGTTCATGCACACTGACGCTTGCATATTCATTTGGTTGCAGCATTTTTACCAAGGTTGTACTCTTCTCTTTCACACAAACATATATGATACCACTCATTTGGTTGCTTTTACATTGTATTTTCGACTTGTAGCTAGGGTAGGGCATCCACTCATTTAGAGAAATGCACTCTTTCATCATCATGAATGCGTGCGAAATTTGGCGTGGGACTATGAAGCACATGCCAAGCGTTTTTTTGTCGGCAGATAAAGCACAAGTGAAAATCAATTTCTTTGCAGAAACCAAAATTTTACTGAGCAATGGAACTGGAGTTGTGATAAGGGCAAGAGTTCCGTGTTTGGAGCAAGATATGATTAAGTGTTTTCAATATCAAGATCTTAAATGAATTTTTAGATCTTTTATTAGACGTTTCTCATTTGTAAACTCCACTATCAATTCTTGCTTTACAATTATGCTTATAAAAAATATGATTTTTAGATCTTTTATTAAACATTTCTCATTTGTAAACTCCACTGTTAACCCTTGCTTTACAATTATGCTTACAAAAAAGATAATTTTTCTTGATTCTTAGAATATAAAGTACATCCTTCCTCACGATTCGTCAGGATCAAGGACCCATTACCTATGCCTTAATTTGATAGGAAGATAATATGTACAAAAAACACTTATGTCAACTACAATAGGCTTAAAGTTCCTAAATATATGCCTCCTATAAATGATGTCCATGATAACATGTACAAAAAACATTTATGTCAACTACAATAGGCTTAAAGTTCCTAAATATATGCCTCCTATAAATGATGTGCATGGTAGCAACATTATCAATAAACTATGCTATGTGTTGTGTATTTTAAACATTGTGTTAACTAAATATTGGTTAAGACATTGAATGTACTTCACGTAATCCGTTGATATCAATTGAAACTCTTGATTAGGACACCAAGGAAGGAGAGGTGAAACCTAATTTAAAGAGAAAACATATTTGGCACTACCTTGGCTAGAGCTACAATCAGGACTAGTGTTGGACTTTATCACAAAATGGGTTTACATCAGACTTAGGAGAGTGAAACATACTTGTATCTTGTGGGTGCACACATAAGATACTCTTACAAGGGGAGTGCGGGTTAGAATACTCCTTCCCAAGAACAAGATATTCTTGATACCCAAATTGTGAAACCTTACGTGATAAAGAAATAAAAATAGAATCAAGGTTAAATTTGTGGATTCTTTTCTGGATGGATCACTCTCATGTTAAAGGAAACTTTTGATACTGCATGACTATGAGATTGATTATGTGTGGAATCATGGCATTCTCTAAGTATGATATTTACTCTCTTGTTTGAATTAGAAGTCCACATGAAAGTGATGTTAAGACAATGTGAAATGGTGTAGACTATAATAAGGATTATTGGTATGGCTCAACTATTTCAGTTTACTAGATTAGTTGAGGTTTGAATTTCAATTGCTTTGATGTTTTGTATGACTTTGGGTTTGTATATTAAGAGATTAAGAATTTAGACTAAGATTTTATTGACACTATTTTTGAGAAGTTCATGAAATTAAAGATGACTTAAGAAAGTAAAAATGCTGGGACTACCATAAGGATGTTGGGAGGAACCTTGGTCATTGACTACCAAGGGAAGTTCACTCTTTTCCATAATGTTATGATTATTGACTCTTGATCAACATTATTATATGCTTGGATAAAAAGGGCACATTATATATATGAGAAGAAGTTTGATCTTGGAAGACTTACCATGCCTACAGTATTGTTAGGATCTAGGAAAGAGATTGCAAGTTTTACAACATATTTTCACTCCCTCTCATTTCTGACTTGGCTGGGTAACTTAGAGACGCTTTGGCTTGGTTACTCTCTAGCTCAAAGGTTATTTTAGACATGGTTGGGCTATTTTTCACTCCCCTACGGTGCTACTTTGCCTACTCACTAGTGGTCGAGTGTTTTATATTTGCATATCAATTTGCCTACTCATTTGGGCGCTTTTACAATCATATGATTTTGGTTAGAGTGTTACCATATTATAGTAGTGATGTGTGTGAACACACTTAGGACCGCCGGGGCACTTTTTCCCTCACTAGGAGGTTTTTTCCCCCGTGCATTGTATATACGCCCATTATCTTCTAGGGCTTGTTATCTTTCATTTTTGGCACTCATAATACACTACTGTGTTGTGCTCAAGCTTCCTCATCTTCTTGAAGTTGTGTGTGCATTCCTGCAACCCTAATTCCAACAATTGGTATCAGAGCAGGCTTCCTCCTCCCGGGCAGCATCACCGGCACCTGCCGCTTCATCTCCTCCGATTGCAACGAGGTTTCACGAGCGTCTGCAGGTTAGTATATGCCGTGGGTGAGCCCGTGGGGCTCGGTCGTTTCAGAATTTCGATCTGAAGTCATTTCGCCCTCCGTTTTTGCATTCCAAGTACTGCGCAGGCAAAATCGTCCTACTGTGCAGATTTTCTGTCAAGATTAAAATCTGCAGGACAGGTGCCCATTCGTCTGTTTTGGGCTGTGCTATATAGCACAGGTCGATTTTATACAGGTTTACCTCTTGCAGACAGCATTTACATCTAGTAGTACAGTCATTGGCCATGGCTGACAACAATGATGTATTCCGCATGTTGGCTGCTGAGGATAAGTTGGATGGCACCAACTATCCATTGTGGGCATATATGATGCGACATGTATTGGTAGCAAAGGGGTTATGGAATATTGTGCAGGGTATTGATGCACGTCCTATTGTGGCTGGGAATGCTGCAAACACATCAGAAACAGGTACTGTTGATGATGGTGCAGGCACAAGTGCTGTAGCAGCTGTTCGAGAACCACCACTTTCAGCAGAGCAGATTCGTTGGGATGGTAGAGATGCGCAGGCTCATGCCTTGATTGCGCTGTCTGTCAAACGTACCATTATCCCACATATTCGCTCCTGCAGGACTTCTAAGGATGCTTGGGATGTACTTGCCACATTGTATCAGGCAAGAAATGAGGCTCGTGTTGCTTATCTCCGAAAACAGTTGGAGAGTGAGCATATGAACGAAGGTGATTCTATGGATAGCTTTTTGACAAAGATCAAGGATTTCAAAGAGCAGCTCATTTCTGCAGATGAAATCCTGTCAGACAGTTCACTTGTGCAGACTGTTTTGAATGGTCTACCAGATTCTTATCAGGGTTTTGCTTCCACTCTTCGCTTGATGATGAAAGGCAATCCCAATGCCTTATCATTTGAGGAGCTAGTTTCTGTTTTGCTGCAAGAAGACCAGTCAAGGCAAAACAGGAATAGTATGCGTGTCGCAGATCAAGCTTTCGGTGCTAGTCAGAGAAGCGGGAAAGGTAAAGCTGGCTTTTCTTCTAGTAAGCAGAAATCTGCAAATGCTGCGCAACCAAAGAAGGAAGACAAAGATGAGAAGAAGGGTGACAAACAGAAGACATTTTGCAAGTACTGTAAGGGAAATGATCATGTCATCAAAGCGTGTCCTAAGCTGGCTGCGAAAGAGGCTAAGAAGAAAGAGGCTGGTATGGCTGTTGCAGATGCCTCTCCTTCTAACAATGAATCTGCTAATGTTGTGCTAGATACAGAATGGGCATTCAATGCGCAGTGCAGTTATGACCCATCATTGCATGACACATGTATGTCTGCAGTAGATTCAGATGTATGGTACTTTGACAGTGGTGCCACTAAGCATATCACCTCGCAGCGCAGTTTATTCACTTTCCTTGAGTCTGCTCCCACAGGGAATACTGTCACTTGTGCCAATAACTCCTCTTATCCCGTTAAAGGAGTTGGACAGATTGTGCTGAATGTTGCAAATGGCAACACCTTTACACTTTTTGATGCATTGTATGTGCCAGGGATCAAAAAGAATCTGCTGTCAGTCTCCGCATTTGCCAAAACAGGTTTGGTTGTAAAATTTGTGGATGACAGATGTACTGTTCATGATCTCTCTTGTGGTGACATCATTGTAGCATCTGGTTCACTATGTCGAGGGCTGTATAAGCTCAATATGGATGGCAAATGTGTAGAGGATTCAGCATGTGCTATTATGGATACGCAGGCTATTTCAAATGCAAAACTGTGGCATGCACGTTTTGGTCATCTGAATTTTGCAAGTTTGCTGCGCCTGCAGAAATCTGAAATGGTGTCTTCTTTGCCTAAGCTTGAGGCACCTGTCAAGCATGTTTGTGAGGGCTGCATATTGGGTAAAATGCAGCGTGCTTCCTTTCCCAAAGATGGATCAGTGAGAGCTGAACGCAGATTGCAGCTTGTTCACAGTGATGTTTGTGGTCCCATGCAAACTCCATCATTTGGAAACTACCTTTACTTCGTGACTTTCATTGATGATTTTACCAGGCATGCATGGGTATATCCTTTGAAGGCAAAGTCCGAAGTGTTTTTGTGCTTCAAACAGTTTTTGGTTATGGCTGAAAATGTGTCAGAAAGTAAGATGGGCACCCTCCGTTCAGATCGAGGGGGGGAGTATATGTCTTCAGAATTTAATGCATTTCTGGCTGAGCGTGGGATAAAACACCAATGTACAGTGCCGTATACACCACAGCAAAATGGTGTGGCTGAGAGAAAAAACAGGTCTCTCATGGAAATGGCAAGATGTATGGTTAAGAGTCAAAGTCTACCACATGGTTTTTGGCTTGAGGCTGTCATGTGTGCCACTTATGTACTAAACAGGTGTCCCACCAAAGCATTACAGGTTGTCACTCCATATGAGGCTTGGCATGGCCGCAAGCCATCTGTTGGCCATTTACGTGTTTTTGGTTGCCTGGCATATGCATTAGTGCCTGTGCAACATCGCAGAAAATTGGATGACAAAGCTGTCAAATGTATTTTTGTTGGATATAGTGCTGAGAGCAAAGGCTATCGTTTGTATCATCCACAGACAAAGCGCATTTTGGTTAGCCGTGATGTTGTATTTGTGGAAGATGCAGTTCAGCCCTTGGTTTCATGTACTAAGGAGACAGATATCAGCTCACGTGATGTCTATGATACATTGTTGCCTCTTTTCAGTGGTGCACAGTCAAGTGCAATACCTCATGAGGCAGTTTTTCAGCCTATGCAGGTTTTAAATGATGGCACAGATCAGCCTATATCTGATGCAGATGTGCATGATGCACTTGAGGATGAGAGACAAGAGATTGAGGGCTCTAGGAATATGCCTAGATGGCTGGTGCAGACTTTGCGTGACAGCAAGTTGGATGCCCCTTTGTCTAGTCGCACTCGTTCTGGCTCTCATGGTGCCTCTTATGCGTCAGATTGTTATGCATTGGCTGTTTCTAGTATGTGCGATGAAAGTGAGCCTGTTTCATTTGATGAGGCACAAAGTTCAGAAAATTGGATGGCTGCTATGCAAGCAGAATACGATGCTATTATGAAGAATGGTACATGGTCTTTATGTGACTTGCCCCCTGGCAAGAAGGCCATTGGCACTAAGTGGGTATACAAATTGAAGCGTAAGCCTGATGGCACAGTGGATCGCCATAAGGCTAGGCTTGTTGCAAAAGGTTATGCTCAAGAGAAGGGCATTGATTTTGATGAGACTTTTGCTCCCACATGTCGTATGACCACTGTTCGTAGCATCTGTGCATTAGCAGCTCATAATGGTTGGAATGTACATCAGCTGGACATAAAGACTGCGTTCTTAAATGGAGATTTGCATGAGGAGGTGTATGTATCGCAGCCTCGTGGTTTTGTTCAAAGAGGGCAGGAAAACAAAGTGTGCAGGTTAAAAAAGGCTTTATATGGTTTAAAGCAAGCTCCACGAGCTTGGTATGAAAAAATACATGCATATTTGACTGCACATGGGTTTCAGAATAGTCCAACAGAAAGCACTTTGTATGTTAAACGTGTGGATGGTGTACATCTAATCATTGCTCTCTATGTCGATGACATGCTGCTCACAGGACCAAATAAGAGTCATATTGCTGATTTTAAGGCTGATTTGAATGCCTCTTTTGAGATGTCAGATTTGGGGCATTTGCATCATTATTTGGGGATACAATTTAAGCAGTGTGATGGAGGTATTGCTTTGTGTCAGACAAAGTATATTGAAACATTGTTGCGGAGATTTGGCCTTGAAGACTGCAAGCCTATTGCTACTCCAATGGAGACAGGTTTGAAGTTGAGTCTTCATGATGCTGGAGATCACTTTGATGTCACACTCTATCAGACAGCTGTTGGTTGCCTCATTTATGTATGCATTACGAGGCCAGACATTCAGTTTGCAGTCTCACAGGTGAGCAGATTTATGCATAGCCCAGGCATTAAGCATTGGCAGGCAGTGAAGCGTATCTTTCGCTATTTGAGTGGTACTCGGCATCTTGGGTTGTTTTATCCCAAGGGGGGATCATTGCCGCCAGATTTACATGCTTTTTCAGATTCTGACTGGGCTGGTTGTTATGACACACGCGTGTCCACGAGTGGTTTTTGCTTCATGCTTGGAAGCTCATGCATATCATGGTTGAGCAAGAAGCAGCCTACTGTGGCCACTTCTAGTTGTGAAGCTGAGTACAGGGCAGCTTTCACAGCTACGGTTGAGTGTGTGTGGCTCAGACGCCTTATGGCTGATTTGGGTGTTGGGCAGCCATCTGCCACCACCATCTTCACTGACAGTCAGAGCGCATTGGCAGTTGCGCGGAACCCAGTGTTCCATGCTCGTACGAAGCACATTGAGGTGCACTACCATTATGTCAGGGAGAGACTCTCTGCAGGAGAGATCAGTTTGGCTTATGTGCCAACACAGGATAACCTTGCAGACCTTTTCACAAAGGCTCTGCCTCGTGAGAAGTTCGAAGCTTTTCGCAAAGCTTTGGGCTTACTCCCTTTTGTGGATTCGTCCACATAGCTAGACACTTCCCTATACATGAGTGCTAGCTCTTGTTCACCGCATCACTCCAGGGGGGATTTGTTACCATATTATAGTAGTGATGTGTGTGAACACACTTAGGACCGCCGGGGCACTTTTTCCCTCACTAGGAGGTTTTTTCCCCCGTGCATTGTATATACGCCCATTATCTTCTAGGGCTTGTTATCTTTCATTTTTGGCACTCATAATACACTACTGTGTTGTGCTCAAGCTTCCTCATCTTCTTGAAGTTGTGTGTGCATTCCTGCAACCCTAATTCCAACATAGAGTAGTGGTTGGTAGCTCCTTATTTGCTTGTTGAATGCTTCCTGGCTCTTGGTCTTTGATAGGTCCTTTGATGCGGACTAGATACACTTTTCCATTTATGGTTTGCACACATACGCTCGCATGTGATTACGATATTTTTGCACAGGTTATATGCTACTTTTTCACATGCACATGCGTTAGCATGGTCATTTGGCCGCTTACATGATAATTTTTATTTATGATAATTTTTATTAAGAGTTTGTCGATGCCAAGATTGTTTAATGAAGAACATGTCAATGATGATGACTTTAATGAAATACACACTGTTACAAATGTTGCAGAAGGATGTAATGTACCCCATATGAGAATTGATGATGAGTAAAAATTCTCGTTGATGGCGCCCATGTTGATGATGAACCCCATACCAATTTAGGACATGCCCATGTGAACAATGAACAAGTTCTTAAGAAGGGCTCGTTTACACCAATACTTTGCAACATTGTCTTCAAGCCTGAAGGTTTATTTTTCAAACCACAAATATATATATATATATGTATATATATATATATGATCGTTATCTTCACTAAATTGTTGGGGTTGTCACCTTCGCAACGAAGGCCGCCCTTGTTGTCTGTTGACGCTAAAGCGATGGTGGCCGTTTGCTGGTTCTACTGTGTTGCCTGCTGGAGACCCATTCTGAACCATCTGCTGTCGAGCTTCTTGGCTACAGCCTACACGATGGAGTTATGCGCACCTGACTTATTATCATTTTTCTGTGTGATGCTGGCGCTTGCTGTGGCAGCTGCCTTTCTCTTGGCTGGTCCGTTCTGATGTGCACCCACCCAATACTAATGCAAGCTATAGCTTACCTTTGGTTGCTCCAAGCTCGCTGCCACTATTAGTTTAGTGCCGCCGTCACTCCTCTATTGCTCTGTGAGTAGATCTACAGGCCAGGTCTTCTAGCGCAAGTTTCTTCTTCTACCTCACCCCCTCCGTTGTGAGCTTTTGAGGAGGACTCCCTTGACTACTACACTCTAGGATGCTTGCTCCTTGCACTGCTCGTTTGCTCACTCTTGTGTGTATTATGCAAGAAGCTCAAACGTTTTGTGCTATGGCTATGGAAAAACACCCATTTGCTCTTGATATCCCCAATGAGGAAACACAGCCCTAATGCACCTGGGCTAGAAGAGAAGATAAACCCAATCTAAGACTAAAATACTTCCTAATAAAATCTAACCATTTTCTAAAAATTGGAGAGCCTCACCCTAGCTCTCATACTATGTTGAGAATCATGGATCAAACTCTCCTAATCGCAAATGAGATACTAATCTTACTCTAATGACAATACAATTAACATAACTAATCCAAGGTGGGTGATACCTAAGTAAACTCGTATGAGTGAGTAGTGCTAATGAACTAAGTACAATTAGGTTACAAGATTGAAACTTATACTCATAGAGAGACTTGAGATTTGTGCAAGTGATATGATTCATTGCTTGAAATGGTCCCCCTTTTATATAAGGAGATACACCCTTGGTCTTGTACAAATCAATGTGAGATAATTCCCTTTGCTCATGTGGCTTCGTGCTAGACTTTGCTCTTGTTTGGCTACTTATTCTCATTCCCTACCTCTTCCTTGTGCTCAATGGCACCACATTTCTCAACACCCTTTACCCTATTATCTATCCCATAGCTTGAGACAAGGATGTCTTGAATCTTTTAACAAAGGGGATGTAAGATGCCAAGAATTATTAGATATTTTTAGTGATCTTTAACTGTTATCGATATGAATTTCCACCTTAATGTAGTGACATTTTTCTACAAATGTGAATGGTGAGAAATATTTCTAACTTAGTATAGACCTTGGCCGTGCCTTGGGAAAAAACTATTGGGCTCAGGGTGAGGCAAATATGAAGAGGCTAGAAGTCTTGGGGTGAGAAAATGCATTTTTTTAATATATGTTTTAAGGCATTAGTTAAATTGGATGGTTAAACTAATGAATTTATTTAAACTCCAAATATTAACTTAAGTAGAGCTAACGATTAGTTAACCTAGACTACAAGTAGTTAACTAAGTGAGAAGTTAGTTAACTAGAGCTACACTTAGTCAACTAAGTGGTTAGCTAACTAGAGCTACAATTAGTTGACTAAGTGAGAGATGAGTAGGTGGCTCATTGGGGATAAATACAAGGCTTAGCACATGGAAAGAGTTTTGCCCATGTCTTCTAGGAGATATTTTCTCCATAGCTAGATTGACCATAATAATTCACACAATTCTAGCCTTAGCAAAATGCCTGGAGAATCATGCAAATATATAATTAGTCAGCTTTTTAAACAAATATATCAAGGAGGAGATGTATGTGGTGCAACCACTAGAATTTGTGATCCCTAATTTTAGATAAAGTTTACAAACTCAAAAAGACGCTATATAAACTAAAACTAGGCCTTCTCGTACCACCAGTAGTGGATTGATAATTAATAATTTATAAGTATTATTCTTTAAAAGCCCATTAGATGAAAATTTGTATGTTTTCTTTGAACAAGTGGCAACTACGTGATCATCTTGTTTTATGTGGATAACCTCATCTTGATAGGGAGCCATGAAAAGAAGATCTCCTAGACAAAGATGTTGATCAAAGAGTTTGTAATGATAAAACTTGGGCTCGTGTGTTTTTGTTTGGGGATGAAATTTTGACAAGACATAGATTTATTTTCATTTCTTGGCTTCTAGGGAAATTCTAAATGCATTTGGGCACCCCCATGGAGGTTGATACAAAGCTATTTATAGTTCTCCCACTAATGGATATGCAGCAATACAAGGCTTACGGGGAGTCTCATTTTCTTATGTGCAACACAAGATCAAACATCATGAAATTAGTACACTTTGGGTAAGACCTTAGCTAGATTTTACTAATCTACTAGGAGACTGTGACACCAAGAGACTAATTTGGCAGGAGATTGTGACACCAAGAGATTAGACAAGTTACTACTTATTTCTTAGATGACATGGATATGTAAAAAGTAGCCTACAATTGATATTTCTTCTATGGTGGTGAGTACAAAGAAGCAAAACATAGCCTATAGTTACTCTTTCTTCTATGGAGGTAGCGAAGTACTTATTAGAAACATTCTTTATTTCATGTGAAGTAGTCTAGTTAAGAAGGATTTTGGGGAACATGGGTGCAATCTAGGAGTACCAATGGAGTTGTGCAACAACCAAAGCTTCTCTTCATATAGTAATATGGAAATTATAAGGGACCCAATGTTCCATGCTTGTACAATGCATGTATAAAAAATAAATTAGACTTGGTATAACCCTTATCCAAGCTTATCATGGATGGGGAGGTCCACATGGTCTACTATACAATAATAAATAATTATGTGGGCATTTTTACCAAGGCCCTCTTATAGAGTGGAGCTTTCATCGACTAGATTTCTACATTGGCTGGGAAATCTGACTCATAGATGAGTCTGTCATGTGTATTTTACCCTAGTCTATGGTCCAAGAAAAAATATTATAAGGGTTCTCTTTGAAAAAATAATTAAAAATAGGCTAGGTGTGCACATTAAATAATTAAATTAAACAAAGCCTAAGGATAAACGGGCTAAGGTCCAAAAACCATGGATTATTTCAAACAAGTGGATTTGAGATGAGTGGTAAATGAGAAACGGTAAGCAAATTAAATAAAGCCTACGGGTAAATGGGCTAAGGTCCAAAAACCATGGTTTATTTAAAACAAGTGTATTTGAGATGAGTGGTAAATGAGAAATGGTAAGCAGATTAGCCACACGTGTTTTTTGCTAGAGGTTTTGAGGTAGGTGGTTTAGACCATGGGTTTTGCTAATGGTATTGGGAAATTCTATATCCTTGTTTTGTTGCTCTTCATATTCTTTGTTTTGTTGCTCTTAGTTTGCATTGAGTAGTTTGATAATTGTTCACTTATCTTTGTTGGTTTTCAAGGCTTTAATTAATGGTGACAAATTGGGTGATGTAAGATCCCTCTTTCTGTCTTTTAAGTGAGATATTAATTAAGGTACACTTTCTAGTGAGATAAGTATAATTTTTTAAAGATGTGCATATAATGGGAGAGACTTGGGAGTTTGAGAAATTGAGAAATTAGAAAAATAAAATTTAAGATTAATGGCCAAGTTGCTATGTGGATAAATTAATTGGGGTTTTCCCATATGCACCCCCTGCACATTAGGTTTAGAAATAGGGGAAAAAATCTAAAAGAAATAAATGAAATATTTCTAGTAAAATTAAATAATAATTATTATTCATAAAAGAAGCTAGGGTGTGTGAGCATTAGCCTTGACAAAGAGAAAAAATAGAGAAGAGTGCACATTTTAGTTAAACTAAGAACACCCAGCCATTTGAAAATACAACCGATCGTGAGTTGTAGTTTTGAGAGACCAAAAAATCCTTTAAAAACAATCCAAATCTAGCACCAAAAGAATCTTTGACGTGCCCAATAAAGTAGAACTTTAAAAAGAGACTTTTTTGCTTAACTTAAAACATACTTGCAAGTGATTCATTCGCTAAATTAAAAATTTGCCAAATTTTCCACTATTTGATGTCTAAGTACAAGCCTATCCCTACAAAATCTTAGAATATTTCAAACAAAAAAACATGACACAAAAGTTGCAATAGAGACTCACAACAAAGAGCTTCACTTTGAATACAAAATTATTGCTATCGTTACTAGAAAGCAAAATATAACTACTTTTATCGCACAACTTCAATGTCATGATTAAATTAATCTTCATTGATTAAAAAAACAAGTCTTATTATGAGACAATTCCTATAAATGCTTCAATAGAGACAACATTTGACTAATTTTTTGAACCAATCTCAAAACGCAAGCTCCTCAAAAAGATTTGTAATGCTAGTTTTGAATACAAACAAATGTTGTTCAAAACACTCTCAAAACCTAGAAATCCTTGAAGACCCCCAATGAGGATTTAAATACCAAAAATTGTTTGAAACTACAAGTGTCTAAATCTATTCTAGCATAGGAAATTCCTCCTCTTCATGACTAACTTCTTCATCAGTTTGCTCGCGTCCTACAATGAGTGGTGTTGACTCCGTAAGAGGAATATCAATATCCACAGTATGTGGATCTTCATAAGGCTCAAGATCTGCAAATTGCATTTCATCATCAGGTCCAAAGGGAGGCTGAGGTTCTCCAGATGCATCCACCACTCTTGGGTTTGCTGCCATGTTTTTCATTCCAACCTCTTGAAACTCATCCGGCAATTCTTTCATTGCAGTGACTCGTTGTTGAATAAAACGAACTTGAACTGGATCTAGCTCAATAGCAACAACATTCCTTCCTTTTTTAAGAGCACTAATAGTGGTTGTTCCTAAGAAAAAAAGAATCAACATGGTAAAGCTCACTTAAATGAGCAATATAAAATATGTAATAAGTTAAGGTTGCATGATTACCTATCCCCGCAAAAAGATCCATGATCCACTCTCCTTTTAAAGATAGAAGCTCAATTAAATCCATCATCAAAAGTTGTGGTTTTTGATAAGGATTCATGATCTCATTTGAATCACCAGAAAGATCCCTGAGCTTTCGACACACGCCTGGTCTATCAAAAATATTTGTTCGGTTAGGTTTCGAAGCAAAATTAAAATTTCCTTTACTGTTCGGACCCGCAGGAGACCAGAAACCAATGGTAGCAAACTCGGCAGCAAAAGAAAGTCTGTCAAGCTTATAGCCTTTGATGTTAGGCTTTGTCCTACAAAAGAAAAAGTTAGCCTTTGATGTTAGGCTTTGTCCTACAAAAGAAAAAGTTAGGCTTTAACTTAAGCTTTTGTAACTTGCAAAAGAATGCTTGAAATTTAACATACCATATGCATAGCTGATGGACCATTTGATTGTCAACGAATGCTTTCTCTGCAGCAGAGATTTGATCATGAGCATGAAAAATTACCAGTGCCCATGATTCAGCCGTTGTGACCTTTTTGAAAGCGTCGATGACTCTTTTATATGCACTTACACCATACTTTACTTCATCGTGTATTGAGTGTGGTGCCTTAAATCCATACGGAGCATCAGCAATGGCTAAAGTAAAATGTTGTGCAGTCACAAACGATTCCATGTTCTCTACTTTGCCTTCATGAACAAAATATTGAACTGGTTCTGCAGACACATCATCAGAAATGAAAATATTTGCCTCTTGAATGGTCTCCAAAGTTTGTGCCTCTTCTAATCTCTTCCGCTCTGCCCTTGCGCGACTCAAATGTTGCTCAAACTCTTGAGGAATGCTCTTTATGGGAGCACGAGGTGCTCGAGACTTGTTAAAATGAAAATAAGTAAACATTAAATATATTCAAGAATACACATACAAAAATCAAAATCAATTTTTTAAAATATTTGATCTAAATTTTTACAAAACCTTCAAAAACACTTAAATAAAAAAAAATCTATTCAAATATGTAGTTTACTTACTGCATTTTTGAAAAGATAAATGAAACGCTCTAAGGAGCTTGGCTGACTAGTGATGGGATGAAACATTTGAACCTCGTTCCAATCCTTGCAATTAAGTTTTTCAATCATGATTCTTTGCATGTACAAGAAAGTCTTTTGCCTGTTTCAAAAAAACACAAAATAAAAAAACAACTTTACATGAAATAAAATAAGTAGATTTAAAAAGAAGAATTAGCAACGTACTGTTCTAATTCCTTTGCCATTTCATCGAGTGTCAAAGAACCTCCTTTCACTCGTGCCAAGATGGGTATGATAATATTTTTCTCGCGTATTCCTTGCATTGCTCGCCAATTCGTGATACGCATTTCTTCAGGAATTGGCTTCAAAGTGTCCTCATTCCCTGTTCCTTTGCCCTTTTGACTTCCAGGTGGGAGCTTTACTTTTTGCCCTTTGATTTTACCTTCCTCCCAAAGCTTGAAAATGTCTTCTTGTAGATCCCATATCTCTCCATCACGAAAGGCTAACTGAAAGAAATTGTCATGACCTCGAACATTTGTTTTTCCAGAGCGTCCAGCTTTGCTTGACTTCTTTGTGACAAGACCAACTTGCTCACAAAGCTTGATTTTGAAAGCTTCATCAACTTTATGACCTTGCTGAATATGATTGATCCACTCGTTGTGAAAAAATCTTATCTTTTGTAAGAAAGACATGGATAGTCGCATCTCGGAATCAATGTTGTGATCAAGGGCAAGTAGCTTTGCATCATCATCACCTAACCCAGCATAGACCCATGCTAGGACTGTCTTATAGCTCTCTACATGAGGATACTCAGCACATAACTCTTTTTTAGCAATGAGAGAGTGAGTTCCCCCCAAGACAAAGTATTTGTATTGATTGATTTTTGATCTCTCAAAACTCTCTTTCTTAACACAAGAAGACTTATCCACAAGAACAAGAAGGGGTAAAACATTTGTTGTTGGTTTCTCCTTCATCATTACTTTAAGATTACTCACATGTCCAGGGACAATGGTTCGAACTTCTAGTGGTCTCTTATTTGAAACAGGATCTAATGGAGGACGTTCTATATTAGACACTAGTAAAATTAAGGGTCTCTCATCAACCATATGAAACTTTTTGGCTTTATTTCTTATGG
This sequence comes from Cibotium barometz, assembly GCF_041138505.1. Lineage (NCBI taxonomy): Eukaryota > Viridiplantae > Streptophyta > Polypodiopsida > Cyatheales > Cibotiaceae > Cibotium > Cibotium barometz. The sequence continues at coordinate 19,025,949 of NC_141083.1, forward strand.
TATTAAGACCAGAAGATTCTGAAGGATCAGACTTTGGAGCTCCAGGTCCAGAAAGCAAAGTATCACTCACATCTTGAGACTTTGACCCAGAAGTCTCTTCAAGAACTTCAACATCTTCTTCTGAGTCATCTATGTCTGTACCTTCATTCTCTTCATAATCAGAATCATCAGTGGAGTGGTTGGAATTGTACAAATTATCATGATGCTCTTGAAATGCTTCAGAAAAAGACTACAAAAAAAGAAAAAGAAAAAGTCATTCTAAGTAGAAGAGGATTTTAAGACTTGATAGAGTGAACTTAAAAGTAAGAACCAAAGAGTAACTTATGTAAAAGTAAGAACACTTTAACCATTTCTTTGTATACTAGAATACATGGTAAACTCATTAAACCAGACATAAAAAGTAAGCCAAACTTCCTTCTTGCTAAAATTCATTCAAACTAAACAAAACAAACTTCTTGTATACTAGAATGCATTCTAGCATATGCTAGAGCAGACAAACTTCTTGTATACTAGAATACATACAAACTAGACTTGACTATTCCTCTAAGTGTTTCAAGATATGAGCTAGAAAGACAAGAATTAAATAGACTAAAAAACAAAGAATAGTTCTCAATGTATTCTAGAATACACAAAGATAAGAAGTTTTTTGAACTACGTGTATACTAGAATACATACAAACTAGACTAGACAAACTTCATGTTTATTAGAATACATGCAAACTAGAGTTGACTTGACCTCTACGTATTTCAATATATAAGTTTGAAAGACATGACTCAAACAAACTTAAAAAAGAATAACAGTTCTCTACATATTCTAGAATACACAAAGATAAGAAATTTTTTTAACACTAATGAAAAAAAGGTCGAGAGAAAGATATCCATACCCGTTTGCGAGTAATCATTGCATCTCTAAACTCTTGCTGGGTAGAAACAGGATTCATCTCTTCAAGCCGAAAATTAGCAGAGAAAACTCTAACTGCAAGAAACTTTCCTTTGTTGTTGTCTACCAGATGATGAATGATCCCACGAGATATACTTTCTTTGACTTCAACAATGCGACCATAAGTTAAATACTTTGTATTTTCAGAGTCTCCTTTTTCTTCCGCAATAGAAAGGAAAGGTGTGTTTGGCTCAACGATTGTCTTGTGCTTACCTACCATGCCAAATTGAATTGTCCAAGCAAATCCTTCTCGTGCTTTACCTCTTGCACTACTCCAAAGAGTTGTAGCTTCCATGCTTGAGGACTTTTTCTGCTGATGTTGAGTTAAAGGTGTGGTTCCTTGAGATGATGGAGGAAGTCCATGAGTAGCTAAAACCATTCTGCTTGATGGTGGTTGATCTTGTAACTCTGGAAACTGGTGAGCTGCTAAAAGTTGTCTTCTTGGCTCACTTGGACATCTATCAGGGTTTGGAAGAGTCACAGTCACTCGAGGTGCTTGAAAGTGAGGACTAACTGGAGCAGGTTGAGATCGAGAAGGTGTCAAGACTCCTGAACGTCCTGAGCCACCCACAGGGACAGATGCAGTTGCTTGATTACTTTTCTTTTGCTTCTTAGAAGTTCGAGCATCACGTATTGGTGAGGCCATCTTAAACCTAAACAAGACAATAAAAAATCATTATCTCATTGCTAAGATAAAAAAATAGAGATAAAATCATATTTTTCAAAAATATGATTTGTTAAATGAAACAACATTTAAGATTAGTAAATGTGTATGTAGGGCAAACAAACGAGAAAGACAAAAAGTGAAAGAGAACAAATAGACATAGAGAGAAAGAGAGAGAGAGAGAGAGAGAGTGTTAACCTCCATGCAAGAACGGACCTAGATGTGTAAGCAAACATGAGATAGGAATGTAAGAGAGAGAGCTCCTCAGCACACTAGAGAAAAAGAGGGAGAGAGAGATGTATTCTAGAATACAACAGGTTGTTTCCTCCAAAGATGTGTTTTGTAATTGAATTTCAATAAATGACTTTCTAGAGCTGTGTATTCCAGAATACAACTCACAAGAAGCTTCTAACCACAATACACAGATATAAAAGAGAGGAGAAAGCACTAAGAGATGAATAGATCAAACCCAAAACAATTAGGATCCTTTGTATCATCAAAGTACTTACAGAACCTCTTTCTTGAACACAATTTGAGAAAAATTTACCCCCAAAATCTATCTTCTGTTACGTTGCTCTGATGAAGATTCTGACCACTCCGTTGGCTTCAAAAGGGGGGTAAAACCCCAGGACACCTGATTGAAATACTTGCAGGTCGCTCCTCCTCCGTTTTTTATATTAAAACTACAGTTTGCTGTTTTTTTGCCGCGCGCGCGCGATGCGAACTCAAGAGCTTTTGCTTTATCCCAAAATCTATCTTCTGCTACGTTGCTCTGATGGAGATTCTGACCGTTCCGTTGGCTTCAAAAGGGGGGTAAAACCCCAAGACGCCCAGGACGCCTGGTTGAAATACTCCCGGGCTGCTCCTCCTCTGTTTTTTATGTGAAAACTACAGTTTGCTGTTTTTTAGTCGCGCGCGCGACGCGAACTCGAGAGCTTTTGCTTTCTTTGCATGTCTTCTAAAATTAGATAAAAAGCAAATCTTTTTTGCATGAAGGTCTATTCTAATGGTTTACATTGAGTTTGGTTTACAGTAGAACACAGCTTGCCGAAGCCGTGTATTCTGGAATACAACTCAAGTGAAGAGAGAAGTTGTATTCCAGAATACAACTTGATGAAGATGTGTATTCTGGAATACAACTCAAGTGTAAAAAAAAGTTGTATTCCAGAAAACAGCTTATTGAAGCTCTGTATTCTAGAATACAACTCAAGTGTAGAGAGAAGTTGTATTCCAGTATACAACTTGCTGAAGCTGTGTATTCTGGAATACAACTCAAGTGCAGAAAGAAGTTGCATTCTAGAATACAGCTTGTTGAAACTGTGTATTCTGGAATACAGTCTCAAGTACAGAGAAGTTGTATTCTAGAATACAACTTGTTGAAATTGTGTATTCTGGAATACAATCTCAAGTACAGAGAAAAAATATATTTTTGAATACAGCTTGTAAAAGCTTCATATTCTGGAATACAACTCAAGTGTTGAGAGAAGCTGTATTCCAAAATACAACTTGTACAAGCAATGGATTCTGGAATACAATCTCAAAGTGCATAAGTGTTAAATTTTTAAAAATGTGACTTCAAGCTTTGTATTCTAGAATACAAACTACTTAATACACAAGAAACATGGCAACTTATCGATTTTTGTGTTGTATTCCAGAATACAACACAAGAATTAGCTTTTTAAAAAATGAAGTCATTATAATTTTTAAAAATTATTGATTAAATCTTTATTTTATAAAATATTATTTTTTCAACCTCTTTTTTTCTTAATTTACGTATGAAATCTTCGTTTTGGTATTTTTGTGTATTTAAAAGACAAACAATTCTTTCAAAAAAATACCTTTTTAAAAAAAGTCTATTTTTGAAATCACTTACCTCCTTAGATAATATTTTTGTTTTTCTTCTTAGCCATAATTTCCTCGTAGCAAACTTTGAACCAAATGACAATGAAAGAAAAATTCAAAATTGTAACAAATAACAAAGTAATCAAGAAAATGCATACCTTACAGAATTAAACTCAAGAAAAATGCTCCAAATTTAAAAAAATGCTCTTGTGGCTCTCTTAGCGGCAGACCCTTGGAATGTGTCTCTAAAAAGGACTTCCTCTCATCTTTTAAGTCCCATATTTTATAATAATTAATAAATTTTAATATTTATATTAATATTATTATTTTTGAATCTAAGCATTAAAAGTAAGTTATTTGGATTTGAGATTACACTCCACTTTGTAGCTTAGACCATTGTTTTTTAGAGAAACTTAGAGGTGTGAAGTTCCTAGTCATGGCAGGGCAACAAAAGTCTCTCTCAAGCTCATTTTGCTCTTTTCAAGTGCCTGTATCCGTACTCACTCCTAAAAGTCTGAGCCAATCTATCAGTGATGATGATGTTACAAGCCCACTATTTGCTAATTTATCAAATTCTGATACCGATGTTCCAGTTTCTCCATCATTAGTTCAGCCTATTCGTGTGGAGACAACCACTCCCTTGAGAAGAAAAGACAAGTTTTTGCATCGCAATGCATTGAGAGAGGCATGTAGGGTGTATTGTTGTAAAAAAAACTGCTTGAGGACACTTGGATTCAGAAAAATTAAGCAGGAACGTGAAAACTTCTTTGCTTTAAAACGTGCTCAACAAAATACAGCATTACATGGTTTTTTATTAAGGTCTGGAGAGAAGATAAAATATACAGTTTCTGGCACGATTGTGTGTCGAAAGTGTTTTTTTCAAGTGTTTTGTTTAAGCAATCAGCGGATGCAAAAGATCTTAAAGCAGTTGCAACGGGTGGAAGAAAATTCACGGTACTCATTTAGTACACGTGAGACTCCTCAGCTGTGTTTTCTCAAGAGCTGGATGGAACGATTTGTCACTTACAATGGTGAGCGCATGCCAAATTCAAAATTCACCCATTTGCCTGATAATTTTACAAAGGGAGAAGTTTACAACCTCTACGTGGAAACGTTGAAAGGAAGAAACATGTCATCTCTTTCATTTACTTCATTTCTTAGAGTTTGGAAACAATATTTTGCTGATGTGAAAATCCCCAAGAAAACTAGAATGGGGATTTGTCAAATTTGTGCAGAGCTCAAAGCCAAAAGAGATGTTGCAAAGACATTTGAAGAAAAAGGTATGTTTGATTTGTGTTTTTTGTACGTTTTAATTTATGAATGAGAATTCCAAGTGGTATAATTTAAACTAGCTTTACATTGTTTTGAGTTTTCAGGTCCTATTCTACAAGCACTTAAAGCTCATCGAGAACAACAAAGTACAGAGCGTCAAAAGCTAGCAAAGCATCGAAAGAAGTGCCTTGAGCAGAAAGAAATGTATTTGGGATTAGTCATAGATGGAATGGATCAAAAGAAGACATTGATACCCCATTTTATGCGTGCTCCAAAGAATTTGAAGGAAGAGAATTTCATACAACTACACGTTGTTGGAGCCCTCATCTTTAATGGCATCATGACGTCAAAAGTTTTTATAAACTTTCCAAATTTACACAACGACCCTAACTTGACCATCACCATAATTCAGAAAATAGTAAGTGAATGGCAAGGAGAATTACCTAGCACACTTTATGTGCAGCTAGATAATACGGCAAGGGAAAACAAAAATCAAATAGTGCTTGCTTATTTGAGTATGTTGGTGCAGCAAAAAGTTTTCAAAAAGGTCAAACTTGGATTTTTGTTGGTGGGTCACACTCATGATCAAATTGATCAGATGTTTAGTAGGTTTTCAGTCAAACTTGCTAGGAAAAGTGCATTTGACCTTCCAGAGGTGTGCATAATTCTTAAAGAAGCTTATGATCCTACGCCAGAAATTCATGTTTTGAAAGGCACCTATGATTTTAGAGAGTTTGCAACAGGTGGAGATTTTGCAAGCCCTGCATTTGCTCAGCTTAATGACCATAGTTTCCAACATCAATTCAAAATAAAAGAAAAAGAAGCTGAAACACGTTTGTGGTGTAAGAAGTACTCTAACTCAGAGGCATGGCATCCTCAGGATGGTTTGAAGTTTTTACTCAGTGTCCCAGAACGACAAATTCTTCAGGCAGCAAAAATGCTTTTGGCATCAAGCATTGAAGCAGCAAAAGCTCAAAAAGAAAAGCGACCCATCAATTATCAGCAATGTTTGATAGAAATTAAAGAGACCATACAATCAGCACATGTGTATTTTCCAGCTTGCTCACTTGGATGGTGGAATACATTTTTTCATGAGCAAGAAATCTTGATTGAGGAAGTTCAAAGCAATTCAAGATCACTGATAAATCTGGAGCCCTTTCTTTGGAGAGTACAAGAACTTAAAGACCGTGATGATAATATTCAAATGCCAAATCAACAAACAGAATTGCCTGGAGAATTGCAAACATTGGTGCATGGGGAGACTCGCGAAGCGTATGTTGGTGCTAGAAGGACTAGTCAACGACGACTGCAAGAGAAGGAAATGTGGGAAGGAAATATTGAGGAGCTCACTGTAGGTGCAATGATTGCAGTGTTAGCAACAGATGATGAAAGCGGATGTCCTTTTTGGTTGGCAAAGGTACTTAAAGTCCTTGAGGAAAATGGAAAAGTAAGCTCAATTGAGGTCCACTGGTACAAGGTCAATGGAGATGATGCATTATCAGGAAAATATTATCCAGAGATGATTCGAGTAAATAAAAAGGGAAAGAAAGCAAATCGTAGTCAACGTCGCGTGGATAGCCTAAGCATGGAGGATGTGGAAGTTCTTGTTTATGGTTTTACCTTGAAAAAGTCAGGTCATCTACGAGAACAAACCAAAAAAATTCTTCTGGAGAAAGTCAAAGATTTAACACGAGAGGCATAAGACCTCTCATTGTAACCAATTTTGTGGACATTATTATTTTATTGCAAATTGAGTATTTTTTTCTCAAAAAATGTGTGATTTTATGAGCAGCTCTATCATCTTTCAAAGTATTGAAGTGTAAAACTTGCACTTTTTAACAGTTTTTTTTTAGCTTTTTAGGAGCTCATACTCTTTTTAGTTTAAAAAATAGTGTTTTTTGAGATATTTTAGCATTTTCAAAAATGGGTTGTATTTTTGATGGTTTAGTTGTACTTTCAAATGGCTGGATGTTTAAGGTTGAATGGATGAACTAAGGGTGTGTAAGCATTAGCCTTAACAAAAAGTAAAAATAGAGAAGAGTGCACATTTTAATTAAATGAAGGTTGAATAGATAAAAATCTAAAGACTAAGGTTGGAAGTTGGAGTGCAAAACCTTAGGAGTAATTTTTAGGAAGTAAAATAAATATTACATATAGGATAAGCATAGAGACTAATAGATAACTCGACATGTATAAATGTAGGAGTTAGCTTTATGTATGAGTGGATGTATGTGGGGGTGGTTGATGAGTGCATGGAAAATGAGTGGATGCATGAAGTCTATGGTTAAGTTTGCATGGGATATTGTGAGCTATTGACCTTGAGTTAACTAGGGGAGCATGTGGAGCAGCAAGCCATCATTTTCAACTATATAAAGACCCCCTTGCTCATGAGAAATCCACGAATTTTTCTCTTGGAGGAGAGTACTTTTTATATAGATTTCAATGTTGCACTTTTTTTTTAGTCACATGATTGCATTACCTAGGTTGTTAGTACTCAATTAGGCTCAAAAGAGTGATAATTGGGGATTTTACAAGCTCATTGGGATCTTTAAAATACTCATGGGCTTTTGTAGAGGAGGAAGCTTCAATTATTTACATGTAGGGTGTAAAACCTCCCTTAAAAGCTAATTTTCAAGATACAAATAAACCCTTTAGAATTTCTGTCATTCCCTTGTATCTTAATTGTCTTTTCTATTATACATTAATTTTATATTGAATTAATTGACCCTTAAGGATTTCTTCATTTCCTTGTTTAAATATATGCTTAACCTTGTGTAGACCTTAATAAATTAAAGAAACCTTCTTGTTGCATAGTATTATAATAAAATCAAGGATTAGGATATGTTAACCCAATACTTAGGGAAATTTAATTTATAATTATCCTTAGGATAAATAATTCCTAGAGAGAGAAAATTAGCCTAGGGTACACTGGTAGTAGGTGGAAGGAAAATCCAAGTCTAGGATGGATATTAGATGTAGTATGTGGAAGGAAAATCCAAGTCTGGGATAGATATTGGATTAGTATGTGGAAGTAAAATCTAAGTCTAGGATAGATACTAGGTTAGTATGCGGAAGATTAGATACAAATTTTAAATTAGAGATACCTCACGTGTAAAGAGAGAAGGAATAACTCCTAGTGAAGAGAGAGAAAAAGTAGAGAGATGGGGCATCACCCAAGCTTATTGAAAGTATATAGACTTTTTCATAGGAGACATTAAGGTGAAATTGATAAAGGAAGGTTAGAATTCTAAAGAAAGAATTTTTAAAGAAAAAGACTTTGGATATGCATATGTTGTATGTTGCTTGAATCATTGTCTTGAAATTACTATTTGATAATCATATTCATGTGATGCATATGTGTTATTTATTTGTGGAAGCCTATAAAGGTACTACACATGTTTATGGATTTTCGAGTGGGTTGTCATCCACAAACAAGGAAGTGACTTTGGAGTAAAACAGACAAGTAGTGCATGGTGACTAAGTATGTGTGATGGTACTAAACATACATAGCTCCTGGCATCCGTACCTAGAGTGTTCATGCTTCTATGATAGATGAAAACTAATACAAGCAATGACTCTTAGGATTATGGCACTCATGTTGAGGTGTATGTGAGATATGCAAGGCTCCTCCGGTCATCATCATGATGGTCCAAGTGTGCTTGGGATCATTAGTGCGTGCCTAGTCTAAGGCTCACAGAGTGTTCGGGCTCATTATTTAGTGCATGTTGTCTTAGTCTAAGGATGGTTGTGGTGTAAGAATATTGTGTGATGTGTTACCCTATGATTTTTTATTGCACATATGGAATTATGCATCATATGAAAGGAACTATATGATGTTGTTTTTCTTTTATGAAAGTATTGTTTTCAAAGGAGTCATGTGTAAACTTATTTTATGTGGTGTGTGTGAGTAAAGTAGCCATTTCAAATATAAGTGCATGAGTTCACACCGGATATAGGTCTAGTGGAGGGTAGAAGGATAGACCTATAGGATTGGACGGGGCTAGCCATAGGCTAAGCCTATGGATATGGTTTAAGTAGTAAAAGAATCAAACACTGGAAAGTGGTGGGTGACAAGGTGGACTAAAGTTGCGAGTACTTTTCAAAATAATACAAAATTATATTTTTAGAATATAGAACTTTGGATGAGTAGTTTAGACCAGCAATCATGAATAAGGACAGATAAATTATATTTTTATAATGGAAAAATTGGGAGGCATAGTTTAGACTAGCAACCATGAACAAGGATACAGAAATTGCCTCAAAATTGAGGAGTCAGGACATCTTATTGAGCCTTGGGGAGAAGCTCGATGTGGCCTACTTGTGAAATTATGAAGGGAGAATACCTAGAGTAGAGGTAGATCATACGGTGAGATTAAGGGGGATTGACCTCTTGAAGGTATAGAAAAGCAATGTTTCATAATACAACAAAGCAGATGAAGAAAGTAATCTTGTATACATGGATGTGTGTGATTAGATCATGATGCTCCCCACCACGAGATCTTGGTTTATGCAAGTGTGATGGCAAGGTATGACGTATTGGATTCATATCATTGCCTCAACCCTTACCATTATGAGTAATTACCTTAAATCAAACAGAGGCCATGCATGAAGAACTAATGGATGCTATGTTGGATAAAATCCAAAATAGAATGACTTTAGAATGCATGAGATTTAATCGTGACATGATAAAAATTGGACAAACTGTGAGGCCATAAATTTAGTGCTATGGGTGATAAGAGCAATTTATTATGTTAGTGTGCATACTTATATGATATGGCTATGGTGTGGAGTAGTCCATTGTTTCTATTGTGAGACGAATGAATGTAGGCACAAAATGTTTTTGAAGTAAGGATGGAGACAAAATCTAGAAATCTCTTTTGACCCTCACTAGTCTATATCTAGGAATTTTGAATTTTGATAGCTAGACGAGGGCTAAAATGAAATTATTAAACGTGTTGACTTTAGAAAATTCACATAGCTAATAAGTCAATAGAAGAGATGCATGGATGGCTATATGTTTAAAAAATAAATGTGTCAAACAATCACTCTGTAGTAGTGAAGTGTAATTGTATTTTTTATATTTGGCAAGATGACTACAAAAGATATTTAGTTTATTTTCTTTATATTGTATATTCAAACTTAAACCAAATGAGCTTTTCATTAAACTCTCTTTTGACACCAAAAGCTTTTCCAAAAGTCCACACTAATAGAAGAACTACTTATTAATTCTTAATTCTAAAACACTTGAAAGTTTCTATTGTTGTCAGAATATCTTTTTCAAATTGAAATGACTCAGATGTCTCCTCATGATCCTTGTCTTTTTTAAATCAAAATGACTTGGATGATCCTTATCAACCATCAGAACTACTAGGACTTGTGGTGGAGTGTATCCAACTAGCTAGTATAATGGAACAAAATTTAAATGTATTCCAAACATTACTACGCATCTCCAACAACAAATTAGAGGATCAAAAATCTGGTCACAAGATCATGAAGAGTGTTTTATCATGATTCCTATTGGAAACACTCGAGTTTTTACTCCAAACATTTTTTTTGTCGGTTCATGGAACGATAAGAAATCATTCAGGGTATAGCATCGAAGATGACCCAACAATAACCAATAAAGAATTTCTTTTTCATTTAAATTATCTAAAATCTAAGTTACCACTTGAAAATATATTTGTATCAAATCATGCTCATGTCGTTAGAGGAATATAGAATGTGCTACAATTCATATTATAACTATTTTAAAATTTCATTTTGTAAACAAACCGTTAATTTAAGGTGAGACTCTCTTACTCCAATATCAAAAGTTAGTTTTGACTCTACTTGGGTGATGCTAAGTTTTATTTGAAAAATTATTATTTTGATCTATTAAAATTTCAATTCATAAAATGATTTAAATGTAGATATTATTTTTCTTCTTTATAAATATTTAATTCTAACATAAAGCTTCTATACCATTTTTATACATAGTAATAGATTCTTCCTTGTGAAATATGCTCTTGTAGTACTAACCTATTTTGCTAGGACTTCTGAAAATAAAGTTTGTTTTCCATTAAAATTTCTCTTTTCATTTACGGTAAATATCTCAAGCAAGAGGGTAACACAACCAACACACTATTTAAAGGTGAAGGTATGTATAAATTCACATTTATAAACAATTTCATATTTGCTATTATATATTGGTTTTTATTGTATTATATAGTCTTTTCTAATTCCAATAGGATTTAGATCAATAGCCATAGTGGTGGACAACAGTCTCCGATAGTCTTTTCTAATTCCAATACGATTTAGATCGATAGCCATCGTGGTGGACGAGAGTCTCTAATAATGACTTTACTCAGCCTAAGATAATAGGAAGATTATGGCATCCTTTGTTATCATGACCTAATTCCCAATAGGAAAGAGCTAGTTAACTATCAAGTTAAGTTAAACTTAAGATTAAATTGTAAGACAAAGAAAAATAATTAAATTATTGAATTTTTAGGCTAAGATAAAAACTTGTTGACCCTAGTAAAGTATTCCAAGTTCAAGTTTTTGTCACACCCTCTTAAGTTTGCAAGAATTGCTATAAATTTAAGACCATCTTATGACTATCTACATTTTATCCAAGGATTATTTAGATTTACCACATGATAAAACCATGGCCCAACAACATATACAAATGGACCAATGCTTATAAATTCACTTATGCTCGCACACACATTAAGCTATCATGTGCACATATACACATAAACTCTAGCCACCTAATAGGCTATAAAATAATCAATATCACAATTAACACATGATCTTTGTCTTCACACCACCGCTCAATCCATCATCTATATGACACAATCTCTACCCTTGCACATTTCACCACCTGTACTCACAGTCATGATCCACATGAGTTAAACAATCAATTGAAGTCCCATTAATTAATCCCAATGTTGTCTTGATAAATAGGCCACACCATAGTATCAAACTACATGTACCCATTGGCAAAGTACACATGGGCATTCCCGATATAAATAAAATATGTAATTCCCAACAACATAAGAGTGATTTCCATAACACCCTCTTGCTTGGGTTACAACTCTCTTCAGTTGCATAAATGGATGAGAGGACAACTTTATGATTAGTGTGGAAAACTTGATCAATATATATTACACACATGTAACAATCATTTCAACTGAACATATATAAAATAAGTCTAAGTGTCCCATACCACAGAGGAACATTCCACATGGGCTAAAAATATGAATATGATTTAAATATGTTGAGAGATGTGGTGCCAAAGAGCATAAGGAAAAGGTAGGGATTGAGTTGAGTAAGCTAAGAAAGTGCAAAGCCTAAAATGAAGCCATATGAGCAAAGGGATTTATTCCACATTGATGTACAAGCCCAAGGGTGTACCTCCTCATATAAAAGGGGGCCATTTCAAGCAATGAATCATATCACTTGCACTTATCTCAAGTCTCTTCATGGATCCAACTAATTCATCTTGGTGTCTAATTATACTTGAGTGTATCTTAATTAGTACACTCATATGAGTTTTCTTCATTTCTATCCACCCTTAGACTAGTATTGTCATTAATGTAAGATTAGTTAATGATTAGGTAGACATCTTGTAATTAGGAAAGCTTGATCCATACTTAACATGGTATGAGAGCTTAGGTCTAGCTCTCCTAGTGTAGGTTTGAAGTAGGTGATAGTGGATTCATTAGGTTCTAGATTAGTTCTTTATCCCTCATTTTCTCCTCTTGTAGAGGTAGTAAGAGTAGTGTTTATCAAAAGCAAGAAAGGGAGGACAGCACCTAGGGTGGATTTCAACAAGCACAGTGGTAGGCTGAAGTCATCAACTATCAAGAGCATCTCACCATCTAAGAAAATTGTAAGATTGGGGTGCAACTCCAAGAGACATTGTCAAGAGCGAGCAAGGGGATAGTTCAGTAGCTTCCCAACATAAATCAAATTAATGCAGAGGCCAAGAAATAGTAAAGAAGAGCAAGAAGAAGGGATCCTAATGCTCTCAGCGTAGCAAAGAGAGAAAAGCAAAGTTATTTTTTAAAAAAAATAAAGAGAAAAGAAACAAAGGCCCACCAGCTCCTAATCAAATCTATGGAGTTGCGCATATCAAGTGGTCAAAGTCTTCTTGCAGGAGGGTATCTATCTATAGTCGAGGGAAGAGAGGAGGAGGACTCAAAAAGCCAGCCCAAAGATTTGGCACCAAGGGAGGGGTATTGAGAAATGTGGTGCCAAAGAGCACAAGGAAAAGGTAGGGAGTGAGTTGAGTAAGCCAAGAAAGTACAAAGCCTAAAATGAAGCCACATGAGCAAAGGGATTTATCCCACATTGATGTACAAGCCCAAGGGTATACTTCCTCATATAAAAGGGGGCCATTTCAAGCAATGAATCATATCACTTGTACTTATCTCAAGTCTCTTTATGTACCCAAGCTAATTCATCTTGGTGTCTAATTATACCTGAGTGCATCTTAATTAGCACATGCTCATTTATGAGTTTTCTTCATTCTATTCACCTTAGATTAATGTTGTCACATTAGTGTAGGATTTGTTAATGATTAGGTTGACGTCTTGTAATTAGGAGAGCTCGATCCATACTTCTTAACAAAATATTGCATGTGGGAGGAGAGTCACATACATTTGCTGGGAGGTTGCACCTAATGAGTTTGTCTTTGTGCTCTCTCTTGAATATTTTTTGTCATGTAGTTTGTGGTGTAATTTATTTGAGTTTAATTCATGTTTTTAATATTTGAGGGGAGTACATAATAGATACTATTACATGATTATCTACATCGACACCTTTTCTTCTAACCTAGGGGATCTCCTTAATTGGCCTTTTAGCATGGGGGGCTAGATTGGTGAGCTTCTTCTTGTAAGCATAAAGCTGAAGCTAGCTTCTACGTCTATTGCTAAATAAGGTCTTGCTATAAATAACCTAGTTTGTTGCATCTTGCTTGTGTTTTTCATTAGCTAATAGTGGGCATTAATCAAAATTTTTATGTGGTTAGACTTGGATGGCACAATAAATAATTAGGGTGAAATTTCATGGGACACAACCATTTACATGACACAACAAATACTCAGTGTAGAGTTGCATGGGACACCACAACCATTTACACCAACTAGGAATATTATTGGCTTTGATATCTAGTGCAAGAGGCACTACTTTGCAAGCTTTTAGGCAAAGGATTCTTTCAAAGAAAAAAGCTTGGACAAGGTTCTTCACCTATGTGTGCACACTTTATAGTGGGAGACATTGGATGCACATTACACATCGAATCATTTCAAAGGTAGATTATAAATTTCCCTCCACTTCTCTTTTAGTGATCGTTGTTGTCAAGCATGGAATTATACCTTTTCTAAAATAATGGTTATCAAGTTTAAAAGAAAAAGCAAAAGAGAAACTTATTGTATGGAATGATTTGATTATAGATGAAATGGGGTCTTTGGGCTCCTCTATGCTTTGGTTAAAAGGGGAGAGGTATCACACCTTGTTAGTTACATCTTGGAAGGTTTTGAAAATCCTTCTATAAAATTAAAGAGATGCCTTGGTGAAGAAAAATCGAGGGATCCACCAAGGTATTAAGTAGATCAATCCAAGCCTCCCTTATGTTTAAACCACTTGCATCTTTCACCATGATTCTTGCCCTTGTTGGATGGGAGTTTTTTCTCAAGCTAAAGTGCCTCTTCACTTGCTTAGTGCACTTCAGCGTCGTCAAGATAGGGCAACAATTTTTTTTTCATTCAATCAAGGTATGATGATTATCCCATTCTTATAGGCTATTATGAAGGTTGTTAGCATACTAGGTCACTTGGGGAAACACTCGTCCATTAACTTGACTCCTAAGTCTATTGCATGATGTGATTCCTAGAGTTTATGGTTTTGTGGTGGTTTCTTGAAGTGTTGTCTTAATTGGGATCCAAGCAAGGGAGAGGGATAATGATCATGCAAAGAGGTTTCCTTTTCTTTTTAAAGTACATGGTCAAGAACTCTAGGTTATGTATTGTTAGGTATATACAAAGTACATGGTTTCCTTTTCTTTCTAAAGTACATGGTCAAGAACTCTAGGTTATGTATTGTTAGGTATGTACAAAGTACATGGTTTCCTTTTCTTTTTAAAGAACGTGGTTAATAACTTCAGGTTATGTATTTTAGGTATATACAAGGGATTGCTAACCTCAAAGAAAGTCGTGATTCATGAGATTACTCATGCTATTTAGAAGAAATTCTAGCATAGACTTTTACATTTTTTGGAAAAGAAATCCAGATTTTTTTTTTAAAAAATCCTTACAGGTTAAGTGGAGAGTAGTACTTGGTGGAGATTAATCATGCACTAGATGCTCAATTGCTATTGTTATCTCAAAATTGCATTTAGAGCTATAAAAACTCATAGATAATTAGGTATAAAGATGCCCTAATATGATATCATACACACCAAGTTTGTGGTGGAAATTCATTATTGCAAAGGTGTGCTTGAAGGTCAAACCAAATTTCTTGATCTATAGGTTGCACAAGATTCCCAAAGGCCTTGTTATCATTCCATTTACCAATTTAATCATTTGGAAGGTACTTTTCATACATGGTTAACACAATTGCTCCTAGTAGTACCTAATGTGCCTGGTGAGGATTCAAGAAAGGGGAGAGAGAAGAGAGAGATGTGTTAACCCATTCTTAGGGTTAACAAGAGCTACTGCCATTATCTTACATCAAGGAGTCAAGTGAGATACACCAAAAGGTCATACATTCAAGATATGAAGCAATGGTGTCCAAATCTACAACTTGGATGGGCGCCCGTAATGGTCGGATGGAATACTTATGGCGATTTCCACTTCAAGAGCGTGTGGTAGTAAGTTAGGATGAAGTCCCAAGTGAGGTACTTCATGGATATATTATGAGAGTAGTCATTGTAATAGCATTGGGCCTCTTATGAGCCTAAAATATTGGGCCTCTTATGAGCCTAAAATACTGGTCAGCCACAGTTTAAGTGAGTGTGAACATTTATGGCCATGTATATAAGTGAATATCTTTTAAAATACAAAGAACTCTCCCATTGTGCAATAGATTCTTCCTCTTACTAATCTCTCTCTAATCCATGCTAGTGACTGTGTGTGAGTGAAGTGCGGTCAGAGGAGGGACAAGTACACATAGTGTAATATGTGGTGGTGTGACAATGCTCACGAGAGGCACGATGGAATTTCTTCTCAAGGAGTTGTGGGGCTTGGAGATCTCAAGGGTTACGAGCTCAACTATTGGAAAGATCCTCACGATAGTTTGCACCAAGTAATCTTCTTGTTGGATGTGTTTTGAAGGGGGTTTGGGTGAGCCATAATATTTTTGGCACCACTGTCGGGGAATCATCCCTTGGCTTTTCCCATCGCTTTTCTCTAATCTACGCATTACCCATTGTCTTGATTAGTTAGTTCCCACAAAAAAGATGTGGTTTTGATGGAGATTTGTGTGTGATTTGGTGAAGAATAGCTCTCTTTTTAGTTTTGTAAAGAATGTTTTTTTGCTTAATTTTTAACTTAAATCGTTGTTTTTGTTGTTCTTAATCTAGTTTTTTAATGCTCGTAGGGCTTGCACATAGAGTGTAATAGGCTTTGTTTGCTTCCATTGTATCAAAAAATGCAATAGAATGCAACTTTTAGTGATTTTTAGCTCCCTTTAGAATTAAACATAGAGCTAAAACCATTAATTTTTGTTTGATTTGTATACATTATAGTGTTAGCAAGTATTAGGAGTAGCTTAATCATTTGAAAAATTTCACAAAAACTCTTAAAAACTCTTGAAATCGAGTAATCTTTCTTAATTGACTGGTTTTTGTGATTAAGGGTGATTAATCCAATTCAAGAGGTTAAAAAACTAGAAAATGTGTTTTTCGGGGTCAAATTTGATCATGTAAGAGGTCCAAATTAATATTTTTGACTGTTTTGAGAGCATCTAGATGCATCAAAACACCTAATTACATCAATTGGAGGAATTTTTCTCTCTTTTACTTAATTTTGCATAAAGAGAAGAGACTAAAATTAAGAGTACATATTCCAAGATTGCCCAAAGCGAGTTACTTCAATGCAACCTATCTTGCAAAATTCAACCCTTAACATCATGAGTGTGCAAAATGGGAAATTGTCCATGGTACCCTTGAATGTGCTTACAATCTTGCAAGCCAAGGCACAAGAAATAGTCTAAAAGAATGTAAAGGAACACACTTTGAAATGGATAGAAGTACATGTTTTAAAGCAAAAACAAAAAATGGAAGCAAAACATTCTAAACCCAAGAAAAACAAGGGGCAACAAACTGTCGAAAAGCAAGGTTGAAATAAAGGACATGGAAAAGGAGCCTATAGGGAGGACATAACCCTGAAAGAGCCAAAAGCTACACATGATGCGACTGCGTCCACCTAAAAGACAAATCGTCAAACCACAAAACCCACATGTGCAACACATGATACAAAAGCCCAAGACAAAGTTTGTTCTCATCGCATGGGTAAACATAATGAAAAATTGACGATCCAAGGAAAGTCAAAAGATGAAACAAGTTCTAGTACGTCACTTAGTGAGAGGATGAAAAAAGTTCTGACTCGTCACTCTGTGCACCTCACAGGCCAATCAAGAAACTAGAACCTGCCCAACAACCCTAACTTGAACATCATGATCAAATGCAATATGCGATACGCAAAAAGCAAGCTTAGGAGAGTATGCTAAGCATTGTTAAATGTCATACAGGATCACCGGTTGTGATTGAACCTCATAATGTCCAACCTAACAAAGCAACCAGAATACAAAAACTAGAGGAGTATCGATTCCCCTTTTAAGAGGAAGACATACTCTCTACCGCAATAAACTCATAAAGCCAAGAGGAGTCATCAGAGGAAGATTGCACGAATGTTACGACTGCAAAAGCACGTGAGGAATTCGATGACTCCCTTACGAACTTTAAGAAATATCTCAAATCCTCATTTGGATGAGTACTCTTCTCTAGTGGGGCGAAGCCAGCATAGTGTCAGCACAATGGGGCTAACCATGAGTTGTACCAAGATCTCCACACCTACATAGAACAAGACTGTAAGGATTCACAAAATTCCAAATAGACCCCAGTTAAAGTGGTCAAAGGACTAAGTGTGCCATTGTACACATTGGGCACTCTTGAAAAAGCTGAAAGCCAAGAAGAGGATGAAAGTGAATGGGAATATGAAACCAAAACGAGATTTGAAGCTAAAACAAAAACTAAAACATCCATGGTTCCACTTAAAGGTTCTATCATGATATGGTTAGATTTCCTTTAGGGCAATGATGTTAAGTGCAAACGCACATTGATTAGCCCTCAAGCTAGTCATAACATCATGACAATAGACAGTTGGGTGTCATTAGGACAACCTTAAATCATCCCTAAAGACAATGGTCTTGCAAGAGGTGCCAATGGACAAAACATTGAAGCTCTAGGTTGCTTTAGCTATGCTACTTAAACAATCCGTGGAAATATGAAATTTAGATTCCATGTTACCCCAAGTCCCCTTGAGTATGATATCCTTGGTGGAACTTGGTGGAACTTGGATACATGACTCGTTGTATTCAATTAATGAATCCATGCAAATAGTCACCTTGAACACTCCTGCAGGCATTGTGAAATTACTATTATAGGAGAAAGAGACCTTGGAGGAGCTGGAACTTCTAACATATCTTACTCATAATATCCCAAGGGTTATGGTTGGATTTGAACTTCACAATAAAACCACCACACTCCAAGCATAACTTTATCCACAACAAGAACACAATCTCATGACCCTCAAGTTATGGGATTTGTTAGGTCAACCAACACTCAACACTCATTCTGAGAAAATTCCTTTCACAAAAGACATAAACATGCCATGTTTGGGGTAATTTGAACATACAATGTATATAAAATCTGTGTTTGAGTATGCATTGGAAGTAGATGTGATCTTGGGGCATAAATGGACTATTGCTGTCCTATCACCACTGTGCTTTGCTAGCAATAGGGTCATCATGATGATCAACGACACAAAGTTGACAATACCATACTGCAAAGAAGAAGATTCAACCCTAATGGATTTCTATGATGTTGAATGCAAAAGGCTAAAAGCCTCTTCCTCAGAAGCCCCTCTACACAAAGACCTACCATCTGCATCAATGACTGACTATACCCCTTCAACTCCATCCTTACCAATAAATTCCAATGCGCCAAAGCCTCGCAATCAACATCTATTCTCATGAAGAAGTCCCCCAAGCGCAACCACCTATGACTCAAAGGATCCCACTGGGCTTTGGTCCTTACTTAATATTCCCGCAAATCCTATAAGTACCAACCCTTTCTTGGATGCCCACACCTTGGACATACTGACTAGTCTAGGAAGGGAGGTAGCCCAAGGACTCAATGGGTCTCTCCCAACAAGAGCACTCACATACGGCCTTAGTGAGTCATACAGAAATACGGTCGTACAAACTTCCAAAATTATGGGCAAATAACACGGAACAATAGACCCTGTTCAATTCATTCAAATATTTGAACAAAGATGTGAAGCCTTTGGAAATCCCAACTGTCCCACCAAGGTACATGCATTGAACCTATGCTTAGAGGGAAAAGCTAGTTGATGGTTCATCACATTGATGCTTGCGATCAAGACCAACTTCAAAACCTTGAAATCAACCTTTATACATGGCTTTTTCAAACAAGGTGATCGGTGGAGTGCAGCAACATAACTCTATTCAATTGAGCGTCAAACAAATGAATCCATTAGAGATTTTATCCTTCGGATAAAACTCGTGGACTCACGTTGTGAGTCATGGGAAAAATTAAACAATGTTCAATTTAAGAGATGTTTCATGATGGGCTTGAAGAATAACAGCTTACATAACTTGATCATTGTATCCAATCCGGAAACATTCGATCAATGTTGTAAACAAGCAATATGTTTAGATGACAACATGCTGGAAGATGATCATGCTACGAGGTGTTCCTCATCTAAACCAAGTGAAGCAATGGCAAAAGAAAGATCGATCTCGAAATTGACATTCCCCGAACTCTATGTAGCCTTGCTTAAAAACTTCCAATTGACATCTTTAAGAGAGGATGAGAACCTTCAAAACTAGACAACCTTAATGTCTCTACACAAGTGAGGAACGAAATGCCTTGTGTTGAGTGCAATCACTATGACCATCCCAATCCCCATTCTGCATACAAGGCACATGTTCTTCTATATTTCATATATTGTAAGACCTTGGACCACAATCCTAAAAAGTGTCTCGCTTCATCCACAATTGACTCAAAACCTCCATCTCTCGTGCACCAAACAGAAACAGTCCAAACGGTAGAAATTGCTCAGGAAGCAATTAATCAAACACTTTAGTGTTTCTATTGTCGTGGACCTCACAAGGTGGCAGACTGCACAATTTGGAATACTTCTATGCACATAGTCATTGACACTTTGCGACCCATGTGTGAACAATGTGGCATTGATCACATAATCCAAGATTGTCCAAGACGAGTTAATTCCATGCAACTTGTCTCACAAAATATAACTCTTAACATCTTAAGTGTACAAAATGGGCCATTGTCCATGGTGCCCTTGAATGTGCGTACACATTTACAACACATTTACAAGACAAGGTAGGAGAAACACTCAAAAGAAACGCAAAAGACAATACCTCAACATGGGTAGAAGAACATGCTTTAAAACAAAACCCAAAACAGAAAATAAAACCTTTCTAAAACCAAGAAAAAGAAGGAACAACAAACTATTGAAACCAAGGTTGAGTTAAAGGGCAGGGAAAAGAAGCCTGTAAAGGACATAATCCCAAAGAGCCAAAAGTTATACATGATGTAGAAGCATCCACCTCAAAGACCACCACACAAACCATAAAACCCATATGTGCAACACAGGATACAAAAGCCCAAAAGAAAATTCGATCTCGTGGCATGGGTAAACATAATGAAAAACTGACAAACCAAAGAAAGTCAGAAAATGAAACAAGTTCTAGTACGTCACTAAGTGAGGATGAAACAACTTCTAACTCTTCACTTAGTGCACCTCATAGACCAATTAAGAAACTAGAACCCACCCAACCACCCCAAATGGATAATAATGATCACATGACATATGTGGAACGCAAAAAGCAAGCTCATCATGAGAGCATGCTTAGCTTGGTTGAATGCCTTACAGGGTCACCAATTGTGATTGAGCCTAATAATGTCAATCCTAAAAAACAACCAAAATACAAAACCCAGAGGAATACCGCTTCCCCTTTCAAGAGGAAGACATATACTCTATACAAAAGAGTCATTCGAGAGATAGATTGCATGAACTATATGCTTGAGAAAGCACGTGAGGAATTCGATAATTCCTTTACAAGATTAAAACAGTCTCTCAAAACCTCATTTAGAGGAATGCTCTTCTCTCATGGTGAAGTTAGCATAACATCCGCACTTGCACCATTAAGGGCTCAACCTAAGTTATACCCAGACATAAAGAACTCCATAGAACAAGACTGTGAGGATTCACAAGTTTCCAAACAAATCTCATTAAGAATTGTCAGGGGGGTAAGTGTGCTAGTGTACGCATTGGGTACTCTTGAAAAATCTGAGAGCCAAACAGAGGATGAAAGTGAATGGGAATATGAAACAAAAATAGGATCTGAAGCTGAAACATCCATGGTTCCTTTGGAAGATTCTATCATGGTATGGTTGGATTTCCCTACAAGCAATGATGTTAAGTGCAAATGCGCATTGATTAGCCCTCAAGCTAGCCCCATAACATCATGACAATAGATACTTGGGTGTCAATGGCACAACCTAAACTCATCCCTACAAGCAATAGTCTTGCAAAAGGAGCCAATGGACAAAACATTAAAGTTCTAGGTTACTTTAGCTACACTACTCAAACTACCGGTGGAGATATAGAATTTACATTCGATATTACCCTAGATTCCCTTGAGTATGATGTCGTCCTTGGTAGAACTTGGATATGTGAATCGTTGTAGTCAATAGATGAATCCATGCACACAGTCACCTTGAACACTCCTGCACAGGCAAGGTACAATTGCTACTATTAACAGGAGGAAGAGACCTTGGAGGAGCTGGAACTTCCAACATATCTTACTGAAAAGATCCCTAGGATTCTGGTTGGATTGGAAATTACAAATAAAGCAACTTAAGCACAGCTTCATTCAACACGAGAACACAATCTCATGACCCTTGAGCTATGGGATTTGTTAGGTCAACCAACACTCACAGCACATCCTGAAATAATTCCCTTCACACAAGTCTTGAACATGCCACGTTTGGGGTACCTTGAACATACAATGTATATTAAAACTAACCCCCTTACTTGCAAGTTTTTTGTGGTTGAGTATGTGTTGGAAGCAAATTTGATCTTGGGGCATAAATGGACTATTGCTGCCCAAGCACCAGTGTGCTTTGCTAGCGATAGAGTCATCATGATGGTCAATGACAAAAAGTTGACAATACCATACTACAAGGAAGAGAATCCAACTTTAATGGATTTCTATGATGCTGAACACAAAAGGATACAAGCCTCTTCCACACAAAAGCCCCTCTACACAATAACCTACCAATTACATCAACGACCGACTCTGATAAAGCATCTACTCCTTCAATCCTATCCTCACCTACAAAGTTCAATACCAAAACCTCGCAATCAACAACTATTCCTGAAGAAGTTCCCACAACCCAACCATCTATCTCTAACAAGGAACTTAAAGGGAAGGCCTCGGAGCCTATGCATCTTCATCGACAAACCTCACCAAAGGAGACAACCACATGCTCAAAGGCCTCATCATCGATAACCACTCCACGAGAGACTCTAGCCTCATCTTCATCAAAAATGCCCATGAGTCTCAAACCTACAGCCTCAACGCCAACCAAAGTCAAGGAGGGGCCCAAACCTTCCATATCAACCCTAAAGAAAACTCCACCACGACAACCACAATCAAGGTATCTTAATAGTATCAAGATGTGGGTGGAGAAGCAGCTACTTGTAGCTTAGGGCTACTATGAAGGTGCCAATCAAATTTGGGTGCCTCAATAGTCAAAGCCTCTTCCTCAACGCAGTACTCAAAGTCCAAAGAAAAAGAAAAGTACTCAACAACACCGTCCACAAAAGCCACTGTGAGTTCCTTAAAGAACTCCACCAAGTCAACAAGGGTGGGTACCAAAACATTACTGCAAGCACAAGGGCACTACCAAAGTAATACCAAAGCTTGGGTCCCCAAGTGCATCACAAAGTCCCCTAAGAATGCATAAAGAAGGAAGCCTTAGCATCAAGCACATTGGCCACCAATTTATAATGTTCATCAAAGATGGGTGCCTGTGCATGTGCTTCAACAACAAGGATACTATGATGGTAATTCCATCATATGGTTGCCAAAATCGAATAATGTGAAGAAAGCCTCATCACCGACTTCAACCCTAACAGCTTCACCTAAAGTTCGACAAGAATGGAGACCCAAGCAACAACAAGCAAATCACTCAACCACTCTCGTGCATTCAGCACCAACACAAGAGCTTTTATGTTCAAGCAACCCCAACGGTAACAAAGGAGCAGTCTTATCTACGGCCTCACAACATGTGAGCCAAAAATTCAAGAATCAATTCCCACGTCCAACGGAGACTTATGAGCGCATCAAAGATAAACTCAGAAGGCTCTTGTCACCCCTTTGGATGTGAAGCATAAGTGCAAAAGAACCTGTTGCTCATATGTCATGCTCTAGCTGACCCATAGAATCATTTCAATCAAAATTCATCGAGGTCAGAACCTGCACTTTCAGGGGTTTAGGCCATTTCACGAAATAACCTTTCACGGCCTCTTTAAAAAAAAAACTTCACGGAATTCCATCTCACGGAATTAAACCTCACGGAATTTCATCTCACGGAATTAAACTTCACGGAATTCCATCTCGCGAAATTTCATCTCACGGAATTAAACTTCACGGAATTCCATCTCATGGAATTAAATCTCACGGAATTCCATCTCACATAATTAAACTTCACGAAATTCCATCTCATGGAACTATACTTCACGTAATTCCATCTCACGGAATTAAACTTCATGGAATTCCAATTTACGGCCTGCAACTCACGGAATTACACTTCACGGAATTCGATCTCACGAAACTACCCCTCACAGAATTACCTCTCACACGGAATTCCAGTTCACGGCCTGCACTTTCACGTAAACACCATTTTACGGGATTAACTTTCACGGGATTAGACTGTTTCATGGAATACCCCTTCACGGCCAAAAAACCTGCAATCTCATGAGTTCAAGTCTCGCAAAATAGTCAAAACTAGTTAACAGTTTCATGGCTTAAGAACTTGCACTTTCACGATTTAAGCCACATCACAGATTAAGCCATCTCACGCATTAACACTTGCATAACGATCTTTAATAGTCATTATATATTTGTTAAGCTTATTGCTTAATATTCTTATGGCTAAATTAATGTAGCAGCTACTCCATGAGTACATATCCATACTCATGCACTGGAGAACATTTGCACCAAAGCATCACCATCGACAACTTCCAGGTACATCTCTGGATGGGGGGGCCATGGTGGGCAAAAGCTAGGTTAATGGTACAACCCATCGCCTGAAATTTTCCTTCAAATTACAAACCTCTCCAGACGACAACACCATCTTCACAAATCAATGATCTTCAATCCTTAGTGAAGATATCTATATTAGCCTCACAAGTCAACGTAATTCTTTCAATCCTCATTAACAATTGGTTACTTCAACACAGAGCAATTCAATAGGAGTCTATGTGACTCAATTCTTGTACTTCATGTATATCTGCATCATAAGAGCACTTAGATATACATAAGAACATAAAAATTACATGGGCAGAAGAAAGCAGGAACAGGTCTTACTCAACAACATTTGACAAGAACCCTGCCACCACATAAAGGGACATCATCGAAGGTCAATTTCTTCAAATGATGAATGTCGCTTTAATGAATCAAATGAGAAACTAAGAATCACCATCTCATTTTGATGATTAAGTCTACATTCCTCTGGATCCTTCCTTCTCTTCTCTCCCATTATTAACATCTCTTAGTGTCTCCATTAACAAAAATCACATGTAACCTTGTTGATGATTGCTAAAAACAAACTGAGCAAAAAAAAAAGTCCACCCTCCACCCCGTTAGGAATTCCCAATAAACCATTAACCTCTTCATTCACTAACTAGCTTTTCTTATTCCTTTCGGAGGAACAAAGACCATAGAATGTCACTCAACATCAAAGCCATCGACAAAGCTTGTTCATTCTTCCCACACAAAGGTCTTCAACACGATCACGAGGACACGATCGCCATTAGGAAGGAGGGGATGTTAACCCAATTCTAGGGTTAACAAGAGCTACCACCATTATCTTACATCAAGGAGTCACGATAGATACACCAAAGGGTCATACATTCAAGATATGAAGCAATAGTGTCCAAAGTTACAACTTGGACGGGCGCCCGTAATGGTGTGACAGAGTATTTATGGTGATCCCACTTCAAGAGCGTGTGGTAGCAAGTTAGGATGAAGTCCTAAGTGATGTACTTTATGGATATATTATGAGAGTAGTCATTGTAAGAGTATTAGGCCTCTTATGAGCCTAAAGTGCTCGGTCGGACATAGTTTAAGTGAGTGTGAACACTTATGGCCATGTATATAAGTGAATATCTCTCATAATACAATAGACTCTCCCATTGTGCAATTGAGTCTTGCTCTTGCTAATCCTCTTGCTAATCTCTCTCCTTAATGCATGCTAGTGAGTGTGTGTGAGTGAAGTGAGGTGAGAGGAGGGACGAGTACTCGCAGTACAACGCAGCGGTGTGGCAATGCTTGCGGGAGGCGCGGTGGAATTGCTTCTCAAGAGCTTGGAGACCTCAAGGGTTATGATGGCCATTGGAAAGATCCTCACGATAGTTGCGGTTCATTAGGTAATCTCCTTTTGGATGTGTTTCAAGGAGGGTTAGGGTGAGCCATAACATTTGCACACATGATAATCTTTTTGTTATTTTGAAGAATTACCACAATTTTACACTCCCTTTCATGGATGAATCTAGTATCTAAAAGCTTTTGAATCTTTTCCTTGATAAGCTTCATGTAAGTAGGGTTCATTGGGTGTATAGTTTTGGACACCACGCTTAGAATCCTCTTCCATAGGTGTGGAATGCACGGCAAGGATCTCCCTTCAGATTTTATTGCTCAGATTTTAAAAATAATCAAAATTTTGAGAAAACTCCAAGATTCAAGGCATTTGAATTATGTATAAGCTCCAAAATTTGCAAATTTTATGAGCACATGGAGCTGTAAAAGGTTGGATTTGTTAAAAAAGTAACGTGGTCAACACGATCATAGAAAAGAGACCGAAGAAACTCACAATGCTTTGTCTTTCTCCTCTTTTTCTTCTTTTAATAATATTATTTATCTTGTTGTCCCCAAAATATCAAAGGCTCTTTGAGACGTGTAATTGGATCCTCTTCCCAAGGTAATGTGTGTAACATCTCGGAATGGGGTGAGCAGAGGGGAAAAATACACAGTCGAGAGTAAAAATCTACAAAAATGAATTGAGTGGTATATGATTCGCCGACTTAGCAATTGCGTTACAAGGTGGTCACGATACATAAAATCTACACACAACACAGGCAACGATTCTTTCTATTGGTGTCGGCAACGATTCCTTCTATTGGTGTCGGCTCACATCACAGGCAAGGGTTGTTTCTCTGAGCTAGGAAATGTTTCTCTGCTCACAATCACCATAGCTTTGTGGGCTTCCAGGCTCTGTCGCGCGCGCGCGCGCAAATACTTAAATATCCTTTCTGATGTATTGAGGACATAAAAATCTGAGTAGATTTCTTCATACTAGCAAGCTCTGTACACTGTTTTCACAGAATACACTCAAGAGACCTCGCTGAAGAGGGATTTGTCTGTTTAATAGCAAATACAATTGGGTATTTGGGAAAGTTCTGTTTTTTTCTGGTTTATTTTGTAGACAAGAATACAGTAAGGTCCAAAGTTTTATGTGGATGATAGAGTGAAAACAATTATTTCGTTTAAAGACAGTAGTGGGCAGGCTTTATCTGCTTTCAAACTGCAAATTAGTGAAAGAAACAGTTGTACTATTGGCAATTCAAGAAGGAAGAGAGTAGAATAAGCCCCTCCCCCTTCTCCCCCTCTTCCCTCCTCTCCCCACCCTAAACTCTTTATACATCTACACCACAGACATGAAGATTTTGTGCTTTGCTCTATGTCCTTCAATGGGGACCTTTGTTGGGGGGCTACAGCCTTGTGCTCTGCTCATATGCGTGGCCGAGGAATAGTAGTGTTGTCAATAGTACTCACAAAAGGGGCAGGTGGTAGTTCAGCTATCACCTTAACCTTAGTCTCATCCCATGACAAGGTATTGTGTGTCCAAGTACTCCACCATGTATCTATTCTTACATTTATTTATGGCAATGTGAAGGGCATGCGACGACAGTAGACACCTGCGCAGGTTTACTCATGGAAGAAGGTAGATGGATAGCCAGACTTTTTTGAATGGGAGAAGGGGAACTGAAAGATGACCGTTCCTGGTGGAGACTTTTCTCTTAGTATTGGGGATGCTAAGCACCCTGCCACTGCAGCAGAGGAAAAGCTTGTCATACGAGACATTTTCGAGGCGGCTATAGCAAACACAAAAGCGGGGGACAAATACTTCCTCGTGAATTTCAGGTATTGTCGCATCTAGAAAGAGTCCTGTGCAAGTTTTGTCAGGCAAGCATGTTCCTCAGTTCTACCATGTTGAGCCATGGAGTTTTTTCGTACCAAAGTTGGGGACTTTTTTTTTAATGTTTTCTTCCAGGTGGTGGAAACAATGGGTGGCGTATGTAGATCTAGAGGTGTCTACTAATGATGCGTTTGAACCCAATCTATCAAATAATGCGACCACCTCAAAGCGCCCTTCTTGTATAGATAACTCGGGTTTGGTAACACATCTTAAGCAAGAAGATGAACCCGAGTTAAGAAATGCTTTGTACGAAAATCAGGATTTTGTTCTTTTGCCAGAGCAAGTCTGGATAGCCTTTCAGAAATGGTGATTATTTTTCCCAACATGCTGATTTGTACATAAAACTTAACAGGATGATTATGCAACACCCAGATTGCGAGTTATTATTGGGCCAGCAGTCTGTGATTAAGTTATTATAAGCACAATGTGGTTATTACCTTGGCTTTTGTTTCATATACAGTCCTGAGTTAATGAAGCATTTGGATGATTGATTTTGATGGTTTTTTCTTTAGGTATGGGGGGGGGCCTGCTCTGGCAAGGAAAGTCATATGCACTAAATCAATGCCAAATGACCATCTAGCAATAGAAATTTATCCTTTGCGCATTCGAGTCACTGTTGCGCCAGGTGGAACTCAGCTGATCGTGAAAGCTAGCATACAGGTGCACTCCTCTCAAGCCCCCTGAACTTCAGTTACTTGGCTTCATTTCATGCTATTAATATGCGTTCATGTGCAAGTTGATGAACCAAGGCCCTTAGTCTGTAAGTCCTCTATCAAGGATGCAAAATGAGATGGCTGGATTGAATGTTATAATTGTTACTAATAGTTCATCTTCCCTTGGAGTCTGTGAGACATTGTGTCTCATTGAGAGTATTGAGTTTCAAAGGTGATTCCCTCTATTCTGCTGTTCTTGTCGACATGGCCCAAGCTATGGCTTCCATGTAATGAAGCTGAAGGCATGTCATGGATGATTGGGCCATCTTGTGCAGAATCCCCTGGGCAGCAAGACAATCCCTTATGAAATGATGTTGCTTTTCCATGGGTTTGCCACAGGGTTTTCTAATTGTGCCACCATAGCGCCTTTGGAAGTTAAAGCGCCCAAAGGGGGACGCCAATGGAGAGAGAAAATAGTCACCCACTGACTTTTGGGCGGGGGTGTTCCACCTGCACCCTAGTTTCGCAAACCATCTTTATTACGTAGGTATCTTTCAAAGTAGCCTCCATAGCAGAAAAATTTATGACTTATGAACATGCATGGACAATTTGATGGCTGTTCTTTTGTGCTAATTGATCTATCAAGTCAGCTCCGCTATGTAATTCGGAATCATGTTGTCACTGAATACAGTGGCAATTTTCTCTCCTGTGTAATCACGAATTCGTACAGATGTATGGCCATTAACACCATTTTTAGTAGAGGAGATCAGCATCCATAGTCTAGGTTTTAAACTCACCAATTGAATCACCATAATCTTGCCCAAGTCCTTTGCTAGTTATGAAACACCTGTGTATAACCTTATGAAAGGCAGTTGTGCTAGCTAGTTTCTGAACACCTGCAGACAGCTTGAAAAATGTGGCATGTCAAATCCTGTAAGCAATCTGTTTATCGTTCAGATTTTTTGTAAGAAGCAGCGTGTACACAATAGCCTCCAAAGATGCACAACTCCCCCCCCCCCCCCCCCCCCCCCCCCCCCCCCCCCGCCCCCCGGCACATAGTGTCTCATTGAGAGCATTGAGTTTTGAAGGTGATCCGCTAACTCTATTCTGCTGGTCTCCATGGCCCAAGCTATGGCTTCCATGTAATGAAGCTGAAGGCATGTGATGGATGATTCGGCCATCGTGTGCAGAATCCACTGGGCAGCAAGACAATCTGAAATGATGTTGCTTTTCCATGGGTTTGCCACAGGGTTTCTACTTGCATGTGACATCCTCTTTTGCTTAACTTGACGGAAGCTGCATAGCCTCCAGATAGTCCATCAATAAAGCCGGATAGTTGTCAAAAAATTCCTTTGTCAAGCCAAACCGCTTTGTGAGTCCCTTGGTCTTGAAACTTCGTGAGGAATTGTCTCTGTCTTCGGCTAGAACGGTGCTTGAAGTGGTGTAGAAGGATACGCCCGAGAACCATCACTTCAATGTCTTCAACAATGTTTGGTTCCACTTCGTCTTTAATCTCTGAAGGAGATTGGACCGGCATATGGTTTTAGCCAATTGACATGGAACACATTGTGTATAGACGAGCTCGGAGTTAACTTCAACTTCATTGACACCTCATTGATCTTTCTCTGGATAGGAAATGGTCCGAAACTTTTGAAAGATAACTTCGGGCATTGCTTGCCCACCTGTTTCAGCTGTTGCTTCATAATCCGAAGATAGACCCAATCTCCTTCACAAAATCCATAGATATATCCTAGAAAGGTCCTTCGAGAATGAGTTAAGGTTGTAATAACCCTATCTTCTTCCCACAGGAAGCTTTCACTTTCTGACAAACCTCACGGTGCTGCATGAGTGAACACATCTCGCCTCATCTTTGGCCAATAGTATTGCCTTTCTAGCTTCTCCAAAGTTGAATTCATGTCCCTGTGACCATCGGTGACGGCATCATGAGCGTCATGGAGAAGAGCTGCCCTGAACGACTTCATGACACAAAGGTGGTCTTTGTAGAAAAGCCAACCATCCCGTATAAAAAAGTAGCATGGTCGTGTTGCATTCAATGCCTGTTCCCATTGTATACCGAATTCCTCGAAATCCGTGTACGTGTGCTTCATATTATCTAGTCTCGTACCAACAAGGTCTAGTCTAGTGTTCTGAATCAGAGTCATAATTCTCTTCCTGCTCAAAGCCTCAGCACTAGTTGGCCTTTCCTAGAAGGTACTCGATCATGCCACCAAATTTGGCTCCTGCGGTGCTGACGGTCACTCCACTGTGCACTTGGCATTGTCTGAATCCAATGCAATGCGTGATGGTCAGTGCGAATCTCAAATTCTCGCCCATAAAGGAAATGCTTTCAATGTTTCAGGGCTTGAATCACTAGGAGGAGTTCCCGATCATAGACCGAGTAATTGTTTTTTTTTTTGGGAGGGGGGGGGTAGGAGCTTATGAGACATGTAAGCTATTGGATGGCCATTCTATTGTAAAACAGTTCCAGTCACGATGTTACTCGCATCGGTGATTTCTTGGAACAGCTCATTCCACGAAGCCAGTGCTAGACAAAGAGTCACTGACAAAGCCACCTTGAGGTTCTTGAATGCCTCCAAAGCTCATGGAGTCATTCGGATGCAGTCTTGACACCCTTAAGCAGATCTGTAAGATCTGTCGAGAGGTCAGAGAACTTGTCGATGTGAGTGGAATATGCCTAGCATATGCCCACAAATATCATAAGTTGTCTACGGTATCTTCCAATTGACTATCTCGGCCACTTTGGTCGGGTCAAGTTGGATGCCCTCGGCACTGATTATGTATCCAAGGTAGTGAACCTCGAACAAATAAAACTTTGACTTTTTCTCATTGACATAGAGCTCATTGCTTTCCAGCAACTTCAAAACCTCCTCCACATCAATGTTATGCTGCTCGATTGTAGCTGAAAATACAAGTATATCGTCCAAAAATATGAACACACACTTGCCAATTAAGTCTTGGAGTATCCACATCATCATGCGGTTGAATGTGGGTGGGACATTCGTCAAGCCAAAAGGCATGGCCACAGATTCATAGTGGGCCCGTTCCGTACGAAAGGTTGTCTTGGGGATGTTCCCCTCAACAATCCGAACCTGGTGGTTAGCCACTTTTCAAATCTAATTTCGAGAACACCTTGGCCTCAGTTAGCCTCTCTAAAATGTAATGTATCCGAGGCATTGGAAACTTGCTTTTTATTGTCATCTTGTTGAGTCCATGATAATCTACACACAATTGAGAAGAACCATCCTTTTTCTTGAGAAACAGGATCGGAGCGGCAAATGGCGATACGCTAGTACGTATAAAGCTAGCATGCAACAGTTCTTGGAGTTGGTGGTCCAACTCCGATTCCATTTCAACAAGAGCTAGGCTCATTGAGCGGCCTGTTGTGTGACCACATTCTCCATGCTACCATTGTCAAACAAGATGACGACTCTCTGGCCACATATGTAGCCAAACGTCTTGAGCAGTTCATTGCGCTCATACTCCTGGTCTTGGTCGCCCTGCTGCTTATCTTTGAGCTCCTGGTTGATGATTGCACCAACCGAAGAACTGGATTCCGAAGAACTAGGGACGACTGATGGAGTCTGTGTGGGAGCGAGACTCACCACGCTAGTTGTGGAGGTTGGGGTGGGAGTCTGGTGAGTGGTAGTCTTCTTTGGACAATCCTTAGAAGTGTGTCCTTTTGTGTGACAAAAGAAACACCTACTCTCCTCCTTGTACTGAGCTGTTTCTTTGGGCTCAGCCGTCCATTGGTCTTGCTTGCGTGAGCTTTTTGGTCTGGAGTAAGCTTGGGCACATTAGTCGAGTTCTCCTGTGTTGGGGAAGATCCCGTCTGGTTCTGGCCTTTTCCTTCTGAGGCGGGTGGAAGGCAATAGAGCTTTTCTCTATTGTACTTCATCTTAGCACTTTACGCAAGCAAGAGTGCATCCTCAAAGGTGGCTGGCCGAAACATACGCACTTCCCACTGGACTTGCGTGTCAAGGCCATAGAGAAACTGTCCTTTCTTGTCCTTATCAGAAATGCCGAATTGCAAATGGAAGTTCAAAATTTCAGTTGCAAATTGCCGGACTGGTTGCGCGTTTTGATACGCTCCTCTGAACTCGTTTTTGAGTCACTCAAGGTAATGGGGCGGTAGAAACTGTCGCTTCAAATCTAGGACAAATTCGTCCTAGACAAAATCTACCACACCGAAGTTGGTGTGGGCATGAGCCCACTAAGTCCACAATGGGATGGGCTCGTCCTCTTAATACCCAACTAGACATCATTACTTAGTCAGTGTCATTTTTCTTAACATCAGCAAAATAAGCTTCAAATTGATGCAACTAGGAGTAAAGGGTCGTGGAGTCGAGTTTACCATTATACTTACAAAAGTTCATCCTCTCGAGAGGAGGACTCGAGAAAGAAGCTGGTGTTGCTCTTGCATCTAAAGCCGCAAGAAATCTTTTGTGCTTTACGCGTTGTTTGGCATCTTCTTGTATGGCCGCATGGGATGGTGCCGCTCAGTCTTCCATCAACCAAATCTCCAATGCTTGCATCTGTGACTTGAGTGGCGATTCGGCTGCAGTAGTAACCCTTCAAGAGGGTTACTCGGACGAGGATTTGCTATCGGGTTTTGGGAAAGAGAAGGAGACGGAGTATGGGTTCTTTCTTCTCGGGCCAAGATCTGCGCCTTCTGCCCTTTAACTTGGTGTTCTGGCTTGCGAGTTCTTGCATCATCGTTTGGAACATCTCGTGCACAACAATGTCTACTGTCCTTGAAGGACTGGTAGGTGCTTCTTGTTCCGGATTCTTTGTTCTCTGTCTTCGTCGAAGTTTGCGATAGTGGGAATATGCACTTCCTTTCCAAAACGCAACCAAGCCATCCACTATGCATGTCGGAGACTTGCCAAGGGCTTTCGGAGGCTAAAAACCAATTGTCCTTCAAGGGGATAGGAGTCACAATGAAAGGGGTGGTCCTCTGGAGTCTAGAAACCAACCACACAAGCGCGATTTTTTTTTCGGTTTTTTTTTTTTTCGGTTTTTTGGCTGAATCTTCACACTTGAATAAGGCTCTGATACCAATGTAACATGCGGAAGCTTGATGAATCGAATTGATATGTCAATGGACAGAATTCAACAATCTTTCATGACGAAGATATCGCACAACATAGAGAGAGGTGTGCAGAGAGAGAGAGAGAGAGAGAGAGAGAGAGAGAGAGAGAGAGAGTTATATTAATGTCTATGCAAGACCCCAAGGGCCTATGAGACCAAAAGTAATACAATGGTACCATGGATATACTGAGCCATGGAAATCTGAAAGAAAAAGTAAAATGAAAACATCTGACAATACATGTGATCAACCGATATCCTGTGTAAAGTGAGATATGCTATGATCAGCTAATGACGATACCCGCCTCAGCCAGAACTGATCTGATGGCAGAGTGAATGTCAGGCGTCTGTGATGGGAGCGTGTCATGGTGCACAAGAGATAGAGTGGTAGAGGTGTGTAACTCTGCTCTATATACACAAGAAGATCGCGGGAATGATACAAAAATGACAAGGGGGCTGGGGGCCATTTTATATGGCCCCCCATCAGCAGTCGACCTGCTGTAGGGCAGCCGACAGGACAAAATCCCCACGACTGAAAATACTCAGTCGGCCAGCAGCAGCAGAGGGTCGGCTAGCATCAGGGAAGTCCACGACCCATGCAAATCAGTCGACCACCTCCAGAGACTCCACAGATGTAGTCGGCTAGGTTCAAGGTCCTCCTGCCACTACAAGATTGCCTCCCATGCCATAGAAAAAAAGAAAAAAATGGGGGAAAAATACGAAGAGTGGGGAAAAAATGAGAAAACACCTCATAAGGGCGGGCACACCCACAACAAAGGCCCTGGTGTATAAAAATAGACAGGAGATGACTTCTAACACCCCCTCTCAGCTCCTGGTTGTGAAACCAACCACAGGGAGCTAGGGTGCCGCTTGAGCAAATCTTGAGATAGCGACTTCGTGAAGAGGTCCACCGTACTGTCCTCCGTCGAACAGAACTCTAGCAAGATGTCATCAGCAACGATCTGTTCACAAACAAAGTGCCTTTGGATGACCATGGGTTCCTCCAGTGGAAGCCCAAACCTGCAATGCAACCTCTGCATCCTCACCACCTCACAAGCAGCACCACAAGCAGCCCGGTACTCTGCCTCTGTCCTCGACAAGGCAAAAGATGACTGCCTCTTACTGCTCTGTAAAACTGCTCCTGGGCCTGAAGTAGATCTCCTCGTGTCCGGATCTCCTGAGTCCTCCCCAAACTGAGTCACTCCAACTGTGGAGTCGGACTCCATCAATCAATCCCCCTCCTGTGTAAAAGAGTCCATGATCCTTCGCATGCCGCAGAAACCACAGGAAACGCAATCCTGCCTCCCAAAGAGTCATCTACAACCATGAGCTCAACTGCCTCACCAGGAAGCTCCCGTCCAACCTGGTGTCCATCAACCAGATCAATGAACCATTCTGCTTCTGAGTCAAAGAGGCATCACACTGCTCACAAGGATCAACACCTGTTACGGTGCAAAAACAAGTCCTGGAAACCTGTTGAAGACCACGCAAGGCCTTCGGAAACCTGTCAACCACCCCCTCTGAATCCGGAACCACAAAGCTTGGAGTATGCACCTCCTTCTGCAAGTAATCAAGTGCCACCTGCCTGGCTTTCCGAAAGGTCCCCGTGGAAAGAACATTCTCATCTACAGGAGGTTCTTTGTCCCGAATACTACGAGACATCAGAACATAAGCTACCTGTTCAGTTTCCTGTGACTGACGAACACAAGAACTACCAACATCAATACTGGAGAGTTCCTGCCAACTGCTGCCATCTACTGGCAAGCTATCCACCATCTGGTCCCGGAAAGCCTGCACCTGCAGCGTATCCACACTTAAGTGGCCATTACCAGACTGCCACTCATCACAAACCTGAGGACCTGGGAGAGAGAGTGCTGAAAGCTTGTAAACTCCATTCTCCACTCCGCCTTCCCAAACTACCTGGCCTGTTGCTTTGTCCCGGAGAGCAACAAAGTGCTCATCAAACTCCACCCGTACGCCAGTCTTGCAAACCTGATGCACTGACAACAGATTAAAACCAAGTGACGGAACATACAACACCTGGGAGGAATGCTTCCCCCCTTTGCCATCAGGAACTATCTCCAACCTGCCCTCACTGTGAACTGGGATAGTGGATGTATCCCCAGAAAAAATGTGACTAGAAAACTTGCAAAGATCCTGTAAACCGGAACGGGAAGGAGTCGCAAGATCTACTATCATGTTGTCTGTGTCAGACTCATTACTTTTCAGCATTCGTGAAGAGAAGACAGCTTGGGGAATGTGGCAGAGATTGCAGGACTTGTATGCCCAACAAAGTGCCTCAAGCAAAGTGTATTGGTTGAAGAAACTCATAGGTCTTCAGATGAAGGAAGGGGCGTCTATGACAGCCCATCTCAATGAGTTTAATGGTATTGTCAGCCAAGTTATAAATCAAAAGTTGGCAATGGACGATGAGTTCAAAGCCACTTTTTTGTTATACACTTTGCCAGAGAGTTGGGACACATTCAGGACAGCCACTAGCAATTCGAATGCTATGCTGTCATATGTAGATGTTGAGGGTGCTCTTCTTCAAGAAGAGATGAACAGAAAAAACAACTCTGTTGGAAAGTCCAATGCAATGAATGCACGTGGGAGATCCCAGCAAAGGGGGAAAAGCCAAGAAAGGGGAAGGAGCAAGTCTCGCTCCAAAAAGGATTTGGAATGCCATTATTGTGGCAAGAAGGGACACATTAAAAAGCAATGCTACAAATGGAAAAATGATCAAAAGGAAAAGGGAAAAGGCAAAGACAAAGAGAAAGATGAAGCCAAAGATGTAAAGCCAAAGGGCAAAAGTGGAGTCAAGATCGAAGAAATCAATGTGTCACATGCAGGTGGCAGTGAGGATGAGGTCCTCTTTACGTCTTCACTTGATGCCCATTCACTTCTTACAGGTGGTCATGGTATGCACTCATGGATCATTGATTCAGGTGCCTCCTTTCATGTCACAGGTTGCAGAGACTTGTTTGTCAGGTACACTGCTGGCAATGAAGGAGTGGTTTATTTGGGTGATAACCATGCATGCAAAATTCTTGGCAGAGGTGATGTGAGGCTTGTATTTTCAGATGGCTCACAGCTTATGCTCCATGATGTCAGGCATGTGCCTGAGATCAAGAAGAATTTGCTTTCTACTGGACAGCTTGATGATGCTGATTATGTTACCACATTTGGTAGTGGAAAGTGGAAAATTAGTAAGGGCTCACTGGTTGTTGCCAGAGGCTCTAAGGTGGACACTCTTTACTTCATGCATGCAGGTGTTTGTCACCATGCTAATGTAAATGCAACCGAGCTGCCGGAAATCTAGCCGGTTGGGACACATGAGTGTCAAAGGGAATGGAGCAATTGTCTCGTTTGGGTTACTTGCCTTCTCTAAAGTTTTCAAGTTTTCAATTTTGTGAGCATTGTATATATGGTAGGCAACTACAGTGCCCCCACAAGAAAGCTCTTGGTCAGAAAGATGCTCAGTTAGAGCTTGTGCATACAGATGTATGTGAGATGCCTCAGCTTTCTTTGGGAGGGGCAAAATATTTTGTGTCTTTTATAGATGATGCCACACGCAAGGTGTGGGTTTATCCTCTTCGTTTGAAGAGTGATACATTCTCAGTGTTTGAGAAGTTTGTTGCTCTTGTTGAGAATCAAACTGGCAAAACACTGAAAGCTTTGCGTTCCGACAATGGTGGAGAGTACATGTCCAAACAGTTTCAGGACTTTTGTGATGCTAAAGGCATCAAGAGGGAGCTCTCTACTCCTTATGATCCTCCACAAAACGGGACAGCAGAGAGGATGAACAGGACCATACAGGAGAAGGTCCGTTCTATGTTGTCACATGCTGCATTACCTCATGGTTTTTGGGCTGAAGGCTGTTATGACAGCCGTTCACCTTATAAACAGGTCACCTAACACGAGGCTTGGTGGGAAAGTGCCAGAAGAAGTATGGACAGGGAAGCCTCCGTCATACAAGCACTTGAGAGTGTTTGGTTGCGTTGCGTACGTGCACATACGCAGGGAAATGCGCACCAAACTTGATCCTAAGTCTCACAAATGCATATTCCTAGGATATGGTGACAGAGGTGAAATGGGGTATAGACTTTGGGATCCCATGAATAGAAAGATCATACGCAGCAATGATGTCATTTTTGATGAAACATGCATGTATAAGGAGCCTGCAAGGCAACAGGAGCCTAGCAGAGTCATCTTTGATGATGATGGACATCATGGACAACAACAAAGGGCTGTAAATCAGCCATTACAGCAGGAAAACCAGCCCTTAAATGGTGCTGAAAATGGTCCAAATGGACAGCCAGATATGGCAGAAGATATCCCTATGGATATACCACAGTTGGAGGAGATACCGGGCATGATATTTCAGCCTTATGGCATGGAACAGGAGCCACCAATGGGTGATATGCAGGCTGGACAGCAACCTGCAAATGATGGTAATTGGGTACGGAGGTCCACTAGACCCTCCAGAGCCCCTGACAGGTTTGTTCCAGGGGTTGACTACTTGATGCTCACTGACTGTGGGGAGCCCTCATGTTATAAAGAGGCTTTACAGAGGGCAGACAAAGCTCTATGGGAGCGTGCCATGAAGTCAGAGATGGATTCTCTCCATAAAAATGGAACTTGGAAGTTGGTGCCTTTGCCTGCAGGCAAGAAGGTTTTGCCATGCAAGTGGGTATACAGGCTCAAAGTTGCATCAGATACAAAGCCAAGATACAAAGCCAGGTTAGTGGCTAAGGGCTTCAAGCAGGAATATGGTGTGGACTTTGATGAGATCTTCTCTCCGGTGGTCAAAATGACCACACTTCGAGCTGTGTTGGCTTTGGTTGCACATGATGATCTGGACTTGATTCAGATGGATGTGAAGACTGCTTTTCTTCACGGTGATCTCCATGAGGAGATATATATGCAGCAGCCAGAAGGTTATGCAGTAAGTGGAAAGGAGAAGCTTGTATGCAAGCTGAAAAAGAGTCTTTATGGGCTCAAACAGGCACCAAGAGAATGGTATCATAAATTTGATACATTCATGAAATCTCAGAAATTCAAAAGAAGTGACATAGATCACTGCTTGTACACCAAGAAAGCTTTGGATGGCAGTCTATTGATCCTCATCTTGTATGTTGATGATATGTTGATTGCTGGGAAATCTCGTAAAGAGATGGATGCCTTGAAGAAGAGGCTGCATGAAACCTTTGATATGAAGGATTTGGGTGATGCAAATCACATCTTGGGTATGCGGATACTTCGGGACAGAAATCAGCATGTGTTGTATTTGTCTCAGAAGGAATATATTGGCAAAGTTTTGCAGAGGTTCAATATGGACGGGGGGAAGAAGGCTAGTACTCCTTTGCCTCCATATGTGAAACTCAGTGCTATGGACAGCCCACAGTCGGATAGTGACAGGGCTGATATGGCCAAGATTCCGTATGCTTCAGCATGTGGCAGTCTCATGTATGCCATGGTTGCTACTAGGCCGGACATTGCATTTGCAGTGGGAGTGGTTTCTAGATACATGGCCAACCCTGGCAAAAAGCATTGGGAAGCAGTGAAAGGTGTCATGAGATACCTGAAGGGCACACAGGATTTGTGCATTTGCTTTGGCAAACAGGATGCATTAGTGCATGGTTACACGGATTCGGATTATGCCGGTCATCCAGATAACCGGAAGTCTACTACCGGTTATGTATTTACATTCACAGGAGGTGCTGTGTCATGGATATCCAGGATGCAGAAGTGCACTGCCTTATCTACTACAGAGGCCGAGTATATTGCAGCCACAGAGGCTTGCAAGGAGGCATTATGGCTATCTCGGTTAGTGGTTGATTTGGGCTATACAGGGGATATTCCATTGTTGCATTGTGACAGTCAGAGTGCCATCCTGTTGGCAAAGAACCCTGTCTTTCATGCAAAGACGAAGCATGTGGATGTGAAGTATCACT
The DNA here is from genome assembly GCF_041138505.1 of Cibotium barometz. Classification (NCBI taxonomy): domain Eukaryota; kingdom Viridiplantae; phylum Streptophyta; class Polypodiopsida; order Cyatheales; family Cibotiaceae; genus Cibotium; species Cibotium barometz. The sequence continues at coordinate 19,065,177 of NC_141083.1, forward strand.
TCATCAGAGAGGTGATAGAGAACAAGCAAATTCAGCTTGTTAAGATTCATACGGATGACAACCCGGCTGATTTGTTGACGAAGAGTTTGCCTCCGGAGCGTTTTGCTCATTGCAGACACTTGATGGGCATTGGATGAGGCCATTTTCAGCCTTGATATGGCCTTGTATATTATCATGTACATGCTGATTTTTTCTTTTCCTTTACTTAAGGGCACTTTGCCTTTAAGTGGGAGGTTGTTGGGGTAAAGGCGTTATGCCCACCCTTATAGTGTGTACAAGCCCATAAGTTATAGTACATAGTACACTTAGTACTTTTAATGTACTAAGTGCACTATGTGTACTAGTGCAATATACATGTGTGATAGGGGAGTCACACACTCATGCCTCATGAGTTGACTTATCCCCACAACTCTCTCTCTCTCTCTCTCTCTTGCTTCTCTGTGTATGTCTCCCATCAATGAACTCTAACCCTAATTCAGTTTCTCCCCATCACTCCAATCTCCTCCCTGCCTGAAGAAAATGAAACATCGGTGTCCATCACCTCCAGGTGCACAAAAGCCGGAGTCTTCATGATTGCTGCTGAGGAATCTTCACCCTTCTCGGTCTTCCGCTTGGGACACTGCCTCCAATAGTGGCCTTTCTTGCCACAATCATTACAGGTCCTCTTTGCCTTTAGTTTCTCGCGTTCAGTAACGGACTTCTTCTCAGAAGACTTCTCCGACGAAGCCTTCCCTTTGCCCGTGTTACGGCCTTTCGACCGTTGGCCAGTTAAGGCCTCCGAACCTCCACCTTGAGGAGGGTTCGTGAATCGTTCCTCCTAGTCCAAGAGCATGGGCACAAGCTCCTCCCACGTGATGGTGCTGAGCCTTCCACTGGTAATCAAAGACGAGTAAAAGGCTGAGTACTGAGAGGGCAAGTGTGACAGCAACGTTATGGCCATGTCCTCTGACGATATCTCCTTCCCAGCCTAAAGAACTTCCTGTTGAAGAGCTTGCAGCTTGTTAATATGCTCCCGCATCGTCAACGACTTTGCAGGGCTCATAACCCGCATCTGTACTTCCAAGGAAATCCTCTTCATGGGCGATACCCTGTTGTAAAGAGAAGCCAAATGCTGCCATATACCTCTGGCCAGCGTCATATGCTTTACATGATTGATTACCTGCGGTGTGCAGTTTAGAAAGATAAACGAATGGACCCCGGCGTTGACACGATCCCACATCTGTGCCTGTGCCTCTCGGTCCTTTCGGATCGACGGTAACTCCCCTTCCTCTACTTCCGGCCGTGGAACCCCAACAACGACGAAATCAGCGAGGTCGTAAGACTCCAGAACAGATTCCATCATAACCTTCCATATGCCGTAGTTGTTCCCGTCCAACTGACGGTCCACTAGGAACGTGGGGAGTGTTGAGATCTTCACATGCCTCTTGGCCATCTCAAACAGATCTGCCATTGCGGGGATGTACTCTGAAAAGGGTGGGTGGGTGGGAACAAAGAAGAACTAACACTTGCAAGTGGCTGTCTAGCAAATCAGCCCGCCTTCTTCTTGCTTCTCCTCTTCCCGAACAGTCCCGAACAGTCCACCAATCAGCAACACAACAGTCCCCCTCTTGCTCACACAAATCCCAGGAACTATCTAGAGCCTAGGCTCTGATACCATGTCAGAATACGCAGCGGAGATGATGACCAGATCTGGGAACACAAGAGAAAAACGCAATGCAGAAAAATAACAGCACAAGAGATAGAGTGGTAGAGGTGTGTAACTCTGCTCTATATACACAAGAAGATCCCGGGAATGATACAAAAATGACAAGGGGGCTGGGGGCCATTTTATATGGCCCCCCATCAGCAGTCGGCCTGCTGTAGGGCAGCCGACAGGACACACAAAATCCCCACGACTGAAAATACTCAGTCGGCCAGCAGCACCGGGGGTCGGCCAGCATCAGGGAAGTCCACGACCCATGCAAATCAGTCGGCCACCTCCAGAGACTCCACAGATGCAGTCGGCCAGGTTCAAGGTCCTCCTGCCACTACAAGACTGCCTCCCATGCCACAGAAAAAAAGGGAAAAATGGGGGAAAAATACGGAGAGTGGGGAAAAATGAGAAAACATCTCATAAGGGCGGGCATTGTCAGAATACGCAGCGGAGATGATGACCAGATCTGGGAACACAAGAGCAAAAACGCAGGCAGAAAAACAGCACAAGAGAGAGAGATGTAGGCGTGTAACTCTGCTTTGATATACACAAGAAGATCCCGAATATGATACATGAAGTAGTGGGGAGCATGGGGCATATTTATATGCCCCATAGATGCAGTCGGCCTATGCTAGAGACTCTCCACGACTGAATAATGCAGTTGGCCAGCAGTAGTAGCCTCCACGACTGAAGGACCAAGTCGGCCAGCCACCAGCACCTACACGACTGTGTAAAACAGGTCGGCCAGCCATGGGGTGCAGTCGGCCAGCCCCATGGGCTCCTGCCAACCATCTGGCATCCATCCACACTACTGAAAAATGGGAAAAAATAGGGGAAAAATGCGGGGAGTGAGGAAAAATGATAAAACACCTGATAAGGGCGGGCACACCCACAACAAAGGCCCTGGTGTATAAATCTAGACAGGAGATGACTTCTAACACCCCCTCTCAGCTCCTGGCTGTGTAACCAACCACTGGGAGCTGGGGTGCCGCCTGAGCAAATCCTGAGAGAGCGACTTCGTGAAGAGGTCCACCGTACTGTCCTCCGTTGAACAGAACTCTAGCAAGATGTCATCAGCAACGATCTGTTCATGAACAAAGTGCCTCTGGATGACCATGGGTTCCTCCAGTGGAAGCCCAAACCTGCAATGTAACCTCCTGCTGCTCCGTAAAACTACTCCTGGGCCATAAGTAGATCTCCTCGTGTCCGAATCTCCTCCCCAAACCGAGTCACTCCAACCGTGGAGTCGGACTCCATCCAACAATCCCCCTCCTGTGTACAAGAGTCCCTGATCCTTCGCATGCCACAGAAACCACAGGAAACGCAATCCTGCCTCCCAAAGAGACATCCGCAACCATGAGCTCAACCGCCTCATCAGGAAGCTCCCGTCCAATTTGGTGTCCCTCAACCAGATCAATGAACCATACAGCTTCTGAATCATAGAGACATCACACTGCTCACAAGGATCAACACCTGTTACGGTGCACAAACAAGTCCTGGAAACATGATGAAACCTGTCAACCACCCCCTCTGAATCCGGAACCACAAAGCCTGGAGAAACCACCTCCTTCTGCAAGTAAGCACCTGCCACCTGCCTGGCTTTCCGAAAGGTCCCCATGGAAAGAACATCCTCATCTACTGGAGGTTCTATGTCCCGAACACTATGAGACATCAGAGCATAAGTGACTTGTTCAGCTTCCTCTGACTGACGAACACAAGAACTACCAACATCAGTACTGGAAAGTTCCTTCCAACTGCTGCCATCTACTGGCAAGCTATCCACCATCTGGTCCCGGAAATCCCGCACGTGTAGCGTATCCACACTTGAGTGGCCATTACCAGATTGCCACTCATCACAAACCTGAGGACCTGGGAGAGAGAGTGCTGAAACCACTTGGCCTTCCCAAACCCCTTGGCCTGTTGCTTTGTCCTGGAGAGCAACAAAATGCTCATCAAACTCCACCCGTATGCCAGTCTTGCAAACCTGATGCACTGACAACAGATGAAAACCAAGTGCCAGAACATACAACACCTGGGAGGAATGCTTTCCCCCTTTGCCATCGGGAACTATCTCCATCCTGCCCTCACTATGAACTGGGATAGTGGACGTATCCCCAGTAAGAATATGACCAGAAAGCTTGCAGAGATCCAGTAAACCGGAACGGGAAGGAGTCATGTGCCTGGAAGCACCACTATCGAGAATCCACTCCCGAGTATCCGTTGCGGAGAGTCCTCCAATCTCCTCCCTGCCTGAAGAAAATGAAACATCGGTGTCCATCACCTCCAGGTGCACAAAAGCCGGAGTCTTCATGATTGTTGCTGAGGAATCTTCACCCTTCTCGGTCTTCCGCTTGGGACACTGCCTCCAATAGTGGCCTTTGTCGCCACAATCATTACAGGTCCTCTCTGCCTTCAGTTTCTCGCGGTCAGTGTCGGACTTCTTCTTAGAAGACTTCTCCGATGAAGCCTTCCCTTTGTCCGAGTTACGGCCTTTCGACCATTGGCCAGTAAAGGCCTCCGAACCTCCACCCTGAGGAGGGTTCGTGAATCGTTCCTCCTGGTCCAGGACCATGGGCACAAGCTCCTCCCACGTGATGGTGCTGAGCCTGCCACTAGTAATCAAAGACGAGTAAAATGCTGAGTACGAAGAGGGCAAGTGTGACAGCAATGTGATGGCCATGTCCTCTGACGATATGTCCTTCCCAGCCTGAAGAACTTCCTGCTGAAGAGCCTGCAGCTTGTTAATATGCTCCCGCATCGTCGCCGACTTTGTAGGGCTCATAACCCGCATCTGTACTTCCAAGGAAATCCTCTTCATGGGCGATACCCTATTGTAAAGTGAGGCCAAATGCTGCCATATACCTCTGGCCAGCGTCATATGCTTTACATGATTGATTACCTGTGGTGTGCAGTTGAGGAAAATAAACGAACGGACCCTGGCGTTGACACGATCCCACATCTGTGTCTGGGCCTCCCGGTCCTTTCGGGTTGACGGTAACTCCCCTTCCTCTACTTCCGGCGGTGGAACACCAACAACGACGAAATCAGCGAGGTCGTAGGACTCCAAAACGGATTCCATCATCACCTTCCATATGCCGTAGTTGCTCCCGTCCAACTGACGGTCCACCAAGAATGTGGGGAGTGTCGGGATCTTCACATGTCTCTCGGCCATCTCAAACAGATCTGCCATAGCGGGGATGTACTCTGAAAAGGGTCGGTGGGTGGGAACAAAGAAGAACTAAAACCTGCAAGTGGCTGTCCAGCAAATCAGCCTGCCTTCCTCTTGCTTTTCCTCTTCCCGATCAGCCCAAAACAGTCCACCAATCAGCCACAAAACAGTCCCCCTCTTGCTCACACAAATCCCAAGACCTATCGCACCTTTTCTCCCTTTGGGGTTTTCCCCTTAGATATCTGGTGTGAAAGGACACCACCTCTTTTATTGTATTTTGATATTATGGAGTTGACTCTCTAGCTCCACATATTCCAATGCAATCCATTGTGTGAGCATCAATCACCATCCACCGTGTGATTCTGTGTGTGTGTGTGTCTGTCTCGAACCCTTACCCTAATTTGTGCCAACATTCTCAACCATCTTCACAGTTATGCTTACTAAAACAAGGGGGCAAGGTAGAGAATTTTACAGTGATGTATTTGAGAAGGGCCACTGTCTCGTACCATACTTGACGCCACTATGAACACCAGTACAAGCGGAACATATATAGATCGTCTGAGAGAGGTGCACATTTGGTAGTGGTAAATGTGTTAGGGAGTTAGTAATAAGTGCTAGGGGTAGTGCACACTTTTAGTGTTAGCACGAAACCTTAGTACTTCACACTTATAGTACTAATGACACATGGCTTAAGTGTAGAGACTTTCTATATGCACTTAGTAAAAGGTTGTATTGGGCAAAAAATGAAGAAGAAACACAATTGAGAATAATCATGAGATTATGTGCTTTTGCTGCGTGATTGTATCTCCATGTGAACCATTATTTCTCTCTAGTTGTGTTCGAGGTTGTGAGCTCTCTCTTTCTCTCTCTCTCTCTCTCTCTCTCTCTCTCTCGGATCTACGGGCGGAACATTTTGCCCACGACACCATGTATTGGCTCCCATTCTTGCCAGTCTTTTTAACAGAGCACTTTGTGAAGACTTCCCACCCTCGTGGACTACCAACACCATTGTCCCCATCCACAAAGGAGGAGACCCCACGGAGGTAACTACAGGACTATCATGATTGGTCTCACAATGGCCAAGATCTATGGGGTAGTACTAGAGGACATGATGAGCTCTATGGTAGAGTGGATGGGAAACAAAACATCAGGCTAGGCAGGCTTCAGGAGGAACTTCTCCTCGCTGGACCACATCTTTACTTTACGGGCTATCATAGAGGAGGCGAGGTGCTCAAAGAGACGTGTATTGTTGCTTTGTGGATTTCCGCAAAGCCTTTGACTCCGTCCCTCGATCCCGTGTGACAGGACGCTTGCAGGGGCTCCAGTTCTCACATGAGATGATATGGGGTGTGATGGCACTATATGAGGCAGTACTCAGCCGAGTACGTGCACCTGGTGGGACCTCAAGAGATATATGTAGCGCTATCGGGGTTAAACAGGGCTGCGCACTCTCACCTACACTCTTTGGCCTATACATTGATAAGGTCACAATATTTGTGGATAGTTTCGGAGGTAGAGGTTCATCATTGGCTCAGACAATCGTGCCCATATTGCTATATGCTTACGACATTGTCTTGATCTCCGATTCAGCCGAGGGTTTACAGAAACACTTAAATGCATTGGATAGATTTTGCAGGAGAGAGACTAAAACCGGCCTCTGTTAGAAAACCAGAGTGCGGTAGGAGCAATCACCCGTCCACTTGTAGTCTAGATGAGAAACAAAACACAGATTGGAGCTAGAGTGCCCAAATCTGAAATCACAACGACACCTGCTGGCCCCAAAGCTTGGCGCCCCTTGCGGTATTTCTTTATTCCATTAAAATAATATGTATGGCTGAGTACAACACAAAAACCAGCCAAGAGTTTACACCTGTAAGTCCAATCTGACTGCCCACAAATCCTTCTCAGCACAGAGGATCTATGCACACAGATCTGTGTCCTCAAGCAACACACTGTGCCTCCCTCTGATCAGCCAAGTTCACAAAGCAGGCCAGCCATGGGCATACATCTGGCATAACTCAAGAGCATGATACATCTTCTCAGCTCAAACATACATGTGCTGTTCAATCCCTGTCTTAATCCCTTGTCAATCTGCCATACTCCTCCTCTCACAAGGAGCCAGATAACACATACCTGTAGCAGACATCAAGCAATAGAAAGAGAGATAGATGAACAGAGTCAAGGCTTACCAAGTTCAGCTCGTGAAACAACTCTGGAGGAAGCAACAGCACTAATCTGTGCCTGCAGGCACTTGAATCCACAATCCTGCTTCACACGTGTGCTTGCACTTGCCTGTATCCTCCTCCTGATGCTCACTCCTATGCTGTCCTTGAAAAATACAGATCTGAAAATCAGCACAGTACCCGTCTGTACCGCCTCGGGATACGTGCCAGGCGTTGTACTAGCATAGACAGCCTGCTGTCCACTTCTGTACCTGCCTGAATCAGCCTGCACAGGTCTGTCCAGCACCCAGTAAAGCGCCGTCGGCACCTGTATGTGCTGTACCTGACTGCCCGTACACTGTACGGCAGTCGTACAGTAGGGTTTGGGCTGGAAAACTGGCTGTACAGCCTGTTCTGAGCTTCTGCGCAGAGTTTCCAGCAGCAGCTCTGTGCGCCGCCAGCAGCAGAGGAGAAAGAGAGAGAGAGAGAGTGCCCAAATCTGGCCGTACAGTGCTGTACGGCTGGTTCTCTCAGAAAAACAGCAACACAACTTCTCTTCAGCAGTCGCCTCCCCTTCCTGTGCTTTTCCACGCTAGTTCATCATGCGCATGAGGGAAAGCTCCCCTTTTACTACACGATTCCCAAAAAGGGAAGAGAGAGAGAGAAGAGAGAGAAAACCTCCTTCCCAATTTAATCCCTAGGGCCCCAACTTAATAAGTTCCTAGGGCCACTAAGGCCTAGGGGCAAACTTCAATAAACATTCAAACTTAATGTTTTAATGTTCCCCCTTCACACCTAGGGATGTCCACACATCTTAAACACTGTCCGGGCACCCCCCATGTGAATCATAAAATATTCTGACTCTGCAACCACCATGCCCACACTTGTCCTGCTCCATTTTCACAGGGCCATGACATACCCCCCTCTTGAAAGATGCAAGCGTCCTCGATTGCATTCTGGTGATGCATCAAAATATCCAAAGTGAAATATACAATATGGCAAGATCAGCGTCCCAATCTCTCTAGGCCATACACATGTATCAACATTCACTGCAAACCAATGGCATAGTAATAGTCCAAGTTGTATACCACTGTGAACCATACATATCCACAAAAATCTCCATGTGACTAGTACACATATATCATAGAAGTCCCATAAACAGATGTACTGTCAGCCTCAGTACCTTCGGGTGAGATAAAAACTGCACCAAGCGACCTCTAGATGTCATCTGAGCCTGTCTGTACCAAGGGAGTGGAGGTGCTACCCCCCTCTTGAGCATCAGGTAATGCTCCAGACCCATGCTCTGCTGAACCTGAATGAGCCACAATAAGAGTCGGCTCTAACTCAAAGGCATCGAGATAAAGCTGCAAAACCTGAGGTGAATCTGTTAAGTCACCTTCCTCCATCCACTTCGCATCCATCGGTGAATAGTTCTTGAACTTCACAAGATAGCGACGGGAAACTTTACCTCGTACCTTCCTTTCTTTATGTGCCAGTATCTGCTCTGGAATCAGAACCTCATCAAGTTCCTCAACTTCCGGCTGAGCCTCATCTGATACATCCTCAGGCACATCCCCACGGAAAGGTCTAAGAAGACTCACGTGAAAAGCATTGTGAATCCTCCAGTGATCTGGTAACTTCAAACGATAGGTTACCTCACCAATCTTTTCCAAAACCTGAAAAGGCCCATAATATCGCATACTCAACTTAGGGAATAAGCGCTCTTTACCCTTCATCTTCTTGAGTCTAGCCTTTTCAAAACGCAAAAGAACCCAATCACCCAATGCAAACTGTAAATCACGTCTGTGACGGTCTGCGGCTTTCTTTTGCTTCTGCTGAGTTTTCTGGAGGGCCAACTTAACTCTCCGATAAGCTTCATCCAAGCTCTCCACATACTGATCAGCCTCAAAGATCTTATCCTTTGTATGCAAAATGGGTGGTACCTTCTTCCCTCCTTCTACAATCTCAAAAGGCGCCTTGCCTGTCGAGCTATGTACAGTGTTGTTATATGCAAACTCCACCAAAGGAAGATACTTTTCCCATTGTTGCTTGTGCTCTGACACATAACACTTGAGAAGATCCAACACTGTAGAGTTAGCTTCTTCTGACTGACCATCTGTCTGTGGATGAAATGACGATGAAAACTTGAGAGTTGTATCCATGTTGTCAAACAACCCTCTCCAAAACAAACTCGTCATCCGTGGATCACGGTCACTAATGATAGACGTAGGCAAGCCATGATACTTGAAGATGTTCGCCATGAACAACTTCACCATATGATCCACTTTAATTGTCTTCCGCACGGGAATGAAATGAGCCTGCTTACTGAACCTGCATATGATAGTCCAGATGCCATCATTTCCCGTTTGTGTCCGTGGAAGATCAAATACAAAATCCATGGCAATGCTCTCCCAAGGTCTATCCGGAATAGGTAAAGGCTGTAATAACCCTGGTGTCTTCTGACGGTCAAACTTTACCTTCTGACATACGATGCATTGCCTCACAAAGGCATCAACATCTCTTCTCAAGGTTGGCCAATAAAAGAAAGTCTCCACTGCTTTTACTGTGGCGTCAATACCTCTATGACCTGCATACGGTGGAGCATGACTTTCAATCATAACCTTGAGTCGCAATGGCCTGGTAACACACAGTCTGCCATGCATCAATAAAAACCCATCTCTGAGAGTGTAATGCTCATGCCGCTGACCCTCAGACATCTGATTATACAACCTTTCAAAGTCCTCATCATGGGCATACTGCTCTTTCATTTCATCAAGCTCATGATGATAAGCAAGTGAAACTGCAGAGACCTGTGGCTTGCGTGACAAAGCATCTGCCACTACATTCTTTTTGCCTTCCACATGCACAATCTGGAAGTGAAACATTGACAAAAAGTTTGCCCAACGCATATGCTTCTCTGAAAGCTTAGTCTGCGTGAGGAAATATCGCAAGGTCTGATGATCTGTCTGTACAGTGAAATCAGCCCCAAGCAAGTAGTGTTTCCATGTAGAAAGAGCGTGAATTACAGCCAACATCTCTTTCTCATACACCTGTAAATGCTTCTCGGCATCTTGCAAAACTCTACTCTCATAGGCTATCACATGTCCCTCTTGCATGAGAACTGCACCAATGCTACTTCCACATGCATCACACTGGACAACAAAAGCCTTTCGGAGGTCCGGTAACACCAATACTGGGTCCGAAGTAAGCTTTTCTTTGAGCTTTTTGAATGCTGTAATTTCCCGATCAGCCCATCTAAACGGAGTTGCTTTCTTCGTCAAAGCATGAAGAGGTGAAGCAATTTCAGCAAAGTGCCGTATGTAACGCCTATAATAGGAACACAATCCTAGAAAGCTGCGTACATCATGCACGGTCCTCAAAGCTGGCCAATTAAGTATTGCTTCCACCTTTGCTGGATCCATACGGACTCCATGACCAGACACAATATGCCCCAAGAAATGTATCTCCTGCAAAAAGAACTCACTCTTCTTGCCATTAACCACCAACCTGTGGTTTCTGAGTTCTGCAAACACAATGGCCAAATGCCTTCTATGCTCTTCCTCAGTTCGTGAATGCACAATCATATCATCAAAGAATGTGCCCACAAACTCTCTATGAGGTCTGAAAATCCTGTCCATCATTCTGTTAAATGTGGCAGGCGCATTTGTCAAACCAAAGGGCATAACCAAGAACTCATACAACCCAAACGTGGTTCGGAATGCTGTCTTATGCACATCCTCGGGTCTAATGCGTATCTGATGATACCCGCTTTTCAAGTCAATACGACTAAAAACTGTGGAGCCCTGTAAGCGGTCCAAGATATCATCGATCCTCGGTATGGGGAATCGATTCTTGATGGTATTCTTATTCAGCGCCCTGTAATCAATACACATGCGCCAAGAACCATCCTTCTTCTGCACTAAGAGCACAGGTGAGCAAAAGGGTGATGAGCTAGGCTGAATCAACCCCTTATTCAATAGCTCCTGCACCTGACTCATAATCTCTTCCTGTTGGGCTGCACTAACACGATACGGCGGTCTATTCGGTGGAGTACTACCAGGAATCAGATCTATGGCATGATCTTCTGGCCTCTCAGGAGGTAATTCTCCTGGCAATGACTCGGAAAAACAGTCTTGAAACCCACTTAAGAAATCAGCCCTGTCCTTATCTAACATTGACAAATTAGACTTAGACTCATCATCCTGTGCATCCTTTACATAAATCAAGTACGCGGAAAGATGCTTCTTCATTACTGATGAAATCGCCGAAGCGGATACAATAGGAACAGATTCCCCTTTGAGTTTTACATCCAATACATGCTCTTTCCCTCTATGAGTCAGAGTAATTTTCCTATTGTAAGTATCCACCACCGCATGTACCCTGTGGCACCATGGCATCCCCAACAAAACATCACAGCCATCCAAAGGCATGATGAAGAACTCCTCGCTGTCCACATAACCCTGCAAATGAAGCCGAAGCTTCCCAATGATAGGAGTAACGGGTTCTGCATACCCTGGACAAGCCATATTTGCCTCATGTAACGGCCCCATCTCCTCTGCGCGAATCCCCAATCGGCCAGCCAAATCTGGTGAAATGAAGTTGGCTCTAGCACCTGTGTCAAAGAAGATCAAAGCATTCTGATCTCTCACTTTGCCCCATGCCCTGCACAACTCTGTAGCTTCACCACTTAGCTGCTCCCCCACAAGATCAGGAACTAAGCCTGCAGAAGGCTTTTGTTTCTTTGGCTTGGGCTCTCCTTTATTGTCAGGGTCCTTCTTGGACGTTCTCTTGGGACAATTGAATGACATATGCCCCTCTTCAGTACAGTAAAAACACTTTTGAGCATCTCTCAAAGCCTGTCTTTCCTCAGAAGTCCTCTTGGGCATTGGCAACTTCTTATACTTTGTCTCTGAAGACCCTTTAGTATCACGAGAAGCATGCCCAAATTTTTCAGCTTTCTTGCCCAATTTCTTACTGCCTTTAAATCCAGATGAACCACCTGTGAGTAACGCATTAGCTGTCATAGCATTTTCAATCATCTGTGACATGTTCGTTACTCTTGTCTTTATACAATAATCTCGTACCTCCTTGGGCAGCCCACAACAATACTTCTCAACCTGCTCAGATAATGGCACGGCACGATAAGAAGTCACTGGGAGTAGAGCTTCCCAAAACTTCTTGTTATAATCCTCCAAACTATCACACTTTGAAGCATCCAGCTTGTGCCATGCGGTCATAACATCCACCTCAAATGTAGATGTGAGCCATACGGAAGAGAAAACCTGTTTGAATTGGACCCATGTGGTGGGTGCTATGCCCTGCAAAAGAAGAGTAGACCACCACTGCAAAGCATTGCCCTTGAGAAAAGTGGCAGCTTTCCTCACCTTCGAGGACTCTGTGTAATTCCCACCAGAAAAAGCAGCATCAAACTGCTGTAAAAAGGTAAGTGCCTTCAATTTATCCTTGGCCCCACTGAAAGTGTCAAACTTCACTGCAGCTCCCCCTTCCTTGTAATCCTTCGCCTTGCCCATAGGCGTTAGATTATCATATGGAAGTGGTTTCGTGAGATTGCTGCCCCCAACATTCATACCCATCATTGGGTCAACATTTCCCATTCCAACACCAGGCATACCATACATCCCAGCCATGTTTCCAAACATTCCATGCTGCATACCTGGCTGCATGCCACCAAACATATTGCCTTGCATCCCAGGTTGCATGCTTCCAAACACATTTCCTTGCATACCGGACTGCATACCACCATACATATTCCCTTGCATGCCAGGCTGAAAATTGGCTCCAAAAGGCCCATACATACCCATGCCTCCCTGAGGATAACCCCCAGTCATGGATTGAAACACTGAGCCACCACCAAAGTACCCTGGATGCATGTTCTGCTGAGGAATAGGTGGCTGTCCATAGAAGGAACTCTGTGGGTTAGCACCAAAAGCATGCTGCATGTTCGGAAACTGGGCAGGAGATGGATCCTGTGGAGTGGTACCACTATGACCTTGAGAAAGATTCTTCGAACGAACCTTCTTCTTCTTTTTCTGGGGCTCTGTGCGGGGCTCTGAGCGAGATCTCAAAAATTCAGCAAATCTCTCACTCTGAGTGAGCTGCATAAAAGTATCCATAACACTAGCCAAGCGATCTTTGAACCGAGCATCATCATCCTCTTTACCATGCACATCTTCTGGCTGTGTTACATCCTCATAAGGCTCAACATCTGCAGCCTGTTCTCCTGCAAAAATATCCTCAGATACATCTCTTTCAGGAGAAGACTCTTGCTCTTCTTCTTCTTGATAGAAGTACTCTTCCTCTGTATCAGACATGATTGCTGAATTTTCAGCGATGGCTTTCTCCAAAACAACCACGAGCTCACCCCCTTCAGAAAGTTGATGATTGGTCCCGGGGACGGAACCTTAAAACCGGCCTCTGTTAGAAAACCAGAGTGCGGTAGGAGCAATCACCCGTCCACTTGTAGTCTAGATGAGAAACAAAACACAGATTGGAGCTAGAGTGCCCAAATCTGAAATCACAACGACACCTGTTGGCCCCAAAGCTTGGCGCCCCTTGCGGTATTTCTTTATTCCATTAAAATAATATGTATGGCTGAGTACAACACAAAAACCAGCCAAGAGTTTACACCTGTAAGTCCAATCTGACTGCCCACAAATCCTTCTCAGCACAGAGGATCTATGCACACAGATCTGTGTCCTCAAGCAACACACTGTGCCTCCCTCTGATCAGCCAAGTTCACAAAGCAGGCCAGCCATGGGCATACATCTGGCATAACTCAAGAGCATGATACATCTTCTCAGCTCAAACATACATGTGCTGTTCAATCCCTGTCTTAATCCCTTGTCAATCTGCCATACTCCTCCTCTCACAAGGAGCCAGATAACACATACCTGTAGCAGACATCAAGCAATAGAAAGAGAGATAGATGAACAGAGTCAAGGCTTACCAAGTTCAGCTCGTGAAACAACTCTGGAGGAAGCAACAGCACTAATCTGTGCCTGCAGGCACTTGAATCCACAATCCTGCTTCACACGTGTGCTTGCACTTGCCTGTATCCTCCTCCTGATGCTCACTCCTATGCTGTCCTTGAAAAATACAGATCTGAAAATCAGCACAGTACCCGTCTGTACCGCCTCGGGATACGTGCCAGGCGTTGTACTAGCATAGACAGCCTGCTGTCCACTTCTGTACCTGCCTGAATCAGCCTGCACAGGTCTGTCCAGCACCCAGTAAAGCGCCATCGGCACCTGTATGTGCTGTACCTGACTGCCCGTACACTGTACGGCAGTCGTACAGTAGGGTTTGGGCTGGAAAACTGGCTGTACAGCCTGTTCTGAGCTTCTGCGCAGAGTTTCCAGCAGCAGCTCTGTGCGCCGCCAGCAGCAGAGGAGAAAGAGAGAGAGAGAGAGTGCCCAAATCTGGCCGTACAGTGCTGTACGGCTGGTTCTCTCAGAAAAACAGCAACACAACTTCTCTTCAGCAGTCGCCTCCCCTTCCTGTGCTTTTCCACGCTAGTTCATCATGCGCATGAGGGAAAGCTCCCCTTTTACTACACGATTCCCAAAAAGGGAAGAGAGAGAGAGAAGAGAGAGAAAACCTCCTTCCCAATTTAATCCCTAGGGCCCCAACTTAATAAGTTCCTAGGGCCACTAAGGCCTAGGGGCAAACTTCAATAAACATTCAAACTTAATGTTTTAATGTTCCCCCTTCACACCTAGGGATGTCCACACATCTTAAACACTGTCCGGGCACCCCCCATGTGAATCATAAAATATTCTGACTCTGCAACCACCATGCCCACACTTGTCCTGCTCCATTTTCACAGGGCCATGACAGAGACCTTATGGTCAATTTGGGCAAAACCAAGGTTATGGTCTTCAACACATCTTATGCAGTCGCCTCACGATTTTCTTTCATATACAGAGATGCCCCAGTAGAGATTGTGTAGAAGTATGTGTATCTAGGAGTCACTTTTACAGGCCCTTTGTTCTGCATGACCATCGCTGCCACTGACCGACTTGCGAGAGGGCATGCCTCCCTAGCCCGTATGGAGAGACAGTGTTTCCAGGCACATTTCCAAGAACCTCGCACTAAGTGCTAGCGCTTTAATACTCTAGTACGACCAGCGGCTATCTATGGTGGAGCCTTTTGGGGGTCAAGCCTAGGGAAGGATCACTGGAGGAGCATAGAGGCTATAGGTGATGATGTTCTCACGCATGATCAGGAGTAAGCTATCTGTACCACATGACATTCTACATGCAGAGTTTGGGGTGGCCCCACTGGTTATAGATGCCCTTTTTTAGATTCACTTATATTGAGCATGTATACACGCTTGACAGAGATCGCCTCCCACGACTAGCACTAGAGTCCTCTATGCAATTATACTGTGAGAGGGAGAGGGAGCGATTGAGATGAGCTGGACTGCCCTCCTCCTCAACGACACGACCACCACCATTACCGACACATGCATGGTACTCTGAGGTAGTCTAGTGGTTTCATGCACATGGCATATAGATGGACTGTCTCCTGTTAGATCTACTCGCGCTACACATACACCATACATGGGTGTCTCCGTTAGAGATTTGTAAGAAGTGTGAGTTCTATAGAGATCACTTCCTGAGGCTCCTCGAGGATGGATTCTTTGAGATCCCGAGATACATACAGATACACGTCACATGCTATGCGTATCACCATCGGCCAGTTCAAGGTATCCTCCCACGGCCTCAAAGTAAGAGACTGGTAAAGCTGAGGATATCCCACATGAGAAGAGGACATGCACAGTATGCACCACACGAGTAGTAGAGGATGAGGCCCATTATATGTTCAGTTGCCGGCTTACTACGAGATACGGGGGAGATTCCATAGCCTCTTCCGAGAGGGATTTGGACCACTCACACGGGTGATATAGCTTGAGGATCAGAGGTGCTTGGGCATGTACTTGATGGAGCTCAGACGACAGAGGGATGTAGTGTTGAGGCAGCACGTTGAGAGACAGCCCTGGCTCCGACAGGACACATCACAGAGAGCCTTCATTGATTTCTTTGTGGTACACACACCCACATCAGAATCCACTACCCACAACAGTTCCTCTACTACGACATCAGAGCCCACCACCCATACCCACGCTCCAGCTCCACGCCCTGGAGGAGTTCTTGGCGAGAGAGCTCGATCCCTTCAGCGTGCTAGATGTCCACGCCCCAGAGGAGTTCTTGGAGAGAGAGCTCGATCCATTCAGCGTGCCAGATGTCCCTGACCCAGAGCATCAGGTCCCTCCACCACACACAGACAAATTCGTGAGGTTCTCCGCCCACATGACACGCTTCCATCACACAGGCCTGATAGTCACTCCACCATCAGATCGGTTCTGGCCAGGCAGGTATCGTCATTAGCTGATCATGACATATCTCACTCTACATAAGATCATCTATTGATCACATGTACTATCAGATGTTTTCATTTTACTTTTTTTTTCCAGTTTTCCATGGCTCAATATATCCATGTTACCATTGTATTACTTTTTTTCTTTTTTTTTTTTCAGAAAGAGACTTCTATTAAGTATGAGAAAAACATACAACAATCACAGCTATAAGCCGGAAGAGAATAGAATCACCCCAATATGTAAGGTGATTTCAACCACTAAGGAGCATCATGATGCCATGTAAGACCTGTGGTACTAGAGGAAAAGAAGATGCCATGGTCCCATTCCCGCATAAATATCACACGCTTCGCCTGCGCAGAACGAGAGGGCCCCTGAATGCGAGCCCAAGTAGCCATAAGAGTGTGGATGATATCACCCCATATAGTACACTAATGCACTGAGACCCAAAAATCTGGACACCCTCAACAGCCTCTGGCATCTAGCTCTCCAGATCTGCCATGCTGTAATACTGGCAATAATCTCCCAACTGGTGTCAATCCTCTGTCTAGGGGGTGTATAATCAGAGTGAGGAACTTTTGGTCTCATAGACCCTTGGGGTCTTCCGTAGACGTTAATATAACTCTCTCTCTCTTTCTCTCTCTCTCTCTCTCTCTCTCTCTCTCTCTCTCATAGGCCCATTGGGTCTTTAGTAGACGCTTAATATATCTTTCTTTCTCTCTCTCTTTCTCTCTAGACTGTGCCATGGCACTACAGCGAGCCTGATGCCGAGACTCCTTGGACCACGCCACCAACACAAACATCAGCCCCAGCTTGAGGAGATCTTGGAGACAGAATCATCCGCATTGCTGTGTGTTATTTCCATCGCGCCACTCCCCTTATGCCGCACAGCATGGCCAGTCACCGTACTTACCATTATATGGGGATATTATGGAGTTCACAGCTGGGGGAAGTCCTACTTGGGAACTTCAACGCAAGGGCAGGGAGTCACCAGGTCCCACTACTTGATCTGGATGACCCTATTAGACTACAGGAGCTAGACATCACTGCCACGGGGTGACATGATCTAAATAGGGAACAATGAGATGCAATTTCAGCATGCAAGGCTGATTTACGGACAACCTGTGAGATGCTAGATCTTGCTTGTTGCATTGCTATTTGGGCATACCGTTTATGCAGCAATAAGATGGTATTAGTATGTCTCAGGTTTTGCATGGAGGATTGCAAGCCCATTGCCACTCTAGTTTTGAGGCTTAGTAGCTTTGATGCTGGTGAGCCATTTGATGCTACTCTTTACACCTAGGTTGTTGGATGCTTTATCTCTCTATGCAACACACGGCCATACATATCATATGGTGTTTCTCTCTTGAGTAAGTTCATGCACAACCCAGTGTGGAGCGCATATTCAGGTATCTCTACGGCAAACCATCACGTGGATTGTTCTATGCCAAGGGAGTGATTTTCAGCTATGTGCTTGTAGTGATTCTGATTGGGCTGAGACTCTATAGTAGGCAGTCCACCAATGGTAAGATCCTTCTATTAGTTACAAGAAAACAGCCATAGGCTCAGAATCCTCAAATGAGTGGAGATAAATCTTGGCAAGGGTATTCCCTCCATGGCTTGGAGGGAACTCCCTCATACAACCCGCTGGGGGCCCCAGAGGGGGAGGGGGGGGAGCCAAACAAGCGGCCTGTAGTGTGATATGATCTCGCCATTCCGATAAGAAGAAAGAGCCTATGGCACCATGTGTGTAAGAAAACCTCTCGCCACCTACATATGCGATCTGAATCTCCTTGGAGCTTCCCCTACTGGCCGTAGAGAGGGTGTGAATGATATTAGTCCAAATAGCATTGATGGACTCAGCTTGGGGAGTGGGGGTGAGGATGCCCTTGATGGCCTCGCTGCAATGGGCCCTCTGTATATGCCATGCAGCAATGTTGCTGATGATAAGTGCTGACAGTGAGGCTGCGGTGGGCTAACCACCAAAGGAAGAGTGAGACCTTCCTTGGCCGAAAGCTATCCCACAGTCGCTTCCAAAAATCTCCTAGAAATCGGAGTGAAATGCCTTGGGAGGCCCAATGGGCTGCTGTCTTCGAGGTGCTGCCTTTAACATGCTTCTGTATCCTGCGACCCATCCTCGCTGTGTAATGGAAGAAAGGGGTGGTCACGCTCTCCAGGCTGAAGGGGTCCTGCTACTCCCACTCGCCAGGGTCCCCCTGCACATTTGTCAATGGTAGGCTTTCCCAAAGCTGATGCCGCTAAGAACTATCACAGGCCACCTTGGTCAGATGTGGGTCGATGTGCCGTTGGGGGTGAGCATGTTTTCTTCCAGAGGAGCGGTGTACCCGGCAGCTTGTTCTATTGCTTTTGTAGCCGAGTTGTTGAGGAGATTGCTTGTGGAGCTTTCCTAGTACCTGTTTCTGTAGTCTTTCATCTTTGATCGAGGACGGCGTCTCTGGCTTCTTGGAGTTTGCTAAGCATCCGGTGCTGAGAGGGGGTGTTAGACATCATCCCCTACTTGTTGGCTTCCTATTTGGTGTCCTATTTTAGCCTCTAGGGCTGACCATGTTAGTCTGAGGGGCTAGTCACCCCTCACATGTATTTTACCCATATTTATTCCCCATTTATGGTCCTGGGTATTTTTCCCAATCGTGGAGGTACTTTTGCTCCAGTCGGCTACCTTCATGGAGGAGTATATATAGCCGGCATGCCTCCCTCATATTTCATTGCTTGCCTAGCTTGTCTAGGTGCAGTCCCTCACATACGAGGTTCTCCCCTCTTGCTCGGGACATGTATTCCTTTTGGTGATGATATTGAGAGCAAGTTCTCACCTGTGTTTCCTCTCCATCTTTCTCTCTCACTCTCTCTCCTGTGTTTCCACTTTCCCTTCTTCCGCTGCGCACATTATATCAGGGCTAAGCCCCAAGGCCCCAAGCCTAAAGGCCAAGGCAAGAGAGAGGCAAGGCCCAAGCCTCAAGGCCCAAGCCTCAGAGGCCAAGCCTGAAGGCTCAAGGCATCCCCAAACGGCCACCCAAATGTCCATAAATGGTTAGAAACAGCCAAAAAAACGGGCAAAAAACAGTCGGGACAATGCGCAACGGCTCCCTGCCGTCCCCACACAATGCCGTCCCCGCTCTTGCAGCCGTCCCCGTACCCGTCCCTTGTGAGGGACGCCTCCAGGGGGATGTCTGACCGTCCCCTGCCATCCCTGTTCCTGTTCCGTCATCCCGACTCCGCGTCCCGCCGTTCCAAGCGTCCGTCCCTTCCATCCCCTATGACTAAGCCTGCTACACATTGTTGTGCATCCGTACCTCTACGTGTACCTGCTGCACACCCACCCACGTGTCCATCACTATCTGTCGCGCGTCCGTACCTCCATACCTGCTGCGCACCCACCCGCCATCACTGCCTGCCTCGCGTCCTCTAGGAGGATCAGAGCCATCATCTCCCACCACCACATGACTTTCTCCCGCCAGCCTAGCTTTACTACATTGGGCGCCATGGCCCATGTTGCAATATCCTATGCAGGATATTTTAGGGTGATATGAGAGCTGGACACTTTTTGTTTTGGGATCACATATGACATTCCAGCTCTTATTCCTATCTTTGATTTTTATTTTTAGTACCCATGACGATGTATTTCATGGACATGATGTAACCTTTTGGTCTCATAGGTCATTTTGGCCTTTTGTAGACATTAATACAACTCTCTCTCTCTCTCTCCACGTGACATAGCTGAGGGAGACCTCTCGGCCATACTTGTCAACCCCATGCTTGACATTTTGGAGAGTGGTATACCATCTACTCGGAGCTGATGTTGCTCCCATGTTTTTATGTTCTTAGTTTTCCATGACGAGTTTCCATGGACAGTTTTGTATCACCCCAGTGAGATAGCTATATTTATGTTTTCATTCTGTTTTATTTTCCATTCCATGATGAGATATGCCATGGACATTATTGTACCACTTTGGTCTCATAGGCCCATTGCGAGCACCAGGGCAGGCTGGATTCCGACAAGCTTTCTCCACTATTGACCATATATTCGCTAAGAGATATCTGATTGACCAGGCTAGGGCGCGGGAGAAGAGATTATACTGTACTTTGTGGATTTCCGCAAAGCATTTGACACGGTGCCACGAGAGAGACTCTTCCAGCGCCTACATTCATTCATTGGGAATCCCATCAAAGATGGTTTGGGGCATCTATGCTTTATATGAGCAAGTCTTTGGGCGCATACGATGCCCCGGGGGGCTATCTGATGTGATGGCTAGCACCATAGGTGTGAAGCAAGGATGCCCACTCTCTCCTACACTATTTGGGCTATACATCGATGAGGTGGCTGACTTCATTGGTCACGGTGGTGGGGACGGGGTAGACATCTCAAGTACCACAGTCCACATTATGCTATATGCCGATGATATTATTCTGGTCTCTGAGTCGCGGATGGGACTACAGCACCATCTCCATGCACTCGATGACTTCTGCACACAGAGGGGGCTTACAGTGAACCTTGGGAAAACCAAGGCCATGATTTTCCACACCTCAGGGCCGGTTCGACGACAGGCCATCTTCACACTACCAGGAGGACAGGTAGAGGTGGTAGACTCATATGTGTACCTGGGGATTACATTTACGAGGATTACATTTACGACTCAGCCAGGAAGATTTACTATGGCACAGGCAACCAGGGATAGACTCACATGCGGGTATGCAGCACTGGCCATGCTAGAGAGATAGTGTCACCAGGCACACTTCCAGGAGCCCCGCACGAAGGGGTGGTTGTTTGACACACTAGTCACCCCTGCTTTGATGTATGCTGCAGCAGTATGGGCACCTGGGCTCGCCACCTCCACATGGTCTCAGATAGAGAGGCCTCAGATTCTCATCCTCTCACGGATGATCCGCAGCAAACCCTCGGTCCCACATGACATTGTCCGGACAGAGTTTGCTGCACCTCCTATGCTAGTAGAGGCCCTCTTCCAGACGATCTGCTTCATACAGAGGATCAGAGATATGCCATCAGATCGACTCTCACATAGAGCTTTTGAGGCGTCCAGGCAACTCGCAGAGACTGGAGATAGGGATCATGGTATTCAGAAATGATACAGTGGCTCACTCAGCATGGTCTTGACATAGATCACCTGCCACCTTTCCAGTATGATATACATGCACCACACATCCAGCTCTCTCACAGTGAGAGGAACAGAGTCCTTCGGCAGGATTTATGGCAGCGATACACTCAAGAGACTTGGATTACACCCAGTCAGCCTCTACCGCCAAAGATGCTATACTACAGAGATCAGTTTATGCGTATCGCAACGGATGGATTCATACAGAGACCTGGATACATGGATGTGTACATGCCTCACAGTGCCCGAGTGGTGATTGGTACTGGTTGGAGCTAGACAGATCTGCATTGCATTCTTGTATACCTTGCGCATATAGGTTGCATACTGAGCCTCTAGCAGTAGTGCTCCATCCATCACACCCCCCCACTAGCTCAATACTTTCATAGTTTATTTCATGTTCATTTTGTTCTTTTTTTTCTAGACATCCAGAAGACATTGACAGTTGTACATCGATTTGTCTCATAGGTCGAGTTCGGCCTCTAGTAGACGTTAATACTATTAGAAGTCATCTCCTGTCTATTTTTATACACCAGGGCCTTTGTTGTGGGTGTGCCTGTTAGAAGTCATCTCCTGTCTAGATTTATACACCAGGGCCTTTGTTGTGGGTGTGCCCGCCCTTATCAGGTGTTTTATAATTTTTCCTCACTCCCCGCATTTTCCCCCTATTTTTTCCCATTTTTCAGTAGTATGGATGGATGCCAGATGGTTGGCAGGAGCCCATGGGGCTGGCCGACTGCACCCCATGGCTGGCCGACCTGTTTTACACAGTCGTGTAGGTGCTGGTGGCTGGCCGACTTGGTCCTTCAGTTGTGGAGGCTACTACTGCTGGCCGACTGCATTATTCAGTCGTGGAGCGTCTCTAGCACAGGCCGATTGCATCTATGGGGCATATAAATATGCCCCATGCTCCCCACTACTTCATGTATCATATTCGGGATCTTCTTGTGTATATCAGAGCAAAGTTACACACCTACATCTCTCTCTCTCTCTTGTGCTGTTTTTTTGCCTGCGTTTTTGCTCGTGTTCCCAGATCTGGTCATCATCTCCGCTGCGTATTCTGACATGGTATCAGAGCCCTAGGCTCTAGGCCTCGGTTAGCCCATGTTCACACGTCGCAGTACTCATAGCATATATGCCAATAAATTTGCCTTTAACCATGCAGCATCTAGCCATTTCCATCAATGACATGTTCTTTCTCTCAACAAACACCATTTTGCTGAGGAGAATATGGCATTGTGCAATGATGCTTTATACCCTTTTCTGCCATAAAAGCTTTGAAAGTAATGGACATGTATTCCCTCCCTTGATGTGTACGGAGGGTCTGCACTTTGCAACCTGTCTGATTTTCAACTTGTGCCACAAAATGCTGAAAACATGCAAATAGATCAGATTTTGCTTTCAAGGGATACACCCAAGCAAATCTGTAGTAGTCATTGATAAAGGTTACAAAGTATAGATGCTTTCCAATAGTTGGTGGCCGCATAGGACCACACACGTCATTGTGCACAAGTTTTAATTTCCGGACAGCCCTTGTTGATCCATCTTTTCATTTCTATGCATCTTACCCAACATGCACCCTTCACATATATACCTTCATAAGGTCAGAAAAATCTGAACTTACAAATTGAGAGATTTGAGAAAGAAATAATAGTGAAGAAGGACAAGGACAAAAACAAAGCATTTGAAAGATCAAAAATAAATAAACTAACAAACCTAGCTGCTAAGGAGAGGAAATCAAAAGATAATATCAAACGAAGACTTTTAATTAAGACATTAACCAAAAACAAAAAAACAAAAAACAAAAAACAAAAAACAAAAACAAAAACAGACAAACAAACAAAAAAAAACCAAAAAAAAAACCAAAAAAAAAACAAAAAACAAAAAACAAAATAGCAAAACAGAGAACTGTAAACTCTAGACCTAAAGCCCCAAGAGCTAGAACCAAACATTAAGCTAAACTTTAAAAAAGACTTCTACTCAAAAGTGCAACCATTAACTCCAATGTCTGTCCAATATGCACCCTCCATATACATGTTTTGGTGGCAGTTTTATGCCTTGAAAGAGCTATGAAAGCTCAGCTGTAGAGTTAGGGTTTCATGTGGGAGACACATACAGAGAAGAAGGGAGAGAGAGAGAGACATATGGCGATAAGTCAACTCAATGTATGAGTGTGTGACTCCCCTATCACACATGTATATTTGCTCTAGTACACATAGTGCACTTAGTACATTAAAAGTACTAAGTGTACTATGTACTATAAACTTATGGGCTTGTACACACTACAAGGGTGGGCATAATGCCTTTACCCCAACAACCTCCCACTTAAAGGCAAAGTGCCCTTAAATGAAGGAAAAGAAAAATCAGCATGTACATGATAATATACAAGGCCATATCAAGGCTGAAACTGGCCTCATTCAATGCCCATCAAGTGTCTGCAATGAGCAAACCGCTTTGGAGGCAAACTCTTTGTCAACAGATCAGCCGGGTTGTCATTCGTATGAATCTTGACAAGCTGAATTTGCTTGTTCTCTATCACCTCTCTGATGAAGTGATACTTCACATCCACATGCTTCGTCTTTGCATGAAAGACAGGGTTCTTTGCCAACTGGATGGCACTCTGAGTGTCACAATGCAACAATGGAATATCCCCTGTATAACCCAAATCAACCACTAACCGAGATAGTCATAATGCCTCCTTGCAAGCCTCTGTGGCTGCAATATACTCGGCCTCTGTAGTAGATAAGGCAGTGCACTTCTGCATCCTGGATATCCATGACACAGCACCTCCTCTGAATGTAAACACATAATTGGTAGTAGACTTCCGGTTATCTGGATGACCGGCATAATCCGAATCCGTGTAACCATGCACTAATGCATCCTGTTTGCCAAAGCATATGCGCATATCCTGTGTGCTCTTCAGGTATCTCATGACACCTTTCACTGCTTCCCAATGCTTCTTGCTAGGTTTGGCCAAGTATCTAGAAACCACTCCCACTGCAAATGCAATGTCCGGCCTAGTAGCCACCGTGCCATACATGAGACTGCCACAAGCTGACGCATACGGAATCTTGGCCATATCAGCCCTGTCACTATCCGACTGTGGGCTGTCCATAGCACTGAGTTTCACATATGGAGGCAAAGGAGTACTAGTCTTCTTCCCCCCATCCATATTGAACCTCTGCAAAACTTTGCCAATGTATTCCTTCTGAGACAAATACAACACATGCTGATTTCTGTCCCGAAGTATCCGCATACCCAAAATGTGATTTGCATCACCCAAATCCTTCATATCAAAGGTCTGATGCAGCCTCTTCTTCAAGGCATCCATCTCGTTACGAGATTTCCCGGCAATCAACATATCATCATACAAGATGAGGATCAATAGACTGCCATCCAAAGCTTTCTTGGTGTATAAGCAGTGATCTATGTCACTTCTCCTGAAATCCTGGGATTTCATGAATGTATCAAATTTATGATACCATTCCCTTGGTGCCTGGACTCTTTTTCAGCTTGCATACAAGCTTCTCCTTTCCATTCACTTCATAACCCTCTGGGTGTTGCATATATATTTCCTCATGGAGATCACCGTGAAGAAAAGCAGTCTTCACATCCATCTGAATCAAATCCAGATCATCATGAGCAACCAAAGCTAATACAGCTCTAAGTGTGGTCATTTTGACCACTGGAGAGAAGATCTCATCAAAGTCCACACCATATTCGTGCTTGAAGCCCTCAGCCACTAACCTGGCTTTGTATCTTGGCTTTGCATCAGGTGCAACTTTGAGCCTGTAAACCCACTTGCATGGCAAAACCTTCTTGCCTGTAGGCAAATGCACCAACTTCCATGTTCCATTTTTGTGCAGAGAATCCATCTCTGACTTCATAGCACCCTCCCAAAGAGCCTAATCTGCCCTCTGTAAAGCCTCCTTATAACATGAGGGCTCTCCACAGTCAGTGAGCATCAAGTAGTCAACCCCTGGAACAAACCTGTCAGGGGGTCTGGAGGGTCTTGTGGACCTCCATACCCAATGACCATCATTTGCAGGTTGCTGTCCAGCCTGCATATCACCTATTGGTGGCTCCTGTTCCATGCCATAAGGTTGAAAGATCATGCCCGGTATCTCCTCTAACTGTGGGATATCCATAGGGATATCTTCTGCCACCTCTGGCTGTCCATTTGGACCATTTTCAGCACCATTTAAGGACTGGTTTTGTTGCTGTAATGGCTGATTTACAGCCCTTGGTTGTTGTCCATGATGTCCATCATCATCAAAGATGACTCTGCTAGGCTCTTGTTGCCTTGCAGGCTCCCTATACATGCATGTTTCATCAAAAATGACATCATTGCTGCGTATAATCTTTCTATTCACTGGATCCCAAAGTCTATACCCCATTTCACCTCTGTCACCATATCCTAGGAATATGCATTTGTGAGACTTAGGATCAAGTTTGGTGCGTATTTCCCTGCGTATGTGCACGTACGCAACACAACCAAACCTCTCAAGTGCTTGTAGGATGGAGGCTTCCCTGTCCATACTTCCTCTGGCACTTTCCCACCAAGCCTCGTTTTAGGTGACCTGTTTATAAGATGAACGGCTGTCATAACAGCTTCAGCCCAAAAACCATGAGGTAACGCAGCATGTGACAACATAGAACGGACCTTCTCTTGAATGGTCCTGTTTATCCTCTCTGCTGTCCCGTTTTGTGGAGGATCATAAGGAGTAGAGAGCTTCCTCTTGATGCCTTTAGCATCACAAAAGTCCTGAAACTGTTTGGACATATACTCTCCACCATTGTCGGAATGCAAAGCCTTCAGTGTTTTGCCAGTTTGATTCTCAACATGAGCAACAAACTTCTCAAACACTGAGAATGTATCACTCTTCAAACGAAGAGGATAAACCCACACCTTGCGTGTGGCATCATCAATAAAGGACACAATATATTTTGCCCCTCCCAAAGAAAGCTGAGGCATCTCACATACATCGTATGCACAAGCTCTAACTGAGCATCTTTCTTTCCAAGAGCTTTCTTGTGGGGGCACTAGAGTTGCCTGCCATATATACAATGCTCACAAAACTGAAAACTTGAGAACTTTAGAGAAGGCAAGTAACCAAAACGAGACAATTGCTCCATTCCTTTGACACTCATGTGTCCCAACCGGCTATGCCACAGAGAGATTTCCAGCAGCTCGGTTGCATTTACATTAGCATGGTGACAAACACCAGCATGCATGAAGTAAAGAGTGTCCACCTTAGAGCCTCTGGCAACAACCAGTGAGCCCTTACTAATCTTCCACTTTCCACGACCAAATGTGGTAACATAATCAACATCATCAAGCTGTCCAGTAGAAAGCAGGTTCTTCTTGATTTCAGGCACACGCCTGACATCATGGAGCATAAGCTGTGAGCCATCTGAAAACACAAGCCTCACATCACCTCTGCTAAGAATCTTGCATGCATGGTTGTCACCCAAATAAACTACTTCTTCATTGCCAGCAGTATACCTGACAAACAAGTCTCTGCATCGTGTGACATGAAAGGAGGCACCTGAATCAATGATCCATGAGTGCATACCATGACCATCTCCTGCAAGAAGTGAATGGGCATCAAGTGAAGACGTGAATAGGACCTCATCCTCACTGTCACCTGCATGTGACACATTGACTTCTTCAATCTTGACTCCACTTTTGCCCTTTGGCTTTGCATCTTTGGCTTCATCTTTGTCTTTGTCTTTTCCTTTGCCCTTCTCCTTTTGATCATTCTTCCATTTGTAGCATTGCTTTTTGATATGTCCCTTCTTGCCACAATAATGGCATTCCAAGTCTTTTTTGGAGCGGGACTTGCTCCTTCCCCGTTCTTGGCTTTTACCCCTTTGCTGGGATCTCCCACGTGCATTCATTGCATTGGACTTTCCAACAGAGTTGTTCTTCCTGTTCATCTTCTCTTGAAGGAGAGCACCCTCTACATCTGCATATGACAGCATAGCATTTGAATTGCTAGTGGCTGTCCTGAATGTGTCCCAACTCTCTGACAAAGTGCATGAGAGAAAGGTGGCTTTGAACTCATCGTCCATTGCCAACTTTTCATTGATGACCTGGCTGACAACACCATTAAACTCATTTAGATGGGCTGTCATAGACGCCCCCCCTTCCTTCATTTGAAGACCTATGAGTTTCTTCAACCAATACACTTTGCTTGAGGCACTTTGCTGGGCATACAAGTCTTGCAATCTTTGCCACATTCCCCAAGCTGTCTTCTCTTCACGTATGTTGAAAAGTAAAGTGTCTGACGACACAGACAACATGATGGTGGATCTTGCTAGCTCATCCATATCTTCCCATTCTTCAGCAGTAAGAGAAGCGGGCATTACACCCCTTTCTTTGATGGGCTTGTGTTGCTTCTTCTGGAGCAACACATTATAGCACTTGGTTTGCCAAATGTCATAATTATGTGAGCCTTCAAGCTTTTTGATGTGAAGCAATGAAGAGCTCTCACCTGTGGTTGCCATAGCAATATGCAACCTTTGACACAGTCAATGCCTGACTCCCTGCAACTTGCAAGATGTGCAAACACTGCACCAAAAGGCACACAAAGTGCTCACAGTTGTTCTCCCAAAGTTTATCTCCCATTGTGGAAGCACAAATGCAACTCTACTCCCACTGTATGTGATAAAATCACCAAAATCTGGTTGCTGCAGATTTAGGACAGCACCTTAGATGTGCTCTGTTCCCCTTCAAAGTACTGTACAACAGTACTAAGTGCTCACCAATGATGTATCAAACCTGTACCGGCAAGTACAGCAACTGAAAATGAGCCTTTTCCTCACTCAAATCAATGTACAGCCATGCCAAAACTTGTACAAAGTTGTACCAAATCTGTACTAGCAAGTACAACAGCAATAAATGCTCTCCTGGCTGTCCAAATGAGTGAAAATCAGACTTTTACAGTCTCCACCACTGCATACAACAGTCCCGAACAGAAATTGGGCAAAAGCCCCTTGATTGCAAGTGGATTTCTGAGGATTCAAGGCATAAAAGTCTTGCCTGCTGCTTTGCCAAGCTCAACAAGCATAAAATCTTGAAAAGCCCCTTGATTCAAAATCAATTTTTGATCATACATGGTACATTAATGCACATGAAGGCATCCAGAGTCTTCACAATGCTTCCCCCTGGCCACATATACATCCAATACATAAAAGCCCCTTGATTTACAGGCACATTGAGTGCTTAACAGGCATCAACACATTGCCCAAAGCATCAAATGCCAGTGCCTGCATGCAAATCAACCCAATCGGCACAAAAGCCCTTTGATCTGCACTCCAATTTCCTACAATTTTGCCCAAATGTGAGATTGCTCACATCATACAGCATGTATGAATGCCCAATGGCACAATTACATCAAAAGCCCCAAATTTTGACATCCAATTTCTTGCAAATTGATCCTGAATGTGACCAATGTCACCTAATTGTTGCCAATTTTGCTCAAAAATTGAGCAATTTGGACCTGTACCTGCTCAATTGATGATTGTACCTGCTCAATTGCAAATCCCAAAAAAAAATTGAAGCAAATACCTTTGAAAATTTCTATTGCAGGAAAGGGGGGGTCGTGCTGATGCTGCTGCAGAAAGATTGTGCAGATGAAGGGCTCCTCAGGCGTGAGTATCCTTAAGCGTTGAATGAGCTATGGAAGCTCAGCTGAAACACAGTTAGAGTTAAGGCTGGTCGAAGGCGTGGGCCCTGTTTGGGCAGGCGAGGGACCAGACGGCACTGGTAAACGCCTACGCCTCCTACGCTCGCAAGGCAAAGCTGGAGGCATTGAAGCAGTCGCGCAGCCTCACAGGCAAGGCGGATGCCATTTGGACGATGCGAGCCTCGTTTCTCCCGCACGGCGCCCGAGTTGCGATATCAAGGTCGGAGTTTCTCCCGCACGGCGCCCGACTCCTCCAGCTGCGTGCGAAACTCCTTGCGCGTGCTCGTGAGGCGCCATTGCCTTTCCTCCTCGCTCGCCGGCTTCTTGCTGCCACGTGTTTATCCAGCAGCTTTCAAGGTTGTCCGGCCCACTGTGCAGCGACAGGCAGCGGCAGTGGTCGTCGCCAATCCTCCTTCTCCTATAGGCTTAGTGCTCATCCTTCGCTTGCCTCTATTGAGTTAACCCTCTGCACTTGCACCGAAGCTGTGCTCTGTAGTTGCCAGCCTTACTGTGGCTTAGTTGGGTTGGCCCTCTGCACTAGTTGAATAGTGTTTATTGAAAGCGAGAGGCAAGTGCTCAACAGGTCTGTGCAGTTCTGTTTGCCAAGGCTCTGATACCAGTTGAAAGAGCTATGAAAGCTCAGCTGTAGAGTTAGGGTTTCATGTGGGAGACACATACAGAGAAGAAGGGAGAGAGAGAGAGACATATGGGGATAAGTCAACTCAATGTATGAGTGTGTGACTCCCCTATCACACATGTATATTTGCTCTAGTACACATAGTGCACTTAGTACATTAAAAGTACTAAGTGTACTATGTACTATAAACTTATGGGCTTGTACACACTACAAGGCTGGGCATAATGCCTTTACCCCAACATGCCTTTGCAATAGCATCAAACTGCCATAATTTACATGCCCAAACCTAGCATGCCACAATTATGCCTCTTGCATGGCAAGTGTAAGAGTGGTAACCACATGAGCATCATGTTCTCTCCTATCAAACCTATCAAGCTTATATAACTCATGGTACAATGTGCCAGAAGTGACCAATGCATAGCCACCTTCACGATCTTTCACTGTGCATCTATCGTCCTCAAAGTTCATTGCATATCCTCTTTTGCTTAAAGAGGAGATGGACAAGAAGTTCTTCTTAATCCTTGGCACATACAATACATCTGGAAGACATAAGTCTGCACCATCTCCTGCTGTGAGGATCAACTCACCAACACCCTGAACTGGATAAGAAGAATTGTTTGAACATGTTACTCGTTTGCCTTCAGGGGCAGCCATAAGCTTCTTAAACAAATTCCTCTATGAGGTAATGTGTTTAGAAGCACCACTGTCAAAGTACCATGTGTTGTGTCTTTCATTGACACTGAGAGACATCCTGCTGTGAGGATCAACTCACCAACACCCTGAACTGGATAAGAAGAATTGTTTGAACATGTTACTCGTTTGCCTTCAGGGGCAGCCATAAGCTTCTTAAACAAATTCCTCTATGAGGTAATGTGTTTAGAAGCACCACTGTCAAAGTACCATGTGTTGTGTCTTTCATTGACACTGAGAGACATATGCTCTAATGATGCATCATAGCTGCAAGTAAGAAAAGTCCACTCATCCTGCATAAGATTTATTGATGCATCATCTTTCATTGCAGGTGATGAAGAAGAATCTACAGCCATGCTGCTTTCCTTTTTCTTCTCCTTTGCAAGCCATTTTTTGCACGCATTCAAATAGTGACCCGGCTTTTTGCAGTAGTGACATTTGCCCTTTTTCTTGGGCTTGCCTGGCACTTGCATCATTTTTGGCCTTTTGTGAAGGCTATCCCAAATAAGCCTTTGGCTGAAAAATGCTTTTGGCTTTTCCTTTGCCTTTGCCTTGGGCAACAAAAGCCCCATCACTGCCATGCATGACGGAAGATTTGTTCTTCCGATTCTGCTCCTCCTGTAGTAACAAGCCAACCAACTCTTCAAACAAGATTGGTTCCGGGTTCCCCCACATAGAGTGAGTGAGCGATGTGTGGAAGTTCAAATAAGTTTCTAGCAGTGATGACAGTGTCCTGGAAACCGTTTCCTTTTCACAAATGACCTCATCAATATTGAGCAACTGCTCTCGAAGATCTTGGATCTTCGTGAGATGATCAGCCATACTGTCACCTTCATTCATGTCCAAGTTCTCAAGTTCCTTCACGAGATATGCAACCATGGCCTCATTCCTTGCCTATAATACATGGTTTCAAGTACATCCCAAGCTTGTTGTGAGGTCCTACAAGACTGCATATGCAGTATGATTGATCGCTTTATTGACAAAGCAATCAAACCCATCGCTTGGGCATCACGAGTATCCCATCTCTTTTTCTCTGTGAGGGAGGAGTAGGAACTACAGCTTGTTGAGCACCACGGCCAGGTGTGTTAGGTGCTATGTCAACACGGCGTATATCTTCACCTGACACATAACCCCATATTCCTTTGGCCACAAGAAGGTTTCGGACCATGAAACTCCAGAGGGAGTAGTTATTATCATCCAATTTGTCCTCTTGGGACAAAATCCCAAATATATCGGTTGTATTCCCAGCCATAATGCTGAAATCCCTTTACCAAGAGATATGTAAACACATGCAACCAAATATGCTGTAAAAAGCACCTGCAGGCAAAATCCAAGCGCACTTACCGGAGTGCAATGCCAGGCAACCACAAGGTCCTGTGCAAATGTTTTGCCCCAAATACACGGCTGCAAATAAAGTTTGTAGTGTCCTAATAACACATGCAATGCAAATCTGTGAAAAGCCCCAATTTTGTGTACACCAATGGGCTGTTTTATGTGTCAATCGCACATAAATCACAAAAGCCCCCCTGTCATCCTTCCCTCTCTAGCAACCTTTTCACTAAAAACCCGGCCCGGTCTCCAAATCCACTCTAACTCTAATGAAGATCTGTGCATCCGTTCCGTCCTGTCTCCTTTCCATTCCTGCCGTATCCCTGAACACTATTTGTGGTCTTCTTTCCTGACTATTGAGTCTGGCACTCTCACTCGACTCCTTGGAGGATCAACCTCCCTTGGAACCATGGCCTGAAAGCCTTTCCTGGTGTGCCCCAAGTGGCACCTGACTCATAGGACTGCCATTCCCTTGGGTTTTGTGGAACACCACGAACTAACCTCTTGGGAATTCTTCCATGTCTTGTGTTCCTTGCCTTGGACCTCGTACCTGGGCACCTTCATCTGGGACTGAATCAGTGTTCAGCCTTGCTAAGGCTGATGCTCTAGTACCAATGTTACATGGAGAAGCTCTGGGAGTCTTCTTTCAGCCCTAAACACATCCTGGAGCATGCTAATGCAAAAAGCATACAGAAGAGAGAGAGAGAGAGAGAGAGAGAGAGAGAGAGAGAGCTGAGTATTCAGTATATTCTATAGTACAAAAAGGTACGTCTGATCTTGCAGCCTATGGCCGCCTTCTTGAAAAGGTGTAAAACCTAATCTAGTGATCCAGCCCAATGCTGGACTGAATGCCTCAAATCAATGAGCATAGTTGTCTTTTATAGGCCTTGAATACACTGATAGATTGGCCGACTGCTCGTTGGCAAGGTCAAGGGCAAAAACCAAGAGTTTGCTGCAGCCGACGGGTCTTTCTTCCTTCCAGAACTGGCCAACAGCCCTCCATGTCCACCACCGGTCAAATCCCTTGCCACAGCAGCAACCCATGTTCCAAAACTCAGGTTCTGATCTGTCTCTATCTTGTTGCCTCTTCAGGACTAGCATGGGATTAGCCAGTGCATGTCTTACACATGACAGGAGATTACAAGATCATGATGGGCTGATTACCAAGCACTTCTCACATGCAAGGGATGTATTGGCTCCACACATGTTTAACAAGGCCCTATGCAAGGGTTTCCCCCCAGTTGGTCTTCTAATATCATTGTGCCCATTTTGAAAGCATGTGATCCAATGGATCCCGGTAACTACAGGACTATGATGATTGGTCACACATTGGCCAAGATTTATGGATCGATCTTGGAGCATGAACTCAGCAGATGGGCGGAGGAGTAGAGACTCAGAGCACCAGGGCAAGCAGGTTTCCGGAGAGGGCACTCCAAACTGGACCACATCTTCACATTGTGGGGTATCATTGAGGAGGGGAAAGCACATTGGCACTAGACATACTGCTGCTTTGTGGATTTCCGCAAGGCTTTTGACACAGTCCCACGGGCCAGATGGATGAGGAGATTGCAGGACATGGGAGTACCAACAAAGATGCTCTGGGGGATCCTCACACTCTATGAGTTTGTCATTGGCAAAGTGCGGGGCCCAGGGGGGGAAACAAAGGACATACATAGCACTATCGAGGTGAAATAGGGCTGTCCCTTATCTCCCACTCTATTTGGGCTCTACATTGATGAGGTGTCTGACTACATAGACAGACACGGAGATCCGGAGCACTTTTGGCAGAAGTTTTGATACCCATTCTATTGTATGCAGATGACATTGTCCTCATTTCTGGCTCACCAGAGGGGTTGCAGAGACACTTGGATGCATTGCAGACCTTTGCAAGGATCGGGACCTCACCGTAAACCTTGGGAAGACCAAGGTTATGATCTTTAACACCTCCTCGCAGTGGATATGCAGATCTGCACAACAATTTACATATAGTGGGGAGTCAATGGAGCATGTGACCTCTTATGCATACCTTGGGTCACTTTTAATGGACCATGTTTCTCTACGCGGATGGCAGCCAAAACCAGATTGATGCGCGGCTATGCAGCCTTGGGCTCACTTGAGAGGTAGTGCTCAGAGATACAGTTTCAAGAGCCGTGGATAAAGCTCTGGCTATTTGATACACTAGTCACACCCGCACTACTATATGGAGCTCCCATCTTAGGTCTTAGTTTATACCACAGGAGGAGACGGATGGAGGAGCCAGCTGAAACAGACACATGATGGGTGGAAGCCGATGGAGAGGCCGCTATTGATGATGATCTCACCCATGAGTAGAAGTAAGCCATCACCCATGATTAGAAGTAAGCCATCAGCGCCACACGAGATTGTGCGAGCGGAGATAGGGGTTGCACCGATTGTGACAGAGGCTATTTTCCAGATAGTGACATACTAGCACAGATTATGGGAGCTCCCACCAGACAGATACCCCAGGCTCTCCCTAGAGTCCTCGAGACAGCTAGCACTAGACGGAGACACACAGTGTTGGTATGCCCAGGTGAGCACTTGGTTTGGTATGCATGGCATGCAGATGGAGGCACTCCCTCCGTTCCAGTGTAGCATAGAGGCGCCCTCCTTTGCTCTCAACCGCACAGAGCTGAACAGGTTCATTGGAAAGGACATTGTGAGACTCCATACACAAAGGACTTGGCACCCACCTGTCCAGCCCTTTGGGACAAAGATGGCTTTTTATAGGGACCATTTTCTTCGCCTGACAGAGGACAGCTTCATCACACACCTGCACTACATGGACACACATCTGTCATCTAGGGCGCGATGTGCGATTGGACAGATCCGCACCTCATCCCATTCGTTGAGAGTGGAGACAGCCAGATATGGGCCAGGGGTAGCTACACCAGAGGACAAGATATGTCAGCTTTGTCACACAGAGGCTGAGACAGAGGCCCACTATGTATGCAGATGCCCAGTATACTATCAAATTTGGGGGAGGTTCCACTGCCTCTTCCGAGATGGATTTGGACCACTTTCGAGGATAATTGATTTCCCACACCAAAGATGCTTGGGACTTTTCCTCTTGGAACTTCACAAACACAGGGAGTCCCTTTTGCCGCCTAGACCAGCGGCACCTGTCAGAGAACCAGTACAGAGAGCTCTCAGCGACTTCTTCCAGACCAAAGTGACAAGGGTAGATTCACCCACTATACTCGAACTTCAAGCTGATGCAGGAGCTCCGCCAAGAGGAGTGACACTAGACAGAGCCATTGAGCTATGCAGAGCTTGGCACCCTCGACCTCGTGGTCCCCGCCCACGCCCACATCACTCCAAGAGGATCAGAGCCATCATCTCCCACCACCATAGGACTTTCTCCCGCCAGCCCAGCTTTACCACATTGGGTGCCATGTTGCTATGTCCTATGCAAGATATTTTATGGTGATATGAGAGCTGGACACTTTTTGTGTTGGGATCAGATCTGACATTTCAGCTCTTATTACTTTCTTTGATTTTTATTTTTAGTACCCATGATGATGTATTTCATGGACATGATGTAACCTTTTGGTCTCATAGGTTATTTTGGCCTTTTGTAGATGTTAATACAACTCTCTCTCTCTCTCTCTCTCTCTCATAGGTCACTTTGGCCTTTTGAAGACGTTGATATAACATTTCATTTCATTTCATTTCTCTCTCTCTCTCTCTCTCTCTCTCTCTCTCGCCTGCCCCGCCATCGCTGTCTGCCGCACGTCCGTACCTCCGTATCGAGCCCAGCCTAAACATGGTGTATAGGAACATATAATGTATATAGGATGGTATGAAATAGATCCTAGGTGGAAAGAGTGATGTGTGGCAGCCAAGTGTATATGCGGTCGTGAAAGGAAAAAGGAAAGTGTATATGAAATTGAAGGAGTCGGGCAGTGCACCATTCAAGAACAAGAGAGACAACAACGGGTTTATTTTTTTAAAGGGAGAGAGGTTAGTATTACAGTTTTAAAGGTTTTGGCTGGAGGTTTGTAATCTTGCAGGTTTGGAATCCTGCAATGTTTAGATGTTACATAATTGAAGACGTAGCAATGTTGTGAGAGGCTAGAGGCTAGAGCTAAGTAGTAAGGCCCATGAATCATGATCCATGAATGATCATCCACGTGAAGTGCTCGCCTCATGGTCATGGGTAGCTTGTGCCAAAGGAGCATCAAGCTCATCCTCACTCTCATCCTCACTGGCATGCTGCTCCTGCACCTCATCCTCTTGTTGCTCTTCTTGTTGACTCATCTCCCACTCGGTGAAGGGATTTGCCTTCTTGGTCACGCTCTTGCAAAGCATTCGCAAGTTTGGGCTGACGAAGACAAGGTCATTGGCATGCTCTACCCCGAGTTGGTTCCTCTTCCTAGAGGCAATGTGGCTGTAGGTACTCCAAAGTTGCTCCAAGCAAGAGGAGCTGACGGCCTGGCTAAGTCTGCGGATGGCAAGCTGCTGTAGCTCCGGTCCATTCGAACCAAAGTCGTCACACCATAGAGCAGCGCCAACTTTGGAGCGGTTGATCTGTGCATCATGACAACCATAGGAGCCATGAAATGTCCTGTACATGGAAAGCTAGTCCTTGATCTTGCGCCTAACCGATGCATAAGGCACAAGACGGTCCAAGATGATCCTCCATCCAGCGCTCACCTCCCGGTCGCTCTCCTGCTTGTTGCCTTGGAATTCTGGGTCCACCACATAAGCTGCTACATGCAATGGAGAGTAGTGGGAATTCCACCTTCCTAGACACAAGGCATGGATCTCCTCGTATCTGTCTTCGTCACGCACGAAGTCTTTCAACTTCTCTATCATGCGATCCATGGCCTCGTAGGCCTTGCCTACGCATGGTTGCATAGCGTCTACAATCCTCAATAGGTAGACTATGGGCCTCACCATAGCATCTGTGGTCTTCACACGCTCCCACCAAGAGGGGTCATCCGCGTGTAACCTACATCCTTGGCCAGTGTTTGTACGGGACTTTGCATGTCGACAAACTCGTCGCTAAGGAAAAGCCCCCGTAAAGCACCGCTACAATCCTTCAACCGGCCCAACGTGAGGAAGTTGTAGCCAAACCGGGTGTCGGAATATTTGAGGAGAGAGAGAGAGAGGACCTCTTGTTGAACTCATGCCGAAGTCTTTGGTGGTTGAGGACAAAGGAGACCATGGTGTTGGCCTCCTCAATGATCGGGCTGATCCATGGCAATGCTCCTATGTCTTTGAGAAGATTGTTTAGGCAATAAGCCATACAAAAGGACACCGTTACATGTCCATACATACCTTGGAGGATAGCTCCCGCCGCCCTATTGGAAGGCTCCCCATCTGCAACAAAGCCCACTACATGCTTGGGGCCAATGATCTCCATAGTGGTAGCCCACTTCGTCGCAAGCACATCCGCTCTTCCCGGTGCCGGATGCATCATGAGATGAGATGAAGTACATCTCTCCACGGGAATATGCAACCACGCCATGAATACTCCTCTTGCGGGTGTCACTCCATCCATCCACAATGAGGGAGACTCCGTTCCTCTCCCACTGCCACTTTGTGTTGTCGGCCGCTTGCTCTACAATGCGCTTCTCCTTCTCAAGCAATGTAGTGCGCAAGCTCTCGGATGAGGGGGGCGTATAAGTTGAGCCATACTCCCCAATCTTCTTAACCATGACCTTGAAGTATTCCGACCTATTCAAGAAAGCAATTTACTAATGAGAAGGAGACTAGGATGATGAAAACATGAATGATAAATTGGCAATGATCGATTGCACTTACCTAGCCGCTTGAAAGGCAATGTGGTTGTGGAAGAAGCAGCGGGCTACCACCATATCTACCTCCTCCTTCAACTTGGGGTTCCAATTCTCCCCAAGTGTAGATTGTCGCCGTGGGCCATGTAATGGTTGAGAGGCCGTGGAGATGGAGGGTGCCGGCGTCGTGGATGGAGCAGCATTCCGACTCGATGGTAAAGGTGATGGCGTGCATGATCCCGATCCACCACATGACTCCATTGTAGAGGCTTGAGTTCCTCTCCCCATCATTCCGGGATCCACGGCCACTCGTGGTGTCCTTCTTGCCGCTTCGACCGCCTCGTAGATGGCAAGCTTGTCAAGAAGTTCCCGTCTCTTCTCGGGCGTGACATTCGTGCAAAATCTGACCTCAAGCCCACTCTCATGCAAGAGGTGGGCTCACACTTTGTCGGCGCCACCCGTTTGCCGGTACGGGCAAAGCTTGCATGCCCATGGCCAAGAACCGCCTCCATGAGCGGATGGAGTGTAGTTAACCTCCTCCCACCATGTCCATCCCGTTCTTCTTCTACGGGAAGCCCCGGCATGTGAGGAGGATGCCATGGTATGATGGTTAAAGATGGCTTGAGCCTTGAGCAATGAGAGAGAGAGAGAGTCTAGATAGTAGAGACTAGAGAGTAGGGCCTTGTGTGAGAGGCTTGGAACTTGGAAGTTGAAAGTTAGAAGAAGCTTGAGGGAGAGAGACTAGACTCTAGAGAGAGTAGAATCTATATACACTCATAGAGTGTGGCTTGACTCTTGAGGCTTGAGGCTTGAAAGTTGAGAGGGAGAGTTGCTTGAACTTTGAAGCCTTGAAGCCTTGAAAGTTGAAGGGGTGTGTGTGTGCTTGTAGCCTTGTAGCCTTGTTCTTATATAGATATTAGATAGGCAAGAGAGAGAGGCAAGGGCCTGTTAGACATCATCCCCTACTTGCTGGCTTCCTATTTGGTGTCCTATTTTAGCCTCTAGGGCTGACCATGTTAGTTTGAGGGGCTGGTCACCCCTCACATGTATTTTACCCATATTTATTCCCCATTTATGGTCTTGGGTATTTTTCCCATTCGTGGAGGTACTTTTGCTCCAGTCGGTTGCCTTCATGGAGGAGTATATATAGGTGGCATGCCTCCCTCATATTTCATTGCTTGTCTAGCTGCAGTCCCTCACATATGAGGTTCTCCCCTCTTGCTCGGGACATGTATTCCTTTTGGTGATGATATTGAGAGCAGGTTCTCACATGTGTTTCCTCTCCGTCTTTCTCTCTCACTCTCTCTTGTGTTTCCACTTTCCCTTCTTCTGCTGCACATTCTATCATGGTATCAGAGAATTGGTGATTGTCAGTGTTGGATGCTCCCTCCTCTACCTCTTATGATCTGCGTTTTTCTACCTGTGGACAGATCTGCGTTTTTTGCTTTGAAGCTTGCGTTGAAGCTTTTCAAGGGCTGATTCATCCCTCTTTCAGTGGGCTGCAGTTCCTCCTCTTCAGGGCGTCAGTTTGCAGCCTCTAGGCAGCCTGACAAGGGCATGTTTTTTCTGGACAGCATACCTGCCCTTCTTGGCGGCACCTTCCAGGGTTCTCAGGCGTTTTTTTTCAGGTCTGGACAGCAACATAGCTGTCCCAAACAGGCTGCGTTTCTGGCCTGTGTGGGCTTGCTTTTTCCCTAGCCCTGATCTTGGATCTCTTTGGGCTCCCTTTTGTTAGAAGTCATCTCCTGTCTACACATATACACCAGGGCCTTTGTTGTGGGTGTGCCCGCCCTTTTTAGGTGTTTTCTCATTCCCCCCCCCTCTCTCCGTATTTTTTCCTATTTTTCTTGGCATGGGTGGCTGCCCTGTGATGGTAGGAGGACCCAGTTGCTGGCCGACTGCATCAGCATGTTTGTGTTCACATGTTGGAGCTGGCCGACTGGTCTGGACAGGTCGTGGACCTTCTATGCTGGCCGACTGCTATTTGCAAGTCGTGGGCTCCTCTGGTGTCCTGTCGGCTGCCCTACAACAGGCCGACTGCTGTTGGGGGGCCATATAAAATGGCCCCCATCCCCCTTGTCATTTTTGTATCATTCCGGGATTCTTTTGTGTATATAGAGCAGAGTTACACGCCTCTACCTCTCTCTCTTTTGTGCTGCTATTTTTTGCATTGCGTTTTGCTCTCGTGTTCCAAGATCTGGTCATCATCTCCGTTGTGTATTCTGACACCTTTTGTCTGTCCCTTCTGGTTATCTTGTGCCCCCCCCCCCCCCCCCCCCCCCCCCCCCTGATTGTTCTTGTTCTTTGGAGCAGTTCTTGATCTGAGGCTTCAATGTTTCCATATACAGCCTATTTCACAGCCCCTTATACCTCTGCGTTTTCAGATTTGCAGCCATGGTTGCTGCGTTTTTTTGAACCGATCTTGCTGGTAGCTCTACCTTCACTTGGGCTTCATCTGTTGGACCCGAATGGACCCCATCTTTTCTACAGAGTCTTTACATCTTGTTGCGATGCCGACCTTTTTCAGAGGATGCTTTTATACAGCATTTGGCTACTCTTGGTACAGAGTTGGAGCATATTGACTCTATTTCTTTTGAGGGTTCCGGTGAGGAGCAGTTTGCTTCTCCCATGATTGATTATATACAGGATCTGATCTTGGTTGGTTATGAGGTTTTTCATACCTTCTCCAAGCTGGATACACGACATTCGACTTCGGGGAGTATTCTTACACTTGGGTTTGGAACCATTATTTGGAGCAGCACGTCGCAGCCTAAATCCAAGAATCCTCACCTGCTGAAGTGAGCCACCGAAATCTTCTGTGATGGGGGAAAGGGTGATTTGGCCCTTAGGACCAACTAAAAAGATGAGCGCTAGTGCCACACCTGAACCAAGGGATGCTAGGGGGATATCATGGCGAGTGAAGGTTTCGAGCCACATAGGGGGGGTAGGATCTAGGAGGGGGGGTTTGCTAGTTAGGGGGGGTGGTTGAATCAATGTGGAGGCTAATTTGGTCTTTGCCCTTGATCCCCGTGAGACGTCTCTTTGTGTCTTTGGGGGGAGGGGGGGCTCCTAAAGCTAGCCCACTCTCCCAAAGACTCTTGAGTTGGACCTGTGCAGAGGGCCCCCAAGCAATGTGAGATGGAGCGCCTAGGGGGTGGCCATTGGGCCACCTGAAGAGGGGGTTCCATATCAAGGGCTGGCGGAGTCTCTCCTAATTTGTAGTTGGGGGCAACTGGGAGAGGGCAGGCTTGAGGTGGCCTCAAGCTCTAATCAAAATGGCTACAAAGAGGTCATTGAAAGAGGAACTGAGACTGTGAGAATGGGCCTTGGTGAAGATCCATTGCACGCTGGGGTCCAGGTGCCACTGAAAAAGGTAGTACGGGCCAAACTCCATGCAAGAAGAAAAGCCTTTCAAGGCTCCCTGCTTGGCTGAAGGCCTCTCATGACCAGCTTGCCCAACAGCATTCTGCGCTGGATAGCTGGATCAATGATGCCAAGACCGCCCCAATGACGAGGCTGGATAGTCTCCCTCCAGGCCACGAGCTGTCTGCCATCTGTCCTTCATGTGGCCAGAGGCCATGATCGCATTGAAGGTGGCTTAGAAACCATCCTCCATGAGATTCCAGTGAAGAACGAAGAGGGAAATCGGAAGGCCATCCTCTCCGGGGCACTTGCTGTGAGGCAGGGTCCATAGAGCTTCGCACAACTTATCACATGAGAACGGAGAGCACAAGAATATCTACAGCCCTGGTGAGACCACCTCCTGAGTATGTTGCCAAACTCTATCTTGCTGCCTCAGCCTGGGGGGAGAGGGGATTAGCCGAGATAAGTCCTTTGCAAAAATCTGTGGCATGGCACAACCTGTTGGTTGGGGGCGGGGGGGGGGGGGGGGTGTTCAGTCTCAGTGGAGCCATCTCTACTCCTGCAGACCTCATCTCTCAGAGGGTGAGGGCACGTTAGCTCATTGGATGCCTCCGTGGCACCTTTTGCGCACCTGGAGCATCATTGACCTTTGTGGGTACTAATGCTAATGCATCACGAGTGAACTAATCACTGTTGACTAAGAATCAACTAAAGGCACAATCAGGTGGTCTTTGACTCAAGGCCACAGAATGACAAGTTATCAAACTTCTCTTTCCTCTCATGCAATATTGGGGCTGCCCCTTAGGATGCAACATACAAATTCAAACGTCAATTGGTGAGGGGTCTCTGATGAATCCAGTGCTCACTCAAAGAGTTCTGTTATCTTGGTCACTAAGCATTAACTAGCTTAGGGAGCCAGAGAGATGTAGTTCAGAGTGCTTCTGCTTGGACAACGAAGATTTATTATAAGCTAGGGACAGGAGGGGAGGGGAAACTAAGTAGGACTGGACAGTGGATGCCATTCTTGTCCCTTTGTTCATAAAGGAAGGTTTCGAAATTGGTCCTCATGATAATTTCTGTCCTGCAAGGGCTATCAAAAGGACCTACGATGTTAACAAGGGTAGGCTTTCAAATGTAATATAGATTTGGCTTCTTTTTACACTCCTGCTACCAATGACATGCCAAAACTTGCAATTTTACAGGACACTGTTGGAGAACTCTATCGCAGAGCTGCTGAACTGCTGAAGTTGGGATCTGAACAGGCAACCTGCAATGCGTCTTTTTCAATTAAAAATTAGAGGTTCTGGGTGGATTTTTACTTGGAGAAATAATTTGCTTGGGAATGTGAATGTCAGATATTCATATGGGACTACTCTGGAAAGGCAAAGCGTGGCTTACTGAGTGATCACACACAAACTCTTGAGGATGCTGATATCTGTATGGATCATGAGGTATCATTATTATGTTTTTACTTTGCGGTTATTGAATTCTGCTGATTGTGTCCTATACAAAGTGTTTGCTACTTCCCAATTCCCAAGGATGCAGAGAGCTATATAATAGGAATGAAACATGATTCACACTGTGGCTGTGTTTTGCCTTGAACTTGCTGGCTTTAGCTTCTCTTTTAATGTTGGCTTTAGAAGCTTGCTACTTTCAAGTTTATGTTCTATGTTGCGACTGGCATTCCACTTCTAAAGAGGAAGTCAATGGTCAATGAACAACCGATAAGGAAACTATTATAGAGCAACTTACAAGCAAAAATAACCTGGACTAAAAGGGGTCCAATTGAAGTTGTAACAACAGGCCAAATGCCAATCCTGTTCAACTTGAAAGAGCTGGAGAGTTATCCTTCCCGGGTGTTAGTGCCACTCTGGCCTCCCTCTAGGGCCTACCATGGACTTCTAACCCACCCTTCTTTTCCTGCGTGGATCAGCTAGCCTTCTGCATCCCCTCTAGACGTGTACGCATGCACACATGCAAATAGACAGAAAGAAAGAAATATTGTATAACCTGTGTGAAAGACATAAAAGGGGTTGTGAGACCGTATGGTCAATGATGATAGTCCTGTAATCATTCAGGTCCATGGGTCTCTTGCTTTATGGATGGGAACAATAGTGTTTGTGGTCCAAGAGGGAGGGAAGCCTTCACAAAGGGATTTATTCAAGAGTTCTGCATGAGTGGGAGCTAGTATGTGATGCCTGTGGGCAAAGTGTTCCGCGCATAGATCTTCGTGATCTTTTGCTCTCTGATTATGAAGCGTTTTTAGAGCCCGAGTGCTTTTTCAACGTTAAAAAAGAATGATGTGGTGTGTCAACGTTAAAAAAGAATGATGTCGTGGGATGTGGAATGTGCGACATCTGGGGTATGGGCTGATTTGGTACCTCATAAAGCCATTGTACATAGGCTTCCCAAAAGTTGGGGCCCTTTTCCCCTCAAGAATGCACCAAGCATCTGAGTTATCCTCACTCAAGAAGAGCTGGTATAGCTCTTGTTCTCATTTGGCAAGAAATGCACGCTTCTTCTTGCAGGTAAGATGTTAGAAAACCGTTTCATCTCATGTGCTGAAATCAGCCGGTGCTCTCTATCTTCACAAGAGTTGGAGCCATTGTTTCTTCATTGTTCATCATACCATTTTGAGGTTGGGATCCTATGGGGGAGTTGGTAATGGAGCAGGTAGTGTAGGGGAAGCGAGCATGAGCGGAGTCGTGTATGATGGAGGAGAGCTGTGGTGTGAGTGTGAATACGGGGAGGGAGAGATCTAGGCTGATGTGTGTAGGGAGAGGTTATCCTCGTAGATATCATCTAGATCATGATGGAAATGGATGCGAGTGAAGCTGGGGCTGGTGTGGCCGGTAAGGAGGGACACGAGAGAGTGAAGGAGAGGTATGTGTAAGTGGCTCCTGAACATAGTGAACACTCTAGTAGTCTCCCTTGTATATGGTCTTTTTGGTGGGTTTTCCTCGTTTTGAGGTTTCCCACCTGTAATTAATGACATGAA
Organism: Cibotium barometz; assembly: GCF_041138505.1. Lineage (NCBI taxonomy): Eukaryota > Viridiplantae > Streptophyta > Polypodiopsida > Cyatheales > Cibotiaceae > Cibotium > Cibotium barometz. The sequence goes on from NC_141083.1 coordinate 19,109,191, forward strand.
GCGTTACAAAAAAAAAAAAAGTATGTGTAAGTGGCTCCTATGGTTGGGGGTGGGATGGTAAAGTCCTTGATGTGGGACATAAGAGTAGGAGACCCCATCAGAGAGTCTACTATACTAGAGCCTCCATGATATGGGAAACAACTAAGACTATTGATGTGGGCCAGCAGGACATCCCATGATATATGATCAGCTCATGCATATCTCCCATCTCCAGAAGTGTCTCCTATTCTGTGACATGTCTTGCATCTTGTGAGGTCCTCTGTAGGCCCCTCTCTCCCAAATCCATATATGACAGCATGATGGCATCCTCCTGAGAGTCATACATCTGGACCTGTCTCGGGGCTGTCCGTGCATTGAAGTCCCCCAGCAAGAGAATATTCCCTTGCTGGGAGGACTCCGCAATATCTGCAAAGAGGGGGGAACATGGTGACTGTCCATCTTGCATCAAGTCTGGTGCATTTGCTGATACCTTTGGCGGGAAGTAGCACAATGCAATGTATATCATCCTGAGGCCAGGCATGGCTAAAAGCATCCACATGAATCGGGCCTCATCATCCCGCCTAATCACTGTGATCACTTTATGTATGTGAGGCCGAAACATGCATGCCACTCCTCCTCAACGCCCCCCCCCCCCCCCCCCCCCCCCCAAAAAAAAAAAAGGAAAAGAAAAAAGAAAAAAGAAAAGAGAAGAGAACAAAGAAAAAAAGAAAAAGAAAAACCCCATCTGCTGCCCAGTGGTGCACGTCTGCCCTCTAAAAGCTGACTCCCATACATATCCTGACACATCAGGTAGCCCTAACTCAGGGCTTCAATGAGTGTAAAAAACAATCATTTTCCACACCAAACTTCGGGCCTATATCCAGAACCAGATTACCTTGCACTACCCCGTCTCTGCAAAACCTTCCGGGTCAGCCTAGATTGCCGTTGCAATTCCATACGGCCGTGTGGAGTTTAAATATGGTCTCTAGATCCCGTGTCATCATGCAGGGGCTTGTTTGTGATGACGACCCTACCATCATGGTAGACCACCCATTTTCCTTCCTTCCAAGATTTCAGCCATCCTAGTTCTCTTGTGCTCCACCTGTAAGGGTGTGAGATCATCTCCTAGGTATATCTTGGTGGCTTTGAGGTCCACCCTTTTTTTCAATAACTAAATTTGTGATTCGGGGTCTTTAAATTTCAGGATGAGGGGTTGTTCCCTTGTTGGCTCTTTCGTGACTTGCTATACATCCACAAAAGGGGTTCATGTAATACCCATCTGTTTGCATAATGCTGCCCCATATTCCTGAGGTGTGGGACTCTGATGGCTGTTGTTTTCTGTTTCTTCACAACCTCTATCCATTTAGAGGTTGCCTCAAGGTCATTACGAAGACCTTGGGTATCCATTTCCATGGTCAGTTTGGCCTCTTCTAGGCCTGCTTGAAGCGTTATAGTATCAGCTTTCAGCCTCTCAACATGTTGTACTGACTTTACCTTTCTCTTATGTGTTCGTGGCGAAGATGATGACGAGTCTTTACCTTTCTCTCATGCATTGGTGGAGACGGCAAAACCTTCATCATTGTGCACCTTCATTCTTAACTCCTCCTGTAGAATGGATCTGAATCCCTTAAAAGTGTGAGGTGTGGGTCGAATTCCTATGTTCAGGGATGTTACCAAGTTGTCATACATGGGAAGCAACACCCTAACACACCTTTGAGCTAAATACTCAATGGTGTTAGTCATGCAGATTGCTGCCATTTGGTTTTGAATGTCCTTGATCCTTGTCAGGAACTGCTACTTTGTGTCCCCCTCTTTAAGCTTCTGAGCCTGAAACTGGTTCTCTAAGTCCAGCTTTTTGGTTGGGTTGGTTGCCATTTACTGGTTTGCAAAGTATTGTTGATTTCAGAAGAAAGGGATAGATAATGTTCTGTGGTTGGTACACCGCCCAAACTGCCACCGATGATAGTGTAGCATGCATTTGCTTGCCTACCCCTCCAACCCGCATGACTGACAATAATAGAAGACAATGATATAGAGAAGTTGAATATATTGCAATAAGCAAAGATACACTGCGATCCACATCCGTCCACTACCACAAAGGGATCTTAGGTGGCTATTAGAACTGCTAAGAGTGTGACTACAAGGTAAGGGGCTAAACACAAAGTGATGATTGATGACCTCTGTAGATACGGTCCTCATAGGTCGCTATATAGGGGGGAGACGTGGGGTGGCCATGAGTAGATCACAATCACCCCCCAATAGATGGTATAACACTCTTCAAAATATTAAGCATGGGGCTAATGAGTATGGGCGAGAGGACTCTAGGGCAAGCCTTGGGTACCTGTGGGGGTCCATGTGATGGATGCGATGGAAGTATGTGATTGTCTAGAAGAGTGCATGTACCATCCGGGTTGCAGCAAACTCTGCCTGAATAATCTAGTGTTTGGGATTGATGGTGTGTTGCGGATCATACGGGAGAACGTCATGACCTAGGGCCACTCAACTTGCTGCCAATTCTCATTGGATAAATCTGGCCCTGAGAAGGCTGCTCATGTGCCTGACACCAAGTGAGTACCATGCCATACCTGCTCTCCTTTGGCTGGTATCTGTTGTGATGATTGTAGTGAAAGTTGGGGGAGTCAAAGTGGATCCATCTCCTTCACCCTCTGTATATAAGTGATTGTCTGGAACAGGGCCTACATTAATATAGGAGCTAGTTTTTGCTGGTGGGGGACATCTTGATCCGAGGACGCTCTATGTGCTGCCAATCTGCCAAGGATAAATCTGGTGCCCAAAAAGCAGCTGCACACATTAGTGCCGGGGTGACTAGGGAGTCAAAAAGCCAACCCTTAGTCGGTGTGGGAAAGTAGGGTTAGGGCTAGTAGAGCCAGCAGCTCTGGAGGCTTGAAGATATCCATGGTGACTAGGGTGTCAAAAAGCCAACCCTTATTCCTAGGGTTAGGGCTAGTTGCCGCTAGTAGAGCCAGCACCTATGGAGGCTTCCATGGTGAAGAGAGAGAGAGAGAGAGAATAACAAACTGAAAGAGAGAGGGACAATGATTGCACGACTCAGTGACTTGTTAATTGATTGATAACCTTACACTTTGACACATTACATAAAAGGGGCAATGACACATGGCTAGGCCAATGATTTCACTGCTCATCACATACACACATAAACGGCTACAAGAGGTGGTTCACGCACACTTACATAAGTGAGTGTTCACACACACATACAAGGGCTGTTCACAAATAGACACAAGTGGGTACACAAAAAGGGGTACACGTATACGATGGATACACACACACACAGACTCTGAATACCCAACTATCCCCCCTTTAGAGCAAAGGTGGTGAAACCCAACATGCAAAAGAAGTAACTACCTTCTAACTCCATCACGTTGCAAGGTAGTGATCCATCCATGCGCACCTCTCGTGCCATGCTAATCCTCAAAGCAGCAATTGATTGAAGCAGCAAGGCCGGCCCAACAACCAACAACCACCCACCCCCCCCCCCCCCCCCCCCCCCCAACTTCTAACGTGGATAAAAGATAACACGGAGCCTTTTATAAGTGAAGGCACAAAACACACACAAACATTACAAATCTTTTTCGGGGGACAACCTAGGCAGAGAACCCTTTATTGACTCAACACAAGAGAAAACTAGAATGCCCAATCATAGTCTTCCTCATTGAGGGAGACTTAGGATGTTGTTGCAGCTATCTCTTTAGTCGGCTCCTCCTTATCTTCACCAACAAGATGTGTATGGTGCTTCTCTCGGTCTTTTTCAAGCTTCTTAAAACAGTTTGCTTCTTTGTGGCCCATTTGTAGTACCTGCATTGGATCTTTTTGTTGCTTTGCCACTTGTGTGCTCTGACGAAAGCCTTATCGTATTCATGGCTGCACTGGGTGTAGAGGTTGAGAAGATCTTACCGGATAACCCGATTTGTGTCCTCATGAGAGAGTTGGAGAAGAGGGGAGTTCATCTGTACCGAAGGGGCCGAGAAGATCTAACTGGATAACCCGGTTGGTGTCCTCATGAGAGAGCTGGAGAAGAGGGGAGTCCAAACTTTACTGAAGGGGAGGGAGGCGGTCCATGCAGAGCTGAGAGAGAGCACAGAGAGAGAGAGAGAGAGAGAGAGAGAGAGAGAGAGAGAGAGAGATTAACGTCTACGAGAGGCCAAAGTCGGCCTATGAGACACAAAATAATACAACTGTGTTCTTCCGGTCATCGAAGAAAAGGAAAAGAAAGAAAAGAAAAAGTGTGCATGTGTCTGGATACAACTGTGAATCATCATGGATCGGTGGAGCCCATATACAAAGAATATAAAGGGGGGTGGGGATGTGGATGGAGTGCTAAGGCAAGATGCGTCTCTATATGCTAAAGGGGTAGTACAAGTATGCTATGCAGATCTATGTCTAACTCCATTCAGTGCCATAAGAGGGTTATAAGATATCATACATCGCCGATGCTGAGGCTGTGAGTGGCGTGAACATGTACCCTGAGTCTGAATGAAAGCGAGCTAGCCTCTCCCGTGTCTCCATCTGGTGTCTCATCCGGATAGCTGCTCTCTCTCGGTGTGACGGAGTCGGGGTGCTCTGTGTCCAGCCTGTCTAGGTCTCCTCCTGGCTCTCAATTCCTCTGCTCTCTGTGCGGTCGCCCCACGTGGTACATCAGCTGGCACTGACATAGCTCTCTGGAAGAAATCTGAGAGCTGGGACTGTCTCCCACCCCTAGTGGGAGCGGGTGTCTGGAGGAGTCTCTCTCGAGAACTATGAAGCTCTAGTAGTAGTCTGCCAAGCTGTCGCTGGTCCGAGGCCTCCATCAACTGATGTAGTGAAGAGTGCTCCTCAAACAATCCTGCATAACTATCTCTAACCCCATGGTGGGCTCTACATCTACATACAAAGTGATCCTCAGTCTCCACCTCCTCGCGGCACAATCTGCATATCCGCTCGGCTCTGGGAACCCGTGCCGCTCTCCCAGCCTCTATTTCTAGCTGATGTGATGAGACTCGTAGCTGTCCAATAGCAACGCGAGAGCTGTGTGGCATGTATACATCCATATACCGCGGTTGCTATATAAACCCATCCCCTGAGATGCTCATAAAGTGGTCTCTGTAATACAGCATCTTCGGTGGTAGTGGGCTCTCTGGTGCTGTCCATGTCTCCTGTATGTAGCGCTGCCATATGTCTTGTCTCATCACTCTGTTCCTCTCATTGAGAGAGGGGTAACCCCGTGGAGCAGACTGATCATACTGAAAAGGTGGCAACCGCTCAATGTCTATCCCATGATGTGAGAACCACTGTAGCATCTGTGCATACCAAGATCCAGTGCCTCGGCCAGCTGTCTGGATGCCTCAAAAGCTCGGCAGGATAATCTCTCTATGGGCATCCCCCTCATCCTGTATATAAAGGAGATCGTCTGGAGCAATGCCTCCACTGCCATAGGTGGTGCAGCAAACTCAGCTCGAACAATGTCGTGCGGGACGGATGGTTTGCTGCGTATCATCCTCGAGAGCATTAACATCTGTGGTCTCTCCAGCTGTACCCATGTGGAGGCTGCAAGCCCTGGTGCCCAAACCGCTGCTGCATACATCAAGGCTGGTGTCACTAATGTATCAAAGAGCCACCCCTTCGTGTGGGGTTCTTGAAAATATGCCTGATGACACTGACGCTCAAGGCCAGCAAGAGCTGCATACCCCCGGGTCACTCTGTCTTGGATTGCTTGAGCCATGGAGAAGCGTCCAGCTGAGCTAGTAAATGTGATGCCAAGGTAAACATAAGAGCTCACCACCTCGACCCGCCCTCCTGCTAATGTGAGAGTAGTGTGGCTCCTGACTGCGGGTGAGGTGTGGAAGATCATAACCTTGGTTTTCCCAAGGTTCACTGTGAGACCCTGCTGTGCGCAGAGTCATCAAGAGCCACAAGGTGTCTTTGAAGCCCAACCTGCGTGTCGGATACCAAGACGATGTCATCAGCATAAAGCATAACATGGACAGTAATACGTGATAGCTCAACCCCAGAGCCTCCTCCCTGTGTGATGTAATCGATCACCTCATCAATATAGAGCCCAAAGAGCGTGGGGGAGAGCAGACACCCCTACTTCACACCAATGGTGCTAGCAACTGTGTCGGACAAGCCTCCTGGGCATCGAACTCTCCCAAAGACTTGCTCATATAGCCTGTATATGCCCCACATCATGTCTGAGGGTATGCTTAGTGTCTGTAGTCGCCGAAAGAGGCGCTTTGTGGGCACAGTATCAAATGCCTTGCGGAAATCCACAAAGCAACAATAGAGCCGTTGCCTCCATGCCTTGGCCTGATCAATCAAGCACCTCAATGTAAAAATGTGGTCGATGGTCGAGAAGGCTCGTCGGAAGCTTTGCTTGGCCTGCTGCTCTCAATCCCCCTTCCTCTGCATGAGTGCTCAGCTCTGCCTCCAAAACTGCCTTGTATAGTTTGGCCAATATATGGCCAATCATGATGGTCCTGTAGTTCCCGGGGTCTAGTACATCTCCCGCTTTATGGATCGGCACAATAGTGTGCATCGTCCACTCAGCCGGAAACCCCTCTGACAGAGCTCTGTTGAAGAGATGAGCAAGAAATGGTGCCAATGTATCAATAGCATAGATGAGATGCTCTCCCTGTAATCCTGTATGATCTATCGCCCGTCCATGTTGGAGTCGGCATATGGCCCTCCTAACCATAGGTGGGGTGAAGAAGGTGGAGACTGTGGAGCATGGCTATGTGGGCTGTGCAGGCACATCATAGAGTCTCTCTGCATATGTCTGCTAGGTCTGAGGATCGGTAATAGGTGTGGGAGGATGGGGCTCTCTGAGTCTCCTCCAAGCAGCAGCAGCATCTCTGCTCATGAGCATGTGATATGTGTCCCAGTACTGAGCCTCCTCATAAGCTCGCCGCTTACGGCGGGTGAGAGTATGCATCCTCCTGCCTGCCTGTCTCTGGGTGATCTCCCCGTGAGCCCTCTGCACTCGGAGATTGCGGTAAAGGTTTCTGCACTCATCATCATACCATTGGTTCTGGGGCATGCTCCCAGATGTAGGTGGCTGTCCTGTCTGTATGTGGTATGGGAAACTCCTCGCGGCTGCGGAGTGCAGTACATGTGAGAGCTGGGAGGTGAGCATAGCCATGGGTGCTGATGGGTCTAAGGCAAATAGCTGATCATGAACATGATAGTCATACACATCGGCTAGGTCCTGAGTGAAGTGGAAAATAGTGCGTGGTGGTTGTATGATGGGTGAGTGGGTCTCCAATAAGCTCCTGAAAGTGAGGGATAGATATGTATGATCCGCCCCAATGGGGCATGGTGGTACGGTAAATTGAGACACCATATCTGCTGCCTCCCGAGATCCCATAACATAGTCCACTGTACTGCTGCCGCCCCTCACTGGAAAGCAAGTCAACCCACCTGAATTTGGCCACTGAGTCATCCCGTTAATAACGAGATGGTGTTGGGCCCCAAGCTCCAGCAAATGTTGCCCATATCCAGTGCCGTCAGCTCCTCCGTCAGCGGAGATCCGAGTGGTCCATGTATCCTCTGCAGCTAGCAGCTCTAGTCTCAAGGGATCCTCAAAGTCATAGATCTCGCACTGTCTGCTCTGAGTCCGTGCATTGAAGTCCCCCATCAAGAAGACTTCTCCCAGTGTCGAATAGTGTGAGATTTCCTCAGATAAGACAGAGTATGGAGACTCACTAGCCTCTCCTCCACCCGGCCCCTCGGTGGTGGCAAACCGCGACCCCTTCGGAGGAAAGTAGCAAAGGGCGATATAAATCCATCTGGTCTCTGAGAGGCGTAAGCTAATCCGCATGTATCTCGCCTCCGAGTCTCATGCTACGACTCGAACATGCTCATGTAACCCATGTCTGAAAAGCACTGCAATATCTCCTGAACCTCGGGAGGTGGCCTGTCTCATCCCCTGTCGATGAGCTGACTCCCAGTGATAACCCTCAACCCGTGGTAAGCCCCTCTCCAGGCTCTCATGTGTCTCTGTCATCAAGATGATATCCCGGCCCTCCATCACCTCCTCAAGTTTCCCTGGATGTGTCCATAGGACTTCATTACAGTTCCAGACTGCTATGTGTATCTCTTTGTCTTCATGTTGTTTCCTCCGTGTCTCATAGGCCAGATGGCGCTATTCGACCCTCTTTCCATCAATGTAGATGTGACCATCCCTATAATGTGCCTTCTTCCCTTCTTTGCGTGCCGCCTTGATCTTCGGCATGCATAATCTTCTGTGCTCCAGTTGCATCCATGTGAGGTCATCATCGAAGTAGATGGGGTTCCCTGGCAAGCTCCTCAAGATAGCCCATCTTCTCATAAAGCTCATCCTACTCTCCTCGTCCGGGAACTGTAGCACTAAGGCCTTGCCTTTGTGGACTCCTTTGGGGTTGTCCTCCATACTCTAGTGAATGGGAGCGGCTCATCCTCCTTTAGTCCCAGCTTGGTACATATGTTCCACCCGTCAATCTCGGGCGTGGAGGCAGTGCTCTCCTGGTATCCTTGTGACTCGGATGTTTAGGCGCCGGATCCGTCGCATCTTCTCTTCATCAAGAGTAGACTGCATCATGTGTACATCTTCTTGTACCTCCTTCTTGATGTTCTTCTTCATCACTTGTACATCTTCTTGAACCTCCTTTTTGATGTTCTTCTTCATCACTTCTACCCATCCTTCGCGGGCCGCCTCCATTTTCCCCTCGATTGTGTGGGTGAGGGTTTTGGTGATCTCTTCTTTGATTGCCTCTTTGTCCACCTCAAGAGTCTCTCCTTCCTCCCGTGGACGATCGCGTAAGGATGCCACTTCGCCCTTCAAAAGGTTGATTTCCTCCTGCATGGTGAGCTTTTGCTTCTCCCACTCCTCTTGCATGGTAAGCTTCTCTTCCTTCCATATTTCCGCTTCGGCCTCCAGCTTTCCCATGCGCGTCAATAAGTCCTTCTTGATGGCGGTGATGGTGCTGTCCAATGTCTTCTTTTGGTCCTTGATAAGATCCCTAAGGATATGATCAAGCTGGCTGATTTTGTCATCTACAGATCCTCCCATTGTAGAGGGATACAACCTATGGAGCTAACCCCCCGGTAGGAGGGGACCATCAAGGATATTAGGCATGGGGTTAGCATGTAGAAGGTTGGAAGGTGGCTCTGTGCCTCTCCAAGATCTCTTCAAGTTGTGGCTGATGTTTGTGTTGCTGATGAGGTCCAGGGAGTGCGGGATGTCGGCTCGCTGTAGTGTTGTGGCCCGATCTCTAGTCACACCAAAGTGGGGTCTGGCGGGGGGTTGGGCACTTGAGAATGTGTGGCTTGATGAGGCTGTGGGTATGTCATCCACGGTTGGTGTGGCATCCTTTGGTGGTCGGAAGAACTGAGTGATGGTCGCCTAGGGCCGGGGTGGATGCCTCCCACAGGGTCTCGACTCCCTAATCAGTGAGTCTCTATGGTGATGAAGCTCTAGTATGAAGAGGCCTAGGCACCGTTGATCTGGGTAATCCATTATCCTGGATAAGGGTCCAAACCCCTTTTTGAAGAGACTGTGAAACCTCCCTTGAATCTCATAATATACGGTGCACCTGCATGTGAAGTGCTCCTCTAACTCGACCTCCCGTTGGCACTAGTGCATATCCTCTCCTCACGAGGTATCTGCATGGCTCTCCCTGTCTCTATCCCCAGATGGTGTGATTACACTCGCAATGGCATTATGGCCCACTGCAATCCGCATGGCATGTGACATGTATAAGTCAAGATATCTGGCCCTCAGTATGAAACCATACTCTGTAAGCCTCATGAAAGTATCCATGTAGTACTGCCCTTTGTGTGAGAGTGGCTCATGTGTTGTGATCCAAGTATCCTGTATGTATAGTCCCAATAAATCATATATGATCACCCGGTTCCTGTCATCCTGAGAGAGCCTGATGAATGGAGAGGGGTGGAAAAAATTGCTGATGGTAGATTGAGATGGGGGCGGGGCGGGGCAGATGTTGAAGAAGACATGCAGAAGGCTCGAAGGTACGTGGAGAACAAGGCGTTGGCGCTGCTGCAAGATTAGTGGCGCCATCAGCATCAGCAGCAACAATAGTAGCAGTGTGATGGTGAAGATCACGCCAACATCAGCATCTGCAATATCATCAAAAGTGGTAGCCTGGCAGCATCAAAATCAACAGGCGGCAAGGTCAAAATGTAGCTTTTAATGTGAAGATAATGGCAACTGTAGAGCTTCAGGTAGTCCAACAGAAATACACAGATGGCTGCAGGTTAAAAAACTGGTTGGACAGCCACAGTTCAGAAAAATGCACCCTAGATGATGAAGGTGAACCTTAAGGTGATGGAGGGCCTCTACTCTATCCATTTTGTGGAAATCTCCTAGTCCTACGCTTTGGCACCACTTTTCTCAAATTTTCTTAGCTTAGAGGTTGAACTTGTCCATGTTTTCTTGGCTCAAAGGCTCAACTTGGCTTCTTTAGTGGCTCAGAGGTTACACTTCAACCCATGGCTCTGGTACCATTTCTGAAGTTGGGTGGGGGGCCAAGTCCCGAGAGGTCATCCATCTCAATTGTGTTCATGGCAATGCGTTCTTAATTGGAGGTTTCCAAAAATTGGTCTAGCCATCCACACCCCAAAAGCTTAAGGTGATGGAGGACCTCCGGTCTATCCATTTTGTGGAAATCTCTTAGTGCTATGCTTTGGCACCACTTTTCTCAACAATAGGAAGCGTGAGGCCTTGTAGTTCAGTCTCGTGGGAAGCTAAAAAATTGATCATTGTTTCCATGACAAAGAGGAAGAGGAAGGACACAAGGGGACATCCTTGGCGTACAAAATGAGAAAGTGGAAACTTGTCACCTTGAGCACTCTGGGTAAGGACCCGACTATGAGAGGCCGAGCAGAGGGGGAGACCCAGGTAGCAGGGAAGCGCATCCTGCACATAGTCCCCTCAAGAAAGTCCCAAGCCACCATGGGGTAAGCTGCAGTAGACAACTGATGGTTTTGGCTTGGATTTTGGAGGTTGTCTCTAAGAGGGTGATAGGTCTCTAGTGGTGAATCTCCAACCTATTGCCTCCCTCCTTAAGGATCAAGTGAATCAAGTCCTCTGCGAGTATCTTTGTCATAGGGCCAAAAATCTCATTGAAGGCCGCTCGATAGCTGCCCTCATGAGCTCCTAGTGACCAAGAAACAGGGGACCAGAAGCCCATCCTCACCTCGGCACTTGCTCTTAGGGAGCACTTGCAAGCCTCTGCAACTCCTTGGATTAGAAGCGTCTCATCAAGAATCTCCGGTGAGTAGGTGGGATCACCTCATGAGTATTCCTATACTTGCGCAGAGTGAGGCTCTGCAGTGAATAGGGAACTGAGGAAACTAGTGGCTATGGCTCGAACAATGGTGCCGTTTGATCCTCTAAGGCTCCAGATGCCATCTCTTTGTAAGGAGGGGGAAGAAATCCCTTGTGCCTCTGTCACCAGTGTGAATCCATAAAGACGTGTGAGCATGGAATGTGTACTCCACTCTCCTCTCCTCTATGGAATTGATCTCAATGTGGGCTGTGGCAATCTGAGCCTCAATTGAAGGGCTGTCTGGTGTGCTCTTGCAAGCACTGAAGGGAGGCTAGGCTCCAGTGGAGACTGCTCTCTAAACTCTGATAGTCTGGTCTGATGATCTCGCTCAGCCCAGTATCCATAGATGCCACTGTGGTGCCCTCATGAAATACGGGTCCTGGAACAAGCTCTTGGGTATGCAGAGGCTCTGCTAACTATTCTGTCCCTGGGGGTCCTCTAGAGAGAGGATGACTGCGGGCGAATGATCTGAAAAGGAAGTGCTGTCTAACATACCCACCAAACTGCCTTGTCTACAGGCCCACTCATCAACATAGAAACGATCCAAACAGGAGAGGTTGGGCCCTGCGCTCCGTTAAATATGGAGAATCTCAAACTCCCCGGGCTATGCCCAAACTCTGGGAGATGCTTGGGGTCCTGTCCCCTGATGGTGAAGACAAGCTCCTCCCAGGCCGGAAGCTTTGCACCAGAAGTGGTATCCTGACTGCCACATAGTCTATCCTCCGAGGTCTCTAGCATATAAAGTCGCCCCCCCATACACCAAAAATCAGCCTGAGGGAGGCCTTACCGAATCATGCTCCAGAAGTCTGCTGGACGTGTCATGGAGTTAGGGGCATAAATGTTGAGGAGGGCCAAGCTTGATGATCACCCACTGTGCCCTCCCAGGGACTATGGTGCGGAGTCCACTACTGCGTGAAGAAGTTGCTTGCTAACTGGGATACATACCCGAGACGGGCCAAAGGCGGGTGACCAAAAAGTGTGGCTCGTGCCCTTTAAAATCTTCCCACGATTCGGGTATGACTAGTTGACAAGTGATGCTCTCGAAGAAAGAGAATGTTGATGGAGCCTCTTGCTAAGGCTCTCTGCAGCTCCTCGCGAAGGATTCCCCGCCTAGAGCACTGTCACCAGCTGGACATTTCCGAGTCTGAAAGGGGTCTGGTGGATGTGTAAATATTTGGAAAGTACAAGCTTTGGGAATGGGGGATTATCCTAGAATACAAAGGACCACACTCCTAAAATTTAGGAGACTTACTATTTTGGCCCAACTCCAATGGAAATTCTGTTCGCATCATTACATATGGAATTGAGCAGATACCAAGAGTTGGCAAAGTGCCTATGACAGAATGTCTACCAGTTGGGATATTTTTAGAGATAAAGTTTATGGAAGGACCCATCTCTTAGATTGGGACATGTGGCAAGAAAGTGGACCAAAGTGAGACAAGTGGCCTGACACTTGTTAGAAAGTGGATCAAAGTGAGACAAGTGGCCTCACACTTGTCACTTCAGCTATTGTGTGGCTCTCCACTTGTCATTGTAGCCTTCTCTTGCCGTTTTAGCTCATGGGAGGCCCAAATCTATAAATTGGAGCCCTCTCTCTTTCATTAATGGAGGCTCTCTTGCTGCGCACTAGCCTCTACCACCGTTACAGGCTGCCCTAATGATGGCTACTCTCTTTCTCTCTCTCTTGAAGGCTGCTCATGAAGAATACCGGCTGTTAGGGACTGTTTTGGAGGCTTCCATCGCGAAGAAATACTGAAGGCAAGGGTATTTAATCATTTATTATGATTTCTAGCCATTGTACTTGTTGCACCAGCATTTGTACTTGTTGTACTTGCTGTACCAGCCACCGTATCGGCTGTACTAGCTTCTGTACTTGATGTACCTGCTGTACCAGCCACCGTACCGGCTGTACCAACCACCGTATCTGCTGTACCAGCCACTGTACCGGCTGTACCAGCCATTGTACCTACTGTACCGGTTGAATGGAGAGTTGTACTTGCTGTACCCTTTCTATTGCATGAAGACCCGTGGTTTTTGGGGAAGAATCAGTACCCACACGGAGGTATATGGATTATATTGTTGGCTCAGCATGTCTACAGCCTATGTTTCGGCTTGGTTGCCTCGTGTTGGGCTGTGTTATGGCATTTGTATATGGATAATCCGGCATCTCCCGTGGGGAGAGTAAGGCCCTCAAAGCTTGTACATGATATTATTCTCCTTGGGTAATAAAATACTCCAAGGGGGGGGGGGTCGGCCCATTCCGGCCTCTATGCGGTGTCACACGTCAAGCTCCATTTTCAGCATTTGTGGATGTTTTGTCCAGCTTTATGTTTTATGCAAAGTGATGATGGATATGTGTTAAGGCTGTGGCCATGTTTAAATGTTTTAATATGCATTGATGGTATCAACAAGTGTGTCAAAGGCCCTAGTCCCCCGGGCACCCGCCGCGAGTTTCAAGCACTGTAGGCTGCCCAATCCCTAAATGTTCCAAGAGACCATCCTCATCAAAGTGTAGTCACAGTTTGTCCTGGTGCGCAGACATTCGAGGTATTTCCTGATCCTGTGCTCCATGTGGGCCCACTCCGCTTTGTGGGCAGACGTGGAGGTATTCCCTAATCCTGTGCTCCATTTGGGCCCACCCCACTCTGGCTCGGCTGTATGCATATGCTGGGTTCCAACTATCACAATAGAGGTATCTGTAGGAGGGGTTGAGGGGGGTGCTAGTGATACATGAAGGTAGACGAAGAGGATCGCCCCCAAACTGGAGCTCTCAAGCTTGCCATCCTTGTCCCCGTGGCCTGATCCTCCAAGCTCCATGCGGGCCAAGGACCAAAAGTGTGACAATGTGGTGAGGTGCAAGCCCCCTAGGTGATGGGAGAGCTTTATCACCTGTCCATGAATAGTGGAGGAGACAGATTATGTACTCCACTCTGGCTCTGTTGCTACACTATGTGGGAAGGAGAAGATCATTGCACCACTCTTAGGAGTGGCTGGTCTGCATCGGTGAAAGATGACACAGACTCGGAGAGGTTCCTAAGTCTCTGCAAAGTCACCCGCATCCCCTGGTAGGAATCTGAAGAAGCTGTAGTCCATAAGCTGCCCCATGACTCGGGTCTGGGGGTGGGGCTAGTTGGAGACTTTGGGGGAAGGGCTTTCACCAGGGAAGTTGCAACCGTCATGTGACAGGCTCCGAGAAGTGATGTATCAATCTGTGGATGAAACCCGAATGGCGGCTCCTCCTTGTGTCAAGGGGTGCTGGGCGTTGGTGGGAGTCCTCTGGAGAGGGAAGATGGGGGAGTGGAGGAGGCCCTGGAGGGGAGGCTTGGGGGGAGGGGGGGATCAAAGGATGTGATCTTGAGATAAATGCTTGAAACAGTTCTCGGACACGACCATTTCCAAGTGGATCCTATTGGATCGTCTCACCTGGCAGTGGCGTGCTGCTCTAGGAGGGCGTCGGTGCTGGCTCCTCCCGGTCGTCTCTGCCACCTACCCCCATCCTTATCCTTAGGGGTAGGTGCTGGGGCGTTGTCTTGCCGGAGGGGGGAGGTGGTGCTGGGGCGCTTGGCGGGCTGGCCTGGCATGTAGTACTCGCCTAGACTCGCGAGACGAGGGCAAGCTTTGGCGAGGTGACCCATCTTATGGCAAATGAAGCACTGGCCAGGAAGGCCCTGAGTACTCCACCCGCTGAAGGATGGGAACCCCCCTGGAGGCATTGAAGGGAGATGACGTGCGGTACCAACTCCGGTGAGGAAATGCTGATGGGAAGTGAAGGGATCCTAGCCACACACGCCAACATCGAGGCTGCTGTTGTCGGCGAGTCCAACCATTGCAGTATCGCTCTCCCAATGACAAGGAGAAGCGGAAGGTTCTCCTTCTTGAGGCCCGAAAAAGCAGACTGTGACCAAGAATCCGGATACTCCAGCAAGAGGGTTGGAGGCGGGATCAAAGCCATGGTACCAGTGTGTTGAAAATGCCTGGGTCGTGTGCAACGCAATGGGGCTGAGGTGAAGCTCACAATCTGAAGTTGTTGGGTGTCGAACTCCACCTGGTAGTAGCCGTGCCCAAGGGTATGGATATCTATGTTCTTGCCCGTCTCACCAATGAGGCTGGCCTGGAACAAGTTTTAAAGGTGGCTGCGCACTGGGTGGTGGGCTGCCCACAATCTTGCATACAAGGGTTGAGGTTTGAGGGAGGCTACTGTTGATGGTAGGAGCTGGAGGTTCACTTCGGAGAAAAGGTAGGGGCCGGCAGCCTCGGTTGGGGATGACGAAGCTGCTGCCATGGAGTCCTCCCGGAAGGGTGGAGACCAGAGAAAGCAGAATCATGCCAATACACCAAAACCTGTGGGGAACCTGAAGGGTGAAGAGGCAAAAGGGCTGGAGAAGAAGGGTGAGGCTAAAGCGAGGAGGGGCGACAAAGGAAAGAGAAGTTTTTTTTTTTTTTGGGGGGGGGGGGGGGGGTCGTTAGGCATAGACTAGAAGGCAAAGGACGCCGGCCCCCCAACCTCCTCCTCCATGGCTTCCCTCTGCTGGTGCCTCCTCTTCTTTGCGAGCCCCTTCCGCCCTGCACCTTCTGACCGCCGCCCCAAAGGAGGAAGGCGGAGGGGGCGGGCACAGAAACGCGGGGGGCTGGGGGGCGCATAGGTGACTGGGGAGGGAGCTCCAGCTCGTCTTGACAGGTGCAGTCACAAATTACTTAGCAATTCTTGTTATTCAAGTGTTTGCTTTATTTGTAATTTCTTCCACTACTTGTCTAGGACTTGTGCAAACTTCCCCATTCTCTTTATCTTGTTTGATGCCTGCCTTTCCCCACATGGTATTGTGTACCTTGGTACGAAAGTATATTCTGATGATTGGTATAAAGCTTTCATACCACGCTTGGGATAAAGGGGGGCCCCAACTTTGATGATTTCTCTCCATATTATGGCTGTAACTATTGTGTATGGAGGGGGTCAATCATCAGCTTTCAAAGTTGTTGGTTTTTAGGTCAACTTAAACAGGACAGGTGGGCAGCACAAAATTTTGAAGATTTGCATGGGGCATGCAAGTTTTGTATGTCTAGTGTTCTGTGTCTTGGTAACCAAAGCATTCCGATGGTTGGTATAAGGCTTTCTGCCACGCTTGGGATGAAGGGGGTACCCAACTTTGTTCCTAGCGTTGTGCCCTTTGGCTATCTGTCTCTTTTATCTATTTTCCAACCGTTTCATTTGCTTGGTCTTGTACAATTTTATGCCTGAGTTTGTGATTGTGCATTTCAGGATTGATTTTGCTTCAACGTATGTTCCAGGTTACTGCATTAGACCATCTTTGTTGTTGGATTTCTGATTATATTGATTGTTTTATTTTGATGGGCCCTCATCAACGCTTGCAATTTCAAGATTTACTTCCATTTGGTTTCTTTTGAGAAGCTTGATGCTATACTTTTTCTGCCTCTGGCTATAGGTTCTCGTGGAAGTAGAGTTGGATGGTGGCAGCTGTTCTTTAAATAACGATTTGATGGTGAAAGAGTCAGCTGTGGTGACTGTTCATCCTTCTACGTCAAATCTTTCTGTAGCAGGTGGACCAACAAGGAGCAAGATTGTCACAAGAAGTTCAAGTCGGTGCCAGTTGAACTGTTCCCCTCAAAGCAGCTCATGCATAAATATGAATGACAGGCTTGCCTTCTCTACAACTGGAGCAGGATCTGTGGCAATAGGAATAACTGGCCTCCAAAACCTTGGAAATACTTGCTTCATGAATAGTGCTCTGCAATGTTTGGCACACACACCACAAGTAGTGGGTTTCTTTTTGCAAGACTATAGTCGGGAAATAAATCGGCAAAATCTTCTGGGTATGGAGGTAGGATTTATAGGATAATACATCTGCCATTTAGCTTATGTGTGACAAGATGTTCCTTCCTTAAATAATTGCTGCATAAACTATGCTGGTTTGATAGGAGCCCAGCTTATTGTTCATGATCAATGGTTTTTTGCCACAGGGGGAGCTAGCAACAATATTTGGTGAGCTTTTACGGCAATTATGGGTGCCAGGGAAAAAATCAGTCGCACCAAGAGCTTTCAAAGCCAAGCTAGCACGCTTTGCTCCTCAATTTAGTGGTCATAAGCAGCATGATACACAGGTTTACTCTTCTACATAAGGGTATTTCAAAAACATGCAGGGGTTTGATAACTGTCATGTTTTTTTTTAAACAGACTTTGAAAATATTGCTTAGTGTCTATACTTCCAAGCTGTTTGGGCGGGGCATTCACATGAATGTGTCGCGGCCAAGGTAATTTGAAAACAAGTCATAGGAAACGTGAGAAACGGAGGTGGGAAACGTTGCGTTTCCCACCACCACCACACCTGGAAATGGCAAGAAACAGCTGGAAACGTCCATGCCCTATCTTGTTACAGGAAACGGGTCTTGAAATGGCAAGAAACACACATGGAACGGTGGGAAAGGTGGAGAAATGGCTGCAGGAAACGTACGCAAGAAAAATCTTTTAAAAAAAAAGTCCTGAGTATTTTTTTGTAACATTACCCAACGTGTTTATTTATTAAACGTAACCCACGTTTTAGCATATCGTTGCCCAACAAATAAAAATAACGATGTTTAGAAAAAATGTCTCAATCAGAATTCAACGAGTACATTTTTTCCCATTTAAAAACAGCCAGATGGGTGCACACACACAGAGCTGCACACAAGGTGAGAGGAGGAGCTTGTGGCGATCCTCCTGTGCGACGCGGCAGCAGCAGCGGCCGAGGTGTCGGGTCGGCCAGCTGAGACGCTGGCAAAGTCACTGAGGCGTGTGTGAATCTCATTGTAGTGTATGATGTAGGCGATAAGTGCACTTGTCTTCCTAAGAGCCTCTATCACATTTGTATCAAAGGTTGTCACATCTCTAGCTGAGTTAGGGGTATAGTGGTTAAAGAAGCCAATGCAATGTTCCCCATCCTATAAATGAAGCCACTGTGCCTAGCCTAGAATCTGCTCATTCTGCATTGAATCGGTGTTCTATTTTATGCCTCGGTTGAGTTGTCGTGAGGGGAGGCATAATATTGGTAAAAATTTCTTGTCCACTGTCCACTGTCCACTGGCAGTCCTGTTCATCTAGTCATCTGAGTGGAGAGAGTTTCCTGAATGGGCACTGATGAGGCCCTCCGATAACCTGGTGGAGAGGAGACATCGGAAAGAGAGATGGGTGGGTGTGCCTCAGTCGCTGCATTCCTAGAGGTGTTAGGAGGAGGGAGGGTTCCACTGGTTGGGAAAGGACTTTAAGAGTCTGCTGCGGAATTGGGATGTGCTGGTGCAATGTGGTCTGTGGGGCATTGACAAATGCGCATGTAGTACTAGTCTTGGTATAGATTATCATAGCAGTTCTTGTTGTGTACTGGGGTCCACTTCTGAGTAGGGACAGAGATGTAAGATAACTGTTGCCCGCTGTGAGAGATTTCATGACCCTCCTACTGGGATTGTAGTAGGTAGATTTCAACATGTTAGATTCACCTCTAGACAGACAAGGTGGGCAGAATGACCCCACTTTCTAAGGGTGACAGTGGGCCCTGGAAGGAGCTGTTGTTTACAGCCCAAGGACAAGATGCTTTGCATCTATCAAAGTTTTGTTGTACCCAAAGTTTGGCCTTCTCTTATTCTAATTTCCACAATTTCTGTTCTAACATTTCAAGAGTAGACTATGCAAGAAAGAGGTGAGGAGAGAGACGAGAAAGATGCAGTCATCACATGGAGTACCACATGTGCACTCCACGGGAGTACCACGTTGCACTCATGAGGGAGTACCACCATGGAAGCTTGGGCATGAGAGCTCCAAGAACATGTAAAAATGATATGTCAAAAGAGTACAATATCCAGGCTCCCCTCTCGCTTGGACCACAAACACTATTGTTCCCATCCATAGGACAAACAAGAACTTCAAAGTTTACATAGAAGCTTGTGCATTTTGTACAGGGTATGGAACGCCGAGGGTATGTGTGCGGTACACAAAGTATTGTACGGATTACGAGGTTGAGTACGAGTATGGAATGCAACTATGAATAAAACCATTCTTGAGAAGATACTCGTCAAATCTAGAACACCAAGCTCTTGGAGCTTGCTTCAAACCATATGGAGCTTTGGTCAACTTGCATGCCCAATGATCCTTTGCTTTTATCACATAACCTTTAGATTCGGGATGGTGTCATTTTGATTACTTGAGTAAAAGTTTCTTCATAATCAATACCTTCCTCATATGCCACTAACCTTGCCTTGTGTTTGACATTGCTTGCATTTGATTTATATTTATGCTTGTAGATTCATTTGGTTCCTAATTTTTTGCTTTTTCTTTAGGAGTGGAACAAGCTTTCGTGTATCATTCTTTCTGATGGAGTTGTACTTCTCATCCGTGGCTTCTTTCACTTCAGCTTACACATAAGTCCCCCCCTCCCGCCCAAAGAATAGATTTTTTATTAGTGAAAAGAAAACATTAGCATAGTGGAAACAACAACCCTCTAAAGAGACTAAACAAGTACAAAGAGAAACCCAAAAAACATTAGGGGATGCTCCATCTCTGGCTAGCCGCTCTTGAAGGGAGACTACAAGAATGGAGGGGGTGGAATACATCACACTAGTGACCTATACGGTCAAATCAGTCTGTTGCCCCCCTTCCATGGTGGTCCGTGGCTACTTGGCACCAAATGGATCTTCTCAACAACCCCTATTCACAGACTTACCAACTCTTTTGAGGATAGATTGTGGCAACAGAGGGTTGCTTTTTGCTCAACCGTGATATGCATGAATGCCCCAAAAAGAGACAATTCCCAATGGTGGATTGCCGTGTATCGTAGTCACCAGCCCAGTCTGAATCACTGTACGCATGTAACCAAACCCCCGCCGCCTGCCCACCCGCCCGCCCGGTATATACCAAAGCAAGATCCAGGGAGCGTTGAAGATAACGGAAGATCTGCTTCACTACTTGCAAATGCTTTGGGTTGTGCATAAATTTGCTACACTGGGAAAACCCAAATTGAATATCCGGGCATATGTTGCATAAGTATATGAGGAAGCCCATTGCTTGGCTGTAAACACTCATATCAAAAGGCTCTCCAACGTCATACATGCTCAATTTGAGCCTTGGCTCCATCGGAGTAGAGATGGGCTTATAATCTTGAAACCCAAATTTGTGCAACAGCTTTTTAATGTACTTTGATTGCTGTACATAAATCCCAACATCTGTCTACACAAATTGTATGCCCAAATAATAATGCAATAATCACAAATCTGTCATCTCAAATGACGTTTGTAATTCAGCTTTGAATGTTGAAATTTTCTCCAAATCATTCCCAGTTAGCAACATGTCATCCACAAAGAATGAGCATAATCAAAGTGCCATGATCCTCTTTCACATAGAGGGTGCTCTCTGTTGGACTATTGCAAAAATCCTGGTTGGTCAAATAAATATGTATCTTCTCATACCAAGCTCGAGGAGCTTGCTTGAGACCATAAAGTGCTTCGAAGCTTGCATATTTGCTTTCATGACCATGCATCACAAAACCAATGGGCTGATTTGCATAAACTTCTTCCTGCAAATCCCCATTGAGAAAAGCTGATTTTGTCCCAGTGATGCACTTTCCATCCATGATGGGCAGCCAATGCAACAACACATCTAATTGTGGCCATACGAGAAGTAGGTGCGAAAGTCTCATCATAATGAATACCTTTTTTATTGGGCATACTCTTTGGCCACGAGCCTGGCCTTTTACATGTCAATGTTACCATCAAACTTTCTTTTCAACTTGTATACCCACTTTGTGTCAATCGGCTTCTTGCCGGCAGGTAAGTCTACCAAATCCCATGTGTTGTTTTTGTGGATAGAATCCATCTCATTTTGCATGGCTTTTATCCAATGCTCATCCTCATGAGCCTCTTCAAATGAATCTGGCTCATCTAAATCACAAAGAGTACTCATGCAAGCAACATCTTCATGTTCTCTTGAATTATGGGAACCAGCCCGTGTCCTGCTACCAAGTGGAGCTGAAAGCTTGCTCTCATGCAAGGTACAGAGTAGCCAACGAGGCACAACTCTAGCCTCTTCCATTACTGTTTGCTCTTGCTCCACTGCTTCCTCTACATTTTGAGGTGTAATGAGCTCATTTATGGACTGATTTTGAGCTCCCAAATGTTGTCCATTAGGCAAAGTTGATGGTTGGTCTGTTGTGCCATCAATTCCCAATGGGAGAAGTCCTTCAAACATGTTAAATGGGCTTGAAGGTGGCTGTCCGAAAAATTCAGCCAATGGTTGGTCTGAATTTTCAGCAAACACGTCTCTCCTATCTAAAATCCTTTGTGTGGAAGGATTAAAGAGACGGTAGCCTTTACTGCCACTATCGCAGCCCAGAAATATGCACTTAGTGGCTTTGTCATCCAAAAACTCTCAAGTGATCAACTTTAGGTTTCCTCTTGTGCCTGGCCTCATATGGCGTTATGGTTTTCAATGCTTTGGTAGGACATCTATTCAACACACGTGTAGCACACATGATTGCCTACATCCAGAATTTGTGAGGCAAGCCTTTGCCTTTAACCACGCATCTAGCCATGTCCATCAATGACATGTTCTTTCTCTTAGCAACACCATTTTGCTGAGGAGAATATGGCATCGTGCATTAATGTGTTATGGCCTTTTTTGCCATAAAAGCTTTGAAAGCAATGGACATGTATTCCCTCCCTCGATCTGTACTCAAGGTATGCACTTTGCAACTTTTGTTTAATTTTCAGTCTGTGCCACAAAATGTTGAAAACATGCAAATACATCAGATTTTTCTTTCAAGGGATGCATCCAAGTAAATCGGGAGTAGTCATCAATAAAGGTTACAAAGTATACATGCTTTCCAATAGATGGTGTCTGCATAGGACCACACAGATCACTGCGCACAAGCTGTAATTTTCGGACAACCCTTGTTGATTCATCTTTTGGGAATGCATTTTTATGCATCTTATCCAATATGCACCCTTCACATACATGTTTTGGTGGCAGTTCTACATGAGGCATGTCTTGCACCATTTGATGCCTTTGCAATAGCATCAGATTGCCACAATTGACATGCCCAAACCTGGCATGCCACAATTTTGCCTCTAGCATGGCAAGTGTAAGACTGTTAACCACATGAGTATCATGCTCTCTCTTGTCAAATCTGTCAAGCTTATATAACCCATGGTACAATGTGCCGGAAGTGACCAATGCATATCCACCTTCACGGTCTTTCACTCTGCATCCGTCGTCCTCAAAGTTCGCTGCATATTCTCTTTTAGCAAAAGAGGAGACGGACAACAAGTTCTTCTTAATCCCTGGCACATACAATAGATTTGGAAGACATAAGTTTGCACCATCTGCTGTTGTGAGGATCACCTCCCCAACACCCTGAACTGGATAAGAAGAATTGTTTGCACATGTTACCCGTTTGCCTTTAGGGGCAGCCATAAGCTTCTTAAAAACAAATTCCTTTGTGAGGTAATGTGTTTAGAAGCACTAGTGTCAAAGTACCATGCGTCGTATCTATCTGACATTGAGAGACATATGCTCGAATGATGCATTATAATTGCAAATAAGAAAAGTCCACTTATCCTTCATGAGATTTACTGATGCATCATGTTTCTTTGCAGGTGATGAAGAAGAATCTATAGCCATGCCACTTTCCTTTTTCTTCTCCTTTGCAAGGCGCTTTCTGCACTCAATCAAATAGTGACCCGGCTTTTTGCAGTAGTGACATTTGTCCTTTTTCTTGGGTTTGCATACATCACTTTTAGCCTTTTGTGAAGGTTGTCACAAATTAGTCTTTGGCTGAAAATTGCTTTTGGCTTTTCCTTTGCCCTTGACTTGGGCAACAAAAGCCCCATCAGTACCACGCATGACGGAAGATTTGTTCTTCTGATTCTGCTCCTCCTATAGTAACAAGCCAACTAACTCTTCAAACAAGATTGGTTCTAGGTTTTCCCGCATAGATAGAGTGAGCAATGTGTGGAAGTTCAAGTAAGTTTCTAGCAGTGATGATAGTGTCTTGGAAACGAGCTCC
The DNA here is from genome assembly GCF_041138505.1 of Cibotium barometz. Taxonomy (NCBI): domain Eukaryota; kingdom Viridiplantae; phylum Streptophyta; class Polypodiopsida; order Cyatheales; family Cibotiaceae; genus Cibotium; species Cibotium barometz. The sequence continues at coordinate 19,132,550 of NC_141083.1, forward strand.
TTTTCAGAAATGACCTCATCAAGAATGAGCAATTTCTCCCGAAGATCTTGGAACTTCGTAAGATGATCGGCCATACTGTTAGCATAATTCATGTCCAAGTTCTCAAGTTCCTTCTTGAGATATGCAACCCTGGCTCATTCTTTGCTTGATACATGGTTTCAAGTACATCCCAAGCTCGCTGTGAGGTCCTGCAAGACCTGATATGCAGTATAATTAATCGCTTTATTGACAAAGTGATGAAAGCCATCACTTGGGCATCACGAGTATCCCATCTCTTCTGCTCTTGTGAGGGAGGAGTAGGTACTGCAGCTTGTTGAGCACCACGACCAGGTGTGTTAGGTACTATGTCTGTAGGGTGTACATCTTCACCTGATACATAACCCCATAAGCCTTTGGCCACAAGAAGGTTTTGGACCATGAAACTCCAGAGGGAGTAGTTATTGCCATCCAATTTGTCCTCTTGGGACAAAACCCCGAATATATCGGTTGTATTCCCAACTATAACATTGAAATCTCTTTACCAAGAGATATGCAAACACTTGCAACCAAGTATGTTGTAAAAAGCACCTGCAGGCAAAAACCCAATGCCCCGGAGTGCTATGCCAGGCAATCACAGATTCTTGAGCAAACTTTTTGCCTCAATACAATGCTTCAGTAATTGTTTGGAGTGTCCTGACAAATCAAGCAATGCAAATCTCTGGACAATCAATGCATAAACATCCAATCAAGGCCCGTACAATGGAAAGTCCCAAATTTTTGTGCACCAGAGAGCTGAATGATGTGCCAATTGCACACAAATGCGAAAAGCCCCAAATTTTAATGCACCATTGGTCTCAATTTTGTGCCAATTGCACATAAATTGCAATAGCCCTAAATCCTTGTGTACCATGGAGGTGCAATTGTGCAATTAAGCACGAATTTTCGAAAACCCCCAAATTTTTGCAAAGCTTGTAGCTTGAATTTGTGCAATCAAGCAAAAAATTTTGCATTTGCGTGCATGAAATTGTCCTGTTTGCCTTGAATCATGCAATTAAGCATGAATTTAAAAAAATCTCAAATTTTCACTTAATCCTGTGCCTAAAGTCTTTCTCTGTGCCGCTGCTTGCACTTGGTTGCACTCATGTATGCATGACCTTGATTTTATCTTTGGATGACTTGTATTGTTTGCTTGGACAATGCTTGAGATTTCTACCTACGTTGTCCATGGGGCCAAGGACACCTGGTCACCCTGTGGACGTGTATGTGCACACATGTTTGCAACTGACAAGTGGTCAACATGTGTTTTGCAGGTGGTAAGTGTCCCCAAAAACCCAATTTACGGCTTTATAGTTTCACATACTAATAATTATGGGTGCAGGTTCACACACACTTATAAATTACCGGACAACTTGTAAGATAGGACTATTTTAATACATGTGGCAGCCATAAGGTGGGCACCGGACTTGACTTGAACCAACTGATAGTAGGCGCCCCCTTCTGGACCAGAAAAGCACACGATTAAGCTATTTTCAGCGGGGAGGCTCTATTATTGGGGAGAACTCCAGATTTATGGTAGGCGGTGCATGGGAGCTGGTCGACCAGTTTTGCAGCTGTTGGCAGCCTTTTCCCACCTTCCATCGCGACGGAAACCATCTAGGTGTATGGGAGAAGTTGGTCGACTACTCCTGGGAGCTTTTCCTGCTACTGGCTGGCTGTTTACAGCTCTTCAAAGCTGCTGGTCAGGGCACTTAATAGGAGGGAAAGCTGGTCGATTGGAGGGAGGGTGATCCTTTGCTGAGCTGAGACCTTCTGGTATGTGTGTTGCTACCAGTCGACCCCTTCTGTGGCTACTGAGAGCTGGTCGACTGTTGCTAACAGCCCTACAAGGCTGGTCAATTAGTTCTATGAGCCAGACAGAAGGAAGATGAAGATGCAGAGCTGTCGTTGGCTGATGTGGGAGTGCTATGGGCTGTCCATGGTTGTCCTACATATGCTTTATGCCAGGAATGCTCTCTTGTGCTGAGGATCATCAACAAATTCTGCATGTGTTTTAGTTTTGCTTTCATATTGTATTGGAAGAGATAGGTGCTAGGCAATGGAGAATCCTGGGACGCCCGTGAAGTTGTATTTTGGAAGCAGACTCCTTTTTGGTAATCTAACCATAAAGAGGGGGTGGGGGGGGGTGTTCAGCCCATCCTCTGGCCCCTAGTGTGGTGTACTGTGCAGATTCGTCATCTTGTTTTATCTAGCATGCTTATGTGTATTTTCAAATTCCATGATTGATAAGATTTTCCGTGTACAGATGCCCTTCCGTTTACAGTAGCATACATATGCTACCACCACATATGCCACATGTCAAACCATGATGCAAAGTGTCCCTAGTAGGTGTCACCTACATACATCATTGCTTACATAAGATCCTCTTAAGAGGAGGTTCCCACACACAAAAGAACCCACACACTAGCAGCTGTTCACACACACTAGAACCGCTTTACAGTACTAAGTAAACAGATGTCGGTTTACACAACCACCTAGCACCTTTTTATTCCCACATTCATCACTAATAATATTTAATAAGAGGTAAGCGCTTATTAACAGCATTGCCGCTTGGTACATCTGGCAGGCCAGATGCAGCAAAGGCCATTGATGGATCTGTCACCCTGCTGGTGCAAAAACTATCTGCTTCATCTGGACGGGCACCACACCCTTTGAGGGCGATGGGTCACAGGGAACTTGAATCTGATGGAGTAGTGTCGTGCAACTTTCTTGTGCACCTAGAGTCTGGGCCATTTCTTCTCTCGGGGCTGAGCGTTATTCTGTGTTTAAGTCTTCCGCTGTTAGCACTCATGTGACATCTCCCTCCCACTGAGTGTAGCCCTTCATAAGGGAGTGGACAGTTTGTTGGTGGCTACCACTATTTGGGATGAGGTCATCGATTTCTCTGAGTTTGTTGGTGACATTCGCCTCACGGATGCTATTAGCCAAGCCTAACTAGTAGGAGGATGGAACTTGACTGTTCTGGCTTCAGAGATCTAAGTGGCTTGTTTGATGGATGGAGGCACAGGTGGCTCATCTCTATGAAGACGACCATCCAGGGGTTGCTGAGAATCAGGCGAGTGCTTAGTGGTCTTCCTTGGAGACCTGCAAGGTGGGAGCGTCTCTGTAGCAGGATGGATTACCTATTCCCCATCCAAACCAGCTCTGTAAGCCTTGTGGGCTGACGACTCCTCGAGTAGAGCTCACCACCTTTTCTCTTAGGCATGGATCCATGTCTGGACCTTCCACTGTCTAGTTGGTGCTCTTTTTCACAGCCTCTCCCCGGTCTCTTTCCTACCAGTGAGGGCTATGATGCTTTTTATTTTCAACCCCTAGAGAGGAATGAGAGCGGCCAGCCAAGGAAGGAGATCTCCTCTGTTGTGCATTGTATCTTGACCTCCTCAGAGGGTCGTTTGACCTCTTTTGAGGGTTGTAGTCTGCTTTATGTATTTGTTTTTTTTTTTCTGACTAATAAGAAGGATCTATTTCTCAGGATACTTTTTTTTCCTTAGCCTTTCTTTTGAAACTAGATTTGGTAACCCTTTCCTATTTCTAGTTCTAAACTAGAGCTAGAAAAGCCTATTTGAGACGTATAAATTGGAGTTAAAAATGTAAGTTCTTTTTAGGGATTAGGGAGTAAAACCAATTTATTGGGCATTTCAATATTACATAGCTCTTTTTCCTAATCCCCCATTTGAGAAGTATAAACTGAAATTACAAAAACTAGTTCATAGCTCTTTTTCCTAATTCCCTATTTGAGAATTATAAACTGACATTACAAAAAGTACTTCTTCCTTTTAGGAAGTAGAGAGTACATAATCTAATTGTTGGATATTACATAACTCTTTTATCCATTTTTCAATCAAGAAGTCAAGAAAAATGCTGGAGCTTCTGAAATCTATCAAGATGTTCAGAAACAGAACACTTCTTCTTGTTCTACTCTAGTTCCCTTAATGACCACACCATTCCCGTTTCTGTTTTTCGTAAGTATGCCATGAATGCGCCAATGAGGTGATAGCCCGAGTGGTGAAGGTGTTTGCCTAGGACGAAGAGTTCTTGGGTTCAAAATCCCCCCTTGGTGCTTCCTCTTCGGCATCGTCTACAGCGGATAATTAAGCACCTACGGGTGGTGAAAAATCGGTAACTACAGTTGGATCTTGGGCCTAAGGCTAGTCGGAAAAAAAGGGAAAAAAAGAAGTATGCCATGAATGCACTTGATAAATGGGGTTTTTGAATAATGAACGTCACACTTATGTGCATTATATTCATGTGAGGAGTCTCCAAAAGTTGTGTAGTCTAGAGCCTTATTTGCTTAGGTGGCTTTGCTGATTGGGTTGTCATTCATTGCCGCATTGCTTTAGGAACTTCTGGCCTTCCTTCTAGATGGGTTGCATGAAGATTTGAATCGAGTGAAGTTTAAGCCTTATATCGAACCGAAAGATATCGATGGAAGATCAGATGATGAAGTAGCAAATGAAAGTTGGAGAAATCACAAAGCACGCAATGATTCGATAATCGTGGATATCTGCCAGGTCTGTCCAGCTCTCAAAACCTCTGCTATGTTGTTTGATTTGCCATTTAATCAATATGATAGCTTTGTTGTGGGGTTGGGGAAATACAAACTAACTAGTGGAAGTAACTCTTTTGATCTTCTTTGATAGGGCCAGTATAAGTCTACTCTTGTATGCCCGCTTTGCGATAAAGTCTCAGTAACATTCGATCCTTTCATGTATCTTTCATTACCATTATCATCAACCACAAATCCCACGTTTACTGTGAGGGTGTTCAGTAGTGATGGAAGTGCACCTCCAACACTTCATACAATTACAGTGCCAAAGCAAAGGAGATGCAAAGATCTTGTTTCTGTTGTGGGGAAGGCTTGTAATTTGCAAAACAATGAGAGGCTTTTCCTAACAGAGGTATGTGAGTCGTGAAGCTTTTATCTATGCTGAGAGGTTTTTCCTAACAGAGGTATGTGAGTCGTGAAACTTTTATCTTGAAAGCATAGATTGCTTGCGAGTGTGTGCTATGAAAGTTTCAAATCGAAGGCTTCCTTAGCAACATCAAGGTCGATATTCTAAGCCTTGTTTGATTTTAAACCCAATTTCCAGCTGGACTATCATAATCAGTTCAAATTACTGGAGGATCACATTGATTGGTTAAAGCTAGTTCGTGATGCTGACTATATAGCAGCACATAGGCTTCCCAAAACATTTGAAAAAGCTCCTTTGTTGGTTTTTATGCATCGACGCTCTGTGAAGTAAGTTTTTTATCGAACTTTCTTTCTTTTCTTTTTATATGGCCTTGTAAATTTTGTTTTGTGTATGAAAACAAGATGCATTTATTGATACATTTTGATCGTTGGTGTTGTGTCTACTTATTGTGTGTAATATGCATTTATGTGGCTTGGGTGTTGATCCAACTCCATTGTCAAACAATGCATTGATTTTGCACAAGGCCATATATGTATGATTTTTTATATTTTTAGAAGTGCTGGCACGGCTCGTTATGTACAGGGCTCTAGATAACGGAGACAAATGGTCTTGAATTTTGCTTCATATGCAGGGATGCCCCACAAAAACAGTTGAATATGATCGGACCCCCTTTTATTGCTTCCCTTCCAGAAGAGGGTTTACGAAGAGGAGCAGATTTGGTGAACTTTTTTGAAAATCTTCTACGCCCATTCAGAAACAGAATTCACATCGACCAAGATACAAAGATGTTGGAGAATGCTCAGCCTGGTTTGAATACAGGAGATTCCCCCACTGAGGATTTAGCCAATGGGTTCAATCAAGATGGTCTTTTTCAGTTCTGGCTTGCAGAAGAGGGGTTTGTGGAAAAGCTTATTTTCATAGACTTGGGGAAGCCTCTTCCTTCCGTTTTTAGGTCTATTCAGCTGAATACAAGAGTCCATATTGTTGTAGACTGGTCTGAGAAGGCTTTTGAGTACTACGACATGAGCCAATTTGAAGCGATGCCTGAAGTGTTCAGCTCAAAATGTTCTGTAAAGACACCACAGCAGGAGGTGGTCTCCTTGTACGGTTGTCTAGATGCCTTTTTAAAAGAAGAACCTTTGGGTCCAGAAGACATGTGGTGAGTTAAGGCTATTTATCTGTATTCTGTTTATTGGTTGTTTATGCATTTGCTTTATCATTTGTTCATGTATTTGCTTTACATTTTCTTTTTATTTTTTTTATCATCGTGAAATGACTGTTTTCATGATTGATTGCAGGTATTGTCCTGTCTGTAAGGTGCATCAGCAGGCGAGTAAGAAACTGGATTTATGGAGACTTCCAGATATTCTTGTCTTGCATTTAAAGAGGTTTTCTTTTAGCAGGTACTTGAAGGACAAGCTTGAGACGTATGTGAACTTCCCTATCCATGGTTTAGATTTGAGTAGGTACATCCCTCACAAGGATGATGCGATTTATGAACTTTATGCTGTTACCAATCATTATGGGAGCATGGGTGGAGGCCATTATACGGCCTATGTCAAGGTACTTTTATATTCCATTCTCTTTCTTTGAATCCACTAGTATTCTTATGAGTAGAGCATTCAGTGCATGCCAAGAATGACAACAAACATAAATGGTGTCAGTGAAGTGGTGCATTTTAAAAACGATGACATACGTAAGTGGTGTCATTGAAGTGATGCTTTTTGTTGACAAATGGTGATTCAACTTTACCCTTCTCTGCTAATATGGGGGGCTGACTCCATGGCTGAACTTCAACTTAAGTGCTCTTCATGATGGTTTTACTGTGCTGATGCAGCTCGATGATGATAATGGATGGTACAACTTTGATGATAGTCGGGTTTCTCCCATTAGTGAAGATGAAGTCATGACTGCTGCGGCTTATGTTCTGTTCTACAGGAGAGTTAGACGTAAAAATGATACGTCAACCAATGGTGTACTGAGTTGTGATGATGGAACTGCAAAATGATGCTGATCTAATGTGATAGGAAGGTCACTTTTCTCCTCTATGCGAATATGGAACATGCATTGAGGAAGGATGTGATTCAAGGTCTTCGCATCACGGTTTCCCTTGAGCTTCTTTGAGGCCTTGATAGGGACATGCTGACGTATGCATCTAAAACTGATGCATGGTCCAGCAGATTAGTGCATGTAAAGACTACAATATTCTTTGAAGAGATTTTTTTTGATGGAGAATAATGTATTTGGAGGTTGACGGCTAGGCTTGGCAACCATGCTTAAACTCTTACCTCCTTCCCTCAATTTTGCATAACAATACGTCGGCCTTCTCAATGCCTTCTTAACTAAGAGGTGGTTTTGGATTTTCATAGATACTGAACACAGAAAAGTGCCCTTTATGGGATTATGGTGTGTGTTATTTCAAGTAAATCTGTCACCGAAGTTCCAGTTTCCATGAAGGAATTCCCTTGAGGTGATGGAAAACTTATGTGAATAATGTGGCTTTGCCCACGCCCAAGCAAGAGTGCTGAAGGCCAAGGGGTCTGATTACTTGTGTTTAAGGCAGGTTCCAAGAGAAGATTTTGCTTGCTTCATAGATCTTAGCAATCATTTTACACGTGGTCTGTTCTTTGCAAGGATTGAAGCTAGCACAGTAGAGATCAGATCACATGAATGGATCTATTGTAGAACTGATTTCTAGTACAATTCACACATTCTTATATTAGAAGTAAGTCAATGTTTTCTGTTGTTACTTCCATCCACAAACCATTCTCATGTCATTGTGTAAAAGAGAGAATTGTTAATGTAACTAATTAGCACTTTATTTTTAGGTAAAAGATAGAATTGTTAATGTAACTAATTAGCACTTTATTGTCTATATCTAATATCCCCCACAGCTCCCTCCTTGAGCTAGTTACATGCTCATTTATAAATGTCTCAATATTACCAAATTAGAGGAGAGCAATAGCGAAAAAAAGTTTGTGCTTCCAGTTGTGTTTTTGTCATGTTTTATTTTTTGGAGGCTGGAATCATAGAAACTTTTGATGTTGCAACACTGTTCGAGGTTTGAGCACTTACCCCAACTCGATCTATAAATTGTAGATTACACGAGTCCCGAAAATTTCAAATTTGTTGTTGTGGATTGTGAGCTGTTCATGTCAAGAGCTTACCGTAGCATGTGTCTTTGACCTTAAGAATACAAGCTCTTGTCCCTTCTTCATCTCTTGATTGAACTGTAGCTTTTCAAGTAGACTAGTTGTTATTGTTACTAGGGTTGGTACTGCAACATGGATGCCTTGGATGTAGTAAAATAAGATATGGCCCAATATTTGCCTTCCCTGAGCTAGGCTTGACATTGTTTATCTGTCTCCATGTGGAAATAAAATGGTAGCTCAAGAGATAGGCTTACCTCAGGAGCATATAGATTGTCATAATGCCTTCTTTGACATATAAGTTGTCTTGTGTGCAACATTGTCATTTCAATTGGAAACCTAAAACGGAGTCTGTTGTAAGCATCATCATGGCTGGTTATCTTCTTATACCCCTTAGCCAGTCCTTTGGAACCAAAGAACGACTCCATCTTCTCCTCGGTGGCAAAAGGAATATCTGTTGCTCCCTCCATATAGATGGAACATTGATCCATACTTTGGGGCTAGAATGAAAACTCCTTGACGAGTTGTCTTGACAACTCTATCCTTTTGCACCCCAATGAGTTTTTATGTGGCATTTGGGTTATCTATTGCAAGGAACCACTGAAGTGAAGCAAATTGCAACATACCCACATTCTCGAGCCAAGCTCTATCGTGATTTATATTGCCATCCAACAGGATTGTGAGCTTCTCGAATTCCACCATTGTTGTGAAGGGAAGGAAAAAACATGAGCAAATGCAAGTGCAAAACGTATGGAAGGAAGTATGCGATGAGCTCAAAGAATTGAGAACAAAAGCACAAAACGGAAATGTGCGAATGAAACAAACTTTGAGGAAAGATGGGATAATGGGCAACTGTGCTACTCGTCGAATCATGAAATATTGAAGAGTAGCATGGTTCGAGAAATATCATTCCATATAAAATAATGTTGCATGAAGGGATCTGAGCACAACTCAATGCATGTACACTATGGGGAGTGAAGCCTTCATCATGCAAAGATGAGGGTTTCATTCAATGCATGTACACTACATGGAGTGAAACCCTCATCATGCAATGATGTTATTGAAATAGAATACAAGGGTGTTGTATGTGTGGTAGCTTACCAATCTTCGTGGATATCCAATATGGCCCTATGCAATGTAACTTCAGCTTTTTGAGGTGTAGACCCATTCTGGAATTAAACCGTAACACTAGGTCACCCACATTAAATATTATAAATTTGGTATTTATGCCCTTCAATTTTTTTTGATACCATTGCATATGACATTAGAACTGCTTCTCTCCTAGCGCCAGTAGCTATTCTAGACTATGAGTCATAGATTCCTCTAGAGAAAGTTTTTGGAATAATAATCGCCGCTCTAAAACTTGGAATGACAAACTCTACGGGCACCACCACCTCTTGACCACAACGAAAAAGGAGTATGTTCCATTGCTATCTTATAAGTTGTCCGAAATGCCTAGAGTGTAGAGTACAACTTTCGATCTCAGTCAGTTTGCTTTTCATTGACTATTTTCTTTAGGATCTTTTGTAATACTTGATTGGTAGACTTTGCTTGACTATTGGCCTTGAGAATATTACCCTATATGGATTTTGTACAATCATGTGCTGCTTTGTGAGAATGTAGATCACATCATTCAAGAAACGGCCTCCTTGATCACTGGCCACTGGCCAACTCTATTGGCCATCCAAATCTTGTCATGATCATTTCACATAAAAAAAAGTTCCACTGATATGGTCTTACTATCTCTGAGTGCCTTGGCCTCCACCCACTTGGTGTAATAATCTGTGGCCACCAAAATGTATTTGTTGCCAATTCTATGTGCTGGGGATTTAAATGATCCAATAAAATCGTCCCCATTTTTGAAAAAGGCTCTAAAGGCAATACCGGTTTATGTGGCATTCTATCTGGAGTATTAGGTTGACCCAACCTATGATAAAAATATGAAGCTTTAGTATTGCCATGTATCTTTCAAAATTGTCGGTTGCCATATTCACTAAAGATCTTCAGCTTGTGATGTGTTCGAAAAAAGTTCGTCTACTTACTCCTTGGTGTGCCTCTGGTGCAAGGTTGTTGACTAGAAACGCACCTCTATAACACTTAATCTATTCCACCTTATACAATTAGGATTTAATCACCATGAATGTCTTGCTCAAAGAGCCAGTCTCTTCTTGTGATCTCATGAAATTTCTTTTGGAAATGCTTCATCAATCAAGAACATCATCATTTTATCATGCCAAGTCATTTGAGGAACTTCCAATGTGAACTGATCTGCATGAAAAACTAGTCACATCATCTGTCGATTTTCTAGAACTTGTTCGGGACAAGAAATATGCAACAAGTTGTTCATAGTGAAGTCTGTTCCATATTGTAAAATCAAACTCTTACAACAACAACACCAACCTTGCTAACTTTCTTATCATGTTTGGCTTACTTACCAAATATAATAAAGCCTAGTGGTTGACATAGAAAACAAAACGATTACCCAATAGGTAATACCAAAACTTATTTACTTAGTATGTCATGTCTAAGGTCTCCCACTCTCACTTATGGAGTAATTCTTGAAGGCACTTGAAATTATCCGGCTTGCATAATAAATCGAACCGTACCATCCTCCTTTTATCTCTTACATACCATCCACCTTTTATCTCTTGCATGAGCGAACTCTTGATTGTAACATATGAGTCATCCACAAAAACATGGAAAAGCCTCGTCCAATCTGGAGGTCACACAATCGAGGCTGCGCAAGCAAAAGCTTGAGGTGCTGGAATACCTTTTCACAATGATATTGGGCATACTTCAAGTACAGTGGACATGCCACATACACCAAATATTCCAAAGAAATTGTGTGTGTCATTTGATCGGTCCCAAATTCCTTGATATTTCATAGAGCTTCCAGCCTCAGTAGACCTTCCAAGGATCTACTCCTAATCCTTTCTCTAAAACAATGTGACCTAGCAATGCTCCTATTGCAAAGGCATTCTTTGCTAGATTCAAATTGAGCTTGGTTTCCTGGCACTTTTCTAGACACAAGGTTAGATGCTAAAATGTTTTCAGCACTTCTCAAGACACTAAAGTCATCAACAAACACTCAGGAAAGTTATGAGGTAATCATAAAAAATCTTTTATATCATCTTTTAGAAAGTGTCTTGGACATTCTTCAATCCAAATGTTATAACATTAGAAGAAAACCATCCAAAGGCACACTTTGTTAGATTAGAATTGAGCCTGGTTTCTTGTCAATTTTTAGGACATAAGGTTAGATGTTGTAAATGTTTTGAGTGCTTCTCTCTCAAGACACTAAATTCATCAATAAACACTCAGAAAAGCTGTGAGATAATCATGAAAGAACTCCTATACCATCCTTTAGAAAGTGGCTTGGACATTCTTCAATCCAAATGCCATAACATTAGAAGAAAACACTCCCCATTTTGTAACAAAAGCTATCTTTTTGGGGCCATTCAAGCTCGATTGTAGCCGCTATATAAAATCATTTAAAAATGAGTATATCACATGTTTCCCATTGCATCGCAATGAGAGAAGGATGTGATGTTGGATGACTTCAACTTTCAGTACCCTCAACTTTCCATTTTCCTTGGGCATAATCACTGTTGGTAACATCCAACTTGCCTCATCAACTAGATAAATGGACCTACCTTTAATATTTTATTAATTTCTTCCTTGACTTGCCTTGAATAATTTGGGTTTATTCGGTATCCTTACTACTCGGAACGTCACATTCCTTAAGGTTGATTTTAATGTGATAAAAATTGGGACTATTGCCGTTCATATCTGTATAACTACAAGTTTTTTTTTCTTGAAGACAACATTTCGTGTAACTTAGCTTAGCACTAACTTGTACCATTCGAGGATTCTACTCATCGGCCACTTTTCAACATGTCCTTCTCATGTGCCTCTTTTATAGCAATCACAACTTTTATTTGTACTGGAACATCTACTTCTATGGCCTCTTCTAGATCCTTCTTTACCATATCTTCTAACACTGCTAGATCTATTAAAAGTACTGAAACTATTGGCTAGTACTCACATAATGTCCGGCTCATACTGAGAGACCAACTGGGCAACATCAACATCAAAAATCAAAAACAAATATGGATTGTCCTCCTTTAGAATCTTTTCTTCTTCATTATCCACCCCTTCCATCCAAATCAAACCTTTTGCATAGAGAGGGCTGATAGAAGGATCCACTTTTCCTTTTGAGACTACTGACACCTTAATTTTCTTTTTGCCCCACGGTATAAGTTTTCTAATTTTGTTGTATCTTTCCATGTAGCAGTAGGGGATGACCCAACAACTGAATTGTCCTTCATCCACAATATCACAAAAGATTTTGGAAACTTGCAAACTGTCACACTAATTTCCTATCCATAGGTGGAAGATTCCAACATGCATAACTCTGCCGACCTACCATTTTAACTGCAAATGGTGCTGAATGAATGTCTCTGAATCTATGTGATTCCTAAATTCTGAGCCATTGCTCCAATAGAGAACATTGACACCAAATCCATCCACAAGGACTCTTGATAATGTCTAACCCCTTAAATTTCGAGCTCTAGGACTGCTTCGTGAAAGTTCGGAATAGGTTCTATTGATCCACAAGGTATTGCGTTATCTATGATCCAATTTATTAATTATTGCATGTAGTTGGACACACCAAACAAAGAAACTGATCCAATGTGGTGTTTAATTTCATCTTATTCATCCCATAAATTATACTCGGGTGTGCGAGATGTCCATCACTTTTAGATTTCCATTTTGTAGAGGCTGGGGCAAAATATCTAACCCCTTCTTGATAGAGTTATACTCCCCTTAATTTTATAACCATTCTCTGGGATCATCTTTTGGCTCCCATCCATCTTTTGGACATACCCTAACACAACACTATTTTTTGTTGAGGTCATTCTTCCGTGGTCTTACATTGTTTCCCAATTGCTTCGAGTGCCTCCGACACTTTCTGGCACTACTGTGCACTTGGCTGATCTATATCCTTGTTACTAGCAACACTAGATTTACATGTCCTGCTTGTTTCATGCTATTTTTAGGCATCCTCAAGACTTTGTCCTACCACCTTCCTTAGAAATGCAGCTTCCTCAATGTTTTGAGTTGCCCCCAGGAATTGACTATGCCTCCTTGTTCTAAATTATGGTGCAAACAAGGGTGAGAGACTTCAATAACATGGCATGTAGGCCACATCTTTAATGTTTCCCTTAGAAGGGCCCGTGGTATCAAATCCAAGGTATTATTCAAGGATAAAATTCAAGAACTTGTAAAACGAGAAGCTAAAGTTCAAAGGAAGGCTTATGAAGGACCCTTGTGTTGCGACAATCATTGTAAGCAAGGTTGAATATGCACTTATAGCATGTGTCTTTGTAAGGAATTATGTTAGGGTTGGGCATGTGATATGGAGTGCTTAGAGAACTTGGAGGATTTAGTGCAAGATCTTTGTGAGGGCACTTTGCAATGTGGTGTGGGCCCTTGCATCGAAAATTGCATCGGTGACCTACTACCATATTGTTGAGATCTCTCACTCTTTGGTGCACCGTGGTTTCAAAAACATAGAGGCATAATCTATGGGTGAAGCCTATTCAAGATACTCATAGGGATCAAGTGTGTGAGGCCATAGGAGAACAAAATGAGGTTTCCAAGACCAATGCCTTTAGTCTAACATTAGAAGGTTGGTATAGAACTCTCAAGGTCGAGGAACTCTTGAACTTTGTTGAGATTCAAGCTCGATGTCAGTGTGTGCCAACTATGCTATGTGCTGGCATGTTAGGTAGCAGCATGTGTGAGACATAAATGACCGCGTCCAGCTGGTCATAGTGTGTGGACATTAGCTAGGGTTGGTAGTGTGTGGACACAACACATAGTGTGATTATTGTCTAGGTGGGCCCCATCGGCCTAGCTTTGAGACTATAGGCTCATAGAGGACACATTATGAGAATGCTCTCCCAGGTTCCTTTGGTTCCCTGTTCTTTGTCCAAATGGAGAAGAATTGGAACTTGGTTTTGTGGTGAAGATGTTTCTGTAATGAGCTCATCTGGAAAGTGGGACTCTTGCTTGCACTGTGTACCCTTATTGTTTTTCGTGTATTGAGGAACACCCTACCCCTAATGGTACAACAAAATAGACGTTCCAATTATCGTAGAAGTTATAGTTTTTGGGCTAATTGTTGATCATGGTGGTGGTAAGCTTTGGGAGATAAACCTCGCTTAAGATCTTGACACCAAATGTTTGAAACATTATGGTGTCAGACATGGTTTGACCGCTTCTTGTGGGAGCGAACCTTGAGGTTCTTGGTCCTCCTCTCACTCCTTCACTAAAGCTTTTCCCAATAATAGGGTGGTTTAATGCCTTCTTCATAAAGCTTATGGCACTATTTTATAGAGCTAATTTGGGGAGCTCAAAGGACCATGGTGGTGGCTCCTATTTCTAGATGTTTGTGTTTCATTAGCTCATTTCTTCCAAATCTCCTCACTTGAGGTGGGATCCGAAGGAGTCTTACCTTCTTAAGAGGACTAATCTATTGAGTAACTAGGGCAATGATTGAAGGCTTGGTGGGTTAAAGAAAGTATGGCCTGATGTGCTATAATTGAATGTATTATCATTTCTAACAATTAATCTAAAGCAATAAAGATCCTTAGTGCTTTTGGAGTAGGTATGAAATTGTTTTTTTTTTTTTGGCTCTGCTAGGCTATCTTTGCAAGTTCATGTTTGCACTTTTACGTATCCAAGTTCACATATTTAGTTTCATACCTCTGGACCCACATCTGCATACTCACATATGTAGGGCTCACATTTGCAAGCTAACGTGTTTAGGCTCACATGTCTAGGCTCATGTCTACGAACTCACTTGTCCATGCTCACATATCCAAGTTCATGCCTCTAGACTCACACATGTAGGCTCATGTGTTCAAGTTTATGTATGTAGGCTCATGTGTTCAAGTTTATGTATGTAGGCTCATGTATTTTTTGTATAAACTAAGCTCATGTATCTTATTTTTATAAAATAATCCTTCTAGGAGCTATACCTATGACAGGGTTGGTGTTTGTGCACTTAGTGTGGGAAATAATTATACTTAAAATTTCTAATAATAATTATAAAAGATAATAATTTTCCCCCTTGGCATCTGGTACAGATTATATGATAGGAAAATCCTCAAAGGACATGAGTAGGTATGTCCTTATGAGTTCTTCAGGTGGTAATAATTGGTCAGTATAATGTTAGGTATACCTACCTCTAGACTCACAATGTTAGTAATAATTGGTCAGTACAATGTTAGGTATACCTACCTCTAGACTCACATCTCTAGCTTCTTATGTCTGCAAGCTCACGTGTCTAGGTTCACATCTCACGTGCATAGACTCCACAGTTTAGGTGGACAGGCTCACGGCTCATGTGTCTAGGCTTATGTCTGCAGGATCATGTATCTAGGCTCCTGTCTTTTCATAGGGACTATAAGGGCTCATGTCCCCGAACTTGAGAGCTAGTTTGGCATGGTTTTTGGAGTTTATTTTTGTCATAAATGACACCCAAACGTGAATACTACCCAACCCACTAGGCATCTTCTCTCATTGAATGCACATTAACTCACTAGGCATCTTCTCATGGAGTTCAGATTGATCACTAATGGTTTGTGAAAAATAGTGATTAAAACTTAATCCTTTCACTAATTATTTTCATTTGAAATGATTGAGAGGCTCTATTTAATCACTAATTAATTTACACTACATTATTAAATTAAGTATTGACTTGCTAAACCATGTGTATTGCCTTATGTGTAAATTAAAAAATAATTAAAGATTAATCAAGTTACTCTTGTAAATTAAGTATTGACTTGCTAAACCATGTGTATTGCCTTATGTGTAAATTAAAAAATAATTAAAGATTAATCAAGTTACTCTTGTGAGTGAAAGAGAGAGAGAGAGAGTATACTCTAGTGCATGTTTCTCTTCTATGCATGTGTGTGTGAAAGAGTGAGAGGTAGATTGCCTTGCATTGTGGTGAAAGAGACTCTACAGTGGTGGGTGATAGTGTGGAGGTGGAGATTGGAGGAGTGGAGCTTCCAAAAGGGAGCTTGGGGAGCCTTAAGGGACGCGAGATCAAAGTATTGGTAAGTACCCGATGATGGTTGTTGTCTCTTTCTTCTTCCGATTGTGAATGGGTAGAGTTCTCTCTTGGGAGGTGCGGTAGCCCATAACATTTTTGGCACCATTGCCCGGGGAAACACCATTGTTTCTTTCATCCTCTTAGAGCTCCACCTCCCATTATGCAAGATTCACTATTGCCTTTGCATTTGGAAGGTGAATTTTGAAGAAATTGTGTAGATAAGGTTTGAGTGGTAGAGAAGGAATTATAGTAGTTCTGGAAAATTGTGTAGATAAGGTTTGAGTGGTAGAGAAGGAATTATAGTAGTTCTGGAAAATCGTGTGTTGGAAGTGTGGGTGAGCTAGCAATTGGTGACATACAGTGTATTGTTTTTTTCTAAAAATCATGAAAACTACAAAAAAAGGAGCCATTGGTTGTGTTCATGTCTTGAATTGCATTCCTAATCCTTGGCACAACCTCTTTGGATCAATTGGATACGGAATCACTCTCTAACGATCGTTCTGTCAACGTGGCTATAAACACGTGAAAGTGCAGGAAACCATTCACAACGTGAAACATAACTTGCTACTTCACGGTGTGAAACACTTTTCGCAATCGCACCGGGAATCTCGAGATTACCTTGTTAAAATTAGGATGCCTTATCCTAACACATCTGACACAACAAAACAAAAAAAATCTTATCTCGTGAAATAGCAGTGAAGCACTTCATGACGTGAACAACATTCTGTTTCACGACATAAAGCATAGTCTAATTCACGACGTGAACTGCAGTCTACTACTTCACGGCATGAACCATAACCTATTGCTTCACACGAGTTAACACTTCACGATTTAAGCCTTCACATACTAATGCTTCACATGTTAGCAGTTCACGAAATAACCTTTCACACAGACTGCTAGTTCACGAATTAAGGATTGTCACACATATCAGAGATATGAGAGTACCCTAATTGCACCTATCCGACTCAAATTAAAGTAATTTTGAGCTGAAAATTTGAAACGTGAAACACCAGTTGGTACTGTAGCATGAAAAACAGTTCATGACGTGAACCCAACATAGAGGGCCTGGGTCGCAACACAACAACACCCAATGCCTCACGAGATGGCATAAACAAAAGAGGTATATTGCTTGACGAAATGCCCTAATACGAAGCAAACCCACATATTCTCAGTGGCTAAGATATCTTGAGGTCACTAAGGTGCACGAGGAGTTTTCTAAGAATTGGGGTGAGGAGTTAAGATAACCCTGGAAGGAAAACGAGAGAAAAAGGCTATACCACAAGAGCCGAAAACGCCTAAACTCACTAAGGCATGACATAGAAAATGAAATAAGTCTCTGGCTAAAACTAAGCGTGAGGCAAAGAAGGCGATGGCTCGGATGAAAGATGAGGAGGATGACAAGCCATACCTACTCTCAGTGCCGGACCATTTCAAAACATGCACCATTGATGAATGAAAGGTGGTCCAATTGACAACTAAAATAGTAAAGGAAGATGGCCAATCCACATCTTACGATGGTCCAGGTGAAGTTCTCTAGCTGAAGTTAAGGAGGTTGATATTGGAGAGCTAAGGAAGGACACCAAACCTATCTACATTACTAAAGACTTAATTGGGCTAAAGAAGAAGAGATCATTGCTCTCTTAAAAGAATTCAAGGACTCTTTTTCTTGGAAATACATGGAAATACCCGAGGTGGTTTGACACACTATCTCGATCATCATGGAAATAAAGGGTGTACCACCCAAGGTGGTTCAACACACTATCTTGATCATGGAAGGATCAAGACCATCCAGACAAAAACTGTATCAGATGAATCCGAAATATGTGGCAATTGTAAAGGAGGAAATTGATTAACTCATTATTACTGTGGATTTCATCTATGAAATCGAGCACATAGATAGATTGGCTTTTACCAATTGTGATTATGCCAAAGAAAAATGGAAAATTGAGAGTCTGTGTTTATCTCAAAAAGGTCAATGCAGCCACTAGGAAAGACCACTATCCACTGCTATATATGGAACATGTAGTAGAACGGGTAGCAAGTGAAGAACATGCAACCACTAGGAAAGACCACTATCCACTGCTATATATGGAACATGTATTAGAACGAGTAGCAAGTGAAGAAGTCTACAACTTCTTAGATGGGTTTTCAGTCTAATCAGGTGTCCATAGCACCAAAAGACCATCACAAGACGACTTTCAATACGATGTGGGAGACATATGCTTATAAGGTTATGTCTTTTGGTCTCACCAATGCCCCAACAACTTTCCAACAACGACGACTGATGTGCACAGCCATCAAGGACTACTTGCAAAAGTGGCTGGAAGTATTCATTGACAATATGTGTGCACTCACGCTGGACTGAGCACTTGGCTTGCTTGAGGAAGGTGTTTGAGAGATGTCAATTATATCGTATATCCGTAAACCCTTTAAAGTGTCAATTCTGGGTCAAGCATGGTGTAATCGTAGGGCACATTGTGTCTAAAAATGGTATTTCCACTGATGAGAGCAAGGTAAAATTGATCTTGGAATTACCCCCACCAACCCACTGATGAGAGCATGGTATTTCCACTGATGAGAGCAAGGTAAAATTGATCTTGGAATTACCCCCACCAACCAACTACAAAGGTGTAGAGTGGTTTATGGGCAACATTGGGTATTATCAACGCTTCATCATATTCTATGTTGAAATTGCTAGGCCATTGTATAGACTACTCATTGTCTTTGAATGGACTGAGGAATGTCAAGAGCCCTATGGTAAGTTGAAGAATACACTGGCTAGTGTACCAATCCTGAGACCACCCAATTGGGATCTTGTATTCCATCTGCACATCGATGCATCAAACTTTGCCATAGGATGTGTATTGGCACAACCTGGGGAATTCAAATTGGATTACCCAATTTGCTTTGCCAGTCATCAATACTGAATGATGCAGAGATAAACTACACCACCACTAAGTGTGAAGGGTTGGCCATGGTACGCTGCAAAGAAATATAGACATTACCTGCTGTCCAACAAATTTGTATTCTTTGTGGACCATCACGTCCTATTATATCTAGTAAACAAGCCTTGCACTATAGGAAGAATCACACGATGGTTGCTTTTTCTCATGGAATTCGACTTTATGGTCATGGTGAGTGTTAACACAATTCTAGGAATTAACAAGAGCTACCACCATTATCTTACATCAAGGAGTCACGGTAAATACACCAAAGGGTCATACATTCAAGATATGAAGCAATAGTGTCCAAAGCTACAACTTGGACGGGTGTCCATAATGGTGTGACGACGGAGTATTTATGGCGATTCCCGCTTCAAGAGCATGTTGTAGTAAGTTAGGATAAAGTCCTAAGTGATGTACTACATGGATATATTATGAGAGTAGTCATTGTAATAGCATTAGGCCTCTTATGAGCCTAAAGTGCTCGGCCGGCCATAGTTTAAGTGAGTGTGAACACTTATGGCCATGTATATAAGTGAATTTCTCTCATAATACAATACTCTCCCATTGTGTAATTAAGTCTTGCTCTTGCTAATCTCTCTCCCTAATGCATGCTAGTGAGTGTGTGTGGAGTGAGTGAAGTGAGGTGAGAGGAGAGATGAGTACTTATAGGTCAACGCGGCGATGTGACAACGCTCGCGGGAGGCGCGGTGGAATTGCTTCTCAAGGAGTTGTAGAGCTTGGAGACCTCAAGGGCGGCGGAACCATCCCTTGGCTTTTTCCATCGTTTTTTCTCTAATCTACACATTACCCATTGCCCATTATCTTGATTAAAGGTTTCCCATGAAAAAGATGTGGATTTGATGGTGATAAAGGTTTCCCATGAAAAAGATGTGATTTGTGTGAGATTGGTGTAGAATAGCTCTCTTTTTTGTTTTTGAAAAGAATGTTTTTTGCTTAATTTTTAGCTTAATTTATTGTTTTGTCATTATTATTGTGGTTTTTCATGTTCTTAGGGCTTGCACATAGTTTATATTAGGCTTAGTTTGCATTCATTGCATCAAACAATATAATAGAATGCAATTTTTAGTGAATATTAGCTCTCTTTAGTGTTAAACATAGATCTAAGATCATTAATTTTAGTTTAATTATGTGTTTGTTGTTGAAATTGTTTGAATTAGAGTGTTAGCAAGCATTAGGAGTAGCTAAATCTTTCAAAAAAATTTAAAAAATTTCTTAAAACTATAAAAAAACCCTAGAATTTGACTAATTTCTCTTAATGGATTGATTTTTATCATTAAGGGTGATTAATCTTGCTCAAGAGGTTAAGAAAAAAGAAAAAAGAAAATGTGTTTAATGGGGTCTAAATTGATCATATGAGTAGTCGAAATTGGTGTTTTTGAGTGTTTTAAGAGCATCTAGACGCATCAAAACACCTAATTACATCAAATTTTTCATTAATTGGAGAAATTTGACTCTCTCTGCTTAATTTTACCTTAAAAGAGGAGACCCTAATTAATAATCTAATTAATCTCTTATTTTAGATTAATTTACACAATTGTTGATGCACAAAGATTAGCATTCTCTTGTTCTATCCAGTGGTGTGCTCAATTGTGTGAATTAATTAGAGATTAGTGGTTAATTAGAGTCCTTGATTAGTATAAAAGTGAGAAAGATTAGTGAAAGGATTAATCTTGCATTAATTCTTAATCACTTTTTTACATAACTCATTAAGGCTATTGAGCATAATGAGTAGATACTCATGAGTTGTCAAAGTGTCCATTTTGGGAGTCATTTATGAAGGGTGTAAGAGGTGTCATTAAAAGGTTGACTTTTTTTATTCCCACTTACCATGCCCAAAAAATTAAAAAAATATCCCCCCAAAAAAGGAAAATTCGTATTTCCCACTAGACTAAAAAAAAAATCAAATTTAATATTTTCGTGAAGTCCGGTTCACGGCGTGAACCGTTTTCTACAACTTCACGGCCTAAGGGTTTACGCCCTCGAAAATTGCACGCGCGCGCACAAAACAAAACTATGAAAAACACCCCTGTTTAGAGGCCCGTATCTCCTAAACCGTATATCTGATGAAAGCGCTCTAGGGCTCATCAGAAAGTTGACATCGAGTTCTTTGACTTTGGACTGGCCATCCGAAGTCAAAATCAATCATTTTGGCCTCCGACTAGTAGCCTCAAAATTCGACCAAAAAATCAAGGCAAAAAATAGCTAAAAAAACACGAAAAATCACAGAAAATAGCGCGAAAACGATGACGAGCCATATTCGAGCTATTTTCTAAGGGTTAAAAAAAACGACAAAATCATGGACGACTCAGGGGAACAAAGTTGTAGTACTCCAAAAATACTACAACTCCCTCATACTACAAAGTTTTTCAAAATTCCTTCTTGGAACACCCTCAAAAACGTACTGCGAAACAGGAAAAAATTATTGGAATTTTTTTTCGTCTTGAGAGTGTGATGGAAAATAGGTTTTAGGACCTCCTCTTCCATCTGAGAAGTTACTAGCATATGCTTTTTCTGGAAAATTATCTATCATTCATGTGCGTAAAGCGCCTAAGCTATTTAGGGTGGGTGAATGGACACTCGTTTGACCCAACGAAGAGAGAGAATATAAAAAAATAAATATTTTTGCTCATTAAGGAGAATTTAGGCAATCCGACATGGCAACGATAGAGGGATTGCCAGGGATCACACAAAAAGACTGAACCCAATGGCTAATATCTTCGAGCCATTGAGATCTATGCCGCAAATGCACCTCCCAATGCCATTGGCCATGCCTATTAACAAGCGTGTCACTGGGTTTTACGCCCCCTATCACTTCGATCCCACCAGGGTTTGGTCCCTTATCTAACATCTCCACATATCCTATAGGTATCAACCCTTTCTTGGATGCCCACACCTTGGACATACTGACTAGTCTAGGAAGGGGGGGTAGCCTAAGGACTCAATGAGTCGCTCCCAACAACAAGAGCACTCACATGCGGCCTAAGTGATCATATAAAAATATAGTTATACAAATTTTTAAAATTATGGGCAAATACGACGGAACAAAAGACCTTGTTCAATTCGTTCAAATGTTTAAACAGAGATGTGAAGCCTTTGGAAATCCCAACTGTCCCACCAATGTACATGTGTTGAACCTATGCTTAGAGTTAAAAGCTAGTCGATGGTTTATTACATTGATGCCTGCAACAATCAACACCAACTTTCAAAACCTTGAAATCAACCTTTATACAAGGCTTTTCCAGATAAGGTGATCAGTGGTGGAGTGCAGCAACAGAACTCTATTCAATTGAGTGTCAACCAAATAAATCCATTAGAGATTTTATCCTTCGAATAAAACTCTTGGACTCACGTTGTGAGTCATGAGAAAAATTAAACGATGTTCAATTGAAGAGATAATTCATGATGGGCTTGAAGAATAACAGCTTACACAACTTGACCATTGTTGTATCCAATCCGGAAACATTCGATCAATGTTGTAAAGAAGCAATATGTTTAGATGACAACGTGCTAGAAGATGATCATACTACGAGGTGTTCCTCATCTAAACCAAGTGAAGCCATGGCAAGAGAAAGACTGATCTCAGAAGAATTGAGATTCCCCGAACTCTATGCAGCCTTGCTTAAAACCTTCCAATCGACATCTCTAAGAGAGGATGAGAACCTTCAAAAACACACATCCTTAATGCCTTTACAAGTGAGGAACAAAATACCTTGTGTTGAGTGCAATCACTACGATCATCCCAATCCCTAATGTGTGCATACAAGACACATGCTCTTCTATACTGCATATATTATAAAACCTTTGACCATGATACTAAAAAGTGTCCCGCTTCATCCATAATTGACTCAAAACCTCCATCTCTCCTGCACCAAACAGAAACAGTCCAAAGGGTAGAAACTGCTCAGGAAGCACTTAAGTGTTTGTTTCTATTGTCGTGGACCTCACAAGGTGGCAGACTGCACAGTTTGGAATACTTCCATGCTCATAGTCACTGACACCTTGCGACCCATGTTTGAACAACGTGGCATTGATTACATGTTCCAAGATTGCCCAAGACGAGTTGCTTTGATGCAACTTGTCTCACAAAATACAACTCTTAACATCTTAAGTGTACAAAACGGGCAATTGTCCACGGTGTCCTTGAATGTGCTTGCATGTTTACAAGCCAAGGCATGATAAACAGTCAAAAGGAATGCAAAAGAAAATACCTCAACATGGGTAGAAGAACATGCTCTAAAACAAAACCCAAAACAGAAAACAAAACCTTCTATAACAAAAAAAAAACAAGGGACAACAAACTATCAAAACCAAGGTTGAATTAAAGGGCAAGGAAAAGGAGCCTATAGAGGACATAATCCCAAAAGAGCGAAAAGCTATACATGATGCAGAAGCATCCACCTCAAAGACCACCACCACACAACCACCACACAACCACAAAACCCATATGTGTGACATAGGATACAAAAGCCTAAAAGAAAATTCGATCTCGTCGCATGGGTAAACATAATGAAAAATTGGCAAACCAAAGAAAGAGAAAATGAAACAAGTTCTAGTACGTCACTAAGTGAGGATGAAACAAGTTCTTACTCTTCACTCAGTGCACCACATAGACCAATCAAGAAATTAGAACCCACCCAACCACCCCAAATGGATAATAATGATCACATGATATATGCAGAATGCAAAAAGCAAGCTCAAGAGAGCATGCTTAGCTTGGTTGAATGTCTTATAGGGTCACCAGTTGTGATTGAGTCTCATAATGCCAATCCTTAAACAGTAACCAAAATACAAAGCCGAGAGGAGTACTGCTTCCCCTTTCAAGAGGAAGACATACTCTCTACATAAGAGTCATTGCAGAGACAGATTGCAAAAACTATACGCTTGTGAAAACACGTGAGGAATTCAATAATTCCCTTACAAGATTAAAACAGTCTCTCAAAACCTCATTTGGAGGAATGCTCCAGCATAACATCCGCACTTGCACCTTTTAAGGGCTCAACCTGAGTTATACCAAGACATAAATATCTCCATAGAATAGGATTGTGAGGATTCGCAAGTTTCCAAATAGACCTCATTAAGAATTGTCAGAGGGCCAAGTGTGCCAGTGTACACATTGGGTACTCTTGAAAAAGTTGAGAGCCAAAATGAGGATGAAAGTGAATGGGAGTATGAAACAGAAGCAAGATTTGAAGCCGAAACAAAAATTGAAACATCCATGGTTCCTTTGGAAGATTCTATTATGGTATGATTGGATTTCCCTATAGGCAATGATGTTAAGTGCAAACGTGCATTGATTAGCCCTCGAGCTAGTCATAACATTGTGAGAGACAATAGACACTTGGGTATCATTGGGACAACCTAAACTCATCCCTATAGACAATAGTCTTGCAAAAGGAGCCAATAGAAAAAACATTGAAGTTCCAGGCTACTTCAGATACACTACTCAAACAATCGATGGTGGCGATATGGAATTTACATTCCATGTTACCCTAGATTCTCTTGAGTATGATGTCATCCTTGGTGAAACTTGGATAGGCGAATTGTTGTATTCAATAGATGAATCTATGCAAACACTCACCTTGAACACTCTTACAAGCAATATACAATTACTATTATGGGAGGAAGAGACCTTGCAGGAGATGGAACTTCCAACATATCTTACTGAAAAGATCCCTAGGATTTTGGTTGGATTGGAAATTTCAAATAAAATCACCATAGCTCAAGCACAACTTTATCCAACATGAGAACACAATCTCATGACCCTCGAGCTATGGGATTTGTTAGGTCAACCAACACTCATGACACATCCTGAAAGGATTACCTTTACACGACTTGAACATGCCATGTTTGGGATACTTTAAACATACAATGTATATTGAAACTAACCCCGTCACTTGCAAGTTTTTTGTGGTGGAGTATGTGTTAGAAGCAGATTTGATCTTGGGGCATAAATGGACTATTGTTGTCCAAGCACCACGGTGCTTTGCTAGCAATAGAGTCATCATGATGGTCAACCACAAAAAGTTGACATTACCATACTGCAAAGAAGAGGATCCAACTTTAATGGATTTATATGATACTGAATGCAAAAGGATACAAGCCTCTTCCACAAAAGCCCCTCTAGACAATGATCTACCATCTGCGTCGAGCGACAACTGACTTTGTTAGAGCATCTACTCCTTCAACCCTATCCTCACCTACGAAGTTCAATGCCAAAACCTCACAATCAACAGCTATTTCTGAAGAAGTTTCCATATCCCAACCATCTATCTCTAACAAGGAGCTCAAAGGGAAGGCCCTGGAGCAGCCTATGCTGCATCTTCATCGACAAACCTCACCAAAGAAGACAACCACATACTCAAAGGCCTCGTCAATCCACTAGAGACTCTAGCCTCTGAGTCTCAAACCTGCAGCCTCAATGCCAACCAAAGTCAAGGAGGGCTCCAAACCTTCCACATCAACCCAAAAGAAAACTCCACCACAACAACCACAATCAAGGTATCTTAATAGTATCAAGATGTGGGTGGAGAAGCAACTACTTGTAGCTCAAGGCTACTATGAAGGTGCTAATCAAATTTGGGTGCCTCGACTGTCAAAGCCTCTTCCTCAATGCAGCACTGAGAGGCCAAGGAAGAAGAAAAGTACTCCACAACACCATCTACAAAAGCTTATGCAAGTTCCTCAAAGAACTCCACCAAGTCAACAAGTGTGGGTACCAAAAAAACTACTATAGGCACACAAGGATACTACCAAAGAAATACCAAATCTTGGGTACCCAAGCGCATGACAAAGTCCCCTAAGCTTGCAGAAAGAAGGAAGCCTTAGCACTAAGCACATCGGCCACCAGTTTATAATGCTCATCAAAGATGGGTGCCTGTGCATGTGCTTCAACAACAATGATACTATGATGGTAATTCCATCATATGGTTGCCAAAATTAAACAATGTGAAGAAAACCTCACCACCAACTTCAACCTTAATAGCTTCATTTTGATAAGAATGGAGGCCCGAGCAACATCAAGCAAATGACTCAACCACTCTTCTGAATTCTACACCAACACAAGAGCTTGTATGTTCAAGTAAACAATCAATAGTGTTACCTACTACCTTGATAACATTTGAGCAAAAAATTCAACAATCAATATTGACCCACATCTACAACAGAGACTTATGAGTGCATCAAGGACAAAATAACAATGCTCTTGTCGTCCCATGTGAGAAATAAGTGCACAAGAAGTTGTTGCTCGCAAGTCATGACCCAGTTGACCCATAAACTCAATTAAAAAAAAACTATCGAGGTCAAAACCTACAACTTCACGGGGTCAAACTTGCAATCTCACAGAATTCCCTCTCACAGAATTCCCTCTCACACAATTCCAATTCACGGCCTGCAAATTCACGGAACTACATTTCACGAAATTCTATCTCACAGAATTACATTTCACGGAATTCCATCTCACGGCCTGCACTTTCATAGAATTCCAATTCACGACTTGCAAATTCACAGAATTAAATCTCACGGAACTACATTTCACGGAATTCCATCTCACGGAATTACATCTCACGGAATTACATTTCACGGAATTCTAGTTCATGGCCTGCACTTTCATGGGTTTAGGCCATCTCACGGAATTCCAGTTCATGGCCTGCACTTTCATGGGTTTAGGCCATCTCATGGAATATCCCTTCACGGACAAAAAAAAAACTGCAATCTCACGGGATTAGGCCATCTCATGGAATATTCCTTCACACAGCGATCGATAACTTCCAGGTACATCTCTGGATGGGGGGGCCATGGTGGGCAAAATCCTGGTCAATGGTACAATCCATTGCCTGGAATTTTCCTTAAAATTACAAACCCATCCAAACAACGCCACCATTCTCACAAATCAATAATCTTCAATCCTTAGTGAAGATATCCATATAGCCTCGCAAGTTGACGTAATTTAACATAGAGCAGTTCAATAAGAGTCTATATGACTCAATTCTTGTACTTCATGTAAATTTGCTTCATAAGAGCACTTAAAATATATATAAAAACATAAAAAGCACATGGGCAGAAGAAGATAGGAACGGATCCTACTCAACAACATTTGATAAGAATCCTGCCACACAAAGGGACATCATCAAAGGCCAATTTCTTCAAATGATGAATGTTGCTTCAATGAATCGAATGAGGAACTGAGAATCACCATCTCGTTCCGATGAGTAAGTCTACGTTCCTCCGGATCCTTCCCTCTCTTCTCTCCAATTATTAACATCTCTTAGTGTCCCCACTAACAAAAATCACATGTAACCTTGCTTATGATTGCCAAAAACAAATTGAGTCCCAAAAAAAATGAGAGAGAAAAAAAGGGGACTCACACAAATATAAAAATGCAACCATTCGCAAAAAAACCCCACCCCCCACCCCGTTAGGAATTCCCAATATACCACTAACCTCTTCATTCATTAACTAGCTTTTCTTATTCCTTCCGTAGGAACAAAGACCATTTAATGTCACTCAACATCAAAGCCATCGACAAAGCTTGTTCATTCTCCCCACACAAAGGTCTTCAACGCGATCACGAGGACACGATCGCCATCAGGAAGGGGGGATGTTAACCCAATTCTAGGGTTAACAAGAGCTACCGCCATTATCAAGGAGTCACGATAGATACACCAAAGGGTCATACATTCAAGATATAAAGCAATAGTGTCCAAAGCTACAACTTGGATGGGCGCTCGTAATGGTGTGACAGAGTATTTATGGCGATTCCCGCTTCAAGAGCGTGTGGTAGTAAGCTAGGATGAAGTCCTAAGTGATGTACTTCATGGATATATTATGAGAGTAGTCATTGTAATAGCATTAGGCCTCTTATGAGCCTAAAGTGCCCGACTGGCCACAGTTTAAGTGAGTGTGAACACTTCTGGCCATGTATATAAGTGAATTTCTCTCATAATATAACATAAGTGAGTGTGAACACTTCTGGCCATGTATATAAGTGAATTTCTCTCATAATACAACATACTCTCCCATTGTGCAATTGAGTCTTTCTCTTGCTAATCCTCTTGCTAATCTCTCTCCCTTATGCATGCTAGTGAGTGTGTGTGAGTGAAGTGAGGTGAGAGGAGGGACGAGTACCCGTAGTGCAACGTGGCGGTGTGACAACATTCGTGGTGGAAGAGGCGCGGTGGAATTGATTCTCAAGGAGTTGTAGAGCTTGGAGACCTCAAGGGTTTCAAGGATGTGTTTCAAGGAGGGTTAGGGTGAGCCATAACAATGCGAAAATGAACACAACATGTTTTGGTGGACCATATGTCTAGGATTCTTAACAGAGAACCAGAAACAGGCATTGACGATGACCTTCTAGATGCTTGTTTATTCATAAAAAAATAAACCCTTGAACAAAGATAAGATGCATTGGCTTATTAAACTGGCCGCACCTTATCAATTGATTGATGGATAATTATATAAGCTAGGAAAGGACGATATCCTTAGGAGATGTGTGCGAGAAGATGAGTTTGTCTCACGATCTTAAGAAGCACACGTAGGAATAGTCGGAGCACATTTTGCTGGAGAATTTAGAGCTCGCAAAGTGCTTCAAAGCGGGACTATGGTGGCCTATGTAATTAAGGATGCCATAGAATTTATAAAGAGATGTGAGGAATGTCAGTAATTTTCTATTCCATAACAAAAGTACAGGATGCCACTCACCCTCGTGATTGTGAGACAACCTTTTGAGAAATGGGGTATTGCTTTTGTTGGACCCATTAGTCCAACAACGCATCTGTCATCACAAGCTCATTATGTGATCGTGGCCACAAATTATTCCACTAAGTGGGCAGAAGCGAGAGCCTCTAAAAGAGCCGATGCTCGGATTACGGCCAAGTTCTGATATGAACAGATCATTTCCAGATTTGGCTACCCACTTGAATTAGTCAGTGATCGGCGTTAACATTTTATTAATGAGGTGATTGAACAATTACTTACAGGATTCCTTGTAGTCCGTCACAAATCATCACCTTATTATCCACAAGAAAATGACCAAGCAGAGAGCACAAACAAGATTTTATGTGCTATGTTGACTAAAACCTTGGAAGCCAATCGCACACAGATTAGGAACACAAGCTGACTACATTACTATGGGCTTATCGCACATTATATAAGGTACACTCCCTTTTGTCTAGCTTATAGCATTGATGCGGTAATGCCTATGAAATTTTGAGTTCCAAGCTTGTGAATTTCTGTACAAGAAAGGCTCACTAAAAATGTGTTAGCCAACCAAGAGGTTGGTTGACTTGGAGAAACTCGATGAAACTAGACTGATTACTTGCATGGGCTTATGGTCGAAAAACTATGGAAAAAACACTGGATTGACCATAACTTGAAATACAAAGAATTAAAAACGGGGGACCTCATGCTCATGTATGGTGTGGGAAAAAGCACCAAGAAAAAGAAACTAAAATGCAGAAGGTCAGGGCCTTTTAGAGTGTCTGAAATCACCCCTCAAGGGTCAGTCCAAATTAAAACTATTGAAGGGGTGGAAATGGAAGGGTATATCAATGGAAGCAAACTCAAGAAATATAATGGACCCCTGACCCAGGAAATGCTCACACAAGAGCATCTCCTTTTTAAAAAAAAGAGCTAGTCATGGAAAAGGTCAAACAAGCTCAAGAGGAATCCAAGGTGAAGGAAGCCAAAGAAAAACAAAGACTCCAAGGAGAACGCTACACGTAAACATGGCTTCACTCACCTTTCTTGACAAGGATGACTTGGATATTGAACCTGCACGACTCAGTGTAAAGTTCACTACAAAAGGAGGGTCACATGACAAGCATCGCACTAATTGATACGGGGTCAAGTCATAATTTGATTTCCTATGAGACATGGGTAGCCTTAAACAAACCCCCCCTAGAGGCAACTAATGCACAGGTTCGCAATGTGCATCCATCTGTTACATATACAATAGGACTTTTGAATATAAACATCTCAATTGGAAATAATCCCTTGGTCGGGAAGGTGTTTGTTATGCTTGCAAGAACCATGGAAAAGGAAATGCTTCTTGGACAATCCTCGATTTGCACCATCAACTGCCACATCCAATGGGCAATACGAGAAGTACAACTAATGATGGTAAAGACACCATCACCATGCCATTATGGAGTCCATTGAATAAGGGGAAACATGAAGTGGCATGCAACATGGAATTTCCAACGCCACAAAAAACAGAAGACTTAATAGAATACGCATCCACATCAAAAGATCATCCCTCTTCATCAAGAGAACCAAAGCAAAGGCAACAAAAGTATTCAGGCAAAAAACAGTGGGTTCCTAAGGCCTAGCTTGAAGCGTAAGGATACTATGAGACAGACAAAGCCTCATGGTATGGGTAACAAAGCAAAAAAGCCATGCTACAAGCAAGAGACAAGGAAATCCAAACAACGATAGGAAGCCTCATGGTATGGGTAACAAAGGAAAAAAGCCATGCTACAAGCAAGAGATAAGGAAATCCAGACAAGGACAAGAAGCTGTATTCCAAGCAAGCCCGCATACAACTCAACATTTAACAGTGGTGGGTACGAAAAGACTTACTAGCGACACACATATATTATCAAGGAAACAAAATGGTACGGGTACCAAAAACCAATCTAAAACCCAATTCCGCATGTACTTCCAGAAGAACAGAAGAGTGTCATAAGCACAGGACGGGACAAAGCCCTAGCAAAATCAAGTGCTAAGGAAGCACCAAAGTTGATCTAGAAAAAGAAACAAGTTTAAATAAGTAATCAAGGGAGAGCGACACCACCAATGTCATCCGCCAAGGAGGAAAAGCTAAACCAAGCCATGGACCAGGGTAAGAGAGACGTGCACTCATAATCACATGAAGAAGCAAAATAGGTTCACCAGGATTCGGTGGATGTACTCCTCCATTAGATGGAGGGAAAAATAAAAAGTTCTCACTCAGAACTTAAGCGGTTGCAAAAACACATACCCACATGCTCCAAAGTACAAGATTGGTTCCTGTGGCACTAAAAGGAAGGAGGATGATGAGGGGTACCCAGCTCCAACAATTGGGTAGTACGAGGTAAAGGGGTATGCTTTTCATGCCATGAAACATGTTCATTTGTTTTATGTGTACACTTTTACTCCTCATAATGCATAACATATGGCCTTGGAGTGTATGAGTATATAGAAAACAATAGGGTATCAATATTTGCATACATAAGGGTACAAGTTGTTTCACGTTGTGAACCGGTTTAGGCTAGTTCACGTCGTGAAACGCTCAGGACTGTTTTACATTGTGAAACACTAAAAAATGGTTCACGTCGTGAACTGACTCATGCTAGTTTACACTGTGAAATGGTAAAAAAAACTCCACGAATCAAAATGGTTCACGTCGTGAACTGACTCATGCTAGTTTACACTGTGAAATGGTAAAAAAAACTCCACGAATCGAGGACACGTGGCATACCTAATTAAGATGGTCACCGGGGCCGATGGCTAGATCATAAATACATCTTTTTTTCCTATTTTGTCATTTTTCATCGACCAACTTCCTTCGCTTTTTAGCATCATCATCTGCATCATCTTTTGGAGTGTGTTTGTCACATCAGTATTCTTCCTCAATCGATTACTTGGTTGCGACCACCATCGATTCTCAGGTAGGAGCTCTTCACACACTTTTGATGGTGTCTTTTGTTTTCATTAAATTATTAGTGAACCATCGTTTCATTCGTTTTCATTAAATCATCTCTATGCTTATGCACACATTGCTTGCATTGGTGCCATTTCTTGTTTTCATCATGTCTTCCCATCATCACTCAAGTGACATAACCACTAAATCTCATCATAAATGCATATGGGAATGGCCTGTGAAACAGCACTCCGCTATTTCATGCTAATATTTGCTTACACCATCAACATTTATTAAACACTGATAATCATCACACAACACAACCTGCTATTTCACGAATTAACTCCTGCTACTTCACGGGTTAAACCCTTCCCGTGTTATTAACTCCTGCTACTTCAGGGTTAAGCCCTTCCCGTGTTATTAACTCCTGCTACTTCACGGGTTAAGCCCTTCCCGAGTTAAACACTGATAATCGTCACACAACACAACTTGCTATTTCACGAATTAACTCCTCCTACTTCACGGGTTAAGCCCTTCCCGAGTTAAGCCTTTCACGACTTAAGCCCTCATGTCTTTACACTTCACGTGTTAAAATTTCACGAACTAACCTTTCACAATTCACGGGTTAACACCTCACGGATTAACCTTTCATGCACAGCTACTTCATGCCCAACCATTTCCTAGCCTGCTACTTCACGGATTAGGATTAGTTCTCGACAAACACTAATTCACACACATCCCTTCTTGATTCATTGCTCACCACACTCACACTCTTCCCATCATACACCCATGCATAAAAATCACTAGCACACACATACAAAAAAAAAAGGAGAAAAAGGAGGAATGTAAGCTCCTACCATTCACAATGACTGATGTTCTTTTCACATGTTACAGATGGCCTCCTCGCTACTTCCAAATTAGAGGTTGAGGGGAACTCACCCATAACTCAAGCCAGTACCATAGGGTCACTAGTGAAAAAGAGGAAAAGAGCACCACGCGGCACCAAGCTAACTTACTTTGGGCTATATGCATAGACAGTCCAAGGTACAGTGATCCACAAAGACATTTAGACAACTCACGGGAAGATTATGTTCCAAGAGGAAAAGAGCACCACGTGGCACCAAGCTAACTTACTTTGGGCTATATGCATAGACAGTCCAAGGTACAATGATCCACAAAGACATTTAGACAACTCACGGGAAGATTATGTTCCAATATTATAGCCCAGAGTGTTTGAAGATCTTAGAAGATATAGATGATGTCAAGAACAAGCTAGAGAAGGTAGGCCTTGGCAGAATGGCAGAGATCCTCCCTTGCACCATCAACCCAAAACTGTGTGAAATTTCTGAAGACTTATGTGACAGAAACACCAAGAGGGGTATAGTCACAAAGGCGGATGGGTCCACACTGAGTAGGTCCTCATCATCACAGAGGAAATGATATACGAGAATATTTGCAGTTCCCCCACTCATACCGACACATGTCTATATCATCGATCAGAGATGCCCATGGAGGACATGCTGAAGAGGGTTTCCTTCAACTCAACTGGAGCAAAATATGAGAATATAAGGGATGAAGTAGATGAGAAAGCTTGCAGAGCAATGTCAATGCTCATGCAAGTAAAGCCAGTGGATAGGTATAACAAGGTCCCTCTCAATCGCATAGCGAAAGTCCATGAGGAAAAATAGGAGGGCTGGGCTTAGTATATCCACCGCAAAATGGAGAATTACCTCAAGTCACACCAATCCAAGGTGTGTAATCCATATCTCCTATAGCAAAAATGCTTAGTCATGTAGCGAATATTCCCATTCCGCAAGGCACTCAGGAGGTAGGGGCACCTCAGACTGAAGGATCCATAGAGCCCTCTACCCTCATTTTAGAAGAGCTGTAGTAGGGACAGGCAGTCCTAAAGGAAATGAAGGAGCTAATTCAAGAGCTGAAGGGTGGTAAGAAATCAAAGAAAGGTAAAAAGATGCGAGGCAGCCTCCAACAATTAGAATCCGAAATCCAGCATATGATGGAAGAAGAGGTAGCATAGGACATCACATCTTTTCAACAGGTTCTGGAGAAACAAGAAGCAAAAGAAAAAGAGAATATCAGCTTGACAACAAGAGCAGTTCTTGAGTCAACACAATAAACACCTGCTCATATGGTGTTCACAAACCTTTCACCACTCCGTGAATATGTAATCTTAGATCAGCCCACCTCCATGGAGATTGGTGCAACAAAGGCTCCAACAGCACAACAAGTGCCACAAATGGATGAGGGAGAAAGGAATGAAGAGGCCACCTTAGCACAGAACCAGAAACTCAAGAAGATGAGAAGAGGAAGAGAACTAATGAGACCCCAAGTCCCATTAAGCGAAGGCGAATGAGGGCACAATAGAAGAAGGATCCTTCTTACATAACCTCAACACTAATCGCTTCCTCGTCGAAGAGACCATGGAAGGCTTCAACACGTTGCTGGTGCACCAAACAGAAGGCTCAACCTCCACAAGTGCAGATATTTGGAAGCTGAGGGCACAATAGAAGAAGGATCCTTCTTGCATAATCTCAACACTAATCGCTTCCTCGTCGAAGAGACCATGGAAGGCTTCAACACGTTGCTGGTGCACCAAACAGAAGGCTCAACCTCCACAAGTGCAGATATTTGGACCCAAGAGCATAGGGTATGGAGAAGTCACTTGCTTACTACTCACATGTTGCATGATAAGAATGCCACACTATGGAAACAGGTCGAGGAGTCCACTGACCAAGTGAAAGCGCTTAAGGAGCAAATAGTAGCGGTGGATGCCATACACAGAGTGTGACCCCTCCGCGCACCGGACTCCCGGTAGAGCTGACAGCCCCCTCATGCACGGGGCAGGGTTTCTCACTCGGGGCCTCGCCCACGAATGTTCAGGCACGAGACTAGGCTGGTGGTCACTCTGAAAACCAAAACCGGGAAAATTTTCCATGCCCAGAAAGCGGGGACGATTCCACCTTTTTGAATTTTCTTAATGAATTTTTTTCTAACGAGATCAACTCTAAACTATCCTTCACCTGAATAAACCAGATAGAAGGAAACTATCACTGATATAATTTGATCATTTGAGTAAATTCAACGCTTTTTTCCTAATCAAGATCAGGCATAGCCGTTGATCCACTCAATTGAGAAATTTATCAGGGAATTACCATCTTAGAGAATATGAAACGGTAGCATTTCTTCTCACAGATTATCTACTTATTCATTTTTTTAATTTTTACAAAAATTAAATAGAGGATTAAGGAGAACCCTTATTTAATTATAAAGATTCTATATGCATCTAATTATGCATAAAATCCAATTATGATGAAAGTCACACTTTTATCATAAAAATCATTTATGTTGAAAATCACTCTATTATCATCTCTATTATCATGAAAGAATTTCTTTTATGCATATGTTTATGCATATAAATCATTTATGATGAAAATCACTCTTTTAATATAAAAGAATTTCTTTTATGCATATGTTTATGCATAAAAATCATTTATGATGAAAATCACACTTTTAATATAAAAATTTATCTTTTATGCATATGTTTATGCATAAAAATCATTTATGATAAAAATCACACTTTTAATATAAAAAAATATCTTTTATGCATAAAAATCATTGATGATGAAAATCACACTTTTAATATAAAGAAATATCTTTTATGCATAGAAATCAATAATGATAAAAGTAACACTTTTATAATTAAAAAATATTCTTTTATGCATACTTTTATGCATAGAAATCAATAATGATAAAAGTAACACTTTTATAATTAAAAAAATATTCTTTTATGCATAGAAATCAATAATGATAAAAGTAACACTTTTATAATAAAAAATATTCTTTTATGCATAGAAATCAATAATGATAAAAGTAACACTTTTATAATAAAAAAATATTCTTTTATGCATAGAAATCAATAATGATAAAAGTAACACTTTTATAATAAAAAAATATTCTTTTATGCATACTTTTATGCATAGAAATCAATAATGATAAAAGTAACACTTTTATAATTAAAAAAATATTCTTTTATGCATAGAAATCAATAATGATAAAAGTAACACTTTTATAATAAAAAAATATTCTTTTATGCATACTTTTATGCATAGAAATCAATAATGATAAAAGTAACACTTTTATAATTAAAAAAATATTCTTTTATGCATACTTTTATGCATAGAAATCAATAATGATAAAAGTAACACTTTTATAATAAAAAAATATTATTTTATGCATACTTTTATGCATAAAAATCAATATGATGAAAGTAACTCTTTTATAATTAAAAAATATATATACTTTTATGCATTATTTTATGCATAAAAATCCATAATGAAGAAAGTAACACTTTCATTAAAAAAATATCAATATGTATCTTTCTATACATAGAATTTAATTCTATTGAAAATCATTCTTTTATAAAAATTAATCAATATGCATCTTTCTATGCAGCATGAATGAAAATGACACTTTTAGAATACTCTAACGATGCGGATTACTCTTTTTGATTAATAAAAGATGAAATTTATTTCATAAATTTTCAAAAAATTTTGCCATAACCTCCTTTGTATGGCTGATCATTTTTCAATTTTTAATTCTCTAAAATTAATTAGAAGTTCACCAAGAGTATTTAAATCATTCTATGTAAACATTTTCTACTTATTTAAGAGAAACATTATGAAAAACTTGATTTTATCCAATAATCAATCATCTAGGATAAAGAATGGTTGGATTTACTAAAGAAGAGAGGGGAATGCCTTTTTTCAATGAGGTATAACATCATTTCATTTTAGAGAAGACAAAAATCATAAAAAACCATAAAAGAAATAGAAAAGAGAAGAATCTCCAACTTACATGAATAATTTGAGAGCTTTCCTTTGGCTTGATGGTTTGAGGGTTCTACTCTTGTTTGAAATAAGAGTGGCACATGGGAGAGGCAGGGTAACAGTGCAAAACACTATTGAGTTTCAACAAAGGGAAAGGCTTCTATTTATAGGAAAAAGTGAGCTTCTAACCAAGCCAACTGATTCTAGAATTGACCGAAGTATATCTTTGATTACTTGGTTTACCCTTTCAGTTTGACCATCGGTCTCAGGGTGATAAGCTGTGCTGAGATCTAAGAAAGTTCCCACTACTTCGAAAAATGCAGTCTAGAACCTTGAAGTAAATTTGGGATCTCGATCACTTACTATTCTCCTGGGTAGGCCATGCAATCTGAAGATTTCTTTGAGGAACACTCTGGCCACATCCACTACAGTGTAGGTTTCTTTTACTGGGATTAGATGGGCAACTTTGGTTAGTCTGTCAACTACCACGAAAATGGAGTTGTAACCTGATTGCACTGAAGGTAATCCAGTAATAAAGTTCGTACTGATACATTCCCACTTCATCTGCCAATGTATGTAACTTCCCAAGCATTTTTATTCTTTCAGCTTTGACTTTCTGGCATGTCAGACATTGACGTACATGACTCAGTACATCCTTTTTCAGACCATGCCAAAAGAAGCTTTTCTTTACAGACATGTAGGTTTTGATGAAACCTGGATGTCTTGCTATAAGGTTGTCATGGGCTTTATTCAAAATTTGATCCTTGGTTCCCTCATCATTGGGAATGCATAGCCTGCGATTATAATACATAATGCCATCATCCAGGCTGTACCCTTAAACTCTGTTCAACTCCTGTGGAGTTTTGCTGTCCTGCAGTAGAGTAGCAATAGGGCCAAAGAATCTATCCTGCATGATCTTCTCTCTTGCTTCAATAATCAAAGGATTTGATACTACAGTAATTGCAAGCAAGGAGGCTTTTCTGCTGAGGGCATCTGCTCCCACATTTTCTTTGCCTGGGCGGTACTTGATTTTCAAAATCAAATTCCTGCAGGGTCTGCATCCACCTTCTTTGGTGCATGTTGAGATCCTTCTGAGTGAAGATCCACTTTAAGCTTTGATGATCTGTCATCAAAGTGAACCTTTGTCCCAGTAGGTAATGCCTCCACAACTTTAAGGCATAGATTACTGAAAGTAATTCCAAGTCATGGACAGCATAATTCCTCTCATACATTTTGAGCTTTTTGGATTCATAGGCCACTGCGTGACCTTCCTGCATGAGTGCACCTCCCAAGGCAAAACCACTTGCATCAGTTACTACCTCAAAGGGTAGAGAGAAATCTGGCAGCTTCAGAACGGGACTGGTTACCAAGGCAGTCTTTAGCTTATCAAAAGCACTCTGGCACGTGGCAGACCACACTGAAATGGGGTATTCTTTTTGAGAAGGTTAGTCATTCAGGGGGGAAGCTATGAGAGCATACTTTGGTATAAAAATTCTATACTAACCAGTCAATCCCAAGAATCCTCTGACTTCTTTCACTCTCTTTGGTTCAGGCCAATCTATGACTGCTTGGACTTTTGCAGAATCTGGAGAAATTCCATCTTTGGATACCAGAAAGCCCAAGTATTCAACGTGGTCGGCAGAGAAAGTGCATTTGCTCCTTTTGGCAAAGAGGAGTTGATGCTTCCTTAGAATCTCAAGAACTTTTCGGACATGAGTCTCATGGTCAGCTGCATTCTTTGAGTAAATCAGAATGTCATCAAAGAAAACTAGAACAAAATCATCCAAGTATTCTCTGTCCTGCATTAGGCGATTGAATGTAGCTGGGGCATTAGTTAATTCAAACGGCATGACAGTAAATTCATAATGCCCATAGCGAGTATTGCTCATTGTTTTTGGTATATCTTGATCATTGATCTTGATCTGGTAATACCTGGATTTGAGATCTATCTTTGTGAAGATCTGGGCTCCATTTAGCCTGTCCAAAAGCTCATCAATTCTTGGGATAGGATACTTATTCTTAACTGTCAACTGATTTAAACCTCTGTAGTCCACATAGAGTCTAAGCATTCCATCTTTCTTTTTCTGAAAGAGAACTAGCGCACCCCAAGGTGAAACACTGGGTCCCTGTCTAAGTTGTTCCTTGAGTTTGATGGCTTCAGGAATTGGCATTTTGTATGTGCGCAGGGCTACTGGTGGCTGAGCTCCGCAATCACATGATCTACTTCCCGGATTGGAGGCATTTCAGTTAGCTCTACTAGGAATTGATCATCAAATTCATTTAACCATTCTGGTTCTTTAGCCTTAAGCTTTGAGTCTACTAGGTTCATTTTGACAACATAAATTTGCTGCTTCTTTCTAAGTCCTTTCAGCAACCTAGAAGCTTTTACTAACTGAAGAGGTCTGGGGATCCGGAAACTCCAGTTCCTTGAACTTTGTTCCCGTGAAGGTCATGGAAGGAAATGGTTCCATTGTGACAGTGTATGTTAGCTTGATTTTTGTGGAGCCAATCGATTCCAAGGATCCCGTCAAAAACTCCCAGAGATAAGACTTTGAACTGACAGTTGGTTACATTACCATCTAGATTGAACTGGATAAGATCTGTCTCATGGTGAGTGAAAAGAGTCTTCCCACTGGCCAATTCAACTTGCATAGGTTTCCTTGATTTCTGTTCTAAGACTAGCTTACGCAAGCATCCAGGGGAAATGAATGAATGAGAACTGCCTGAATCAATCAAAAGCTTAAAAGGCTTACCCTGATATTCTGCTGGAGTATGGATGACTGAGAACTGATGGTTAGGTCCTTGGTTTTCAATTGCAGCAAAGATCTGCCCTCTTTCCTCTTCTACTACATCTGAAATTGTGACTGCTCTGGCTGCTGCAGTCTGAGGTGGAACTCTCTCTCTTTGGTTGCCCCAGTTTTGGGAAGGAGTTCTGAGGTTACTCTGGACAGAGGCAGATGGTTGAGCTAGAGTTCTTCTGGGGTTTCCCTGGCTTGGGCGAGACGGACCCTGATTAGACTGGTATGAAGGGGTTGGTCTCTGAATTCGGGGTCCTTGACTTCCCTGTCCCCTTGACATGGCAGGAGTCGGGCAGTCTTTCAGTTGGTGACCAAAACCTTGGCATCCAAAACATCGGTTTTCACTTCTGAGTTCATCCTTCTGATTTCTTGAAAGAGGTGGGGTTCTTGAGAAAGTATTTTGGGGGAAGGGTCTTCCTTCACTTCGGAATCTTTCTGCATCTTGATTCTGATTCGGACCTTGCTGCCTCTTTGGGGGTGGAAAGTTTAAAGTACTTCCCTGGGCTTGGAATCTTTTAAAGTTAGAAGGTGCAGGCTTTGGCGGGACCTTTACTACAAAGGCTTTGGCAAAATCCTTTGACATTCTTACTGCTTCAGCCATGGACACTGGGGCTTGGCATTTTTGACCAGTGTGTCCAAGGGTTCGTTCATTCCCCGAATGAACCTGGCCATGAGTTATTCTTCATCTAGAGGTGGTGAATATTTGAGTAGAAGAGCAAAGGCCTTGTGATATTCTTCGATGGTTTTGCTCTCCTGCTTTAGCTCTAAGAATTCGTTCATTTTGATTTCCAAAAATCGAGGGGGACAAAATCTCTTTCTTAGATAGGTTTTTAGGTCATTCCAGGACTGAGTATTTCTGTCTAGATAGTTCGTGTCACAGTGGTTCCTCCATGCTACCCTGGCTGTTTCCACTATTTTCAGCTAGGCAAGAACCATTTTGCTCCGCTCATTGTAGCCTGTGACGTCAAAATATTCTTCCATGGCTTCCACCCATTTCTCCACAGCCTCGCCTAGTTTCTCTCCTTCTCCTTTGAAGGGTCCTGGTTGAGTCCTATGAAGAACCTTGTGAACATCAGGGTTAAGCTCGTCATCTTCAGAGAGAGGGCCTGGCTGATGGCCACGGTTTCCTCGTCTCATGATTCTGCCAAAAATTTATATATTATTAAATTTCTATTTTGATATCATCCACGAGATCCTAAGACTTAAGAGGTTCGAAAAACAATTTCTTAAACAAGACAATGATCTTATTGGAGATCTATGACATATGTCCGATAACAGATTTTTGTTTATCAGATCGTCCGTAAACAATCACTTATACAACACGAAATTTTTTTCTCCAGAAAATATTTCTATATTTATATAAAAGTTGCAATATGTACATAGAGCAGCTCGGCTCCAGAATCACCGCCTTAGTCGTAATCGCATAAAGAAGTGAAACTGTGAAGAAGACGTACCATGGTACACATGATTCATTACACAAAGAGATGCTCTACTTCTATTTCTCGGGATAAAGTGGCTAAGAAGTCTAAAAAATTGGCATGAAGTTCTAAAGTTCATGGGTGAATGATCACAGAGTAGAACGTGCTGAACAAGCCATAGCCTTATCAGAATCATGGCCAAAGAAATATTTTGCCTGAGCCTCTGACACTGACTGGTACTGATGTTAATACACCGTCCTCCACAGAACCACATATACTGACGTCGCTCAAGAGGATCAGGAAAGTAAAGACTCTCAAAATGGCGAGTGAGTCTCACTCTGCTCATTCGGGTCGTAGCAGAGTTGATGAGGTGATCAAATGCAAAAGCTATCATATCCTAACTCTGAGAGAGTCCAGGAATTTCGGCATCTTTCTATGCATAGAAATCAAATTTAATAAGAATAACACTTTTGTAATAAAAAAATTTCCTTTATGCATCTTTCTATGCATAAAAATCAAATTTAATAAGAATAACACTTTTATAATAAAAAAATTCCATTATGCATCTTTCTATGCATAGAAATCAAATTTAATAAGAATAACACTTTTGTAATAAAAAAATTCCTTTATGTATCTTTCAATGCATAAAATTTAAATTTAATAAGAATAACACTTTTATAATTAAAAAATATTCCATTATGCATCTTTCTATGCATAAAATCAAATTTAATAATTAATATCAGTGATATCCATGCATATTCATAGATGAATATGTACATGGAGTAATCAGAATATTTCTTTTAGATGCAAAAATGGTGGGAATTACTCTTTTGGAATAACATAAAAATAAACTTTCTTTTCCACAAAATTCTAAAAAATTTTGCCATAACCTCCTTTGTATGGCTGACCATTCTCATTTTTATCATTCTTTATTTAACCTAAATTAGATTTATAGAATTCTAATCTATATAATTTTCTAAATTCAAGAGAGTAAACAATAAGAAGAGTTTAATGTATAAACACCATTAAGCTTTTTCAAAGGGGGAGGCTTCTATTTATAGGAAAAAGTGAGCCTCTAACCAAGCAAACTGATTCTAGAATTTTTCAGATCAGTTTGGTCAATTTTTGATCATTTTTGGATCAATTCAGCTTACTTTTTGGATCTAGTTTTGAAATAGGAGAGAGGAGAGATGAAAATATCTATTATTTTTTAGTTTAAAACTCCTCCACACATGTGAAATAGGTGCCTCCTTGAAGAGCCCCCTTCTCCTTACCAACGTGTCAAAAATGTATCATTATACCCAAAATATCTCATTTTTTAGGTAATATTCATAGTTTTTTACTAATAAACCTTGTACTCAGTCAACTCTTCATCTTATGTGGGCATTTACTCATTTTTGGGTATTTTTTTTTTTATAAATTGGATTTATCTCCTCCCCACACTTGGATTGATCCTATTGGCCCATAGAAACCTTAATTAGACCATAATCCAAAAATTTCTGAAAATCTAGACCCTTAGGCTAAGGTCCTTTATACCTATTTTCAATTAATTCCAATTGCACATTGGAAAGTTCTTTTTGAACTTTTGTTTCAAGGGAAACCATTTTAGACACTAGGAGGATTTTTATATCCAAAAATATCTCAATTTTGGATTACCTCCCTCTAGATCCATCCCCTTTCAAAAGGTTTTTAGCTCTAGAAGGTGATTCCAACCTTCCACCGTCTAAGAGATATAAGGGTTAAGCCTAGGATATGGGAAGTTTCAGAATGGAAGAAATGTCCTTTTACCAGAACTCAATCCCTTGGAATTCAACTTCAGAAGTTCCACCCTTGAACAAGGGAGTGAAATGTTATAACTGTCAACAAGGATTTGGACATCATAGTATGGATTGCCAAACTCTTTTTGGAACAAGGTTTTCACGGCGGGAAAATCAGGGATCAAGATTCCAAACTCCAACTCCTTCCTTCTAGAGTAATCAGATTTCGTTCCGCCAAAATCAGAGAAATCCCAGAGGTAGACCCTCTAACCAACCCGTAGTTTTAATCCAAAGTGATGGAAGACCTCCGCCTCAAAATAGGGGAAGTCAAAGAGAGATGTTCCCAAATTGGACGTCCACTTCCAAGGCAGTAACGCTGGAAGTGATTGAAGAAGAAGAAGATGATGAAAGAGATCATACTCCACCTACGAGATGAGGACATCTCGTGTTTTTTTAAGTGGGGTAGGATGTAAGATTCCTCCCTCCAGCTTTTGAGGTGTACAAGTGTAAGAGCCTCCCCTTCTGATCTTGTAATTATTCCCCTCCTTGAAATAAAAGAAAGATTCTATTTTACCCTGTTTTGACCTAGAGAGAAAATGTCTAGAGAGAGGTAGTCCAAAATTGAGATATTTTTGGATATAAAAATCTTTAAAATGGTTTTTCCTGAAACAAAAATTCAAAAAGAACTTTCCAATGTGCAATTGAAATTAATTGAAAATAGGTAAAAAGGACCTTAGCCTAAGGGTCCAGATTTTCAGAAATTTTTGAATTATGCTCCAATTAAGGTTCCTATGGACCAATTAGATTAATCCAAATGTAGGGAGGAGATAAATTGAAGAATAAAAGAAAAACTCCCAAAAATGAGTAAATGCTCACATAAGATGAAGAGACAAGGTTTATTAGTAAAAAGCTATGAGTATTACTAAAAAAATGAGATATTTTGGGTATAATGATTCAATTTTGACACCTTGGTAAGGAGAAGGGGGCTCTTCAAGGAGGCGCCTATTTCACATGTGTGGTGGAGTTTTAAACTAAAAAATATTGTGATATTTTTATCTCTCCTCTCTCCTGGAGGATCAAACCAAATCAAATCTTGTCCAAATTCAGCCAAACTAAACCTGGAAAATTCTAGAAACTAGTTGGACTTGGTTAGAGGCCTCCCTCACCTATAAATAGATCCTTAGCCCTTTGTAAAAAAATATGAGAACTATACCATACCAGTATTATACTGAAATAATGATATTTTCTATTATCCTCTACAAATACAAACCAATTGATTGGTTGGGGGCCTCTACTTTGATCAAAGAATCAAGCAATTTAGGAGGTAAATTGTGGTTTATGGTCTTTTTTCTTTAATCTCCAAATGTTTCTCTCTTCTCAACCCCTCTAAAGCTTGAGAAGCATTTAATTGAATGGCTTTTTAATACAATTGAAGTTCTTTAATGAATTGTGGTGATAAAACACATAAATTTTCATTTATGCTTAGATTAAAATTTTTTTAAAGCATGTCTCTCTCTCCGCCAAAGAATGGTCATTCCTATGACCTATTCTATATTCAAATGAAGCTTCTCA
The DNA here is from genome assembly GCF_041138505.1 of Cibotium barometz. NCBI lineage: Eukaryota > Viridiplantae > Streptophyta > Polypodiopsida > Cyatheales > Cibotiaceae > Cibotium > Cibotium barometz. The sequence continues at coordinate 19,176,747 of NC_141083.1, forward strand.
TGAAGCAATTCTCTAATCTAAAAGTAATTTCTATGCTTGTCAAATTAGAGACAAAATAAGTGGCTTTTTAATGCTTTTATGCTATTTAGTTTTTATGAAAAAATTAAGAATCAAGTCCATAATTGGATATTGATCCAATTAATGGTTATTCTAATCATAGGGATATTACTCAACTTTATGCTTTCAAATTATTGAGAATTATCGATAATATTAGGCGGAGCTATATGGTAAAATTTTTGAAAAATTAAGACATAAATCATTTTCATTCATAATATGAAAAGAGGACTTCCTACCATATTCTAGGATTAATCATCCTAGATTAATTGAATGATTCTCATTATAATCATGAAAAATTTGATTTTTATGTTTATGCATAAATAGTTAATTAGGAAAAAGAGAAATTTCTAGTAATCCATTTTTATGTTAAAAGAGTAATCCCATGACAATGGAAATCCATGTATTCCAATGAAGTAAGAGAAAAATGGGGATGCTAAAATAATGTATATTTTACTTAAAATTAAAGAAGGATTTTAGTTAAATTTATCTTTTTGCATAGATAAATTTAAATGATGAAAGAGGAATTCCCACCATATTGAAATTCAACTATTTAGATGGAAAAAGAGTTATTCCTAGTATATTGGAATTAATGAGTATTGTATTTAAATTCAAAGATGAATTTTAGATCAATTTATTTTATCTATGAGAAATATTTAAATGCTAAAAGAGGAATTCCTATGACATTTGGAATTCCATCATTTAGATGGAAAAAGAGAAGTTCCTACCATATTGGAATTAATGAGTATTGTATTTAAATTCAAAGATGAATTTTAAATAAATTTAGTTTATCTATGAGAAATATTTAAATGTTAAAAGAGGAATTCCTATGACATTTGGAATTCCATCATTTAGATGGAAAAAGAGAAATTCCTAGCATATTGGAATTAATGAGAATTGTATTTAAATTCAAAGATAAATTTTAGATCAATTTATTTTTATCTATGAGAAATATTTAAATGTTAAAAGAGGAATTCCTATGACATTTGGAATTCCATCATTTAGATGGGAAAAGAGAAATTCCTAGCATATTGAATTAATGGGTATTTTATTTTAGATGAAATTACTTTATGAGAAATATTTGATGATAAAAGAGGAATACCCATGACATTGGAATGAAATTAATTAAATGCAAAAAGAGGAATTCTCATGGTATTTGAGATCCAAGAAATTAAATGAGAAGAAGAGGAATTTTTAGTATAATTCAATTTATGATTATTTATCAAAAGTGGAAATATCGGTAGAATTGATTTCTGTAAATCCCATGAATTCTTTTATTCAAAAGAGGAATATTGAATATAATTCAATTGAGAAATTGAGAATGAATATGGAAATAGTCGTCGAGAAAAAGAACCTTTAATTAGGCCAAGCAATTGGTAAAAATTTAGAAAAAGTCCCATTATCGGGATCAACCTAGAAAAAGCTATTAAATGGGAATAGCATGTGAATGGATGAGATAAGGTGAAAATAGGATGTGATAAGATGTGTATAGGATGAGATAGGATGTGATAAGATGTAAACGGGATATGATAGAATGAAAATGGATGTGATAAGATGTGTATGGGATGTGATAGAATGTAAATGGATGTGATAAGAGGTGTATGAGATGTGATAGAATGTGAATGGATGTGATAAGATGTATAGGGGATGTGATAGCATGTGATAAGATGAAAATAGGATGTGATAAGATGTGATGTAATGAGAATGGATGTGGATGTGTATGCAAAAGAATGGATGTGTATGTGTATGTGGAAGAATGGATGTGGATGTGTATGTGGATGTGTATGTGAAAGAATGGATGTGGATGTGTATGTGGAAGAATGGATGCAGATGTGTGTGAAAGAATGGATGTGGATGTGTATGTGAAAGGATGGATGCGGATGTGTGTGAAAGAATGGATGTGGATGTGTATGTGAAAGGATGTGATGTCGATGTGAGTGAATGAATGAGATGTGAATCGGGATAAGAATGAATGAGATGAGATGTGATGTAAATTGAGATAGATGTGAAATGAATGAGGTGTGATGGGATGTGGATATGGGTTGATGCGAGTGGATGAGAATAAATGAGGAAAGATGTGATGAGATGGAAAATGATGTAATGGGATGTGGACATGGGTTGATGCAAGTGGATGAGAATAAATGAGGAAAGATGTGATGAGATGGAAAATGATGTGATTGGATGAGAATGGGTATATATATGAATTGGATATGGATTAAGTAATGTGGACGGATGTGTGGAGCAATGTGAAACGCGAGAGTTCATTATAGGAACTGTATTTATGACCTGTTTTTAAATGACTGTTTTATGTCAAAAATGCTGGGGAAGCATTTTGACCGTCTTGTGATGAGTGAGGTCGTGGAGACCTAGCTAATAAATTTGCAACAGCCGACGGAGAGTCAACGGAGGACATCTCGTGTAGCAAGGTCGGTCGAGGTCTTGACTAGCCTCGGTTCGATTCAAATGGTGAGCTTCCAGTATGGTGGATGAGGGACCAAGGAAGCGGCCTATGAGTGAAGCGCTAGGTGACCTGCGAAGGATCCTAGAGGGTGCTGACCATACGGTGCTCGGGCTCTGGGTCGCCGAGACGAAGATACCCACACATGCGTCGGGGAAGATATTGGAACAAGGAGTAAGAGTTGTTTTCTGAAACCGGGCATGGATCTGGTTGATTGACCTTGCTGGTCATCAACGGATGAGTCCATGGCTCTTTTATATGGATCTGTTGGTTGATCTTGCTGATCTTCAACGGAGATTCCATCTTGATTTTTACAAGTGAATATATTGCCGGTTACTATGAGCTAGGAACTATCAAAAAGTCCCCTGAGTGGACAGGTGGTGAGCGTTCTGGTTTCCAATGATGCCATAGATACACTGATGAAGGAATGATTGGAAATAAGGATTCAACCGGAGATTTTGAGGATTATGATCAGTGTGACACTATGGTTTCTTTAAATGATTGTTTTAAAGATAGTTGAATCTGTGAAAAAGGTAATTTCATATTGGGTGTGTAAGTGGTGTGACTGGCATTAAATTTGCATAAATATCCGGCTAGGGGGCCTGGGAACTCTTTTCCCTAGTACCCGGGACAAAACCTAACCAAATTCCTAATTGGATCCCATCACTACAGTGGTTGGGTGGTTGGCTAACCCATGGGCTGGATAGGGTAGGCTGGACTGATGGATCCGTAAAATAAGACTCAATTCTATTATAGTACGATAGATAAAGTAAATCTCGGATAGTAATTATTCTATTATAGTACGATAGATAAAGTAAATCCCGGATAGTAATTATTCTATGGAAAAAGAATCAACGGCTATGCCTCTCGATGGGGAAAAAAGCGTCGGTTTCTATGATCCAAGTGCAAGTTTCTTCCTTGATCTGACCAAGTGACTCACAAGTTCGGATCAGTTTGGTCAGTAATAATGACCCTGACTACGTTAGAGTACAAATATCCTGGTGGTATCGCCCGTGCTTTCCGGTAGGGGGAAGTTTTTTCGGGTTTGATTTTTGAAGAACCAAGGGATTAGTCTGTTGACCGGATATCCATGGTGGGCGAGGCCCCGAGTGAAGGACCCTAGCCCGTGCAAGAAGTGCTACTTCTGCTACTAGCAACCCCGAATTCGTTGCGCGGAGGGGGTAGGGATCTTTCAAATCTTAATGTGCTCAGATTGAATTGGAGTCTAGTGCTTATGCAAAAATTCCCAAAAGTGGCTCTATTTGCACTTCCACTTGCAAAGCATTGCCTCCTTCTCTCTCCAATGTATAATGTACACCCAAACAACTCCATTGATCAAGTGTATGGCATTAATTGACTCCATGGAGGATCAAAATTTTGAGAAATTTTCACCATAACCTCCTTTGTTTATAGACGAAATCTCAATACCCAAACAAGTGCAATAGCATTCTTACAATGGTTTTTGCAATTGCTAACTCACTTAAGGCATCAAGGCATTATTAATCCACTTGGCAACATGCATTTGGCATCATTAATCCACTTGGCAACATGCATTTGGCATCATTAATCCTTGCAAAACCCGTTAATTGGCAACTGCATTCCAATCCTTTTGCATGCATAAACTAGTGCCCACTTTATTCGATGAAGCGCTTTTGCTTGCCGATCTCCCGGCCAAGCCTTCTCACCCTCTTACTAAGGTTATAATTCCAATGGAAAGAGTTGAGGCCATGTCTTCTCTCCTTGTACCTTATCCCGCTCCTTGCCGCTTTTCCCCAAAAACACTCATAACAACGAGAGTTCATGTCATGCTCCCCCCTGGCCTCTCCACCAATGCCAAGGGTACCCTCTCAACATGATAGATTTTAGTGCTTGTTTGAAATGAACTTATAGAATTGATTGAGAATCTAGCAATGTAAAGAGAGTAGAGTGTTTGAGGGCTTACAATTCAAAGCATGTACTTATGCTCATGTACATTACAACCTTAGCATGTAGTCATACTTGAATTATGCTCTATTATGCTCTTTGTACACATTCTTTATCAAACTTCTTTGCTCCAAGGCTTGCAATAGTCATCCAATCAAAAGAGAAGAAATACAATGCCCTCTTGGAATGTGGTCAGTGGTAGTGAAACTCGTCTTGTTTTACAACTACCAATGCAACCAAGTGTTGCAGGTACATCTAAAGTAGAATTAGGTATAGATGTGACTCCTCCACATGCACCACTAATACCTCTCACTACAACTCAAACGAGATGGGATGGAAGAGATGCATAGGCACATGCATTGCTTGCACTTTTTGTGAAGCGAAGCATTATTCCTTATATTTGGTCATGTAAGACTTCAAAACAGGCATGGGATGCACTTGCTGCATTATACCAGGTGTGCAACAAAGCACATGTTGCATGTCTACGCAAATAGTTGGATTCTGAGCACATGAATGAGAGAGACTCAATGGACAACTTCTTGACCAAGATCAAAGATTTTAAGGAGTAGCTTGCTAGTGTGGATGAGATATATCCTGATAGTACATTGGTGCCCACAATTCTCAATGCATTTCTGGATACTTATCAAAGTTTTGCTTTACCCTTAGACTCATGAATGAAAGGAAATCCAAATGCCCTTACATTTGATGAGCTGGTTTCAGTACTCTTGCAAGAAGAGCAGTCTAGGCAAAACAGATCCGTTATGCGAGTTGGTGACCAAGCTTTTGTTGCCAATCATAAAGGCAAAGGTAAAGCTTCTTCGCATGGTGGCTATAAGCCAAAATCATAATCCTCAAGTAAGGATATAAAGAAAGAAGGTGATAAGCCTAAAAAGAAGGGAAAGTGTAACTATTGCAGGAAACCAGGGCACTACATAAATTGTTGAAATATACAAGTGAATAGGGTATGTGCAGGAACAAGCCCTTGGCAAGAGGCTGTAAAAGAGAATCTATAAATGTGAGAGAACCTGAAAAGGTGAGAAGTATCTACTGAGAGAGAATAAAGGGTAGCATGAGGAGATTTAGGAGGTGTGGAGATATTCTGGGAGAGGTGGCCCGAGAATCAAGCAAAAGAGGTGGAGTGAGGAGAAATTAGTGGGATTGGATGCTTGGATGTAAACTCTATAAATTAAGGCATTGGCCTAATGAGAACTTGTAGAGCCAAAACGGACTATGAATCACACCCAAATTGCATCAAAACTGTGGTCTCCTTCCTTCACCCAAGAGGATGCCTCAATCTAAGACCATGTCTTCCGTTCTACCTGTACGGGTCGCGGCCCACCATTCACTGCCATCCATAGCCCATCACCTCCGTCTCCACTAGCTTTGCCAAGTCACCCATCCATAACACCATCGTCACCCCTCCATCTCCAACACGCCCACTGCTTTTAAGTTGGTTGTCACCACCATCACCTTTGTCTCTACTAGCCACCACCACCAACCACCACCATTAGGTGGGTCAATCACCACCTTAATCTTGTCTTTGTTTTGTGGGCTGATGCTAGACTAGACTATCATCACCATCCATCTCCATTAGCTCGTTGGATCAATTATGTCACCTCCATCTCTATAATGGTGGCTGTCGCACGTTGGCCATTATCACGCCATCACAACTCTGACATTATATATATATATATTTCATGTATACATATTTCTATACATAATATATATGTACATATGTCCATACATACACATATATGTCAAACTTCTCTATTATTATGCATGCGTTAAAGGGCTAAGTAGTAATGTTGTAGCACTAAAAAGTACATTTTAGTATGACCGTTATCTACTAGAAAAGGTTGGATTCATTGTCTCCATTAACACATGTGATAGAGTTGAGACTGTTGTCTCACTAATGGCACAAGGTAGTGAAACGAGAGACAAGATTAGTTTTAAAGAAACTTTATGTTTATTTTAATGCAACCAAAATTTGATCAACAACACCGGATTTTAACAACATCAATTTTAATTAAAAAAACAATGCTATATGGGGTTCCAATCAAAGTCTATAATGCCTTAAACCATAACTTTTAGCTAGGGTCCCATTTGGAATTATTTTTGCCAAAAATTTGTGTGTATTAGTCTTAATATGTTGCTCCATGTCACCACGATTTGTCATCACTGAATTGGTCACTTGGTTACTGGGTTGAACTATTATCAAACACCAATTTTGTCCTCTAGAGGTGTTGTTGCTCTCATGAACATGTAACATTTGACATATCAAGTTTCATTAGACACAGTTGAAATTCGGTCATTCGACCTTGACATTGCCTATAATTTTTTATTTATGGAATCTAGTCATATTATCCTTAAGTGTATGAATTAAGTAGCAATTCATGAAACAATAAAATGATTTTTATGTATTATATTTAATTATGTTATCCTAAGTGTGAAATGTAATGAAGCAACAAAGTGAATAGTTACATCAAATAGTTAGATATAAATTTAAATAGAAATTATTTTTATTGAGAATAAAAGGCACAAACTATTTGAAGAGGAATATTTTTTATTGATGATAGGTGTATAATTCATGACTGGAATGTGGAGACATCACTATGGTATTTGTGGTAGGTCCAAGCCAAGGACTTTGTAAGTTGGACAGGTATGAGAGAATGGCATAATGCTTGTTCAATTACTGCCACACATGCTATGAGTGACATAGAGCTATGGCATGCTCATTTTTGTCACTCTAATTTTGGCAGTATGTTGCATCTTAAAAGGTAGGAGATGATGTCATAGTTATATATAGTGATGTATGTGGTCCTATGAGGACACCATCGATCAAGGGATATCTCTACTTTTTTGTGAGCTTTATTGATGATGACTCTAGGCACACCTGTGTGTATCCATACTCAAGGCAAAGTTAGAGTTTTTTGCATACTTTAGGCATTGTGTTTCTATGGCTGAAAATGTGTCTACATCATGTAAAGTTGGCACCCTTCATATACATCAAGGGGGGGGGGGGGGGGGGTAGTATATGTCAAAGGGGAGTTTCATGCATATATGGCTAAAAAAGGCATAAAGTTTCATCCCTCAATCAATGTGGTCCTATGAGGACACCATCGATCGAGGGATATATCTACTTTGTGACCTTTAATGATGATTACTCTAGGCACACCTAGGTGTATCCACCACTGAGAGTTTTTCACATACTTTAGACACTTTATTTCTATGATAAAATGTGTCTACATCATGTAAAGTTGGTACCCTTTCAAACACATCAAGGGGGGGAGTATATGCCAAAGGAGTATCATGCATATATGGCTGACAAAGACAAAACATCAATGCACAGTGCCTTACACGCCTCAGCAAAATGATGTGGCCCAGAGGAAAAATAGATCTCTCATGGTGGAGATGGCACGTTGCATGGTTAAAGAAAAGATTTGCCTCATGTTTTTTGGTTGGAGGTAGTTATGCATGCCACTTATGTGCTAAATAGATGCCCCACCAAGGTCTTGTAGATAATTATCCCTTGTGAAGCTTGGAATTGTAGGAAGCCCTCTATGGCTCATTTGTGTGTTTTTGAGTATCTTGCTTATCCTCTTGTTCCTGAGCAATAACACAATTAACTGGATGATAAGACAATAAAATGTATTTTTGTGGGATACAGTCCATAATGTAAAACGGTATGCACTCTACCATCAAACAACAAAGCGAATGTTGGTTGAGTAGAGATATTGTTTTTGTTGATAACTCAATTCATTCCATTCTTTTATACAAAAAATAGCAAAATGTATGCTCATAGGACATCTTTAATACACTCCTACCTTTGTACAATGTTGGACAACCATATGTGGAGCAAAACGAATGCTCAATAAGGTGTTGCAAATTAGCCCATACTGACTGAAAATCAATTAAAATTTCAGCCTACAAATAAATATATTTATGAGGCAATAGTGGATGAGGAAACGAGTCATATAGGCATCTAACATATGCCAAAAAGGCTAGTGCAAACATTGTGGGATAGCAAATCAGCTTGCTTTGCCTAGCACGATACATACAGGTTCTCATAATGCATCTTATTCTTTTGTGAATCATGATCTCATTGCCAATATATATGCAATGAAGAGGAAACTATTTCATTTAAGAAAGCCTAGCAAAATGATCATTGGTGGATGCAGGCCATGCAGTGTGAGTATAACTCAATCCTAAAAAATGTTATTTGGTATTTTGGCAGATTTGCCTTATGATAAAAAGGGCATTGGTACAAAGTGGGTTTATAAGCTTAAGTGTAAAGCTGATGGTAGTATTGACCACTACAATGCAAGGCTTGTTGCAAATGGTTATGCTTAGGAGAAGGGCATAGATGAGACCTTTACACCCACATCTAGTATGATGAGACCTTTTCACCCATGTATAGAATGAATGCAATTAGGTGTATTATTACATTAACAACGTCATGCTTAAAATATACATCACTTGGATATCAAGAGTGCCTTCTTGAATGATGATTTACATAAGGAGGTTTATGTATCTCAGTCTCATGGTTTTGTTGAGAAGGGACATGAATCTAAAGTATGTAGGTTATGAAAAGCTTTATATGGCCTTAAGTAGGCTTCGAGAGCATGGTATGAGAAGATACATGAATACTTGGTTGCAAATGATTTTTCAATAGTCCAACTGAGAGTATGCTTTCTATGTAAAGAGGTGTAACAATATAGATTGGTGCTAGGCTTAGTTTCCAGGTTACAAAAGGAACTCTACGAGTTGAAATAGTTCCCCAAAAGCATGATATGGAGGATTAATGCTTACTTTGTGCCTTTCAATGCAAATTTATATGTTTGTTATGAGCAAGGAAAGTATATCCATGGTCATTGTTTTATATGTATATCACCTCATCTTGACAAGGGGGATCACTAGAAAAAGATCTCACAAACATAGCAGATGCTTAGTGTAAAGACATGACAAATCTTAGTATCATGCATTATTTTTTGGGGATTGAGTTTTGGCAGCAGAGTAGAAGCTAGATAACGTTTTCATTTCTCAACAGAAATATGCAAGTGGTGAGATACTGAAGGTATTTGGCATGACCAAATAAAAGGTAATTTTTGGTATATCCTAATGGAGGTTAATATGAACCTATCCATTTAAGACAGGGTAGAGTAGTCTTATCTTCTTGTGTAATACTTGACAAGACACCAATTCTGATGCTTTGAGCAGATTCTCCAACATGCCTCGAGAGAAGTAGGTATGTGGGTATTGTGATACGTACTTTTAGGAGTATGACATCACCTACGCTACGGGGTGGGTAAGACCCTCAATGTATTTTTTGAATCAAATTGGGTGAGTGATTTAGACATAATACTAGGGTATTATTTTTTTCTTGGTTCGAGATGCATTTATTGGATCAATAAGAAGAAGCCCATAGTTACACTCTCATTGTTGACAAAGACTGAGTACAAAGCTTCATGCTTTGCATTATGTGAGGCATTATGGCTGAGGAGGATTCTACAAGATATGGGAGTGGTGTAAAAGCAACCACTCCCCTATCTATAATGTGACAACCTCTCATTGTTGACAAAGACTGAGTACAAAGCTTCATGCTTTGCATTATGTGAGGCATTATGGCTGAGGAGGATTCTACAAGATATGGGAGTGGTGTAAAAGCAACCACTCCCCTATCTATAATGTGACAACAAGAGTTGCATGGCCATTGCTTGAAATCGCTCACACAAAGCACATTGATATTGATTATCTTTTTTTCTATGGATAAGCTCATCATGTTTAGGGAGGTCAAGATTATTTACTACCCAACGATAGAGAATTGTGTAGATATATTCACAAATTCTCTTAGCAAGTACTAGATGGAGCATCAAGTCGGCATTAGACCATACACATAGTTCATCACCTTGGGGTGGACATTGAGGGGGTGGATATCATTGCTCTAACCTCATATTATATTATCCAAGCACTGGGTAGCTCATGTCCTGTGTACAGGCCCGATTATGAGACTCACAAAATCTATTGCTAGTTGTTGCTAGTACTATTATCGAGAATGATTTACTAACTAGTGAGTATAATAATCTAAGAAATTTAATTAGAAGAGATATCAAAGTTGAAAGACTTTTCAAGCTCAATTCTCTAGTTCTCACTTAGAAATCCTTGTTGGAAATAGTGAATCCTATGCAAGTATGCTTTGGCCTAAGATATATGTTAATCTCAATTGTATGAGTTTGGTTTCTTTAAAAAGAGAAAACATGCCAAATTGGTCTACCACAATTGCAATACCAACATAATGTTTGTGAGACTTATTGTATAGGTAAGAAAAACAATTACAATACTAACATGATGCCTATGAGTCTTTCTTATTGTAGAAGAAAAGGTTTTCCCTTTTCCTTACCATGGTAATTGGTATACCACAATTAGTAATTGAAAACATGAAAAGAGAAAACATGGTAATTGGTATACCACAATTGTAATACCAACATGATGTTATTGTATGGGTAATAAAAGCAAGGAAAGGTTTCCAACATCTTTTTCTATCAAAGTATGGATATTTTGCATACTATTAATTTGGATGTTTGGGCCCCTACTTAAACATAGATAATTTAAAGTGCACATTACTACTTCAAATTCATTGATATTACTCAAAGAAAACATGGATTTATTTCTTGAAGGAAAAGTCAAAAGTGTTGAAGTATTTTCAGATTTTCAAGAAGGTAAAGATTGAGAAATAGGCTCAAAGTTTTTAGTTCATTTGACATGTGCTCACATACCAGAGTAATGAAAAAAAGGCTAGATGTGAAAGCAAACAAAGGCATACTTATTGGATATAGTGAATTGATGAGGCTATAACTTTGAAAGAAGCTTCAGATGATGATTATTTAGAGAAAGGCAATGGACGAAGAATACGATGCCTTACTATATAATCAAATTTGGATCCTTGAAGAATATGATGCCTTACTATCATTAATCAAATTTGGATCCAGCTTGAAGATCCACTTGAAGATAAGAAAACTATCAAAGCTTATAAAGTAAAGATGAATGTAGATTATGCAATGGATAAGACAAGGCATAATTAGCTACAAAAGGATATAAACAAGCGTGTGGTACATATTATGATGAGACATTTTCACTAGTTGTAAAAATGAATACATTCATAGTAATTATTACATGTAACAATTGGTCTATATATTAAATGGATATGAAAAGTTCTTTTTTGAATGGAGATGAGGTAATTTACATGCAGCAGTCGTAAGGATACGTTGCTAGAGGACAGGAAAAGAAAGTGTGCAAATTACAAAAAACATTATATGTTCTCAAATTAGCATCAAGAGAATAGAATGCAAGGATTCACACATGTACCTTATGTATATTAGTTTTTAGGCATCAAATGTAGATCAGTCACTTTATATGGTCTCAAATTAGTGTCAATAGCATAGGATGTAGGGATTCACACATGTACCTCATGGATATTAGTTTTTAGTCATCAAATGTATATCAATCACTTTATATTATACACAAAGGAACATATATTGTCATCATTGTTCTTTATGTTGATGAGTTTATTCTTACTAGTTTTAATGATGCATTAATATGTTAAATCAAAATTTTGAGCATAATTCGATATGAAAGACATTAGACATTCACACTACTTGCTTGGAATTGAGGTTTGGAGAGACAAAGATTAGATCATGCTTACTCAAAGAAAATATACATAAAACTTTAGTATGCCAAACCAATGCAAACATTAATGGAAGTAAATTTAAAATTGACTTAGCACGACAATCCAAAAGTCACAAATCCAACTCATTGAATCATTCATTTATCTCGCCACCATTACAAGATTGGACATTTCTTATGCAGTTGGAGTATATAGTGAATTTACATTTCTTATGCAGTTGGAGTATATAGTCAATTTACATAAGAACCTAATAAAACATTTCTACAAATAGATAAGAGCTAAAGAGTTCTTAGCTGTCTTGTAGGAACATGGGATCATGGATTAAAATATGACAACAGCAGCAAAATAGAATGGAGCTTATATGGGTGTGTGTGTATATATATATATATATATATTGATTGGGGTAGAAGTATAGATGGGAGATAAATGAGTGGTTATGTTTTCAAAATTGGATTAAGAGAAATTTCATTGCAAAGCAAGAATCAACCAACAATGGCACTATCATCAACATAGGAAAATATAGAAGATAAACCAAACCATGATACATGTGTCAAATAAGCTTTTCCTTAAAAGAAAGAGAGAGATATTTGAAGAGGGAAAAATTTTACAATTTTTGGTGGGAGAGAGAGAGAGAGAGAGAGAGAATTCAAGTAACTAGCCTTGAAGCTTCCAACTAGGTATAAAGAATTTTTTAACAACACTAACAAAGTCAAAGAACTTGTTGACCACCTTAAGGAGAAAGAGAACAAACATAAAGCTTCCCACATGCCAAAATTTTCCCTTCAAGGAGAATTAAGAAAAATCACTATACATGGAAAAATTTAAAATGCAAATCTAAGGAGGCTCATAGAAAATGATCAAAGTTATACTTGATTAACAAATATAATTAACACTAATGAAGATTATATGTACAAACTCTCAAATGAGCTTGGGAGTACATCCTTTTATTGTTATTGATCTCCATGGAGCATCTAGATCCATAATTATTTCCCTAACAATCTCTATCATATGTCCATGAATATCTTTGTCATCCCTTGATTCTCTTAATCAACCCATTTGACTAATGAAATCACTTAACGGTACACTATTACTTGGAATACACCCTTGAAATTTTACATTCACCATTTCCATTTAACGATAATTTAACCTTTGATTCTTGGTCTTTTAGGCCACCACATAAATGTGCACACATGCATGCACAAGAGTTATGCTCTCCCTTTGTCTATGCAAGATCTCTTGTTTTAACACTCCATATGATCTTGTGTTTCCTAGATCTCACCATGCACAAGTTCTACTAACTTGGGGCCACTAACACTTATAGACTTGACCAAGTGGTGATGACCTATCACTAAGAAAAAGGACTTAATGAGCTACAAATGGGATACCATCCCACATGATTAGAGGTTACAAGCAATGCTTTTATAGCTTCACTCGCTCATGGTGAGCTAAAGAGGGTGAAAGTAAGGTAAGATGGTACACTTTTTGGTGCTTTTTTGTATTCAAAAGCACGTGCTTTTTTATAATTCCTTATGTGAGGGTGAAAGTAAGGTAATGTGGTACACTTTTGGTGCTTTTATTCAAAAGCACATGCTTTTTTAGAATTCCTTATGTGAGAACCACAAACCTAGATGGTTTTTCTACATACCTCCTCCTCACGGTTCCCATTGAGGAAAGCAGATTTTACATCCATTGGGAGAACATGCCACCCTTGCATTGCCAATGCAAGAATGGTGTAAATTATTGTTAATATGGTTGTATAGAAGAAAAAAGTCTCTTGAAAGTCAAAACCTTTAACTTGTGCAAAGCCTTTGGCTAGACCAGTCGCTCGTGACTTGTACTTTTTCAAAGTACCATCACTACAAGAGCATAATGGTATAATTGCACAATGTAGTGAGAGAGTCATGATTGCATGTAAAATGATTTTTTTCCCTAGTATGCGCCATGCGCGGCTATACACGTGTGTATAGCCCCACACGGATAGAACCTCGTACTGTTACAAAATCAATTCTCCCACGTGGCGCACATCCTTTTTTTATTATCTCAAAAACCTTTGCTAAACACATTTCATCTCCTCCCTTCATCTTCCATACCTCAACACGAAACTCATTCTCTCCCTCATTTATGTGCTTTCATAGTTTCACGGTGAAGGGAAGGGTTTATATTATCTATTCTCTCCCCTTTGTTTCAATCTCTATGTGCATACTTAGGTCTTGATTCTTGTCTTCTTCTTTTTCTTATTCTTCTCACTTGTTTGTTTATGCATAGCTCTAATTTTTTTGTGCTTCTACTTGTAGATTGGAACTTGTCTTTCAACGAGAACTCTACTTCTCGACAAACACTCAACTTCTCTAAATTAAAGTAAGAGCACTTGTCTTTCACAAATCCTTTTTTTACTTGTTTTTTCTGGTGCATCCCCAAGTGCTTGGGATAATTTTTTTATTGTGCATGCAATCATTTTTTAAAGCTTATGCATAAAGCCTCTTTGCATAAAGACTTTATGCATGAAGGCTTTATGCAATATGGCTTCATACATGAAGCCTTTATGCATTATGACTCTATGTGTGAAGTCTTTATGCTTAAGCCTTATGTATAAGTCTTATGCATAGAGACTTAAGCATAATGTTTAAGCCTTATGCATAAAGAATTAAGCATAAGGGCTTTATGCATAAGCCTTATGCATAGAGATTTAAGCATAATGTTTAAGCCTTATGCATAGAGACTTAAGCATAAGGGCTTTATGCATAAGGCTTAAGCCTTATGAATAAGGGCTTGATGCAAGAAGATTAAGCATAAGGGCGTTAAGCTTAATGCATGTCATATGCTTAAAGTTTAATACATAAGCCATATGCACAAGGCTTATGCATAAAGCTTATTAACATATATATATTTTTATACTTATAGATTGTCCTTGTAGCATAAGCTCAACTTTGCAACACATTGCCTACTAATCTTCTTCTAAGAGTACCTTTTTTTTTCATAGTTCATTTCTTTACTTGTTTATGGTGCACGCTGGGTGTTTGGGAGTATTTTTTTTAATTACACAAGGCTTAAGCATAATGTTTAAT
This sequence comes from Cibotium barometz, assembly GCF_041138505.1. Classification (NCBI taxonomy): domain Eukaryota; kingdom Viridiplantae; phylum Streptophyta; class Polypodiopsida; order Cyatheales; family Cibotiaceae; genus Cibotium; species Cibotium barometz. The sequence goes on from NC_141083.1 coordinate 19,191,928, forward strand.
CCTTATGCATAGAGGCTTAAGAATTAAGCCTCTATGCCCAAGCATAATGTTTAAGCCTTATGTATAGAGACTTAAGAATAAGGGCTTTATGCATAAGGCTTAAGCATTATGAATAAGGGCTTGATGCATGAAGCCTTATGCAACATGCATTATGGCTTCATGCATGAAGAATTTATTCATAAGGGCTTATTGCATGATGCCTTATGCATAAGCCTATGCACAGAGGCTTTATGCATAACGCTTCATGGATTAAGGCCTTATGCATAACGCTTCATGGATTAAGGCCTTATGCATAAGGCTCAAGCCTTATACACAAAGCCGCTTTATGCATAAAGCTTTGAGACTTAAGAGTAATGTTTAAGCCTTATGCATAGAGACTTAAGCATAAGGGCTTTATGCATAAGGCTTATTAATAAGGGCGCTTGATGCATGAAGCCTTATGCAACATGCATTAGGCTTCATGCATGATGCCTTTATGCATAAAGGCTTATTGCATGATGCCTTATGCATAAACCCCTTATGCATAAAGGCTTAAGTCTTATGCATAATGTTTAATCCTTATGCATAGAGGCTTAAGCATAAGGAAATTAAGCTTAATGCATAAGCTATATGTATAAAGCTTTATGCATAACGCTAATTAACATATATATTTTATTATGCTTGTATATTGTCCTTACAACATAAGGTCAACTTCGCAATGCATTCCCTACTTATCTTCTTCTCAAGGTAAGAGTACTTGTCTTTTATAGTTCATTTCTTTACTTGTTTTTATGGTTCACACCCCCGGGTGCTTAGGAGTATTTTTTTTATTACACAAGAATTAAGTATAGTGTTTAAGCCATATGAATAGAGGCTTAAGAATTAAGTCTCTATGCTCAAGGCTTAAGCATAATGTTTAAGCCTTATGCATAGAGACCTAAGCATAAGGGCTTCATGCATAAGGCTTAAGCCTTGAAAAGGGCTTGATACATGAAGCCTTATGCAGCATGCATTATGGCTTCATGCATGAAGCATTTATGCATAAGGGCTCATTGCATGATGACTTATGCATAAACCTATGCATAGAGTCTTTATGTATAAGGCTTCATGGATTAAGGCCTTATGCATAAGCCTTATACATAAAGCCCTTATGCATAGAGGATTTATGCATAAAGACTCTATGCATAAAGATTTGAGGCTTAAGCATTAAGCCTCTATGAATAAGGCTTAAGAGTAATGTTTAATCCTTATGCATAAAGGCTTTAGCATTAAGCCACTATGATTAAGGCTTAAGCATAATGTTTAAGCCTTATGCATAGTAGAGGCTTTATACAAAAAGCCTCTATGCATAAAGCTTTGAGGGCATAAGCATTAAGCCTCTATGCATAAGGCTTAAGCATAATGTTTACATCGAGGATTTAGCATTAATCCTTTATGCTCAAGGCTTAAGCATAATTTTTAAGCCTTATGCATAGAGGCTTTATGCATAAAGCCTCTATGCATAAAGCTTTGAGGCTTAAGCATTAACCTGTATGCATACAAGTTAAGCATAATGTTTAAGCCTTATGCATAGAGGCTTTAGCATTATGCCTCTATGCTCAAGCCTTAAGCATGTTATTTAAGCCTTATGCATAGAGGCTTAAGTATAAGGGCTTTGTGCATAAGGGCATTAAGCTTAATGCATAAGCAATATGCTTAAAGCTTGATACACAAGTTATATGTAGTAATTTAGTAATTCTTTTAGGCCTATGCATCCATAAATGCTTAATAAATGTTATGCATTTGTACAGGTTTATTTTCAATGGCTACACCCAAAATGTTAATTAAGATAAACAATAACATGTTATTATTTCTCACGTACCAAAACAATGAAGATGCAACACAGAGATGTGGAGACACATGTCCCCACAAATCTCACCCATTCTATCCCTTTCTTTTGTAGATAGTAGTAGCGGCTATAATTGTTCACGTCTATATATGCTACTATAAACACTGCTTTGCATGTGGCTATGTATGCTTCTATACAGGCAGTTATTGATGCTGATGTAGTCACATGTTGGTAGCCGTGTCAATAGCCGCGTGATTTTTTTTTCCATTTATAGATCCTTTGAAATTTTATCGGCTCATCATGCGGTTGTGCTCTTCGTTCATCATCATTAGGAAAAATATAGACTCAAAAAGGGGCCCTGTAAGGGCTTTCTCTCTCTTCCATGTATCAAGGAAAATTGCAAAAAGAACAATAAAATATTTGCTCTCTCTCTTCTCTCTCTGTATCTAAAAGATCACATTTTGGCTATATTATAATAGATTCACCTATTTTTTTATTCTGACAATATCTTTGTATTGGGACCAGATTTTGAAGAAAACAAAAAGTGTTTTTTTATTTAAGCTTAAAACATGCAGCTTGTTGATGTGATGCTCTTGATTAACCTCCTAGCTTTTTCCTTTCAAATTCCATCAAATTTAATGGATTTAAGCTCTTTTTACATTTCAATTAAGAAATTTCATATATCTACATGTAGACTTAATATTTTTGAATTACTTTTTATCCACACTTAGATTAGGGCCTAAGAGCATGTCTATATATTTTTCCCAATTTCTATTCAGTTTACAAGTCTTTTTTTGCTTCAAGACTTAGTTTGTATGTTTTTAGTTAACCAGTATGTTTTTAAGGTTCTTTTTTATAGGGCTATGAGGACTTAGGAAATGAAAGTGAAATTGTAAAGAGTCAGAAGCTAGAATGAGTAAGATTGACCCTCGTGAACATAGTGTTGAATCATAATATCTTGTCAAATTATTTAGATTACATTAGAATGCAGAGTGAAAATGAAATATGGTGGCTTGATGCATTTGAGGTACCAAAAGAAGATCATGAGATATTGAAGGTTTTCTTCAATTTAATAGAGACACCAGAAGTTTTGAGACATCAAAGTGGCAAGGAAATTTTCAAGGTTGATGATTTTGGTGAGTACTTAGTAGAATGGCATCTTGCAAGAGATCTAAAAGCTTTGAAGTGAATTTTTGGTGTGTCAGATGGTTCCAATGCAAAGTTACCTTGTTTATATTATATGCGATCAACAAAAAAAGATAATAATGGAAATAAACATTGGAGTGAAGAGACATGCATAGATGGCATCCCAAACCGTAACCAGCTTGTCTTTTGTGATGGAATAATGGTACCAGTAGATCCAAAGTGGGATTCTATTCTTAACATTCCCTTGACCAGAGTCTATTTTTGCACTTTGCATGCCATGGTGAGAATTATTAAGAAATTCGTGTTTCAGTATGTGTGTTTTGCTTACAAGATGCAACCTGCTCAAGCCACACATGTAGTAGTAGAAGAAGCTTTATCAGTGATTGGTACATTGAGGCCAAGTAAAAATTAGGAAGGATAAGAAAAAGTCTGGTGCAAATGGGAATTTACCATGTAAACCATGTTTTGGTGGAGCAAAGGCAAGAAAATTTATTTCTGCACCAAAGAATGAAAGCAGCAAAGTGTTAGTGAGACAACCAGAGAAGTATGATGGATCGAAGAAGTTGCATATGGCTTTTTCTTATCAGAGTAATGGAGAAATGACGTGGTTAGAAAAGACTAATGTGTGCCAGATTGCACTTGACAAATTGGCACCTTTGATACAAAAGATGACCTTCACATCAGATGATGCAAAAGGATTCACATCAGCTGTTACTACATTTCATGACTCAGCTGGGTAGTAGAAGCTCGGACTTCAAGTAGCATCACATATTACATGGTAAGAGTCATACATTTTGTTTTTCAGTGTTTGAGTATGCATATGTTGATTGGGAATGTAGCATATCTTGAAGGATCATGGTCCATACTTTGCTAACGAGGGAATTTTGGCAATATGGTCTACACAAGGCATGGAGCGATCATAATGGCAAGCCCGATGCAGATTTCATGAAGGTGGAATACATGATGCTAATCCCATGATGCTAATCCCATGAGACAATTTCTTGACTAGTGGTATAGGAGGATAGAGATAAGTTATGAGGAGAAGATGTTAAGGTCCATGCCTAATGAGTCAAAAGCAATCTATAGAGCGAGACGTCTAATAAAAAAAGCACACTATGAGAACTCAACAACGAGAGAACACCATGCAAATTGGTTGAGGTCTCATGAAAGGATTGGTAGGTCAATAGAAATGTAGAGAACAATCTAATGATGGTAGTCTTTAGTAAATGCATAACTTTGTTGGTGCAATGATTGAATAAAAAATTAATGATGCTAATGTTGGTAGTCCTATTAAATTGTGAGAATGTTACTTTATTTTTGATATATTTGTGTGTGTGTGTGTGTGTGTGTGTGTGTGTGTGTATGTGTGTGTGTTACATATATGTGTGTGTGTGTGTGTACACACACACACACACACACATACATATGTGTGTATGTATATACACACACACACCCATATACATATGTTTGTGTACACACACACACACACACACACATGTATGTATATTGTCCTTAGTATCTCTTATCAAACTTGTGAATATAAAGTGTGAAAGATAAAGTCGTCTCACTTCACTCTCAAGAAGTAGTATGGCATGCATGAAGAAGTTTGCTCAAAAACCCCAATTAAAGTACGACCATAACTGCCTCCTAATCCTAACAAACAAAATTGATATTGAACGTACACTAACCGACAAATTAATGGTGTTGCTGCTCCACCACCATCAGGCTCTGCAAATGTATGAGCTCGTCCAGCTCCAGCTCTAATGGGTCCTCCACAGCCACCTCACAGAAAGCGAAGATGGAGACCAGGCACTGTTGCCCTCTGAGAGATAAGGAAATATCAAAAGGCAACAAACTTTCTTATACCAAAGGCCCCTTTCACAAGGTTGGTCAGGGAAGTGATGTAAGATCTTCAAAAGACATCTACAAGGAGGTATTATACACAATATTACAATAACTTTGTTGATCGCACTGGTCAGCCTAAGCATTGATGGCAATACAAATAGCTAGCTGAACATTATCTAGTTGATTTACTTCATGATGGACAATTGGCAACTATCCATGCCAAGCATATCACCGTCAAAGATAAGGATTTATAATTGGTTCACAGGATCCGCAAAAACAATAGTTATGCCTTCAATCTTAACCCTGACATGATGTGAGGAGGTACTAGGAGATATTTTAGTGTGAGGAACATTATACATACTAAATCAAGCTTTATACTCCTTACTTTTTAAGCACTTTCTGGTATTTAGTTTTTCCCTCATACCTTACACTCAAATTTCAACGCAATACTTTGTTCTATGAAATTTGTACCTTGTACTTTAATTATGGCAATTTTAACTTGTCTCATGGACATGATTTTTGTGTGATAGTAGTAATTATTTTTTGTATCGAGTATGAAGCAATTTGTATAACACTTAAGTGCAATTAAGCTGTGTATAGTACAGATAACATTTCAATGCAAATATCGATATTATTGTCACATTTCATCATGATATTGGTTTTTTAACAAAAAATTGACATAAGAATTTTTGGATATTATCAAAACATAACACACATGACTGCTATAATATATTTATGCAAAAATCACACTTCCACAACCAAAATTTTGTCTGGCCCTGGGAGCATGCATCAAAATATTCCAACGGACTAACTTTGTCAAATTCCTACAAAATTTGATGTGTGCATAGATTTGGGCCTCAAGGACACCCCAAAAATTTTGGGGCTGATTTGAGGCCTGTAAGGCCCTCAGTCGAAGGCTAGCTTGTGGAGGCCTAGATTTGCACAAATCTAGGCCTCCATATGCTAGCCGCCGAGACTGGGGGCCTTACGGGCCTTAGATCAACCCCATTTTTTTGGGGTGTCTCTTAGGCCGCCCAGATCTATGCATATATACATTTTCATTCAATTTAGAAAACTTTAAAATTTTTAGTAAATTTAAAAATTTGATAAAATCACTTTTGATTTTCTAAAAATGATTATATTTACAAAAGTTTCCCTCATTTTTTTCATTTCTTGTTTATCTTCTTTTTCATTCATGGCTCACACAAAGCAAACCCTATGTAGGGTGTGTCCCGCGCAGGCCTACACCCCACAAGACTCCGACACACAGAAGCCGAAACCTCCTCTCACCAAGCCTAGCCTTATCCTTTATACCTCACCCAAGCCCCACACCAGCTAGAGGATGAGATGCAACTCCAGCCCAAACCTCAGCCCCAACCCCATCCTCAACCTCAACCCCACCCATAGCCCCAGCCTCAATCTCAACCTCATCCCCAAAGCCAACGACCATAGTCAAGACACCGCAAACGGAGATGGAGGACAGGTACTGTGGTCTTGCAGGAAAGTGGGCACTATCAAAATATAGTGCACAACTTAATTCCTAAGGCAACATTTGTGAGAGTCGTACAAGAAATTCATGATGGCATAAGGTTGGGGCCAATTGCAGATTTTGGGCTCGACAAGTAGATTTCCAACTGCCATGTAGATGGATAGCACAAGCAATGGATTCTTTGCAAAGTGGCTATGGAGGCTTACCTAGTTGATTTGTCAGTGATACCTTGATAGCAACTATACATAGAAAGAGGGTCACCATCACCAAAAAGGACATGCAGCTAGTATGTTGATTGCAGAGATGCAGGGATACTCCTGGAGATTATAGCTTTTTGTAAATATACTAGTCTTTTGTAATCGTATAACTATGTAACCATGAATATGTAATTTGATGACTTTGATAAATATCAAGACCTTTTCTTTGCTCCTTGTGTTGTGTTTTTGTTCATTTTCTATCTTGTTGTAAGTTTTTTTTTAATTGTGTGCAATTGATTTTATTGTATCAACCACAAACTATCTACCATATCAAGCTTAATTTTTAAACACTTAGATATAGAATCAAGCAGTTAAAATTTAATAAAATCAAATGAGCAAATGATGCAAAGATAAAAAAGAAACCCGATTTGTATTACTATAAAGAGTACACAAAATCCATGATTATACCACAAAATAGAGGCTATGTTCTCTACCTCTTGCTACTTGGCTCACCAAAAGATGGAGGATCTTTGATAGTAGCTGGGAGCAAAACTGCCTCCTCTGCAAGCTCCGTTTGGATTGCTAAGGGATCATGTATCCCTGCAATGTGGCCAACTGCCATAAGGTCTTGTAGTGCACCTCCCCACTTGGAGCGTCACAGGAGCACAACTTTCTCCAAGCTAGATGTTGTAGGGATAGTTTTGAAAGCATCAACTTTAGTTAATGCTTTCAACTTCAAAAAACTATTTGAACCATCCCGCCAATATATTCTTTCAAGGCTGAGTCTTGGACTCTTCCTTGTCTTTTAGATCTATTGGCCTGCCTTGATGAGAGCTCATCAATGTACAAGACATACTGCAAAGCAAAATTGAAAAAAATATATCAGTACAATGCATGCATATGCCAGAAGAATGTTTGCACTGCCAACCAAGTCCAATTTTATTTATTTATTTTTTGTTTCACTCCAAACTTAATCTACATTCTCCCTTGGGCGTGTAGAGGCCCCAAGGGAAATTTTAGGCTGATCAGAGCCTTCTAAGTGCGCTAGCCAAAAGGCTAACGTCTAGGGCCCTAAATCTACAGGTTCAACACCCTAGACACAAGCCTTTGTTTGGGGCACTTACAAGGCTCTAATTAGCCTAGAATTTCATTTGGGGGGCCTGTAGACTCAGGGCCCTAGATGCCAACCTTCGGCTGGGGCATTTATAGAGCTATGATCAACCCATCATTTCATCTAGGGCGTCTATAGGCCCCAGGGAGCATGCAGGTCAAGTTTGGAATGAAAAAAAAATCTTACATTTTTTCTAGAATATACCTACTCAGCTTCATCTTTCTCCTTCTCCAACGGTGCCTCAAGGTCACTACCTGAATAGGCTTCCCTTCTGTCGAGGCTCGAACATCTCCTCTTACAACCTTTGCATCTGAAATATCATATTTGGGAGCAACTACTTCAATTGATTCTTGGACTTGGATGATGGGGCTGATACATCATCCAAGTTGCTACCATCGTAGTAGCAACCAACTGCATTGATAATGCTGAAGTCAATGAAGTCGTCTCCAACATCTCGAACAAGTGTACAATACAACTCATCTTCCCTCATAGGAGCTCCAATACATCTTGCATTAGTAGGTACTCCTCACCCACTATGATGATGGATTTCAAGGATTCAAGGGGTGGGCCTTTAAATTCTGTATGATGATGGATTTCAAGGATTCAAGGGGTGGGCCTTTAAATTCTGTATGTTTAGGCTCTTGGATGCCTATGCATGATATTTCTAGACTTCTCTTAGCCTCTACTTGAGGATCAAGAGCCATCTCTACTGGCTCTCTTGATCAAGGAATGCCAAACATGGGAGGTCAACAATAGGGTCAGCATCTTGAGGCTCTGCCTGAAATATCTGTTGATAGAATGTAAATTGCAAGAGAAATATCCTGTTCAATCAAATTGATTGGAATATGCTCTTCAAAGGAGGTAGGAATGGAGGTTGTGAGGAGGTCCAGGGAGACATGTGCTAAGGCTCTCTCTTGATTACTTTCTTGTGGCTATCTTCGCTCTTCATGGAGAAGAGGAATTCTATAAGGATCCACCTAGAAATAGAGTTAGGAATGGAGAAGGAAATTTCATCACATTCCAAGCAATACTCTGCCAAGACAGAGGTGTCAGGTTCTAGGCTAGACAACAAGCTCTCAAGCTCTATATGTTCTTACAAAATCTAGTGTAAATTAAATCTGCAAGGTGAGCGTAGCAAGCATGACTAATCCATGATGATATCAAAATATGCGAGAGAAAGTGAGAAATTTGTTTATTCTAATTATATTCATTGCAACTCACTTGAAGGTGGAATCCAACTTTGTGACAAGTTCTCTTTGTTTTCCATTGATCATCCAAGAAATGTGTCATCTAGCCACATCAGTTGGACTTTTGCAAGCATAGGTGATTTTAGTTTTCTTCAGTTCTTCACAAGATGCAAAAAAATTGACAAAGAAATCTAAAGGAAAAAACCAGCTCAAGTGGACATCTTTTGAGCTTGTGGATAGTTTCATTGTAATGTGCATATCATTTGAGAGCTTTAGCTTGCAAGCTTGAATCTGGTCTAAGCTGGGATGTGGCCATTCAAGATTAGACAAGGAAGGCAATGGTATATTCTGCAAAGAGCCAAAATTAGCTCCTCCCATAGATAGAACATACAACGAGTCATAAAAATAGATTTGTTTGGAAGCCAAACAACTTGCTTTCTTGCTTTCATACATCAATGTACCAATCTTAGCATGGATAATAACAATTTTTCTGCTTAAACACTCCAGAGACTACCACTTTTCCAAAGTGGAAGGATACAAAGCTGGAAAACATCATGTACTTTCAGAATCAGAAAATAAAAACAACTATATTGATTTAAAAAATACCTTATACTCACTGTTTGGCTTGTGCCTTGGAATTTGGTTATCTCGATGCAAGCACATTTGTTTGTGAAAATATACGTGCTGAATAAGAACTTCAGAATCAGAAAATAAAAACAACTATATTGATTTTAAAAAAAACCTTATACTCACTGTTTGGCTTGTGCCTTGGAATTTGGTTATCTGGATGCAAGCACATTTGTTTGTACAAATATACGTGCTGAATAAAAACTTCTATTCGGATGGTTGCACCATCCATTCACCTTCGACTAAACTCTAATATTCTACCTTTCCAATGTTTTGATAAATCACTTATGTCTCTTAGCTTTACTTTGAAAGAGCCTTGAGTGCTTGGTTGCATTAAGATGCAAGTGAATTTACTGTATTATTCAGGAATCCATTTTCCCTCTAGGTTATCTTTATGATTAAAAACCTCCACAGTCTGTATATTACTTATATTCTTCCTTCTTTTGAGACATCTACAGTAAAGAAACAAATTTATGAAATAGATAAATATTGATAAAATGATAGTTCAATGTAAGCCATTGGACTAACCAACATGTTGAAATTAATACTTTTGCACTCATAAACTAAACTAGCAAGAGACATAACTTCATTATTATCTTTTTTCCAGAGTCCCACAAGAAGTCTCTAAACCAACAAAACTCAGAGGTTCAAAACCTGCAAAGAGCAAAGAGAAAAAGTTTAAATATTATCAATATATTACATTATCAAGATTACCAATAACACAGAAAATAAAAAACTTTCCATTTAAAGATTAGAAAAATTTTGAATAAAAAGAGAAAGAAAATTGCTTATTACCTTTTCCTTTCCCAAACTTAAAAAACTACAGACCAACACCAAAGCTTCAAAAATTGTACACCAAATATTTTGAATTAGTCTCCATAGCACACGAGCAACATACGATAGAGGATGCAACCTGTAAATTTTTACCCAAAAAAACAAGAGAAGAAGGACTAACTTTATGAATACATTGAGATATTAGCATTATCTCATTGAGTTTCTATTCAAAGGAGAAAATATTTTACCAAAACATGAACATACTAAAGAGAAACCTATATGTAATTTTTTTCCTAAAAGAACAAAGAAGAAAGACTACCTTCAAGAACGCAATGAGAAATCAACAATATCCCAAAGAGATTATGTCCAAATGAGATAAAAGTTTACCATAAGATAGACATATTAAAGAGGATTCTTACAATAAATTTTTATGAGAAACAAAGCAAGGAAGTGTCAAGAGGGATCCCTTGTCTACAAATAAATATAGCCCTGTTCACGAGACAAAAACTTTTGTTAGCGGTAAGTCTTGAGAGACGTCTCAAGAAGGAGACCAGTCACTTACAAGTGATGAAAGGAATTGTTGGAAGAATTTTTCCATCGATAATGGTTACCTGCTTTAAAAAGGTAGAGTACGTATACCTTTGGACTCAAACATTAGGCACCAAATTTTATATGAATGTCATGATAGTCCGAGTACTGGTCATCCTAGAATACGGAAGACATATGCACTAGTTAAGAGACAATTTTATTGGTTTGGCTTAAGTAAGGATGTCTAAGACTATCTCTTAAATTGCCAAAAGTGCTAGGGCAATAAAGCAGAACGCCTAAAGGTAGGTGGTTTACTAAGTCCACTAGAGATCCCAAATGGAAAGTGGGAGAGTATCTCAATGGACTTTATAGTTGGATTACCGAAAACGAACAGAGGCCATGATTCGGTTTGGGTGGTGGTCGTAGATAGGTTGACTAAAATGTGTCGGTTTATTCTAACAAAAAATGACAGTGACTACGCCTGATTTAGCAAGGCTATTCATTGAAAATATCTATTGACTATATGGCTTACTAGAGCCGATATAGTTAGTGATAGAGATACAAAGTTTAACAGTCACTTTTGGCGTGTTGTGTTGTTTAAGAGATTGGACACCATGTTAAGTATGCCCACGGCTATTTATCCTCAAAGTGATGGTCAAACTGAGAGAGTCAACCAAGTCTTGGAAGATATGCTGTAAGTAAAAAGAAAACCAATTGGGAAGAATAGTTACCCATATTGGAGTTTTCTTATAATAGTGCCAAACATTCAACCACGAGATTTAGTCCATTTATGTTTATGTATGGTTTTCAACCACGAGATCGAGTGGCCGTTGGACTCGAGAAAGAAAAGATACAAAAAGTTAAAGATTTTCTTCAAGATCTCCAAGAGATCACGAAAATCGCAAGACAATGTTAAGAGAGCACATGATTGTGCTAAACATTATGCTAACAAAGATCGTAGGCAAATTATCTTTGAGGAAGGTGATAAAGTGTTTTTAAACATTTCCACACATTCCTAATCTTTGAAAACAGGGAGAAGCCCGAAGTTATCTCCAAGGTATTGTGGTCCATTTACAATACTTAAAAAAGTAGGTAGTGTAAGTTAGCTTTACTAGAAAGCTATAAAGTTCATCCAATTTTTCATGTCATTAGATTAAAAAAGAAGTTGGGTGATGATGAAAATCTCGTCAGTCTCACAAGAGATCCTAGTAGAACTTATCAAACCCCCATCCTTACCACATGAACCAAAAAAAGTCTTGGATTTCCAAGAGAAAAGAACTCGACACTCTGTATGACAGGAGTATTCAGTCAAGTGGAAGGATAGACCAAAAGAAGGTTCTACCTAGGAAAAGGTAAGCACACTCAGAAAGAGGTTTTTGAATTTCATTTTCGAGGACGAAACCTCTTCTTAAGGGGGGAGTAATGTCATGACAACGGAATTAGTAGGATCCTATAGAGCTCAACCCTCCGGGCAAGGCATGGGAAGGGTTTAGTGGAGCCAAAAAGACCAGGTGTGCGGACCCAAAAGTGGCCGGACACATGTGAATAGGAATAAGCTATTAAAAGGGTTGGGGTCCAATCTTAGAGAGTGTCTTTTTTGGTTGTGGCTGGGTGGAGTATAGGAGCTCTCAGAAACCCTAGTCTTGGGGGTAGAAAAACATGCAACACAGGCTGCCTCTACACTTGTCATGCTTATACTATGTATCTATATAGGCCTGAATAAGTGGGGTAGCCATGACATAACTGCATAGGTCCATGGTGGTCAAAGTCAATGCCACTGTCCACAGTGTATACTTGATCCATAAAGAAGAACATGAGAATGCATAGGAGCTTTCCCACTTCTCCCATGGCCATCCATGCTTATCTTAGGCCCCATTGGGCCTCGTAAGGTATCGAAAAGTAAAGTCTACCGTGCTAAATTTATTCTAAACCATCTAGCCTCTTAGGCCACCGACCCATGTGAATACAAGGATATCAAGCAAACATGGTCTACTCAACCATGGCTACTCCTCATACTAGGGGCCATATAAACATGAGATGGCAAGTGCCTTGACAATATAATATGAGGGTGGAGCATTGATATCTAACAAATTAAGGTATAAGTGAGTTGTAGGCACACACTTATCTTATCCACATGTAGATAAGTCAATTTCTCTACTTTGTAATAGACTGCACACTTATCTTGTCCACGTGTATTATAAGTCAATTTCTCTAATTTATAATGGACAACATATAATTGCTTCATCTAAAACTTTGAGTTATTTTTCTAGCATTCCCTCTTGCTAATGCTTCTTACTATGCTAACATTTCTCTTAAATATTATAGATATCATTGCATTCTATTGTGCCTTAGCTTCAATATAAGCTGTTATTTGGGTGATTTGCATGAGATTGAGAGTTATTATTTTGAGATTAAGTTCTAGGTTAAGCCTATGTGAGAGTAGGATGCTTAATCATCTTCTTGAGTAAATGTGTATTACACTATCTAAACATTTGAGTTTTTTTTCTAGCATTCCCTCGTGCTAATGCCTCTTACTATGCTAACATTTCTCTTAAAGATTATGGGTTTTACATTCTATTGTGTCTTAACGTCAATTTAAGCTATTATTTATGTGATTTGAATGAGATTGAGTGTGACTTAGCTTCAATTTAAGTTGTTATTTGTGTGATCTGCATGAAATTGAGTGTGATTACTTTGAGATTAAGCTCTAGGTTAAGCCTGCATGAGAGTAGGATTTTTAATGATCTTCTTGAGTGAATGTGCATTCTCTCGTATTTCAATCTACAATCTTGAGTGGAGTGAAGTAGAGATCTAGAAGGTGGCTGGAGCTTGTGAGCTTGAGAGCAGTTAGTGGGGTGAAGTAGGGTGGGAGAGAGAAGTAGGAGAATTGTGGATATTGGGAGAAGCTATGTGAGACCCAATGGGAGAGAAACCCCTCCTTTGCAAAAAACAAATTGGGAGAAGCTATGTGAGACCCAATGGGAGAGAAACCCCTCCTTTGCAAAAAACAAATTGGACCTCAAAGTGATCACAAGGGAAATCATTCCGCCAATCACAAGGGTGATTATAAGGGCATTGCAAGGGGAATTAGAGGAGATGCCACCAGGGTGATCACAAAGGCTGGTGTGTCTGTTACCCACAAAAATGAGAATAAAACTTATAACTCTTACACCTAGGCTCTTATAATGGAAAGTGAGCTCAAACTTCAATTTTAATTAGATTAGGAAGAGGGAAGAAGTGTATTTATAGATTGGAGTAGGATTTTTAGGCATGTTTGGTTTTTCACTACCAGGTTATGATATTCTCAATTAACCTAATTATGAAGTTGATCATTTTCTTTGTTCCTCCCTAGCTAGTAGGATTTCCAAATCAGGCGCACACACTAGAAGGAGGACATACTAGAGAAGACCTTCATTGTGATGGGCATAAGTAGTTAGGGTTATCTAGTCACATTCTTTTTCTCTTTCTTCTAATAGAATTTCTTTTTATTTTGATTGTAACAAAATAACTACCATACCTGTACCAAAAGATAGGGGTGCTAGTAGAGAAGTTCTTTATATGATAAAATATAAGGCTAAGACATTATTAAGTTGATAATAAAAGATGAAGATGTGCATGCATGTGTGCTAAATAATTTCTTTAATGTGATAAAATATAATGCTAAGACATTATTAAATTGATAATAAAAGATGTGCACACATGTTTGCTAAAGAATTTCTTTAATGTGATACAATATTCTAGTGCTAAGACATTGCTGAATTGACAATAAAAGACGTGCACATGGGTGAAAATAAATAATATAAGCCACAATTTTCCTATTATAGATCCCTTTTTTTTGCTTTCATATCTTTGTAGACTTATGAAAAAGACAAAGTATATGAAATGTGAACCCTATTCTTATTTTGAGCATCATGTGTGAGAAGTTATAGACATTGACATACCTATATCGACCCATGTTGTCTAGATGCCCTCTAGATAGAAAATGCACAATGAATTTAGGGAAGATCATATTTGATAGAACACTAGGGCTTTTTAAAGGCACACTGTCAAATTTGAATGCCAATACACTCGTCCAAAAGAGGAAATATTTTTTTTTTCAAATGATTATTCAATTGAGCCATGACTTAGAACTTAGTCATCCTTTTTTTAGTGTTACTATAGCAAAAACATTAGCATAAGTAGGTAACATCTTTATGTGCTGCATGCTTAGCAATAGCACATATTTGAGGAAAACTAATATTCAATGCCCCAAGTTAAGCGAATTGAATCTCATGTCTCGAATAGTACTAACTTACCATTAACTTATAAGGAGATTTGTCAAAAAAATACAAAATTTATGAAAAATGTATAATATTTTTGAAAGAATTTGAGTATAATTTTTGAAGGAATTGGAAAATTCTTGTTGGTAACAAAAAGGAAAAAAGCTAGTAAAAATAGGGAAAATACATGTGAAAAACCAATCATGTGAAAAACCAATCATGCTTAAGTATAACTAAGTAAAGCGCATATAAGCACCTAGTATTGTAATAGAGTTGACCCAAGGGGAAAATGCAATGAAAAGCCAAACATGCCTAAAAATCCTCAGTATACATAAGTAAAGCACCTATGTGAAGCAATATGGCTACAAAGATTATTGATGGAACCTGAAGACCCAACCATTCTATACTAAGATTCTATACTTAGATACAATCAAAGTAGCAAGATGGCTAAGTAGATTACTAATGAAACCTAAAAACCCAACCATTCTATACTGAGATTCTAGATACTCAAGTACAATCAAAGCAGCACAATCAAAGTAGCATACAATTGCACAGTCAAAGTAGCATACAATTGGTTAGAAATATTTTTTTTCATGCAAGGACATTAAAGTTCAAAGAGAAAAGGTATAAGCTAACACATCATAAAGTGGCATTCACAAAGCCACTAAGCTTAGACAAGTTGATAGACTAGGTGTTGAAAGATCACACATGCTCAATAGACAAAACTCATACCACTCAACAAGCACAAAAATCACAATCTCTCAATATTGTTGAGGAATTTGACCTTGGTTCAGTTCAGGGTCAGATCCCTCACCGATCTCCAAAGAACATGCAATTTCAATCCTGACACTTTTGCTTCAACAACCATAGCAAAATTCTTTATGATTTGATATTCATTGTTAGAGTTGGTGAAATCTAGTCAACCTTGATCCACTCTAGTCAAAGTCACATTTCAGAGGCCAATATACACTAGAGGAAAAATTGGGCCCGGAGATTGCTGGAGAGGGGATGCTAATTTGCACTCCTATAGATTCTCAAGGATATTCTCTTTATGGGTCTAACCCTAGATACGTGGAATATTTCATTTACTACAAAGATGGCTATGGATGTAGAGCTGGTTGGTAGCCCTTTAATGCCATTGGTGAGCCACTTTCTAACCAATAAAATCATCTTCACATGTTCACTTGCACTGATCGAAAAAACAATTTTCTCGGGCATCCATGTACAACCCAAGGAGTCCTTCAATATCATTGGCAAGCCATTTTTTGATTGATGAAAGCACCTTCGCATCCCCCTCGTGCATTGACCTGAGAGATAATTTTGTGCAGGCACCCTAAAATGAGTGATTGGAGTGCAACCTAGCCCTAAGCACGAGGAAGCAAAATCGCCCATCAAACTATAGAGTTAGATATGGAGATAGGCGGTGTAGGCACATCTCCCCATACACACACACACCCAGTGTTGAGAGCTTCATGGCGCTTGTAGGGAAGCTTCTTACAGTACAAGATATGTTGTTATTGTAGAAACTGTTCAAAATGTTACAAATCCGAGTTTTTGTTACATGCATGCAGCGTCGACCGCGTGCTCAAATTAAGGAGAGGCGGCGGGAGCAGGTGAAGGCACCGTCGAGGAGCAGGTTGTGGCCGCTAACAAAGCGGCTGTCCTCGCTGGCCAGGAAGAGGGCGGCGTTGGCGACGTCTTCAGCTCTGAGGTGGCAAACACCTTGCAAGGGGACGTTGTCTGGGCGGTTCGCCAGATAAGCCACCTGCTGGGCGGTGGCTCCGGCCACAAAGCGCCCAAACGCCCCCACCACCATGGGCGTTGGCACCAGCCAGGGCGAGATTGCGTTCACGCGGACGCCCAGCCCGCCTAGCTCAAATGCTGCCGTCTTCACGATCCCCGCCACTGCATGCTTCGCAATAGTGTACGCGTGATTGTTTCCGAGCGCCACTACGGAGCTCACACTGGCCGTGCAAATGATGGAGCCGCCGGGTTTCATGACGCGTGCCGCATGCTTGACGCCATGCACCACGCCTTTCACATTGACGTCCATGACCTTGGCGAACTCGTCCATGTCGAGGTCAGCGAAGGTGTTCGTCTGGGCTTCCAAGATGCCGGCGTTGTTGAACATGATGTGGACGGCGCCGTGTTGGGAGAGTGCGAAGTCCAGCAGGGAAGCCACGTCCGCCTCTCTGGCCACGTTGCAGCGCCGGTAGTTGGCCACGCCGCCCAACTCTTCCTTTATCCTGCCGCCCGCCTCATCCTGTATGTCTGCAATCACCACCTTGGCGCCGTGCGCTGCAAATAACCGGCACGCGGCCTCCCCTATCCCGCTAGCTCCTCCCGTCACAATCGCCACCTTGCCTTCCAGCCTGATCATAATCATAATTCCCATGGAAACCTTAATCAAGCAAGCCCCATCAATTAATTACGATCATAATTGCGAAGCAAACCTTACTCTTAACCTTAATTTACAGTTTGCCTAGATTCCAAAGCCCTCTTAACGTTATCTTTACCTTCTAGCCGCCGATTTTCCACTGTCATCGACTGTACAGAAGCTACAAAGACCTGCTCGTTTTGCTGCGTGCTTGCCATTGCCATTGCCATTATAGACGATTCCAAATTTTCTGCAGATTAGAAACATTAAAATAAAAAACTTACATAAATAAACCCTTGTAGTATGCAGTATTGCAATTAGCGTTTGCTACAATATGCTTTTCTGCATCAGATTCATGCTTTCCTTAGGCCCTAACCTTAGGCGTTGACAAAGCAATAAGATTTGGTACAAAAGCCCCACAAATTTTGAACTACATAAAATCCATTTCCTGTAATAATTTTGTCAACATGGTTATAATTACATCCGTCCAAGAGGGCTCGATCCAAAGGCTTTCCTAGAATAATTAAGGTTTAATTCTGCAATCAGAATTTTAAGCTAATTGGCCATGATATTGTGATTAAAAAAAATGTGTACCTGAGGTTTACAATCCTTTGCATGACTGGGTAAAGGAACCTTGCAACAAGCAAGGGGTACTATAGTAGGAGAATTAGGGCAAGCAAGGAGACAGACAAACAAAGCAGGCAAAGGTAATGTTTCACATTAGGGTATCAAGGATGGCATATAATTAGAGGAGCAATGGAAGGAGGGGTGGTGTATAAGAGAGTTGGCGTGAGGCTCGAGGGCTGCATATTATGCAGGTAGCTGGCGCCTGCTGCAGCAAGATTTGTTGATCATAGACAGGCAGGCAAACCAAACATGGAAAAGACGGGATTGATCAGACAAGATTTGGGAGGATATGGGCCATGTGAGCACACAGGTATGGAGCTTGATCATGGGGTAAAGAAGAAGCACAAAAGCTAGCTGGTGGGTGGGAGAAGACCACTATTGTGCACATGGGTTTGCCCTCCAGCCAATGAAGGTGTATTTGCCGGCATTGTGGGGGCGTCTTTAAAGGAGGGGGGCCGGCCTAGTTAAGGGGTGTTTGAAACGAGGGCCAGTGTGAATGTGGGTCAAAGAGCCTACCATTATGTTGACATGTTCATATATCATCAACACACTAGGACCACCATTGCTAGGAAACCTCCCTTTAGTGTATTTTTCCCTTCAACTAATATTGAAAAAAAAAATGGCTTGCCTTGAAATTAATGGCTTAGATTTTAAAAATTTCCATTCTCAGAGTGATTGACATCGTGCAATTTTGGAAAAGAAAACCCCCCAAGGCTAAGACGTCTCCTTCTTTAACTTGTTGAGAAAAATAGGGTTTTTTTTCTTAACACAACAGAAATAGTGAGCACTCCACAATGAAGGGGGAGAGACCCGAGGTGGTGGAAGATAGCCTATTCATAATATATACTTGAGGCACATAGACCCTTGTCATGCACAAAATTATGCGAAGTGTGCGACGTGGATCTCAAGACAACTGCTCTTTAATTGAATTCATGCATAGCGAGGAGCTTTGATAATATGCATCGCATCATGCATTAACCTTTGATAGCCCCATCACGTCTCTCAAGGCTCAATTAACTTTATATAGCCAAATCAAATTAATTACCCCACAAACTTTCTAATTAACAAAAAGCACATCATCATGGTAAAAAAAACATGGTCCACTATGTAATGCATATGGGCATGAGATATGTGTTCCAAAAGTTTTCGAATACAATGTTGCTACAAGTTTGCATGCACACATGCATGTCTTTAAATTATTGAGGGAATCCATATGTGGCTCTCAACTCAATTTGCCATTAGAAGAAACTTTGTTTAATTGGACAAGGCCAACACTAATGACGTCTAGACTCTATCAAACTAGCATTGTCATGCTACATGCTTTCTCTTGATCGAATATTTAAGCTAGTTGATGGCACAACCTTTCTCTTGAAATGCATACTATAAGGATACTACAAGCTCTAGAAGAGATGTAATGATTTTTTGCATCTCCTTTGTATGGGAATCTTGATATTAAGAAGATTAATTGATTGCCATTTCAAAGCTACTTTCTCTTGATTGAATATTTGAGTGAGTTGATGGCATTTGAAAGCCACTTTCTCTTGATTGAATATTTGAGTGAGTTGATGGCATTTGAGTGAGTTGATGGCATTTGAAAGCCACTTTCTCTTGATTGGATATTTGAGTGAGTTGATGGCATAATCTTTCTCTTAAAATGCATGCTATACACCTCTAGTAGAGATGTCCTATCAATTTTTTTCTCGTTTGGATGGGAAAGTCTTGATATTAAGAAGATTAATTGCCAATTTCAATACCACTTTCTCAATATTTGAGCTAGTTGATGGCACAAACTTTCTCTTGAAATGCATACTATAAGGAAATTACAAGATCTGCTAGAGATATAATATTGACTTTTTACATCTCCTTTGGATGGGCAAGTCTTGATATTAAGAAGATTAATTACCATTTTAAACCACTTTCTTTTGAGTGTGTAGAGTGTGCTTTAACAAATATGGTCTTAACCTGCACTCTTGGGTACTTCCAAATACATTGTGATAACCTAGTGGAGGATATCACAAGGAGCACCTCAAGTGTCATTATTAGCCACTCATTATTTATCACCAACTTGGCCATTTAAGTGGGAAGCGTTGTGACAATTTTGCAAGTATTGTGACATAATGAGCTTCTGAAACTCTCCGATAATTCTACATAAGATTCCAACATATAATATATTAGTGGCCAAGAGAAGCTTCTATGTGAGTTATAGTTATAGCAATTAATGCTTCTTCTTTGCATGCTAGGTGAATCATTGATCATGCTTTCCATTGGTGCCAAGCATTGTCAAGTGTAAATTGAATGAAGTAATTTTGAAATTAAACTTTAGTGAGACTTTAGTAAGCTTCACATGTAAGTCAAAAAGCGAGGTGCTATTTGTGTGGATTTCCACACAACAAAAGACATTTCATAGATTCTAATAGCTTTGGCAATTTTACATGCAAATAGGTCCATGTGGGGCCTTATTGTTTTCAACTACATGTCCCGGGACACTTATTGGACGTGTTTAACTAACCCATACTACATACAATCAAGACCTCGATCTCAAGGTAGCTAATACATCTCAATCATAGGTGAAATGTGATGGTGCCCTATTGCACAAATGCCCCTCATGGAGAAGAAAGAAAAACAAAAAGCCCAACTGAAGTCCATGACATAATATCAAGTGAGAAGTAGTAAAAATTCTCATGAGCAATTTGAGAATTTATGGCACACTTGGGAGAGTTTTTTTCATTTCAAAAGTCCATGGTTGTTAAAGTTTAAATATGAAACCTTGCTATAACCGTTAATCTAAAGTTCTACAAACCATCTCAAACCCTCAATTTAATGAGGAAATATGTAATTTACATCCAAAATTAGCCTATTTTATTGGTAATTGTTTTAACATTTTTCCATTTGCCATATGAGAATATATCCTAATTTCTAACATTTTCCCATGTGCCTTATGAGAATATTTCCTAAGTTTTAGTTGGATGCATGAGCATCATATATATCTAAGTAACTTTAGTGTCATACGTCTTGTCACCTTATGGAGTAAAGCACCAACTTAAGATGTGGGCCAATTTAATGTTTTATGAAGATTTTGATATGTTAAATGACTTTGAGGGAGGACCTAGACAACTTGTTTTTTAAAGTGAAAATACACAATTCATGAATTCAAAACTAAAAGTACAAGATCTAGGATCCAAATGCTTTCAAATCAGCAAATAGATAATAGTACTAAAATCCTCATCCTTGTGCTTCTCGCGAGAGAGAGAGAGAGAGAGAGAGAGAGAGAGAGAGAGAGAGAGAGAGAGAGAGAGAGAGAGAGAGAGAACTGGACCAAGAACCAAAATTAGTAGCTCTAACCCAATTCTATCAAGTGGGAGACTCTGTGTCTTTATGCCTTTTATAAGAGAGCACACACCAATAAAGAAGCACAATGAATTAAAGAAAAAAGAATCTTGCTAAAATAATTTCAACTTGGGATTCATTGATTTTTTAGTGGTTGTTGGTACATGTGTCTCTTTCTAGGAAACCCATGTGCCTTTAGCTAAAAGGCAAATTTGGATTGATTAAGTTTTCTTACAACAATCAAAACTTTCCTAGATTTTTTGTTTTATTTCTCCAAGAGCTTAAATGATTTTTTTATTTTGATGAAACACCAATAAGATGGGTCATTAAAATAAAATTCTAGTTAAAAAGAAAGTGTCATTCTATTGGTAGCTCTATCACGATATGTTCTTTAGTGTTGTGAAACCTATAAACCACTAATATATAAAGTGAAACAATGTAAAATCTCAAAGATTTGTGCAACCAATTGCTTGCTTGCAAGTAAGCAAGTAGAGATGCTTTTCATCAACAAACAAAATATGTTAGCAGAGAATGCGATTTCTAACATTTGTGTGGCATCTCTACCTTACTTGCAAGTAAGCAAGGTAGAGATGCTTTTCATCAACAAATATATGTTAGCAGAGAATGCGATTTCTAACATTTGTGTGGCATGTCCATGGTATTGCCAAAATGGCATGTCCATGGTATTGCCAAAACAAATTTTCAAACTCAGTGTAAAAAATATGGATGCAAAGTTATGGAATGGTAATATATTGCTACAAGACTGATGTTTGTAGTTGCATTATGTGGCAACTATGTATGGAACTAGCTTTCGTTTAATAATAAAATTATTCACCTCAAAAATGATTTTTACAAAGGAGAAAAATCAAGGTCGTTGATCACGATTCACCATCTTAGAGATTGCTTCTTTTACTCCATGTTCATTTAACTATACTTACACTTGGTTAAATGGGTTCCCATGTCTACTAACTAGCTCTACATTGGGTTCCTCACACCATATGCACTTGTTGTGTCTTTTGCACATAACTCTTGAACAATGCTCGAAAAAACCCTAGTGTAGTGTAATTGAAGCTAAAAGAACCTTCAAATTTTGAAATTCGAGGTTTAAAATTTGGAGGTTTTCTAAGAGGTTTTAGTAAAAAAAATACCTTTAAAATTCATAAAATACTCAAAAATTACTTGCAATTTTGTGAGATGGAAGTTCTTCACCTATAAAATAAAACATTCATAAAATATAAAAAATTTACATGCAGTTTTGTGAGATGGAAATAAAATAAGAAATTCATAAAATACTCAAAAATTACCTGCAATTTTGTGAGATGGAATTTGTTCACCTGTAAAATAAAAAATTCATAAAATACTCAAAATAAATTACATGTGATTTTGTGAGATGGAAATAAAATTTTTAAAAAATCATAAAATACTCAGAAATTACCTGCAATTTTGTGAGATGGAAGCTCTTCACCTGTAAAATAAAGCATTCATAAAATACTCAAAAAATTACATGCAATTTTGTGAGGAGGAAATAAAATAAGAAATTCATTAAAATACTCAAAAAATTATGTGGAATTTTGTGAAGAAGTTTTGCTCAACTACAAGCCAAAAGCCCAACGCCCACCAATGGCAATCATTATTGTAACGGAACGGTGATGAAGATTGGTCGGAGATATGGACGTTCACAGTTGTTATCACGAGAAGGGTGTCGGACATCCGACAGTCTAAGTGGGCTAGCTAGCTGTCGGGAGCTTGGGTTACGGCCGGCAATTATCATTTCTCCAGTCACACGCGGGCGTCCGGCAGCGGTCAGAATCAAAAACAGGACCAGTGAAGTGGATTTTAGGGCGTAGCATCCGCCGACAAAAAGCAGCGGCCGCCCATCTCTGTCCCATCTTTCCATCGACTATGCTACTCAACGTCAGGTCTAAGTAACCTTTTAGAGACATCAATGCAGGCTCTGCGGCACCACAACGCCGTAGCAGAGTGATCTTTACGGCAGCTTACGGCAAAGAATTCTGATACCTTTCAATCGACATGACATGTCTACGCTTAAGAATCAAGCCCTGATCGCTTAGCAAAGCTCTCTTTTTCCCTTGAGCCTGTACTCCCTGGGAATACTTGTGAACTCGTGAGTGTACCAGTTATATAGCTTCCTAGACTCTACACACGATTAATGATGTTCCTCTAATCGAAGGCACTTCGTTGAGATTATCCTTAACCTTGCTGCGATTCTCCTTAATTAGGTCCCAGCCTTATTTAAGATTATCCTTAACCTAGTTAAGATTATCCTTAATTATTAGGTTAATTAGGTGCCAGGGAGTTGCCCAGCGGTAGAGCTTTCATGTAACGCATAAGAAACCACATGTATAACAACTTACTACTAATGTGGCTATCCAACGTGCCTTTCCTCTAAACGCATACTAATCTGGCTATTGAAGGTTCCTTTCCTTTAAACCCATATTTTTGTAGTTGCATTTGTGCTTATTTTGGGATTCAAGGTGCCTTTCCTCTAAACCCATATTTTGTAGTTGAATTTGTGCTTATTTTGTGTTTTTCAGAGTGCTTCTTCTTCGATAGCCAGATTAGTATGGGTTTAGAGGAAAGCCACGTTGTATTTTGAATTTGTGTTTATTTTTAAAATGCTTATAAAAAAATACATTACAATATAAAAAAACTTACGAGTGTCTATCAAAAAACAAGCGTGGTGGCGAGTGCCTGTCGAAAATCAAGCGTGATAGCGGCCAAGAAGGATGATTTCTGACGGGCTAAGTTACCTTAAAAAATGACGGGTTCAATATAGAAATAATACCTTTAAAATATTTACCAAATTTTTAAAATCCCCATAAAAAGTTACACTAGATTAAAAAAAAACTTACGGGTGCGTGTCAAAAATCAAGCGTTGTGGGGACCAAAGATGATTTTTGACGGGCTAGGTCACACTTTAAAATAAGTGGCGACCAAAGATGATTTTTGAGGGGCTATATCACACTTAAAAATAACGGGTTCAATAGAAATAATACCCTTTTTTTTAAGGTCACTCAAAATAAGCGGTTGTATTTTAGATCAAAAATACCTAAAGATGGACATGTCGCCAGTGTGCAGGCCTTCAATGCGGTCCTATCAAGTGGCCAAAACCTGAGCGCAGCTTAAAATTTTGTGCCTGGCTATGCATACAATCACCACACCACGCCATCAAAGAAACAAATATCTCGCACTTAAAAAATAAAGCTCGTCCTTAATTATGTTTTTATTGATCGTGTGGTTAACAAAAAAAAAATGTCATTCTATCCTACTTTTGCTCGCTTAAATCAAAGAAAATTCGCAAAGGAGATCTTTCATAACTGGTTGATCATCATTCTGTATACATTTGTGTACAATGAAAATCAATGATTCATTATTTAAATTGTTTGAAAACTACTGATTTTAATTGGTTGAAAAATTGTTTTCACGATCAAAGAGATTTTGAGATATCCATTTAATGTTGCTTTGCATAAACATGGCATCCAATTAACTCGAACAAATAATGGCATTCAAGCCTACAATTTAAAATATTCAACCCTTATGAAATTTGAAAAAAGCTTAGATGGAAATTTTCTTTGTATTTTTATTGGATAGATTGATAAGAAGTCTAGTTCTTCTAGCAAGTAACAACTGTTTTTTTTTATAGTGAGATCATGTAACCTTTTTTTTTAAAAAAATTTAACAATTATTTTTTGATAAAGAATTTATTTACTTAAATTTGCCTGCTTGAAAAGAAAATCCTTTCTTTAGCATTGAGAGCATGAATCCATGAAAAGAAAATCCTTTCTTAAGCATTGAGACATGAATCCATAATATTTTTCTTTTGATAAAAGGAATAGCAAGAAAGAACATATTAGGATGTAATATAACTTGAGTATTTAGGGTTATTTAATGTGTGTGTTCCCTAGTCTGCATAGGGTTATTTAATGTGTGTGTTCCCTAGTCTACATAGGGTTATTTAACATGTGTCCTAGTCTACATAGTGTAAAGGTGCGAGAGAGGTGCTAGAATGAAATCAAGTTCTTGTAGAACTTGCTCACTTCTACACCTACTTTCAAAAGATTATTTTGGCCATATTCTCAACCAATGCTTGATAATTTATTTTACGAATCAAAATATGGTCAATTTATCATATCAATTCATTTTTATTATGCTACTATATTAAAATTATTGAATTTAAAATTAAATATATGAAAAAATATTCCTAAAAATAAGGGTTAGGAAAATCCTTAATCATCTTTTTTTCAAAGGGTCAACTTTCCAAAGTCCTAGAAGTCTTCTCCGTGGGGCCAAAAGCTATGATGGATGAAGTAGTTCTAGAGGTAGAAATTGGATGCAAAGGCCTCCACATCTTTGGTGTAGTTATAATCTATGGTGGGGCGAGAGTTAACAAATGAGTGAGGCTATATGGAGGAAGTTAAGGATCAAGGATCTACAATGGACACCATTTGAAGTGAAGATGATCAATTAATGAAGAGTGTAGCAGCTGCTCAAGATGGCACCATTCAAAAGATTGAGGATCTACAGCGCAACACCATTCAAAGTTAAGACGACTAATTAATGAACAATGCAACTGCTTGGAATGGTTTGTAATCTCAAAATTTCATTACAAAAGGTGAGGACTTTTGGGCCATGTTCATTATTATCGAAATGATAGGACTAAAATGAAAGGATTGCAAGCCTACCCAATGCTACTAGTAAGACCCTGGCTCTAAGCTACCCAAGTCATTCATAACTAGGCGAGACTCGAAAGAACTTTGAATATAGAGTGTCCAAAATTATTACAAAGAACTCAGTGTGAGCTAGAATTGAGAATGAACTTGGGACTTTGAGATTTATAATTGAGAAGTGTGTCAAAAAACCAAAGTTACAAAATAACAAAGTGTGACAAGAGTGTCAAATGATACAATCTATTTATAGGTCCACCTTAGTGCCATGTGGCTTAGGGGTTTCAAATCGTTGCCTCCTCTCTGGCCATCCATTTCAAGCCCTTTGATGTTGTGTAAAATTCCAAATTTTCTCTTGTGTGTGAGAACCCCCCCCCACACACACACACACATATAAATAGAGGACTAAGCCCTCTTCCTTGCAGATTGGTGCTAGCCACAACTAGAACCCCCTCCTCCTTGTGCATCGGTGTTGGCCACACTAATGGACCCTCCTCCTTTGACGTCAGCACCGTCCATGGGGCTACTGCATTGTCTTCTCCACTGGCCAACATTGCCATCGACTTCTTCTTCTTCTTCTTCTTCTTCTTCTTCTTCTTCTTCTTCTTCTTCTTCTTCTTCTCTCTCTCTCTCTCTCTCTCTCTCTCTCTCTCTCTCTCTCTCTCTCTCTCTCTCTCTCTCTCTCTCTCTCTTATGCACGCGTGTAGCAATAGCCCTCTCCCTTCTCTCTTATTTAAACCCCCCTCTCCTCTTAGTAGTGGGATGAACACTCCCCCCCTCTACGGCTTCCCTCACCCCCCTCTCTCACTCCCTCATAGCTCTCTTTGATAGTTTGCTCTCTCATCAGTAGTAGCTCTCCCCATTCCACTCTCCCTTGTGCCTCCCCCTCACCCTCTCTCACTCCCTCACTACCTCTCCCACCACCCTCACTCACCCTCCCGTTACCCCTTGCCAACCTCTCCCTTGACAACTCTCTCCCCCTCTCATGCACTTTCTCTCACTTTCCCTCTATCACCCTCCCGTCAACACCCCCCCTTCTCTATAAAGTCCCCCTCCCCTCTTTTGACTCTCTCTCGTTTGCTTGGAGCAATCATGTGTAGGAGAAAACCCTCATGGAATATCTTGCTCTCTTTGCCTCTCTCTCTCTCTCTCTCTCTCTCTCTCTCTCTCTCTCTCTCTCTCTCTCTCTCTCTCTCTCTCTTTCATTTTGAGCCTACCGAGGAGGATTTGAGTGTGTCGATAAATAATGGAACATGTGTGCTATTGTTTTTGCATCAACTAGGCTAGCATGGGGGCTAGTGTGGGGGTGGTGGAGGAGTGGGGCAAGTTCCTCTACATGGCTTAGCTAGGTCTCCACATTGTCAATCCCTTGTGTGAGTGATGGCTCACAAGCACCCTTTCCACACGTGTTCAGTATCTCGACGTCCGAGTTGAGACCAAGACCAAGAAGAACTCTAATAGCGCATGAAGATAGGATTGAACGAGATGAGGATACGGGCACCTCGAACAATCCATAAGTGAAACCAGAGTGGAGGCAGTCATATCCATATTTCGAGGACTATTGTCTGATGTAAATTCATGGGTGAGACTACTATTAAAGGTAGGAGGATTAAGAAAAGGAGAACTAACATTGCAAGTGCAAGTACGATATGAGATTATGTGAAAAGACAAGTGAAAAGGTAGACCACACCAAGGCAATGTATAAAGGGAAATGTAGATTGCCAACTACTACTACTTACATCCAGGTTAGCCATCTTTATTTCTACTATATGGACTCCACATTACAAGTAAGTGAAATCTTAACTCAAAACTTTTTCATAATTAGTTGACTACTTGTTGGGAGCATAGTTTAAATTGATTTGGTTTTTAAAAAGTAAGCTAAGTGACTCTTGTGAAAGAACCTTGTTGGTGAAGACGAGTTGATATGGAATGAGATTTTCACCTAGGTTAATTGTCTTGGGTTGTGACCAAATTTGGGATAATGGCTCGAAATTGGTCTACCCATCACAGGATTGGTCTTGCTTCCTACCATGTGTTGATATGAATTCCCAAGACCTAGGATTTGGTTTGGGAATTCTAGTGTTCCCATCAGTGTCTCCACTTGATTTGAGTACTAGGATAAGATCTTAATTATTAATCATTGATTAAAAAATAGGATTGTTTATTGAACAGTGATTGTTCTTTTATAGAAAGGTGATTGTATTATGTGGAATTGTTTATTTTAGTGTCATAAAGATGGTTGAAAAACATGGTCTCAAAGTATGAATGATGCCATGATGATGAATTCGTGAACTAGGGAACTTCCCCTAGGTAACCATTCCGACGAGATTGGTTTAGGGCAACCATTTTGATGTGATCTGTTCAGTGATCGGTCTGGGGCAATTATTCTGATGTGATCTATTCCAGTGATTGGTCTGGGGTAACTGGGTACTCCCCACCCGGGGGCAGAGAAATACTTGGAGTAGTGGTCGGGACAACTGCCTTCACTAGGTAACCCACCATGGGGTAGGGGAGGGTTCTTTCTAGTAGCTACAAGAAGCTGAGCTGGAAAGGTATTCCATAGCAAGAAGAGGGTGAAGGGGACACTTCTCGATCTACTATGCGAGTGATTTTTTGACTTACTATATACTGTTGATTGTTTTAATTTTATAGAAGTGGAACCATCCATTGGAGTGGAGTAGATATGTTGGTGGCTTATTCAAGTGGGGGTGTCTATATTTTGGCTCACATGTTTCCTCAAGCTTCCTAATGCGAGAAACCAATTTTTTCTTATTGCTTAGAAACTTCTAAACAGTTCTATTTTTGTCTGGTCTTCTTTTGTTCTGTAAAATAGTCAATCTTCTTCTATTTTCCCCTTGTGTTAACCTCCATTGAGTGTCCTTGTCCTAGTGTGATTAGGCTGCTGGTGTTGGTTATTTGAATGGATTGAGTGCTCAGTCCAGCCTTGTGTGTGTTGATCCTTGTGTTTCTCATCTTGGTACTCTTTGTATTAACTTCGTGCATTGCCTTTGGGCTCATAGGCCTCCCCTTGGTCCTTATTTGATTGTTCTAGGGCAATCTGCATCCTCTCCTCTTTATCTTCCTTGCCATCTCACTGAATTTGGTTTCCTCTTCTTCTTTATCCTTTGAGTTCTCTTCTTTTTTCAATTCTAAGTCTATCTCGACACCTTTAAACTTTGAGTGTTTTGTTTTTCAATTCTAAGGCCATCTCAACACCTTTGAACTTTGGTAAAGTGTTAAAATCGAAGGTTCTACCAAGTTTTCTCCAAAAACTTTACTAAGTCCTTCTACATCTCTTCCACCATCTCCTTCACTAAATGTGCATCAATGCACATGCCTCCTTTTTGTGTCATCTATCATTAGGGGAAGGTTGAGGTCTATAGGGGCCCTTTAAGATGCCATGTGATTAAAAGGTTATTAAGGAAAAGGGCCAATCATGTGATGCCATGTATACAAAAATGTTGGGTGATTAAAGGTGGTCAAAAGATTCTCTAGAAGATGCCTTTTTGTACTTTTCATTCCCAAAAAGTGGGGGAAAATTTTTTTGAAATTTCGAACATCCATAACTTCTACATATGAGCTCAAAATTTATCGGAGATTAGAGATCAAGAATCTACTCGCTGAGCTCTTTCCATAGATATGTCACATGATATGGTTTTGCCCACTCAATTTTAAATTAAAATTTGGCGGGAAACTTTGAAATTCAAACTTCTAGCCATTTGAAGAATAAGAAGGTATCTAAAGTCAAAGAAACTTAATATTTTAACAGAAAGTCATTAAAATCATAATATGGCAGCTTAAAGGGCCCCTATAGACCTCAACCTTCCCCTAATGAGAGACTACAATGAGCTACTAGATAAGCCCAGGCATACTTCATTGTAGCTCGCATACTATCTTGTCCAATTCAAAGATATCTTCTCTTTAAATTTTGGTCAACGCCTCAAGCTAATGATCTTGGCTTCAACCTAGTCTATTCCTTCTATTGCTTCTTCTATCTCTTCCTCTTTCTCTTAGACTTCTCTTTTTGTAGCTTCATATGCTCTAGCAATGCTGCTACTTGGCAACTTTTCTTACAAACCCCTTCTTTTCAACCCTCAGATCTTAATATAAGAATATGGCACAACAGAACGAGATAGTAAGACATAGCACAATAGACAATGCAATACATACACAATGGAGAGAATTTAAAATTCTTATTATACCAAAGAGGTACAAGTGATGGTGGTGTCCACCCGTGCACTCTCAAGCAGAGCTTAGATGGCGATCTAAACAGACTCTGGATGGAGTATGTAAGGGAAGTAGAAGGGGGTGGATACTCACAAGCATTGGATGCCTTAGCTCATGGCAACCATGTCCATATATAGTATTGAAGGCGATGTGGTAGACGCGTATACAAGGAGGGCGGTTACACTGCATAGACATGGTTCACCGCTCGTGTATCAAGAACGCGACCCACCGACCACCGCCCCACTAATGATGGACCTAGTATTCAAGGGAATGTTCTAGGAAATATTCCTCGTACTGTCGCCTCAGGGGATCCTGCCCCCAAACCCCCACTAGGGGGGGACTAGCAGCCCCCCTGGGACCCACCCCCTCAGAGCCAGGGCAATGCCTCGGACCCCAGCTAACGCTCATACCCCCTGACCATATCCTAACCATCATCAATGGTCATAATAGCTATGGGAGAAAAGGTTTCATCAAAGTCAAAACCTTCTACCTATGCAAATCTCTGTGCAACCAACCTAGCTTTTGTATTTTTTTTCAAGTGAGCTATCAGCCTTATACTTAGCTTTCCAAACCCATTTGGTACCAATTGCCTTTCTGTTTGGTGGTCAGTCAACTAGCTCCTCCCAGGTGTTGTTCTTTATGATGCTGTCATACTGCATCGCAGCTTTCCACTTTGGATTTGCTAAGGCTTCATCCAAGGTGACTGGCTCCTTCACTGTTCCCACTATCTCAGCCATCAAAGCCATATTGACAATGAGATCAAATGCTCTTCTCTGCTCCTCTATGCTCCTTGATCTGCTTGGTCCATCTGTTGTTGCTGAAGATTCTGGCTTCTCACGCATTGGATTACAGTCATCAAAGAGCTATTGTGCCCACTTTGGAAGTGGCTTTCCTTGTGGTGCAGTAGGCAGGCTGTTGTGATGTGTGAGAGTCTTCATCCTTTGAAAACTCCTCATCCTTAAGAGGAAATATGACTAGTGGGTTGGGGCTCATGGTGGGCTCATGGTGGACTATTTCTTCGGCTAATGATGGAGTGGATGGACCTCCTTCCTCCACTGAGTATGGCTGCTCTACCCATCTCAGCTGGCCAAAATCTTCTTTGCCTCTGTATCATAGAGTCAATATTCCTTCAACTCTTGACTATATCCAAGAAAGATACACTTCTTGCTTTTGGCATCTAGCTTGCTCCTGGATGCATATAGAATATGCACATAACATTCATAGCCAAATGTTCTGAAATGAGAAACTGAAGGTTTCTTACCAAAGTAGGCCTCTTGAGGTGTAACATCCTTAAGTGCTTTTGTGTAGCTCCAATTGAGGACATAAACTACTGTGTTGACTGCTTCATCCCAAAATGTATTGGGCAAACCCTTTGCCTTCAACATGCATCGCGAGCCATCTCCATGATAGTTCAATTGCGACATTCTACAACACCATTTTGTTGAGGTGTGTGAGCAGTGGTGAGTTGGCGCTTGATGCCATTCTCCTTGCAATAGCTGTCAAATTTCGTTGAAAGGAATTCTCCTCCTTGATCTGTACGAAACTTCTTCACCTTCTTTCTTGTCTCATTTTCCATAAGTTTATGCCACTGTTTGAACTTGCCAAAAGCTTCAACCTTATTCGAAAGGAAATAAACCCACATCTTCCTGCGACGAGTAACAGCATAAAGTAAGAAGATCTCCCTAATGTAGTAGTAGACATTTTATCACAAAGATCAACATGTACCAGCTCTAAAGGAGTCTTTGCCCGATTGTTGCTTTCCTGTACCAAGCCATCATAATTCTGTGGAAGAATTCGAATGCACCTCAGGACAACTCCTCACTAGTGTGTGTAATCCCTACACAATAGCCATCTGATCTCGTAGATTTTTGATCCACAAGATAAATGCTTCAGCAGCTTCTCCTTTAGCAAACTTTTCAGCAACAATAAGTTGATTCTCCAGGTTTAAAATCATGGTCTAATTATGAGTCTCATTTTACTGATTTCTCAGTATGATCCAAGCCTCTGTAGCCTTGGCAGTATGTTGAATCAGAGTGAGAATAGAATCACTTACACTGGTGATGATGGCACAAAAAAGTGCGTCAGCATTGCGCCTTCTCCATGCCCCCGAAGAAGTGTAGCATCTAGCGGAAGCATGTTTGTAGGGTTGTTGGGGTCGAGACTTCCCACTGGTTCTGCATCCATTCTTAGAACAATTTCTAGGAGCTCATAAGAGTCTAGAATGGCATTTACTTTGAATTTTCAAAGAGTATAATTCATCAAGCTTGCCTTCTATGAAGGTAGGTGGACAAATGCACAAGATTGGTGCAGTAGTAGCAGTAGAGGTAGAAGCCATCACTCCTAGGATTCTATGCAAAGGACTAAACTTTATGCACTATTCCTGCTAAGAGCATCTAAGATTTGATACCATATAAGAATATGGTACAGCGGAAGGAGATAGCAAGACAAAGCACAATAGACAATGCAATAGATACACAATGGAGAGAATTTAAAATTCTGATTATACCAAAGAGGTACAAGTGATGGTGCTGTCCACCTGTGCGCTCTCAAGTAGAGCTTAGATGGTGATCTAGACAGACTTTGGATGGAGTATGTACGAGGTGTAGAAGAGGGTGGATACTCACAAGCATTGGATGCCTTAGCTCATGGCAACCATGTCCATATATAGTACTATAGGCGATGTGGTAGACACGTATATAACAAGGGAGGTTACACTGCATAGATACAGTCATCGCCCGTGTATCAAGAACGCGGCCCACCGACCACCGCGCCCACTAATGATGGACCTAGTATCCGAGGGAATATTCTTCATATCATCGCCTCAAGGGTGGCGGACCCCCAGCCGAGGCGATGCCTCAGACCCCAGCTAACGCTCATACCCCTGACGATCTCCTAACCATTATCAATGGTCATAATATTGACCCCATCGGCGTCTAAGCCGGGGTTCCCACTAAAGACATATGCACCATGGCTACTCTTCATAATGGGGGCCTAACAAATGTGCATTATACATCAAACTGAGATACATGCTAAGAGGTGGGGGCACTAAGATACATCAAAGTGAGATACATGCTGAGAGGTGGGCACTGAGTGTATACTAACACTTAAATGATCCCACCACATAGAGTTTGATTGAATGCGAGCATCCTTCTCTTGAATTAAGACCTGATACATTTTCATCGAGATTGATTTAATAATAATTTTTTATAAGTTACGCAAGATTGGCCCACCAATGTTTGTATTGGTTGAATCTAAGAAGGCAAGGTATCTTCCATCCATTCACACAAACTCTAAAAGCCATTCAAGTCTGTTGGAATTAGGGTTAGGGTTGCAATAATGCACACACATAAGATAGAGAAGCTTGAGAGCACACACTCACTAGATTAGAATTATTAAATGTGTGCCAAATACAAAAGATAGGTACACACCCCAAAATGAGTACATAAGAGGGCGTACATATGCATGGGAGAAAAAACCTCCTAGTGAGGACAAAAGTGTCCTGTGGCGGTCGTCCTAAGTGTGTTCACACACATCACTACCATATAATGCTACAAATCCCCCCCCCCTAGAGAGTGATGATGTGAACATGTACAAGGTATGGCCAATCAATCCTGAAAAGGCAGTAAGCCCAAAGCTTTACGAAAAGCTTTAAACTTTTCACGAGGAAGAGCCTTCGTGAATAAATCTACCATGTTTTCATGTGTAGGCACATAGACCAAGATGATCTCTGCTACTACAGAGAGTTTTTTCTTGACATAGTGGTAATGTGCTTAGTGCGAGCATGAAACACTGGGTTCCTCATAACTGTTAATGCGCTCTGGTTGTCAGTGAAAATCATAGTGCTAGACGACTGTCCAATATCCAAATCAGCCATAAGATGTCTGAGCCACACACACTCAACTGTAGTTGTAAAAGCTGCCCTCCTGTACTCTTCACAGCTCGAAGTGGCCACTGTAGGTTGCTTCTTGCTGAGCCATGATATACATGAATCACCAAGGCGAAAGCAAAACCCACTAGTGGACACTCGTGTATCATAACATCCAGCCTAATCTAAATCACTGAAAGCATGCAGTTGTGACTCACCCCCCTTTGGATAAAATAATCCAAAATAATGAGTGCCCTGTAAATAGAAAAAAACCCGCTTAATAGTAGCCTGCTAATGCTTCGTACCTGGGCTATGCATAAATCTACTCAACTATGAGACCGCATACTGTATATCTAGCCTCGTGTTGCACACATAAAGAAGGGATCCAATAGCCTACTAATACAAACTAGCATCAAAAGAGTCTCCTGCATCTTGAAGACTAAGTCGAGTACCTATCTCCATAGGTGTAGCCACAGATTTACAGTCTTCAAGATTAAACCTCTTCAATAGCTTCTGTATATATTTAGACTGCAGCATAACAATGCCATCATTGCGTTGCATAAATTGAATCCCCAAATAGTAATGCAAGGGCCCCAAATCTGACATCTCAAACGATGACTACAAATCAACCTTAAAGGCTGAAATCTGATCTATATTGGATCCCATGAGTAGCATGTCATCAACATATAGAACGATGATCAAAAATGTGTCCTTACTCCTCTTCACACATAATAGAGGTTACTCTTTGTTGGACTGTTGCAAGAATCATTTGCAACCGAGTACGATTGAATCTTCTCATACCATGCTCTCTAGGAGCCTGCTTAAGGCCATAAAGAGCCTTTTTCAACTTACATACTTTAGACTCTTCTCCTTTCACACATCAGAACCAAGAGGCTACGATACATACAACTCCTCATGTAAATCACCATTCAAGAATGCAGTCTTAATGTCCAAATGATGTACATTCCACCAATGATGTGTTGCCAAAGCAATGCGACACCTAATGGTAGTCATACGAGATGTGGGTGCAAAGGTCTCATCATAATCAATGCCCTTTTGCTGGGCATACCCCTTTGTATAACAAGTCTGGCCTTGTAGTGATCAATGCTACCATCTGCTTTGAGTTTTAACTTGTAAACACACTTAGTATCAATGGCCTTCTTGCCCATGAGGTAGATCTGTCAAATACCAGGTGTCATTCTTGAGTATAGAGTTATACTCATCTTGTATAGTATGCATCCACCAATGATCATCATCCTCTATGCTTCCTCAAAGGAAAGAGGTTCCTCCTCATTACATAAAGTAAAAATGAGAACATGATCCACATGAGAATAATATGCATGATGAGAACCTGCACGAAATCTGTTGGTAAAGGAGCTGCCAACTTGCTATCCCTCAATGTCTACACAAGCCATTTTGGCATATGCCTAGATTCTTCTATGGCTACTCTCTCCTCATCCACTACATCCTCAATAATTGCCTCATCAAAAGGCTGATTTGCAAGCTAATTTTGCACCTGCAAAGGCTGAATTTCAGCACTTGGTTAAGCATTCAATTGCTCTACATATGGCTTCCCTCCATTAAAAAAAGGTAGGAGCGAATCAAACATGTCCTGTGAGCATACATTATGCTATTTTTTGCACGAAAGCATGGACTGAACAACTGAGTTTTTGATAAAAAAACAACATCTCTACTTACCAAAATCGGCTTTGAGACCGGATGGTAGAGTCTATATCCCTTGCTTTCTAAACTGTATCCCATAAATATTCATTTAACTGCCTTATCATTAAGCTTACTGCATTATTGCTCAGGCACAAGAGCATAAGCAAGACAACCAAAAACACGCAAATGAGCCACAAAAGGCTTCCTTCCATGCCAAGCTTCATAAAGAGTTTTAGACACTGCAAGGCCTTGGTAGGGCATTTATTCAACACATAGTTTGCGCACATAGTTGCCTCTAACCAAAAACCATGAGGTAAATCTTTGGCTTTCACCATACATCGTGCCATCTCCATGAGAGACCTGTTTTTTCTCTTAGCACACTATTTTGCTGAGGTGTGTATGGTATATATATGCATGAAATTCCTTGGACATATACTCCCCCCCTCGATCTGAACAAAGGGTGTCAACTTTACATTCACATGCATTTTCAGCCATGGATACAAAGTGGCTAAAGCACATAAAAACCTCTGACTTCTTCTTTAATGGATACACCCAACTATATCTGGAGTAATCATTAATAAAAGTGACGAAGTAGAGATATCCCCCAATAGATGGTGTCCTCTCATAGGACCACATACATCACTATTTATAAGCTGTACTTTCTTTATAGCTCTCACAGATATCATCCTTTTGGAAATGATGTCCGATGCATTTTACCATGAATACACCCCTCGCATACATGTCTAGTAGGGGTCTCAAGAGTTAGCAACTCAGACACCATATCATGCCTTCTTTGAAGGCGTAACAAATTGCCATAATTCAAATGGCCAAATCATGCATGCCATAATTCTGCATCACTCATAACGCGAGTCATAGAGACTTAGCAAGCATCATGCTACAACTTCTCAAATACATCCATATTGTATAGGCCATGAAACAAGGTACCTGAGACAATGATAGAATAACCATCATTTCTATCCTGAACTGTACATCTCTCATCCACAAATTTCACCATCAAGCCTGACAAGGCTAAGGCTGAAGCTGATAGCAAGTTCTTCTTAATGCGTGGCACATATAAAACTTTAGAAAGAGTAAATGCGCCCCCATTTGCAGCAGTGAGCACAACTCTACCAACTCCTTTGATAGGATATGAGAAACCATTTGCACATGTAACAATTCCTGCACTTGGGACAGATTCCAGAGACGAGAACAATTATTTTTATGAAGTAATGTGCTTACTAGCATCACTGTTAAAGTACCAAGCATCTGATTCTGCCACACTGACATGCATACATCATGAACAGAAGGGTCATAACTGCAATTTACAGTCCATGCCCAATGATCTTGAGCAAAACTTGCAGATTCCTTCTTCTCTGCACTTGGTGCAGATGCATCAGCTAGAGCCATGCCCAATTCTTTTTTTTTCTCCTTCTCTAGCTTTTTCTTGCACTCATTTATGTAGTGCCTTGGTTTCTTGCAATAGTGACACTTGCCCTTCTTTTTAGGCTTATCACCTTCTTTCTGCATCCTTACCTGAGGATTCTGATTTTGTCATATAGCCACCATGCGAAGAAAATTTACCTTTGCCTTTCTGGCTGGCAACAAAAACTTGGTCACCAACTCATATAACAAATCTGTTTTGCATAGACCTCTTCTCAAGAGAGTACTGAAACTAGCTCATCAAATGTAAGGACATTTGGATTTGGTAGAGGTAAAACTCTGATAAGAATCCGGCAATACATTAGAAATTGTGGGCACCAATGTACTATCAGGATATATCTCATCCACACTAGCGAGCTACTCCTTAAAATCTTTGATCTTAGTCAAGAAGCTGTCCATTGAGTCTCTCTCATTCATGTGCTGAGACTCCAACTATTTGCGCAAATATGCGACACATGCTTCATTACGCACATGGTATAATGTAGCAAGTGCATTCCATGCCTGTTTTGGAGTCATACATGACCAAACATGAGAAATAATGCTTCGCTTCTTCACAAAAAGTGCAAGCAATGCATGTGCATGTGCATGTGCATCTCTTCCATCCCATCTCGTTTGAGTAGCAGTGGGAGGTACTGGTGGTGCATGTGGAGGAGCCACATCTATATCAGATTCTACTTCATATGTACCTACAACACCTAGTTGCACATTGGTAGTTGTGAAACAGGATGAGTTTCACTACCACCAAAGGCCTTTAGCAACCAGTACATGCCTCATCATGTAGTACCACAATGTGTAGTTAGTCCCATCAAGTTTGTCCTATAAGCAGACAACATGTTGAATACATCACTACTGCCAACCACACCATGACTGTCTACCAAACACAAAATCTTTCAACACACTGCAAGTACTCCAGTATTCACTAAATGCAACCCCGGATAGCTACCAACTGACTAAATCACCTGCAAAGTGTATGAAAAATAACACAGAGTAGAGAATAGAGTGTTACTGGTGTGAAAGTATGATGATTGATGTATTGAAGACACTGTAGATGCTATTGCACACACCAAATCTTTGCCGCTGCACAACCCAAACACCCAAAATCGAGCAGAACCAATCCAAAATGATGCCTCTCTAGAATATCTGCAGAAACCTTACGATGCCCAAAACGCGCCCGAAATGTGTCCGAATCACCCCATGGACCCCAAAAATCTTCGTATACAGAACACTA
Organism: Cibotium barometz; assembly: GCF_041138505.1. Classification (NCBI taxonomy): domain Eukaryota; kingdom Viridiplantae; phylum Streptophyta; class Polypodiopsida; order Cyatheales; family Cibotiaceae; genus Cibotium; species Cibotium barometz. Next base: position 19,230,336 of record NC_141083.1, read on the forward strand.
CAGTATATACCTTCTTCTCCTAAAGAGGATATCTCAATCGGAGACAGAAAAACAAGGTCATGAGGAGGGAGGCAGACTACTAAATCAAGTATCAAGGAAGCTAGCTCTGATACCAAATATTGGAATTAGGTTTAGGGTTACAACAATGCACACACACACACAAGATAGAGAAGCTTGAGAGCACACAAACTCATTAGATTAGAATTATCAAATGTGTGCTAGATACAAAAGATAAGTACACACCCCAAAATGAGTAGATAAGAGGGTGTACATACGCATGGAGGAAAAAACCTCCTAGTGAGGGAAAAAGTGCCTCGGCGGTCCTAAGTGTGTTCACACACATCACTACCATATAATGCTACAAGTCTGAGGTATGGAAAAAGGTATATGATTGAATCATCCTCCATAAAGTAAATGAGGTGAAATTCAGATTGATGCATACAAAGATGCGGGTCACATTTGATACTCTCGCCCAGGGGATTTTTTTTTTGTGATCATTTTCTAGCAAGCACTTTTTTGGAATCGGGTGAGCAGACTCCAAAAAGATTCCCTCCCCCTCCATTTAGCGAGAGGAAAAAAGAGAGTTGGAGAGATATTCATGACATAATTATTTGAGAGGGAGAGGGCGCGGGCGAGGGCGAGGGTGAGAGAGAGCCAGAGGAAGTGAAACAGAGAAAAACTTGACAACATTACATCCTCTACATCAAGGTTATTGCTTCAAAGTGGAAAAAAAAAACCAAGTTCATTCATATACAACTTCCAAATATAGAACTGTTGTACGCCATCATCTTTACTTTTGTGGGCCTCATTTGTCCTCTGGGGGGTGAAGGCACAAAGTAAGAGAACGTTGCTCATACCCTTCCGCACTTCCTCTAGCAAGACATGCTCATACACATCATCAATAAAACCATGGGCTCACCATATCGCAATTAAGCCCACCACTTGGTCTTCACTCAAGAAATATCATCATCATTACCAAGAAGTGGAAAGGATATGAGGCCTTTCCAAGCTTGTGCACCATCTACAGTCTTTTGCTTGACCTCTACATTGGTGGCCTCCCTCGTGATACATGCAACAGCTCTTCAATGCTAATATTTAATGAGGCCATCACAAACAATACAAAGGAGGGTTGTGGAGGTGGTGTACTCTACTAACAAGGCTTGGCGGCAATAGTCATTACCAAGGTGCTATGGAGCTTATCTCTATATTTATAGTAGTGGGAGAGGTGTACTCTACTTTTGCAGCAAACAAAATAAAAAAACATTTTGTCTTTTTTATTGTCAATAATAAAGGCATCTTTCCTCGAATAATAAAGGCATCCTTTGGTACTTTTTTGGTGGGGAAGAGTGAGTATGTATTGTTTTTTTATAGATGAATTTTTAGATAAGGATTTGTGTGCTTTGTGGAACACCTTACCTCTCTCTTATCTCTCTAGCTCACCATTCCTATCTCATTTCCCTAAGATTTCTAACCATTTAATGCTCATAACATGAATACCATTCATCAATAGATGACCATGTTCTACAATACCATACCTGCTTGAAAATGCACAACCGCGAGAGGGGGAAGAGGGAGGGGGGGGGAGAGAGAGATATTGCACAATTGAACCCTCTACAATGAGATTGCTTCCACTGAGGTTACAAAAGTCCCAAAATACTACAAGACATGTGAAATTTTATGCATTCAACGGTCTAAATTAGGGTAGGTTCTCCTACTAGACAAGGCATTGTAAAGCTCCAAGTCCAATAGGATAGGTTGGTGGATGAACATATTCTCGTTCTGGATGAAGCCAAGCACACACAAATAAATGAAGTACAAGTGCTTGCATGCAAGATACGGCTTCTTCTTGGGTTCTCTATTTGCAAAATCTAGACACATAACCACAACAAAAACAACTCTCAACGGACAACTTTTATGTCAGAATCGTTGGAAAACTACAACCAGACAATGCTAAGTTCGGATTTTTTCTTAAAATCGAGCATTGGGTGATGTTTGTGAAAAATAGGAAATCAATTAATTAGGCATGTAATTGGCTTAAATAAGTATCATTTTGTACCTCGTTCATCAAGAGAGGCATCCGCTTCCCGGGGACGCCAAAGTACTCTTGATGAGAATTGGAACCCTCAATTGAAGAATGGGAAAAGGGTAGAAGAGAAGAACATGCTACTGCCTTTCATAAAACCTTTCTTGCTGAGCTTTGCTGTCCTGGAACTACCACGTATAACGCGATTGTCTTTCACATGCACATCATATTTTCTAATGTGTGCATCATCCCCGTGCGATTCGATTTTTAAAACTTCATGCTTGTGCTCCAGTCTGTGCACTCTTGTACCACCATAGCTTTTATTTTTAAAGTGGCCTTTATTTTTTTAATCACTTCCTCTGATATTGATGTGCGGTACTTGACTCTTATGCCATTTCGCATGCCTAAGACACCTACCTCTGTGTTAGTAGTGGACCCATATGGTGGTTCTTTGGAAGTTGTTGTTTTGTAAAGAACCTTGTAGCCCCACTGCTATTAGGTGGGGTGGGCATAACACCTTCTACATTATTGCTCTCCACTTGGTATCCACCTTCCCATAATGAATATACCTCCTCCTCTATGGGGTTAGTTCCCACAAGCAACTAGCCATATCTTGGGTGGTGGATTGGGCCCCGGGTCTATGTTGGTGTCCACAATATAGCAATGAAGCATGTGATCAAGGCAAAACGACATCTATTGTCTAATGAGACCATTAGCATTAGGGCCAAAAAGTCTTTTAAAAAAGACCCTTTCTTAATTTTTTCATTAAGGATTTGACAAATAACAAGTTGCCACATGCACAAAAATATGACATTCTTGTCTCCTCTATCTTGGAGGTTTCAAGCTTATTTTCAAATTCAAAATAGCCGTCTTTCTCTAATTTGGCCAAAATACACTGAGAACGAGATAAACTTAGTCAGTTTTCAAGGGTGGAATAAATCTCTTTTTGCATGAGGTCCAAAAAAGCAGGGTGTATTAACTATCCCTTTTTGGCAATTTGAATTCCTCTCACATTACAATACCCACCATTTCTCTCAAGAACTATTTTTGCTATTTTTCTTCTACTCTTCTAGCTTTAATGGCTTCTTCTCGATGCCATACTCACACTATTACTTCTTGTATATTTCATAACATAAAAGAAAATGTGGTTTGGAAGCCATGGACTTTGAATGTCAATGATTGGGTAACAAGCTTCCATCTTGTAAGGGCTCTCATAGAGTGAAGAGAACTAAACAAGAGGACATTAGAAACCATCGGAAAGGCCACATCACTGCATTCAAGGTGATAGAACAGGGATGGTTTGCAAAAGCTCAACATGTTTACATGGCCAAGGATATGTTCTTGAACCCTGCAATAATGCAACCATCTATGCATTCACACTGTAAGTTTCATGATACAATCTCATATGTTAATATGTATTGTTATTGCCTTGCAAGTAATAAACATGTAGCTATTTAATCTGCAGACATGTTTCCATCAACATGTGTTGAATGCCAGCCTGTGGAGAGCTTAAGTGGCACATTTTAAGCCATTCATAAGGAAATTTTGCATATTCTATATCCTCAACAACCATCATCTTTTTTCACCAAGAATGGTTTGTTTGTCTACTTTGCACAATATAAAGTTTCAGCTAGAGCAGGTTCGTATGAAGATCTTGAAGATCTACCCATTCCTCTTTGGAATTCACTCAATTGGGAGATCCCAGATACATTAACAACTTTAAGCTTTAGAACCAAAATTTCATAGGACATCTGGAAGACAATGACACCAAGAAAGATCTCAAGGAGAATAAGGCTCTCATGGTTTGTTCCTCTTCATGTGTTTTTTGTTTGTTTAAGGTTCTTGGTGTTGCAAAGAACAAAGACTTATGTTGCTGACTAGAAGGTTGGCTGAACAAGATTTGGACTCTATTCTTGGAGACATGTGGAAATCAAGGGAAAGCTTTCATCTAGGTGACACTATAAGGTGCAAGGCAAGTCCCAATTCTTTGGCCCTCTCATACCAAATAGCCCGTCAATCCTTGGTTTTAGGGTATGATTATAGGAGGTGGAGGCAAAGTCTTGGCAGCTAGATCCCCCTTGACTCTCTGAAGAAAATTTTCCAGAGTTTAAAATTAGAGATCAAAGTTTCCCCTTTCAAGAACCTAGACATCTTGTTGTTAATGCTAACTGGAGCTTAAAAGATATAAGAGATTCACTTGAGTTTCTTGATTGTACAAACTATGACTAAGGGTTGAAAAATAAACCTCGTGTATCAAATGTGTGCCCCCAAATATTATAGCCTTCGAGCCATTATCAATGAGAAGAAATGAAGAGAATTGACGAATACAAACATATTTTTTTCTCAACTTTAAACATGTATTTTTGTGTCTTAAAATTCAAGTGTTATCTTAATTATGTTATCGATAGAAAATGGTATAGTGACAAGGAAGCATCGCAAAAATCTTCTTTTCATTACAAAAAGATGTTTTCTATTCTCAAAACAAGATGTTACATTGGGATAAAGTCAAATAAGCTCCATTAAATGGGTATAGTTTACATTGGGATAACTCAAAAATGCTCCATAGGGAGCATGTGTAATGGGTTCCTCACATAGACAAAAATCATTGGGCCTCCTCAGTTTGTTGGGTTGTAGCTTTGGAATTTTAGGCCTCTTCAGATGAAGGCTCTACAATTGGGGCATTTATAGCCTCTTCAACCTATGTATCTGCAACTTTGGATGTTTGAGCCCCCCCCCCCTCCACCTATCCATCATCTTCAGTGGCTCAAAAATTCACTTGCCTTCTGTAAGATTCCTCCCCAGCCTCTCTAGAAGTCCAGTATCTTCCCCTGTAATCAAATCCCTCTTCAGAAATATAAAAGATCTTGTTTCTACCTGTTTTGGCCTAGAGAGAGAAAATCTTCTAGAGAGAGGTGATTCAATTTTTAAATATTTTTAGATGGAAAAATATCTCATCTTATTAAAATAAATTCCCTCGAAATAGAAGTTCAAAAAGAATTTCAGAAGGTGCATTAGAAATAAATTATAATCTGTTCAAAAGGCCTTATCCTAAGGGTCCAGATTTTTTGAAAATTTTAAATTAAGGTTCCTATAGACCAATAAGATTAATCCAAATGTAGGGAGGAGGTAAATTGAAGAAATAAAGAAAATTCCCCCAAAAATGAGTAAATACTCACATAAGATGAAGAGTGGACTAAGGACCAAAGGAAATACTAAAAAAATAAATTTTGGACACCTCAAATTGGGGATTCCCCTCATGAAGTAGGTGCCTTTTTCCCATCATTTCTTTTGAATTTTAAATAAATAAAATTAGATATTTCATCCCTCCTCTCTCCTAATTCAAAACTAGATCCAAAAAGTGAACTAAACTGTCCCAAAAATGGTCAAAAATTGACCAAGCTGATCTAGAAAATTCCAGAATCAGTTTGCTTGGTTAGAAGCTCACTTTTTCCTATAAATAGAAGCCTCTCCCTTTGTAGAAGCTTAATAGTATTTTATGCACTGTTACTCTACTCCTCCCCAGAGCCAAAAACAGTGAATTTATTGATAATTCATTAGTTTTTAACCATTTCCTCTTCAAAAGAATTGGTGGCCACTCTTGTTGCAAACAAGAGTAGATCCCTCAAACCATCAAGCCAAAGGAAAGCTCACAAAAATTCATGTAAGCTAGAAATCCTACTTTTTCTTTATTCCATTTAATGGTTTTCTAATTTTTGTTTTCTTTAAAATGAAAAATGATGTTATGCCTTATTGGAAAGGCTTTCCCCCTCTCTTCATTCTTGAATTCAGCCTTTCTTTATCCTAGATATGTGATCAAATTCTTAGAATTAAACTTTTCATATTGTTTCTCTTTAAAAAGTGGAATTTGATTAGTTTAGAATGCTTTAAGGATAATTTCTAAGTAACTTGAGAATGAAAAATAAAATAAAAAAGGTCAGCCATACAAAGGAGATTATGGCAAAATTTTCTTAAATTTTGTGAAATAAGTTTTATCTTTTATTATTCAAAAAGAGTAATACCCATCGTTTGTGTATTCTAAAAGTGTTATTTTCATTCTATGCATAGAAAAATGCATATTAGAAATATTTTTATTATAAAAGTGTTATTTCCATTAGAATTAATTTCTATGCATAGAAAGATGCATATTGGAGAATTTTTTTTCTATTCTAAAAGTGTTACTTTCATCAAAATTGATTTTTATGCATAAATAGATGCATAAAAGAATTTTTTTATTATAAAAGTGTTACTTTCATCAAAATTGATTTTTATGCATAAATAGATGCATAAAAGAATTTTTTTATTATAAAAGTGTTACTTTCATCAAAAGTGATTTTTATGCATAAATAGATGCATAAAAGTTTTTTTTATTATAAAAGTGTTACTTTCATCAAAATTGATTTTTATGCATAAATAGATGCATAAAAGGATTTTCTTTTATATAAAAGTGTTATTTCCATAGAAGTTGGATTTTATGCATAAATAGATGCATACAGAATTTTTATTTCAAAGTGTTATTTCCATAGAAGTTGGATTTTATGCATAAATAGATGCATACAGAATTTTTATATCAAAATAAGAGTTCTCTTTAATCCTATGTTTAAATCCCATGAATATTGGTAAATGAATAAGTAAATACTCTGTGAGAGAAAATTCTACCATTTCATATTCTCTAGGATGGTAATGAGAAAACTCAGAAAAACTATCGAAGTTAGAATTTTAGATAAATGATTAATTTATTCCTCATAGGAATTCGTGATTAGTTTTGAATTCAGTTAAGCAAATACTCAATGAATGAAATTCAGTAAAGTAGTAATTGAAATATTACCCTTCGAGAAAGATAGTTCAGGGAGAACCTTTCTAGACTCAAACCCTGAATCAAACTATGACCAAGACATAACTCCTTCGTCAGTTTCAAGAAAAGACGATGTGACCAGTTCAAGAAAATTCACTCAAATCACCCACCGAACCTGAAATCAAGTTAAGACCCTTTGATTCGGATCTGAGGATCAAGGTTACAGAATTCGTGAAATTCTGTTGGAATTTAGACCTGCGATCTAGAAGTATTGGGATACGGATTTAAGATATACTCATTATATTCAAAAGAAAATCAAAAATGAAAACTTGCATAGAAACCCTGTTTTCTTAAAGGACTGTCTTACGCCAGAATGCTAGAGGGAGCATTTGGTATATGTGTTTTTCTAAGGAAAGTTTGGTTGCAACAGCTAGCGGGAAGTGTTCAAAGGACGGCTCACACGACAAAAACCTACCTAGGTCTTGACCAGCCTTAGTATGGTGAAAAATGGTGTGCTTCCGGTATGATGGGCGAGGGCCGACGAAGCGGTCCCTGAGTGAAGTACCAAGACACCTAAGGAGGATCCTGGAGGGTTCTAACCAGGCGATGCACGGGCTCGCGGTGCTTAGGACACCCATGCGTATGTCGTGTGGAAGATATATATTATATGATGGACCAATGTTTATTATAATCTGTTATTACTAGATCTCGTTTGCTGACCAGCTGGTCTCAACAACGGAGAGTCCAAAGTGATACTTTTTTTTTGTGAGAACAAGGATTGAATGGAAATTTTGACTTATGACATGTGTAACCAATAATTGTTTGTCAATGGATTGTTTTACAAGTTAAAGTTTAAAGAGGAGTGTGTGCGTATCTGTATTCTAAAGCAAAAGTTAAGAAAGGCATTCAATTATGGGTGGGTGAGTACTTGTCTGGTTCTACCAATTCCAGTGGTTGGGCAGTGGCTAACCCATGGGCCGGATAGGCTGGAATCAGTAGAGTTTTAATAATAAAATTGATTAATAGGAATACGTTTAGAACTCGAGTAGTTAAAAAAAAGCCTGAAGACTTCTCTAATGAATAGATCAACGGTTGTGCCTGATTCAATCAGGAAAAAAGTGTTGATCCCTTTAAGTTAAGTCTGTAATAGTTTCCCTTCAAGTTAAGTCTGTAATAGTTTCCCTTCTATCTGGTTTATTCAGATGAAGGTTAGTTCAGTATCTTGACTTCGTTAGAAAAATTCGTTAAGAAAATAAAAATGGTGGAATCGTCCCTATTTTCTGGGCATGGAAAATGTTCCCGGTTTCGGTTTTTGGAATGACCACCAGCTTAGTCTCGTGCCCATACATTTGAGGGCGAGGCCTCGAGTGGGAAACCTTGCCCCGTGCATGAGGGAGCTGCTTCCGCTGCCAAATACCGGGAATCCGTGTGCAGAGGGGGCAGTGGGATCTCACACCTTCTCGCACTTGAAGCTTCCCTAGCCTCTGATATATTCTTCTTTCTGATCTTAGAGGAAGTCTTTTTTTAATCAGATAACTTCAGAGGTACATCTTTGTCCTTTAGAGTGTGCTTAAAGAATGGCTTCTTGGGTAATTTCTAGCTCTGAGAATGACCATGCTTTAGGGTAGAATACATGGGCATCCCCTTGCTACTACCTTTAGTCTTTATCTTCTTTTCTTTTTGTGTCTTCTCTTTTTGTTCTGGAAGTGAGGAATCTGGGTCATAGGGAGTAATTTCTTTCTCAAGAATGCAAGAAATGCATTTCTCCTTGACCCATCAAACCCATGACTTAGGATAGTCATGCATCTAGAAAGTGCAAAAAACATTTAATTAGAAACCAAAATTAAAGCCAAAATGAAGAGCACAAAGGTACTACAAACTTATAGTCAATGAATTCATTATGTATTTCATTTCAATAAATCTCCATTGGCAATAACTCTCCATCCACAAGATCTCGAGTCTGGCTGAATAGGTACCTATCAAACAAACATTTTTTGAATAACAGAATCATAATGAAACAAAGGAAAGGGGGATACTTGGAAATAATCTCACATGATTCTCACTTTGGAGATCTTTATATTTCTTTTCCAAATATGCAATGACAGCTTTACATGAGCTGAAATTTGTTTAAAAAAAGATATTATTTTACAAAACATGGTAAAATTTCAATAAACAATGACAATGTTAATAATATGACACAGTTTGCTTTGACCATGACTTCCCCTTAGATAATTCATGAATATGGCATGTCTTCCAAGAAGGTCAAAAATAAGACTCTAGTGATGACCATTGCAGAGAAGAAAGCATGATAGAAAAAAATTTACCAAAAGCCTCATTAAAAGCTTGGTAAAGAAAAATGAGCAAACCTTTCATTATAAGGAAATATAATTATATTTCCTTATAATGAAAGGAAATATAATTATATTTGGCCTCCCTTTGGCAAACTTGTGATAATGGCTCTGAAACAAAAGAAACATAATCAGGAAACCAAGCTTAAAATCTGCCAAAACAACAACTTTGTGAGCAAAAAATTTACCTGGGCCCACAAAAGAGAAAAGAGTCAGTCATTTCAAGACTTTTATCTTCAAGCATGATTTTGTCTTCAGGAGTGCTGGTGAGATATTCCTCCTCTCCAGATGTTGACATAGTGACTGTTGGAATTAGGGTTGCAGGAAAGCACACAAAGCTTGAAGAAGAAGAAGCAAGAATGCACACAACACAAAGTATTAGATTGTGTCAATGTACAAAAGATAAGTTAGCCCTCGAAGGATGGGCGTATATACAAGCCGCGGGAAAAAACCTCCTAAAGAGGAAAAAAGTGCCCCGGCGGTCCTAAGTGTGTTCACACACATCACTGCCTATATATATATATGGCAACAAATCCCCCTGGGAGTGATGGTGTGAACGAGAGCTGGCACTCATGTATAGGGGAATGCCATGCCCGAAGTAGATCAGACCACAAAGGGGAGCAAGCCCAAAGCTTTGCGGAAGGCTTCGAACTTCTCACGAGGAAGCGCCTTTGTGAAAAGATCGGTGAGGTTGTCCTGTGTTGGCACATAGGCCAAGCTGATCTCTCCTGCTGAGAGTCTCTCCCTAACATAGTGATAATGCACCTCAATGTGCTTTGTGCGAGCATGAAAAATTGGGTTTCTCGCAACTGCCAATGCGCTCTGACTGTCAGTGAAGATAGAGGTGGCAGACTCCTGTCCAACACCCAAGTCAGCCATAAGCCGTCTGAGCCACACACACTCAACCGTAGCTGTGAAAGCTGCCCTGTACTCAGCTTCACAACTAGAAGTGGCCATGGTAGGTTGCTTCTTGCTCAACCAAGATATGCATGAGCTACCGAGCATGAAACAAAAACCACTTGTGGACACTCTTGTGTTATAGCAACCAGCCCAATCTGAGTCCGAAAAAGCATGTAAATCTGGCGGCAATGATCTCCCCTTGGGATAAAACAACCCAAAATGTATGGTGCCACTCAAGTAGCGAAAGATGCGTTTAACTGCCTTCCAATGCTGAGACCCTAGGCTATGCATAAACCTGCTCACCTGTGAGACTGCAAACTGAATGTTCTGCCTCGTAATGCATACATAAATGAGGCAACCAACAACTGTCTGATAGAGTGTGACATCAAAGTGATCTCCAACATCATGAAGATTCAACTTCAAACCTGTCTCCATTGGAGTAGCAATAGGCTTGCAGTCTTCAAGGCCAAATCTCCGCAACAATGTCTCAATATACTTTGTCTGACACAAAGCAATACCTCCATCACACTGCTTAAATTGTATCCCCAAATAATGATGCAAATGCCCCAAATCTGACATCTCAAAAGAGGCATTCAAATCAGCCTTAAAATCAACAATATGACTTTCATTTGGTCCTGTGAGTAGCATGTCATCGACATAGAGAGCAATGATTAGATGTACATCATCCACACATTTAACATATAAAGTGCTTTCTGTTGGACTATTCTGAAAACCATGTGCAGTCAAATATGCATGTATCTTTTCATACCAAGCTCGTGGAGCTTGCTTTAAACCATATAAAGCCTTTTTCAACCTGCACACTTTGTTTTCCTGCCCTCTTTGAACAAAACCACGAGGCTGCGATACATACACCTCCTCATGCAAATCTCCATTCAAGAATGCAGTCTTTATATCCAACTGATGTACATTCCAACCATTATGAGCTGCCAATGCACAAATGCTATGAATGGTAGTCATACGACAAGTAGGAGCAAAGGTCTCATCAAAATCAATGCCCTTTTCTTGAGCATAACCCTTTGCAACAAGTCTAGCCTTATAGCGATCAACACTGCCATTTGGCTTTCGTTTCAACTTAAAAACCCACTTACATCCAATGGCCTTTTTACCAATAGGCAAATCACACAAAGACCATGTACCATTCTTGATTATAGCATCATATTCACTTTGCATATAACAGCCAACCAATTTTTTGATTTTTGTGCCTCATCAAATGAAAGAGGTTCTTCCTCTTCACACATACTAGACACAGCCAAAGCATAACAATTTGATGCATAAGAGGCATGCTGAAAACCTGAACGAGTACGACTAGATATAGGTGCATCAATTTTACTATCACGCAAGGTTTGCACCAGCCATTTAGGCATACCTCTAGCCTGCTCATTTTCATCCCTATCCTCAGAAATTACATCCTGTAAATCTACATCAGAAATAGGCTGATCTATGATGTCGTTTAAAATCTGCATAGGTTGAATATTTGCCTCATTAGGACTTACATTTGAATTCCCACCTGTAAACAGAGGCAACAATGTATCAAATACATCCCGTGAGCTCACACCTGTCTCTTTGGTACATGATAACAAAGGCTGCACAGCATCTTCCACAAAAACAACATCTTGACTAATCAAGATACGCTTTGACTGCGGATGATACAATCTATAACCCTTGCTCTCAGCACTATAACCAACAAAAATGCATTTATGCCTGTTTTGCAGAAAACTACACTGTCAAAATTTCTGCACAAAATGACGAAAACACCTGTGCAGAACTTGAAATGCAAAAACGGAGCCCGAAACGACCTCAGATGCGATTTCTGAGAACGCTAAGCCCCACGGGCTTATTTGCAAAGTGTAGGGACCTGCAAGCGCTCGTGAAAGCTCACCTCAATCGGAGAACGTGAGTTGGAGGGTGCTGGCGGCGTAGCCCTGGGAGCCGATGCCTGCTCTTATACCAATTGTTGGAATTAGGGTTGCAGGAAAGCACACAAAGCTTGAAGAAGAAGAAGCAAGAATGCACACAACACAAAGTATTAGATTGTGTCAATGTACAAAAGATAAGTTAGCCCTAGAAGGATGGGCGTATATACAAGCCGGGGGAAAAAACCTCCTAAAGAGGGAAAAAGTGCCCCGGTGGTCCTAAGTGTGTTCACATGCATCACTGCCTATATATATATGGCAACAGTGACAATCATCTGGCCATGAATTCTTCCAATTTCTTGGTGATTCAAGGCCTCAAGCCTTGCTATTTCCTCTTTCAAGGTTTCATCTTCTAAAAGCAATGTGCTTTCATGTGCCTCCTGCCTCCCATGCTCTTTCTTAGCCTTTACATCTTCATCTTTTCTTGTCTCATATAAATGAGTGACATCCTCAACCTAGACAGGCTTCTCCTTGATAGTCCTTGCAGGTGGGATGTTGAGGATATCAAAGGCCTTCATATCAGAAGTTGGGATGGGCTGCCTCCCATGCTCTTTCTCAGCCTTTACATCTTCATCTTTTCTTGTCTCATATAAATGAGTGACATCCTCAACCTAGACAGGCTTCTCCTTGATAGTCCTTGCAGGTGGGATGTTGAGGATATCAAAGGCCTTCATATCAGAAGTTGGGATGGGCTGCAAAATGTGTCAAATCTATACCTAATCATGCTCACCATACTAAAATCTTTATTCATCAAAGTCACCCTATGGGTATGGGCAACTGAAATATATCTATCATTCATAAATTCTATGAGAAAATCCTCAGAAGCCTCTTGTAGACAAGCAATAGCACAAAATTGCCATCTGACAAACTTAAACACCTCTGACTTCATTTGCCTACAGAGCTTGTCTGAATCTTAACTCACAAGCCTCATGAAAGGTGCCCTTGGGATGACAAGATTGGTGGCTTTCTGAGCTTTCCTTATATCCCTTGGGATGACAAGATTGGTGGCTTTCTGAGCTTTCCTTATATCCCTAAGAGATTTGAGCTGGTATTGAAGCCTAGATTTGACTTTCTTCTTTTGAATTGCAGCTTGGTTGCTTGTTGCTTTCTTCTCAAATGGCTTACTTGCTACCTTGGAAGCAACATTGAGACCTGGGCGGCCAGGTCTTTGCATTGTTTGCTTAGTTATTGCCATGACAGATAGGCTAAGAAAAGAACCAAAATACTCTCAATCCAACTCAATGGTCTTTACAACATATACCAAATGGCGTAAAAAACAAATGCTCGAAAATAGAGAAGAGGCTTTCCTCGTGCCGTTTGGCTGAGGGAGATAAGACACGACAGAATGGCACTTATGAACAACAAGGCTATGGAAGAAATGTTGTGGTTCCTAGTCATTGGTCTTTCCTACATTTACCAAATGGCATGAAAAAGAAGTGTTAGAAAATAGAGAAAAGGCTCTACTCACATCATTTGGTTGAGGGAGATAGGACATGACAAAAGGACACTAATGAACAACGAGGTTGTGAAAAGAAAAAAATGATGTGGTTAGTCATCGGTCTTTCCAACATATACCAAACGATGCAAATAAGGGGTGTTGGAAAATAGAGAAAAGGTTCTCCTTGTGTTGTTTGGTTGAGGGAGATAAGACACGACAGAAGAGCAGAAAGTAGAACAAGGACTAGAAAGTAGCACCGTTTAGAGATAATAGACATTATAAGGGCCACAATGAACAATGAAAATGAGAAAAAGTGTAGAATTTTGCTTTTATAGGAAGAGGAGACACTCCAACATTCGTGACACGTGGCAAGCTCCCATTTGCATCGCATGAATGGGTTCCAACGGTCGTGACACGTGATAAGTTCCCATTCACATCACATGGATGGGCTCCAATGGTCGTGACATGTGGTAAGCTCCCATTCGTCACATGGTTGTCCTCCAAGGGTCATGACACATGGGTATGACGTTTCAACAGTTGTGACACGTGGCAATATCATATAAAAGAAAATGCACTCTTATTTTCCACATTTTCCAAAAGATTTTCAACGCTCACTTCTACCAAACGGTGCAATTAGAGCCATTCTGCCATAGCCACACAGCGTAGTTTCATGTCATTTTGGTCAAACATTCTGCTACAACCAAATGCTACGAGTTTGACCGTAGCATGAAGGTACTTCAGCAATAGGTCTATGTGAGATCTTAGATGAAACACCTGGTGAAAAGATCCTGGACTTCATACTCAAAGGGGGATGTGAATCTGGTTTCTTCAATGTTGCAAGAGAAATTTTCAATACATAGTTTGATTTAGAAGCTATTATTTATCACTATAAGGAGTTCCTTTTTGAAGAGTGGGCCGAATTTCAACTTCTATGTAAGGGTCAAATAATCAAAGTGAATGAAGTTGATTATGTTCATTTGTCTTTGATAGGAGAAAGCTTAGCAGACAGGGTATCAGTATCAAATGGTTACAAAAACATAACTGCCCAACCAAATTAGCTTACCAGCTGTCTTCCACTAGTGGTCCCATCTCCTCTGCAATGTTGATGAACTCTTATTCCCTAATGAAATGTGAGGAACCATCTTCAAGATTACACTAAGCTACCATCACAATTTCTTTTTCCACACACATTTGTACTTTTCTTGCCCTGGCATTGCGATATACTCCTAAAACCCTGGACACCATTTGCTTTGTCCTATATCAGTTAGTGCCTTTGATGTGCCTACCCGTACATTATGTTGATGGAATCCAATGTGTATCATTAATCAACTCATCGTCTCGTCGGAGGGAATCACATAATAGATGTAGCAACTGCATGTAGCGATGCACATCGCTGGCACTGAGCAATATAGAGATGATATTTTCAGACACATTGTTGCACTCCTCTCCAGTGGTTTGGTGCCTTTAGCATGCTTCCAATTGATATTTTATAGGTGTCTAGGTGGTATAAAACATGTAGAAAAAGGTAATAAAAAGTTCTCCTACATTCTATAATAAAAAAATCTTAACCATGTTCTCAACATTAAGAATAATCTTAAGTCTGCATAAAGAAGGGCAATGAAAATGGTTTACTACTTGACATTAATGTGGAAGTAGATGGTTGCCAATCGATGCCACCATTTAGGCAAGAGTTACTAATTATTATGTTATTTTTAACTAATATTTTCTAAGAGCCACTTTAAAAGGTATAAAAGGCACTTCCAAGATTAGAGTTACTTATTCTATGGAAAGGTTAAAGAAATTTGCTCATTTTATGAGGGGATGGCCAAAAAGTGAGCACAATTGAGCGAGCAGATTTCCTTTTTTTAAATGGTTTGGGCCTGTGAGCATGATTGAGCGAGCATATTTGAGTTTTATGATTGATTACACTCTTTCATGAAGTGCCTAGAAGAGACAATGCCAATAGAAGTATTAAGCAACATTCCAAAGTTAATAGTGAATTCAACAAATTAATTCACAAACCATGTACCACTTTTTGCTTTCGTCAATGTGAAAAATGTATAGCATAACATAAAATTAAATGAAGTTATAAAATGTAATAATATTGACAATACCTTCACAAATAAGAAATGTTTAATATCATAAATCTACTTAAATCATAGCAAATGTCCATAATAGCAAAATTGAGATAATGTCCATAATGTTTGAAGCTGTAATAGTAAAAGGAGCTTCTTAGTCATAATAAACAAAGGCAAGAAACCTAGAGTGATCATACAAATGTCTACAATAGCGAAATTGAGATAATGTCCATAATGTTTGAATCTCTAAGTGTGTAAGAGGAGCTTATGAATCTAAATAAACAAACACAAGAATCAAAACATGGAATGATGTTCCAAACAAGAAGGCATCAATGGTATTCTAGGTTTTTTGGCTTTGTTCTAAATCTGCAAAAACAAATATGTATGTATGTTAGAGGAAATTATATTTCAATGCACATTAGTGGGAATAACTTTACTTAAGCTTGGAAATAATTATCACCTTAGCAGAGTAGGGTTCTAGTAGATGCTCGTAAATGCGCTCATCCTTCTCTAACAATATCACATTGTGATTCATATATGCTGCTTTAAGACCAAGTGTCCCAATTCTAGAGAACAGTATCCCCAGGCTTGCTGAACAATGAAACGATATACTTGCAGAACTTATGGCCTCTCTGGCAACCACCTCTTTTGACCAAATCTTCAGGAGGAACTCTGGTGATTCAATAAATTATCATTCAAAATCAAACTACATGACGAACATAAAGATAATGATAACTAAGTACATACATGTTGAAAAGAATTCAAAATTAAACAAATACTTAACAAAAATAAAGATAATTGAAACTAAATACATACATATCATGAATAAGTTCATGCTCCACATCAAGTTCCTCTCCAAGGTTCAAGTCTTTAACTTGATCACTATGAATTGAGAATACTTTTTTGGTGAAGAAGAGCGTACAAATGCAGATAAGATAAGGCATGTCACCTGTGTTACACATTTATTAAGATAATGAAAATAAAGTATTATATAAATTAGCTTCTATGTAGACTTCTATATAGAAAGGTTACCTTTGTTGCCATTAGTCCCTTTTTTCTTTCCACCGGTGGTGTACGCTTCACCACCTAGCTATGCACTACTACAAAACCTTGAATTGAGGCACAATGCTCCACCTTTTTAGCCTCCTCCATTGTGTTTAGGCATGCAAAAGAAGCCAACATCAGAGAGGAAAAAGTTAGAAAATTTAAAAGCTGAGGTATATAGATTATCATCAACCCTATTCTTCCAAGATGGAATCTTATTTATGGAACAACCCTCTATAGCAATGGCAAGTCACCAAATACTAGCTCAACACAATGATCCACCATCTTTCCTTTCACCTTGCCTTTACTACAAATTATATTCAATGCTTCCATAATTCCACTCATGATGGTGGGGGGTTGCTTCCAATTCTGAACATCCAAAGCAAGATCTATAATGCTTGCATTAAAGAAAAATATAATTCCTATCACAATTTTAAATGTTAGCATGGCTAGGTCAAGTAGGGATCTTCATTGTGATATGTATGGAGAGTCAACTCATCTTTTGGTTCCAAAATATCTATTGGTGGATCTCCAATGTTCTTAGTTTCCTCTCCACCAATGCTACTACTCCCTGCTTGTGTTACTTGCCTCTTGCTTTCCTACAAGGTCTGTTCTACAAGTTATCTTCCTAGGTTCACAGGTGGCGTGAGTAATGTGGCTACCGATTTAGCAGACTGGGCATGGGATGTAATGGGAGTATTCTAAACATAACACACATATGAAAAACACATGTTACATCATATAATTATATTATAACACATGAAGGACAAATGATTCTCACTTACCCCATCTGTAATCTCAGGCTGTGCTTGTAGAAGTAATACAGACTTACGTTGTTGATATAGATCCATCTCTTCATCTGGTGCTATTATTTTTCCATGTCCAACCACCATGGACAATGATCTCTCTCAATACTAAAAATATCATGTGTATAGGTGTAACAAGAATAAGAAAAAGTTATAGTTGACTATGGTATTACAAGAACTCAAAGGATACACACTTTCTCTTCCCAATTGCAAGTCTTCATACATATATAATGGTGTATCATTTCAAGCCCATATGGTTGCTAGAGGAGGTATGTTCTAAGTATGCTCTCAAGTGAACCGAGAATCACAAGCTTAAGAAGCCACCTACTTATTACATAAGCTGATTTCAATAGGTGTCATTTAATGATTAATTTAAGAGGTCAAGAAGTATATAGGAAGAAGTTCACCTCTTGTAAATAATATGTTGTGTAGCCTTGCAAAGACTGGCCTGATGCTCGATGCCATTGTTGAATCTAATGCTTCCTTGATGAGTCTTGAAAGCCTTTTTAAAGTACTTTCTTTGATTGGTCTATGTACACATTGTCATTAGGAAGCCTCACACTCTATCTGCATTATGTATATCATGCAACAAAGATACCCCCAATTCAAAAATTTGAAGCCAATAAACAAACATGTGCAACCAATCTCATATCTTCCTCTTGTCATTAGTAGGTAAGTACTCCAAGGTGCGTATAAGAGATTGGGAATTGTTAAGCATCAACCACAAGAAAGGATTTGTCTTCATCTTTAATGCAAGCAGTAGCAATCATGTTTAATTTCTCTTCTATGGCAATGTGTTTTCTTGGCTCATGCCAAGGAAAAGAAAGGACAGTACGCCAGTAACACTCACCAGTGCGAGGATCTACAAGCCTTGCATACTTCCATGCTTTTCCTCTATACAACACCTCCACCTCTCTTATGACCTTTTATCTGCCCTCATCATCCATGCCCTTTGTCTTTTCATCCGTTTTTTGTTCCATTTCATCCTTTGATAGAAAACATGATATAATAAAACAAGAACAATTAACAAAAGTTCATGTTTTCACTTTGCAAATGGAAGACATATATGTAATCTAACATTTTTAAAAATGCATGTTTACAAGTAGGAAATTACCTTGAAAACAAGTTGTGTGAGTATTTGAATTGGAATCTTGTACCAACCCTTTTTTCCTCTTACATCAACTATCTTGCTCAACTCTGCTTCAATCTATTTCTTATCTTCTTTATCAAATTCAGCAATAAGAGTAGTAAGGTCTAATTCCCAAAGTTTTCTAATCTAAAAAAGCTTATCTCCAAATGTGTTGGGAACATAGAAAAACTCATTGATCCTACCACACAAGATAACATTTCAATCAACGACCCAAAATGCACATTGGTCAATTAGATGAGAGAATACATAAGTTCAATCGGGAGAGAGAAATTTCTTACTTGTTCAATCGGGTGAGAGAAAACAAGAGTTCCCCAACATCATTGTTCTCAAATGAAACAAAATCACAAACAACACTGAACTGCATCGACAAATCATTTTAGTATTCTGCAACATGAAGAACATAATTATAAATAAGTCAAAGACAATATTCGACCACATAAACAATTATAATATAATACTCACCACTTTTGATGCTCGGGGGGGGGGGGGGGGGGGGTCACTTAGCATAAAAAATGAATATCACGTGCGTTCAACAAAAGGAATTAAAAAAAATTAACTTACAGATATTTATTCACAGAAGGATTTATTTCAGAGCATATGTATGTATTTACAGAAGGTACTTTTTTATTGATAAATTTGACCCAAGGTTGTAAAGATAAGAAAGGTATAGGTGTAGTGGTTTAAGCTGCAAGAGCATAATTTTCCACACAATGGATCTAGGTTCAAATCTTGGGAAGATTTTTTCCTGGATATAAAATTTGATTTTTATTTGGGTTGCAACGTGATGATTCTGAAATAAAAAGACATTTCATAATATTTGAATTTGCTTTTACTACACACGATTTATAGGTGCGCATTTAAAACAGGCGGGTAGTGTTGGCAGGCGGGTCCCAAACTCAGGTACGCAACTCTCTCTCTCTCTCTCTCTCTCTCTCTCTCTCTCTCTCTCTCTCTCTCTCTCTCTCTCTCTGCTTGATTTCTGCCAATCTTCCGAGGTGTTTTGACCTTTCCAAGGTGCCTTTGCAGAACCATGCATTATCAAGATAATGATGCTTGCCAAATCCAACTTGGCATTCCAACCTTATGACCTGGTTGCCTTTCGCAACTTGCACTTCAGCGGTGCGTAAGTGCATAACGAAGGGCTTGACAAAACCACACGCAAGCTTCTCCATGAGACCATCGCTGAAATGAAGAGTTCGCATCTGCGGCACAAGAACAACAAAAGAAGTGAATGCAGATCAACTTAACAAGCAAGCAAGTAAGCAACCGACCACTTTATAGAATTTGAACAATAGAAAAGCTTCTGGGCATTCTTTTGAGTGCTCTGACCATCTTACAGAGGGGCCCTTATTACCTGGTATGTTGGGCGTGAGCTGAAACTCTGCTTAATCAAGGACTGTGTCTCCTCTCATTGTGTTGATATGTACAGCTTTGACTTATGCGTTATGCAAGATTGCAAATACTTCAACTGAAGCTGGGGGAAGATATCTTGCACTGCATTTTGAATGAAGCAAGCAGGTTGGATAAGCTCTTCTAATATGAGAGAGAGAGAGAGAGAGAGAGAGAGAGAGAGAGAGAGAGAGAGAGAGAGAGAGAGAAAGAGAGAGAGAGAGAGAGAGAGAGAAATGAAATGAAATGAAATGCTATATTAAACGTCTTTAGAAGGCCAAAATGACCTATGAGACCAAAAAGATTACATCCCAATAGAATCTGATTCTCTGTCTGGAAAATAAATGAAATGAACAATATAGATTCTAAAATCTAGGCCTGCCATACATCAAGAGGATATGAATGGGGGGGGGGAGGTGGTGGGGGGTAGAGGCTCAGGCTATATACAAGCTCATCTCAGGAGGTCAAGCATGGGTCTCTGTCATAAGGAGTCGATGCCTTCCATGCCAAGAGACCTGACAGGCCGTGCTCGATGTTGATCAATAATGACTCTAATCCGCCTATGCAAGCGTATGCGAAGATGTGAGGATCCTGGTAGTCTGGGGCGTCTGGATCGTCCTAACTGAATAGCTCTGTCAAGTAAGGTCCCCTGCCTGTCAAGTAAAGTCTCCTCTCTATCGTGCTGTTGTTGGGAGGGGCCTCTAAAGAAATCTATCATCTGTCTCTGTGCCGACCTTCTCTCCGTGGGGTGTCTGCCCCCTCTGAGGAGAATCTCTCTAAATATGCATATCTCTAGGAGGTATAGCCCTAGACACCTCTGGTCATAGTACTCCATGACCCTAGATAATGGTTCAAAGCCCTCTCTGAACAAACAGTGGAAGCATCCTCTAATCTCATAGAAGGCGGTACAACGGCAAATGTAATGTTCCTCTGTCTCTGGCTCATGCTGGCACACCTGGCAAATCCTCTCCTCTGGTGGTACTCTCTCTCTCTCTCTCTCTCTCTCTCTCTCTCTCTCTCTCTCTCAAACACAAGTAAACTCAGGTATGCATATGGGTTCAGCATAGATAGGCTACCCCCCTTTCAGTACTCTTTGGATGCACCCTACACTCCTCCGTCACTTTTTGTGCTCTCTGACATATCTTGCATTTGGCATACATGTCGCTCAAGGCGATGCAAAACGCAGCCTTTATTTTTCAAAAGCAATAATATTAGCATCTTTTGTAGTGCCACCAACCATCAAGATGCAAGCATAAGTGATTGCATCTATAGAGATCAAACAAGAAGCTCCTCAAGTACTTTTTGTGCTTTTTGAAGTACACCACATTTGACATACATGTTGATCAAGGCATTGCCAACAGCCATGACTAGCAATATCATCCTTCAACATCTTGTGTAGTGCACATGCCTTTAAGATGCAAGCGTCGGTGATTGAATCTGTAGAGATGCTCTCACTTCGTATCTGCTGAAACCAACCCACAGCTTCCTGCCCCTGCTCATGTAGGCATATCTTGCAATCAGCGTGTTTCAAGGATGACCTTCTAGACGAGAAGCTCCTCAAGCACTTTCTATGCTTCCTAAAGTACATCACATTTGACATTCATGTACAGCTTCCTGCCCCTACTCATGTAGGCATATCTTGCAATCAGCGTGTTTCAAGGATGACCTTCTAGACGAGAAGCTCCTCAAGCACTTTCTATGCTTCCTAAAGTACATCACATTTGACATTCATGTTGATGAAGGCATTGCCTTCCAGCTCCTAACTTAGAATATCATCGAGAATTATTTTTCCCATATCAACATCTTGCGTCGTGTTGGTGATTGCATCTGAAGAGACGCACTTGCTTTGCATCTGCTGAAAACAGCTCAAAGCTTCCTGGTCTTGCCCCTTTTGGGCATTTGATGCAATGAGAGCACTCCAAGAGACTACGTTTTGGACATAAATCGTCTCTGTCACTTTTCGTGCAAGTGTAGGTGATTGCATTTGGAGAGATGCCCTCACTTTGCACACACTGAAAACAGCCCAGAGCTTCCCGCCCCTGCTTCTATTGGGCATTTCTCGCAATCAATGCGCTCCAAGAGATGAAGTTTTGAAAAGAAGCTTCTTTTGTGCTTTTTGAAGTACACCACATGTGACATACATGTTGATGAGGGCAATGCCAAGAGCCCGTGATGACTAAGAATATCATTGTGAATTCTTTTGCTCCACATGAAGACTGCATGCTTGGTTGCATCCGGAGTATGTATACTCATGCAATGATTTCCTTGCTGGTTAAAATGAATGTTTTACATGAAAGGGTACCTTTCACAGAAAGGCTTACCTTTTGCATCCCCATTGAAGGACAACTCTCAAAAATGTGGCTAACTTTGAGACATAGCAGGGTCGTTCAAAATGTCGAGGATGCTGATTTGGGTATGCTAGGGTTCTTGGCCTGCTATTAGTGAAGACCAAGGGACAACATTTCAAACCAAAAGCTCCTTAAGCACTCGTCATGCTTTTTCAAGAGCACCACACTTGGCATACATACCCACCAAATCATTGCCGAGCATAATATCTTTCTCCAGCAACCCCTCTTTGGCAATTTCATTAGGAATCTGTTGCCTCTTGTCAGATGCTCCTATGCTGCCATACACTTTCAAGACCCAAGCACATTTCCATGATCATCTAGCTCCTTGCGCATCGAGAGGGGCAGCGGCGGTGGGTGTAGGTTAGCCTACAGTTCCACCACATTTGGCACCAATCAAAGCATTGCCAAGCAGCACATCTTTACCCAACAAACCCTGCCTAGCAATATCATCATGAAATTGTTCCCCTTTGATAGCTACTCCTATACAAGTGCAGGCCTTCAAGATGCAAGTGTATGTCATTACATTTTTTGGCATGCCCTTGAATTGCATCTGCTCAAAACACTTCAAAGCATTCTCACCCTGACTCTGTTGTGTATCCTGCTATTAGTGAAGACCAAGAGAAAACATCTCAAATTGGAAGCACTTGTTGTGCTTTTGCGAGAGCACCACACTTGGCATACATATCAACCAAAGCATTGCCAAGCACAATATCTTTCTCTAGCAACCCCTCTCTGGTAATTTCATTATGAGTTTGTAGCCTCTTGTCAGATGCTCCTATGCTGCCACACGCTTTCAAGATCTAGACATACATCACATCCTTGCCCCTTGCATTGCATCTGTTTAAAAGAGTTCAATGCATTCTGGCCTTGTGCCCGCTGGGCATTGTTAGGGGGTAAACAACACCCCTAATACACTGTATTATGAATGAGCATTACAGTCTATTCTGTCATATCCACAGCATTAAACAATGATATCCTCATCCACTGAATTAAACAAAAATGTTATCTGACTTCATTTCACAAGACAGATTCATGACAGATTTCATTACAGTAAGACAGATAATCACACAGTAAGATAGATTAAGTATTCTGTGTGCTGCTGCATAGATAAGATCTCTTCTCTACTCAGTCATAAAGAAGACTCGTTACAAAGCGAAAGACATAGTAAAGACCGTTGGGTAATGCACGCCCTCCTACATGCATTATTTATAGTGTGAGTTTCAAGTACACTTGGCTTTTTTTCGGTGCGACTATTTTCTCGCTTTTGCTTTCTCCTCTCCGACAGTGCGACCGGTGTTGGCGATTCTCCTGATCTTTCTGGAATTGATCCATGACAATCTCCAAGCGTGAGGCGATTTTAAGTTCAGTTGAGTTCTCAAGTCCTATCGGTCTTAAAATGTTCATTTTTGTATGATTGTGAGGGACATTCCTTCTTTTCCTATGCAAATCATGTATAACTGATAAATAATTTAGAGTTTCATTACAACGCGATGTAGGACTTCACTCGAGAATGTCCACCCAAAATACGCTTACATAAGAGAAGGTGCACCTCGTCATCACAAGGTACCCTTTCACATCTCAAAATGATCTACTAAGGTTCAAGAAGTTAAATAGAGATATGGTCAATGCCTTAGTGCCCAAAATGGCCTTAACACTGGCACACCCCAGTGGTTAAATTACATGCTTGTAATTTGAGACCTGAACCCACAAAAAATTCCCTTGACAGTCAGAATTGCTGAGCTCAACGACCAATTGCATACCAAAGTGCAGTGCCTGTAAATGAATCCAAGATGCACAACATGGCATGAAATTAACAATTGAGGTCTCTACAATACCTGTTCTGTTCCAAAAAATTAACACAGGGAAACTAGATTTGCTGCTGGATATCCCTTAGGACATCCTCAACAACATCTATTGCTTCATCCACATTCTGGTCCTCTGTCACAGTCTCAAAATTTGTATTTCCATATGGCACCAATGCTTCTGTCTCCTTTACAAACTCCTTCTCTATTTTAGCATCACTATCTTCAACTTCAATCTGTTTCTCCTCCACCACATCATCTTCCCTCTCTGTTACTGCTTCTTTCTGTAGTAAACTGCTTCCCTTCCCATACTTCAGCAACATAGAAGTAATGGACTTCCAATCATCACTCTGTTTCAATTTGTCATCTATAACTGCATTGCTGTTTACAAATCTGTCTACAACATCCAATAATGCTTCCATATCTACCTCCTTATCTGTCTTCAGGTCCACATCTTCAACCATCTTTTCTTTACCTTTCTGGTTATTCTGCTCTCCTGCTAACCCTTCCAAATACTTACATTTGCATTCTAACAGCTCTCTTTGCTTCATTTCCACTTCTACCTGCAGCTTCAACCTGCCATAATCTATGCTCATAGTCTGCAATTCAGTATTCAAATCTTCATCCTCCTGTTTCTGATCCTTAATTTGAATCATCTGGTATGGCCTTTGCATAACAGTAATGAGTCTTTTCTGGATCATCTCCCACATATTTTGACCTACCTTAGCAACTTCAGACATCATGACAGTAAAAGCTGAGCCAGATACAAAAACACCATCAACTTCTATTTCCTATGTCATGGTACTCTTCAACTGCTTCTCCACTGTTTCTAAGACCTATAATCTGTCTTGCAATGCTGTGCATTGGGTCTACAAATTCACATTACTGTCTGACAACAATTTGATCTCTGTTGAGAACTTGTCCTTGAGTTCCTCAATCCACTGTTTGATAGTTGTAGATTTCATCTAAGTTGACAAAATTTCCTTCTGCAGTTCTCCAATCTGCTGATCTTTGGCAAACAAGTGAATATCTAATTTTAACCTCATCTCTTCTATCTGCTGCTCCAGCTTAACCATATCTGAATGCTTATAGGACTGATTCTGCAAAACTGTTTCCAACTCTTCCTTCTGTTTTTGTATTTGCTCTCCCTTCAATAACATGGATTTAACCAACTGCTCTTGCTGATAGAAAAAGGATATTGAATCTAAAAGACCCTCTAAAACCTGTTCAGAACTAACAGGCACCTTCTGAACCTGCTCTTTCTGAAACTTTTCCTGCATAACCTGTGAGAAAAAAGTTTCAAAACAACCTGGTTCTTTACTAGAACTAGGCCTACTAGCCTCTGCCTTAGAATCACCTAAAACAAGCTTTTTCTTCATTAACTTAATTGGCTTCTGTGTTGTTTGGAATCCTTCCATCAGAGCTGCTGGCTGCTTCATAATGTCTTTAAAAGGTGTTAGAAATATCTCCTCTTTCATTATGCCATGCCAATTCTGTTCCACACCTGCTTCAGCATCTTGCATAGAAAACCCCATACTGACCATTTCATTTAAAACATCTGTTTGTGGTTTGAGCTTATCAACCTCAATAACTTCTGATTCTGTCTCTGCTACCACATCTGATTTACCTTTTTTAACTGGTGGTTCATCCTCTCCTAACATAATAGAGGTCTGTACCTTCTTCCCCTTACCTGCTTTCACTGCTGTGATGGTTTTGGGTAAGACCAACACAATATGGTTCTTGTTGGCAAAATCACACATTTTGTAGAGGAAAGGTGCAATCTTGCTAACACCTGCTGACTGTCTTCTCTTGTCTACCCCTTTGACATCCATTATAAACTGACTATGCAGAATATAAGACCAATTGAATTTTTGACCTATTTCTGCTGCTAGAATGAGCCCAAATCTCATATAGTCCAGCTTGACTAACAGCACTGGGAGCAGTTCGTCTAACGGTTCCTCCACGCTCAGCATCTTACAGTCATTCTTCTCTAACAGATGTGCTCCAGGGCTCGGGGGGGTCACTCATATAAATATGTAAGTATCACGTGGGTTCAATAGAAGGACATTTTAAATATTTAAAACTTACAGAAATATATTTACAGAGGGGATTTATTTATTGTATTTTGAAAAAAAATTACAGATTTTAATAGGAAAGGATATATTATATTCACTCAAAAATTCACAGATAAGAGACTTTTTAAATAGGCCTTGAACGCACGTGATATAGAGGATTTACATATAGTGACCCCCCCGAGCTCCAGGGCCATCAACCTTTAGATCAAAACCCTGCTCATGTTTTCTATTTTTTGAAAATGTATTGCTGATATACTTTGTTGATATTGCATGCCACAATCTATTTTTTATGTGAGGTTGATGTTGCATGCCACAATCATAGCTTAAAAACATACTTTGTGTCGCAGGCTAGATGGGATCTTTTTATAAGATTCAAGTTATCAATGATGATAATGAGGATGATTTAGGCCTTGTGAGGCTAAAGAACGATAAAGACGAGCCTACCTTTGCTTTGGTTCGTGAGCAGATAGAGGGCGATGAGCTTGTGATTGGATCCTTCGTCTTCATAGAGGAAAATTATATTATAAAGAAACGACAAGAAGAGCGATGGACACTCAACAATAAGGTTCAAGTATGCATTAAGAGGAGTGCCAATAGCATGCATGAACTTCCTTCTCCAAGTAAGCGACAATGCTCAAATCAGATTGATAACAAGAAAGGTGACACTTTGAGTGGCTCCACTTCCAAGCTTACAAGCAAATTGTTAAGTGCAAGTGTTCTTGAGCAATGGGAACAAGAATGTATTAGAACAAAACTAAAGCTGAAACAGATAAAGGTTGAAAGGGATGATAGGTTTGAATTACATAGTGAAGATGTCAATGGGAAAGCTCTAGTTCAAATATGGTGTCATGAGTGCAACTCTTTGTATGGCGTAGGTTCAATAGAAGGGAAGTATGCTGCATATAATTGTCTTGTTAACTTTATGAGAACCCACATCTTGGAGAGCAAAAGACATGAAAAAAATTATTAGGCATTTTGGGGGTTTGGAAAGGAGTCGATGCAACGTGTGCAAGCTGATGAAGAACAAGATGATAGGAAAGAAATAGAGGCTTCAATAGAGACTCTACGCTTTTTGATGGAGACCAATGAAGGTATTGTTCAACCTTCATAAACTTACTTAAATGTTTGAAAGATAGAATGGTTTTGGAAAGTCGATTTTGTAACTTGTTTGACTTTGTTATGTGTTGTATTTGCACGTAGGTTGGGACTTTGAAGTCGTTGCAGCCACACTACATGATTTTAAATACAAAAGCTTTGTTCGCGTGAGGTGTAAGTATGAAGACACATGGCTGCGTTTGTGTCCTCCAAGGTCAGATCTGTGTACCATTCTCACAGAGCACTCAAAGTCAATCTTGCACACAAAGGCAGTCATGAAGGAGGAGTTGCAAACATCCAAGCCAGTTCTAAGTGGCTTACGTGGACGTCCTCGAAAGGGGAAGGAGCATGATCCAATGCAAACATCTCTCAGCAAGTTTGTGGTTTCTACAAAGTTCGAAAGATCAGCTCATGGTGATTATCCTCACTCTATAACAATGAAGAAAGTGGGAAATTTTCAATAGGTTTGAATTTTTTATGTTGGGGTTTATGGATTCACGAAATCAAAGTGAACAACAAGAATATTAGTGTGAAACCTTTGCTAGATGATCAGTGTGGTGGGAAGCTTTGGTTTGCAGAGCCTTTCACAAAGGCTATCCTAAATGATGGAACTTCAACCTTTCACATAGATGGTTGCTTTCGTCATATTAGTTGTCCACGTGTTTCCAATAATGGGTAGCCATTTGAAGCTTTCTCATGCAACAATTGCAAGGGTATACCTAAGC
Source organism: Cibotium barometz (assembly GCF_041138505.1). NCBI lineage: Eukaryota > Viridiplantae > Streptophyta > Polypodiopsida > Cyatheales > Cibotiaceae > Cibotium > Cibotium barometz. The sequence continues at coordinate 19,258,283 of NC_141083.1, forward strand.
TTCATGATTTTAGGATGAGATTATATAGGGAGAAGACGGCGGAGAAGAAGAGAGGCACTAGAGGAACGGATTGCGGAAGAAGATTAGACTTTCTCACTAAACAAGAGCTTCGGCAAACAACTTTCATTGCTAAGAAGCATGCAAGAGATCTCACCCTCAAACTATGGTCAGCAAAGGCTCATATTGCTGTCCTTTCGGTGCGACTACGAACTTTAAGGGAAGCAAGCATGGAGTCCCTAAACCACAAGGATGTAAAGAGGTTTTGTAACAATATAGTAGAAGCCCATAGACTAGGTAAGTTTGGTGGAAAACCTGCTCTATGGGACTTCTTACAGGATGTGGCTACAAACATGTCGAGGCCAAAGGCAGGCAAGAGATATAGTGCAAATACTAAGGCTTTGTTTGAGGTTGCAAGGATGTGGGGTGGACCAAGGTTGCATGATTTTCTTGCTGCCAACCTCAATGGCCCTTCACTCTCAACGACAAAAAGAGGCCAAAGACTTGCCACACAATTTTTACCGGGCATACATCGCAATATCTTTGATGCCATTGATGAAATATATCAAAACGAGAAAGAAAAACATGGAATCAAATCACAAATTCTTTTCATCTTGGTGGAGGATGAGACCGCCATAAAGAAACGGATAAGGTAAACATAGTATAATGCAAAAGTAGTTCTGATGAGACATGTTGAATCGTAGTGGCTCTTACATATTTTATGTTTTCAATCTTAATATTGTAGGTGGAACCCAAAAGATGACACCCTTGTTGGATTTGTTGATGGATACAAGGTGGAGAGCCATGAGTGTGGAACGTCAAGCTTAATCAAAGTTGGAGCGGGAAAAATATGCTATGACATAATTGTTAAAGCATTTGAGAATCATGTGATTGGTGGTTATGCAAGAGTTTTTTGTGGCAAACCCACTTCATGAAGCACTTCCACGCTTAGTTTTGGTTGCTCATTGCACTTGTAATCGATTTGATGCATGTTTTGTTCGACGACAATGGGCTGAGATTTTGAGCTTATGGGATGAGAAGCTCAAGTCTAAAGTAGGTCCGATTATTGGACACGCCTCAGATGGAAATAGTCGCCGAAGAATGTTGATGCTGGCTGATTATGTTGACAAACATGCTACTAGATTCAAGATTGGATGGGATGGATGGCCTCTTTCCGCCAAATTGTCAAACGGAGATGTTTTAGGCATGCATGATCAGGACTTTGTACACAATGGAAAGAAGCTCGTCAATGTTCTTGATAAACCAAAGCGTCAATTGGCTCTTGGTGATGTATGGGTTACCTTGAACCATGTTACCATTGTATATGATTCCTTTGTTGTTGACAAGCATATGCTCAGGGAAGGCGATATAAGGCGAGATGATCGTCAAAATTGGGGAGCAGCTCAAAGGATATGTAGCTGACAAGTGCAATGGTGTTTGGGAGAGTTGGCAAACAATGGGCAGCACAGAAAAGAGTGGAGTATGGTAGGGACACAAGCCTACCTTGAAATTTGTGGAGACCATATTGACATTTTCTTGTCTCCACACTTGAGCTTGGCAGGGAGAGTTCATTTAGCAGCCAAAGTGACTTTTTTCTTTCAAATTTGGAGATCTTGGATATTACAACATCCAACATATACACTATCAGCAAACTTCATTAGCAAGGAGACATTCTTGGATGTGCAAATCTCTTACCATTTTGTGGTGTTGCTAATAAAGTATTTCAGAGACTTTCACCCAAGCTTGAAGTGCCCTCTATATCTCACCGACACAGATGCGGCTGAAATCTTCTTCAGCAAAGTCGGAAGTATGGTTGGGCAAGAGCGTACTTATGACTTGATGGACATGCTTCACAGCATAGGCATTTTGAATAGGCTTGCCTATTTTGAATGCAAGGAGGATGGTGTGGCATTCATAAGAGCTCACAAGAAGCAGGAACATATATGGAGAGAGTTAAATCTTAACGAGGACTTGCAAGAAGCCAATTTAGGTGACTATGATTGTGTTTCAACTGATGAGAAGGTCATTGCTACCTTGCAAAAAGGATTGCAAAGTGCCCAAGAATTATGTGAACGCTTACACATGAGACCAAAAGGTAAAGAGGACAAGACATGGTGGGTGCAGCCTTGGTCCATTAGAGTGTTTGACACATATGCAAATTCAAATCTACAAGACTCTGATACAGATGAGGAATATCCTATTGAGGTGGGCCATGCATTAGATTCAGATGAGGATGCTTCTACAAGTGAAATAAGGCATGTAGTAGATTCCATTTTGGATGAGAAAGAAGAGGTGAACCCGGTTGTTGAAGTTGAAGACAATAAGTTTCTCTTCAAGTCTACATTGGTCAGCCAGCTCAATGGCAATCCAACTTTGTCAAAGGATAGACTTACCAGGGTCCGACAAGGTGTGTACTATGCCAAAGAAGAAAAAAAGTATATGGAGACAAACGAGAATTTATTTGGCATTGGTTCAGATTGTGCTGTGTTCTTTCATGAACAAATAGTACAAGGGAAGATCACAAGGTCATGTAAGCCAAGCTCTTCAGGAGGCAAGAAGAAAGCCAAAAGTGTATGGTATCTGGGAGACGAGTTCAAAAGATGAGAAGAATGGTTAGTGGTGCATGTGTGGAATATAAGCGAGGATTTAGCCTTTCAATTAGGCCATCAAGGGTGGAGGTTCAACTTGGTTGGTATCAAAAAGCAAAAGGAACTAGGTGCTTTACGTATGACCTAACCGACCTTGATATGATAAGCATTGATAGCGTCATCGCTCTCGCAAACCTTACATATGATTATGGCAGCAACAAGTATGAACTTGATGAGAATGATTGGAAGGTCTTTAATGATTTTGTGAGGGATCACTAGGTACGCAGAAAGGATGCATCTGTTTTTTTTTTTCTTTGTTTGATGAGACATACTTTGTATGAGTTTGAAAAATAATTCAAAATATGAAAATCTCATTGACTCAACATCTTCTTTGTCTCATGCAGGAATTTGAATTGGAGAATGAAATCTTCAGATTTTGAGAAGGTGACCATCGACAATGTGTATTTATCTTTTTGTACATCTATAAAAATCGGTACAGATTATACAAAATGTATAGCTATTAGATGTATTAGTTTTGCTAGATGTGTCCACAAGATTCTATCTTATTTTTTGCAAAAATAATTTTAGAGTGTATGAGATGTATAGGTCCCATATGTATGATTTGAGCAAGGATTTGAGCAAGATGTATCGACATGGTAATTTTGTTATAACCATGCTGCAAGTGGATGTTTCAGATAATATTTAAGAAAGTATTGTGGTTGTTTCAATGGATTTAGCATCAGGCTAACGGAGTCACTTTTGTTTGCGTCTCGAAAGCTTATGAGTTGTTTGTCGAGATCTCTCCCTATACTTGATCAGAGGCTTTGAGTTTGCACAGGGGCTTTTTAGTGGCCAAGGATTTTCATGCCTTGATGTGGGACATTACAGCCAACAATGAGCAGCAAATCAGCCCCACACTTTCTGGCCAAGGATTTTCATGCCTTGATGTGGGACATTGCAGCCAGCAATGAGCAGCAAGTCAGCCCCACACTTTCTGACACATTTTACGAAGGCAACAGCTGGGTCATTTCATCTCTAGCTTGTGGTTGCCATTCAAGCCACTTTTGGGCTGCATGTGGACATGGGCTGGGGTCATTTTGATGTGGCCATTAGTGTTGGTCTTGAGAAGTTGGAATGAAAGTGTACATTTGAAAATTTTCAGCCATTTACAGGTCATGAACATCATGGTTTCTCAACCAATTTGTTGTCCACAATTTATGTTTGATGCATGTGATGTTGGAGTGGGAGATTGGTATAATCTCAGCTTGGAAATCTCAAGTCATTGTTGTCTTGGACCAGTGTTTGAGCAGTGTTGATACTTAGTGTTTGAGCAGGTGTTGATGCTGAGTGTTGGAGCATTGTGAATGTATTTTTGGCTGCATCTTATATGGGACTTGCATGGTCTCATTGAGTAGTGGACATTGGGGCTATGTATTGTAAATGCTTATGGCCCTTGATGACTCCTAAATGTTTGGCAAGCTGTGCTTATTGATTAGGAGTGATACTTCTTTGGTCATCTGTATGTAACATTCTGGATTCAAATGCTTTGAGGATTGTGTTGGTCATGTATGTTATGGTATGCTCCATGGATTGAGCAATCTTTTGGAGTTTTGAGACTTCAATTGGAGCTATAGTCAAAAGTTTTGTCTTGAGCTTATGCATTGTTTATGCTTGGCATTGTTTGCCAAGCATAAACAATGCATAAGAGTAATAGTAGTTTATGCTTATGCATTGTTTACTCTTAGCATTTGTTTTGCCTAGAGCTTGCTTGAGCTTTTGTTTTGGACATTGGGAAAGTACTTGGTGGATACTTTTGGATCCACTGGGAGAGCTCTAGATTGAGCTAGTTGATTGAGAATATGCATTGAGAGTTTATGCAAGACAGGTCATGGGATTTGACTTGTGGTTCTAAACAACTCATGGTTAGTTGATCTGTTGATATGCATAGAGCTACTCTCTTGCTATGCAATTTGGTATCATGGAGCTAGATACTGTGGGTTGTACTCTCATTCGTGGACATTAGAGCTATGACTTATACTCTTAGTAGCTTGTTCAAAATATCACAAATGAAGAGCTTACAATGTAGCGACTTTCATAGTTCAAAACAGTTGCATTTGTCACTTTCAAAACCCCCCCAATACTTCTAGAGTGACTTAAAATGAATTACATATCTCTTACACAAGGGATTTTAAAATTATTCTATAAAAAAAATTTATTGACAGAAAGGGAATTATATATTTTATCAAAAGTTACAGAAAGGGTTAAAAAAATGGCCAGTGTAGGTTACATAGGGATTTATAAAATAAGCCATGAACGCACGTGATATAGGAAATTTTGCTAAGTGACCCCCCCCCCCCCCCCCCCCCCGAGTTTTGATGTAATCCATGAACGCTTTGTGGCGATTGTTTCCATCAAGTATGTGGATTGTTTTTCCCCTAAGGTATGGATCCCACTCTGTATTTGTGTTCAAGAGTTGCTCAAACCTATCATTTATAATCTTCCATGCATCACTCCAAGACTCCCTCCTCTCATCTATCAGGGATGTCTCCTCCCCCTCTAAATCAAGGATGGAAACAATAAAGGACCCCTTACTTTCCAAGTAACCACCCATCTTCATAAAAGACCTTGATAGAGTTTTCTCTTTTGATGGACTTAATTTTCTGATTGCTTCTATCGGAATGAGCCTACATAGAGGGATTTTTGGAGCTGGTGTCGTAACATTCACCCTAATTCTCTCTAGGAAACTTTGAGGTGTACTAGTTTTCAAGAGCTTACCAAATATCTATATCTTCCTCTTACCCACACTTTTTAGCACATTTGTCTCCTGCGCACTTTCTTATTAAGCACTTGATTCTTCAACGAATTCACCACCTTCCTTATTTCCCCCTTCAACACATTCTACAGTCTCTTCTTCATCCCCCTCGTCATTACCTTCTTCACTCCCTTCTTCATGAGCTTCATCATCCCCTTCAATATTAACTCCTTCCATCTCTCCTTTCCCTTCTTTCTCTTCTTCCCTATCCCCTTCCCCTTCTCCATTACCTATGTTCCCTTCCTCACCTTCTCTGTTACCTCCTTATGTCACTTCTCCTTCTTTAACAAGAGGCTACTCTTCAATGTCGGTTTTTCCAAGCTCGAACAAACCTGAGTAACAGTAGATGAACCTTCTATTGCTTCACTCTGATGCACCTACATAATCTTTTTTCACTTACGGATAGGTCTTAGACTTTCAACCTCCATGTTTTCACACAATCAGAGCAACATGACCTTGTAAAATATCTACTACTCTTTGACAAGCTAGGTGAACCCATTCTATTAGTGAAATGAGAAAAACATAAGCAGTGACATGTTTTAAATTTTATTACAAATAGAAATTAAAATGAAAATTTCATTTTGTTTATAAAATTTTTGGGATGGGGATTCCATTTCATCACTGGGCGAACGATAACAAATATCCATGAACGTATCTCAAAATTGCACCCACGACCTTGGTACTCATAATGTGACGTGCACCTATGACCTTGGTACTCTCATAACAAACACATTTTGAATATCATGCATTCAAGAAGACGCTCAAAATGTATAAACAAAGACATGTAGAAAAATGAGAAAAAAAATACTTAATTTGCATTGCTAAAACGAACACTAGCTAACATGTAAGTTCCTCTCCCACTATCTATGTGAAGTTTGTGTCAAGTTACTCAGTAATATGTTTTTAAATTAATTCTTCCTCTATCTATGTGAAGTCTTTATCTCTAATTGATTTCAAAAAACCTATCTTCGTGTTTTTGAAGTCCTTGTCTCTGATTTAAATTTCATGTGATTAGGCCTCTAGTTTGATTGTGATTTAGCAGTGATCTATTGAAGCTAATCAATCTCTCTAGATTGCATCACATCAAAAAAGATGGGCTCATAAGCTCACAAAATATTTATAATGAAAAACAAGTCAGAGAGTAAGCAACTGTAACCCCCCCCCCCAACTTCCATGGAGTGATCAAAAGCATGGTAATTCCCATCCACCATTTGTGAGTGAGAAAATTAGGCCCCACTAATAAGAAAAAAGAAGGCATTTTTCATTAACAAGTAATACTTTATGCAAACTACTGCTTCTTCAGAAGAAGCAATCTCATAAAGTAACTCATATAAGTGTCATAGTGTAGTGGGGCATTGAGCCGAATGGAAATGAATTCATCATCTAAAAATACTAAGCTAAGGGTCAAAGTGGGTCTAAAAATAGGTAGGAGGTTATCAAAATCCACAAAATATGTTGCTAATTGTTCTCCAAGAAATAGGGGCACTTCATTTTCTAAAGTATAGTATAGAGAATGATACTTGAGAAGACTTGTGTGAGTAAAGTACAAGAGACATTAGTTGTACTCATGTGATGCCTCATGGATTTTTGATCAGGTAAGGGCAAAGTAATGTTAATATTAATGTTAGTATCAATGTTAAAATAAGCCAAGGGCAAAGTAAATGGCAATATAAGCTAAGGGTCTCATGGATTTTTTATAAGCTAATGTTAATATCAACCTTATTATCAATGTTAATATGAATGGCAAAGTAAATGTTACGGGCAAAGTAATGTTCACATAAACATGTTATGGTTTCTCCTTAACTCAAACGTTAGGGTTTTCTCCTTAACTCGGCATGCACTACCGTGCCCTATGTGCTAGTTTTGCCATCGACATGGCATCGTGGCCTGCATTGCCTTTCTTTGTGGGATTCACTGGCATTGTTATGCAAGTGTAGTACATAGTCAATCCAATCTCTAGTGGTGGTTCCAACACCCTGGAGCTTCTCAACACTCTGCGCCGCTCTTATCGCCTTGCGCCATGCGCCGCTCTTGCTACCTTGAGGGCCGCTCTTACCGCCCTGCGCCGCTCTTGCCACCATGGCATTATGCCTACCATATGGCTTAGAAGCTTGGTTCCATGGCTTATCTGGCCATGGCATTCAAGCACACTCAACACAATTGAATGCCATGGCCAGATAAGCCATGAAACCAAGCTTGTCGTGGCCATGGGCTTTGGACATGGGATAGCTCACAGCTATGGACATGGGCTAGAGGCCTTCAACACTCTACCTTGGTCATGGCGTTCAATTGCCATGGCCAGATAAGCCATGTAACTAAGCTTGTAGACGTGGGCTTTGGACATGGGATAGCTCACAGCTATGGACATGGGCCAGAGGCCTTGGACACTCTACCTTTTTCTTGAGAGAGAGGTCAGGTAGCCAACAAACTTGAGCAAAGAAATAGACAAGCCAAAACAATACTGAGAGAGAGGAGAGATTCGTGCACTCTACTTTTTTCTTGGGAATGATGCCGAACTTGAAAGCGGAGTATTTCCTGAGGTGTAGAGCACTCTTCATTTCAAAGAGCTTAAAAATTGTAGCTCTAATAAGAAAATTAAAGAACAATATGATACTGTATATGCACCCCCAACGTTTTTTTACATTTGATTAAATGAAAACAGTACACTGACTCCAAATTGAATAGCCTTTTTTTCCAAGGTTTATATTTAGTAATTGGAAAAAACTTGAATAGCCTTAGGTTTATATTTAGTAATTGGAAAAAACAGGTTTATTATTTTTTTAGCATCTCCACCATGGTAGATGGAGGCAGTTGCGTTTCCCCAGTTCACCGCCGCAAAGGCCCTACACACACTCATTCTCTGTGAACAAAAGCCAGCTAAGCAATAGAATAGGCCTCCACAGGAGGAGGATGCATAGGTTTTTTTTTTCTTTTGTGAGGGCAAGCAATGGGAGCTGTTCCTTTGAGCCCTTGGCTGCTCCGATCTGTTTGAGCTGCCCAAGAGGACAACAGAGACGTCAGGGAGGATTAAAGGGTGGGGGGCAAGACGACGTCACGGAGAAAGGGAGAGGACGGGGCAATTAAGGCGATGGCCACCTTATTGTTTTTAAGGTATAACAACCTTAGAGTCTAAGGTTTAAAACCTTAGTGTTTCTAAAGTTTTCCTAAATTAATTAATATAGACACCTAAGAAAAATTTAATTGATAGAGAAAGTAGTGAATATGATACTACATATATATATACAGATACTTTTAAGTATAAATAAACTATGTATATATATTAAAACAATTATTAGATGTCTTATTTAATTAAATAAATATACACATATATATATTAATACTTATAAATTATTGATGTCTTATTAAAATAAATTATTATAAATATCGATAATTTTCATTTAGGTATATATATATCTTATAAATTATTGATGTCTTATTAAAGTAAATTAATATATCCATCTATATCTATTAAAACTTATAAATTATTAAAAAATATTGATAAATATACATACATATATATACACATATCTTTATTCATGTAAATATATATTAATACTTATAAATTATTGATGTATTAGGAAAATAAATTAATATATATTTCTATATGTATTAAAAATTATAAATTGTTAAAAAAATCGATAAATATACATAGATATATATACACATATATTTATTCATGTAAATATATATTAGTACTTATAAATTATTGATGTCTTATGAAAATGTGTGTGTGTGTGTGTGTGTGTGTGTGTGTGTGTGTGTGTGTGTGTGTGTGTGTTTATTAAAACCTATAAGCTGATAAAAAACATTGATAAATATACATACATATATATACACATATATTTATTTATGTAAATATATATATGTACTTATTTCTTGTTAAATAAAAAATATTTGAATAAATCATAAGAAAATATTATTTTTTATTTAAAGACTAGATTACTAGGGAGGAGAAGGTCAAACTCAAAGAGGAAGATGAAATGTGAGACATGTAATGAGTGGAAGAAAAAGAGGCAAGATTTATAGAGGAAGAGGAAGCACAAGATTGGGTAGAAGAAGAATCATTGAGGTGTGCTAAAAAGAAAAATATTAAACTAGATCATGCACCTTGGTCTTCAAAGGGTAGGCTGCTACCACCACCAAGGGTTCCTCCAATAATGTCCAAAGAAAGAGAGGGAGATAATAAATGTATCTATTGTGCCATTCCCATATTGTATCAGACTTTAGTAGGTTTCTTATTTTATCCATAAGTTCCTCAATATTGGTCAAAATATGGTCACATTTTTTACTATTAACATAACCATATTTTGATTAATATTGAGGAAGTTATGGCTAAAATAAGAAGCCTGTACTAGAGACCCATATTGTATCAGACTTTAGTAGGTTTCTTATTTTATCCATAAGTTCCTCAATATTGGTCAAAATATGGTCACATTTAAAGTCAAAATATTGTCTCGATTTGGGTCTGTGCTAGTGCATCAGCCTCTAGCAGGTTTCTTATTTTAGCCATAACTTCCTCAATATTAGTCAAAATATGGTCATGTTTAGTGAAAATGATTGGAACAAGCACAATGGATGAATCTTTCAATCATTATAGTGAAAACCATTAGAACGAGCACAATAGATGAAGCTTTCATGTCAAAACTTTCAAATTCAACAAGGCTTAAAATAAATCTTTTTATTTTTAAATCACTTTAGGCCCTAACTATTGTATGTATAAAATTCACTTTAGACCCTAACTATGGTGTATATAAAATTGACTATATATGATCCAATTGAAGGTTTGATAAGATCGTGATTTTGATAACCCCTTTCAAAATGCTTATTAAAATATGATCATGCTTATAGTTAAAATGGTTGAAATGGATCCAACAAATCTATAGATCATGTCAAATATTTAAAAATCAAACTTGATTTTAAAAACTATATTTAGTTAATGAGTATAGATTATTTAATAAGTGACTATATTTATATTTATATTTATATTTATATTTATATATACAATATTTCATATATATTCTTTACATATTTTAACTATATATTTATTTATACTTTAGTTATTTGTATATACTCTGTAGATATACAACTATTGCCTCTATGGCTAATCGAGGATATGCCTAAGAAGCCATTGTGTTCTAATACTGCTTAGGAATTATTTCTACTACCACACTACTGAACAAGTTTTTGACTTTTTATTACAAATTGTAAGCAAAGCAATAAGTATTATCATTTTGTTTAATATTTTTTTAATGTCTATTTATAAATAAAATTTATACTCTTTATTTATCTACATATCCTACTTCACTATGAATCCTCAACCCCCAACTATGCATTCAGGCACTTCAACATCAGAACTTGGTTCAAATGGAGTTAAGTAGAGAGTTAAAAGATAGACTATCCTACAAGAGAGGCATAGAGGAGCCAATAGCAAAGAAACCTTAGATTTTGAAGGTGACCATATTCAAAAAATCGTGAAAGCTACCCTTAGAGCCCAGGAGTCTAAGAAAGAGAAGAAGATTAGTCGAAAACCATTCTTGTTTCAAAATTATGATGGTAAAAAGGATGCTAAGTGGTTAAGTTAGCTTGACGATTACTTTTCAGGGGGAAATTCTCTAAAAAAGATAAAATCAAGTGTGCTACCAATCATCTAGTTGATATTGTTGCATTGTGGTGGAATGCCACTAAGATGGGACATCACAAACCCCTGTTGGTGGCCAACTAGCCCATTTGGCCGCCACCTAGACTGACCTGTTGTGCAACGAACTATTGTGGTTTGAGCCTTCTTGTTTTGTAACAAACTTGTAACGGATTCTTGGAAATAGGTAGTACCCAGTATAGGGGGAATCATTCGGATATGTGTGGATTAGAGAATAAGGAATTGAGGAGATAGTTGTGTACAGAGTGGATGAGTTAAGCTTTTACCAATGTATTGCATTGTATTGTTCAAGCTAGTACTAAAGAATGTTATAGGGGTCTCTAACTTGTCTCTACTCTGCTTTGCATAAGTTCTATCTATTCTACATCCATTTCATTGTTAAGTGCATTGTATTGTTCAAGCTAGTACTAAAGAATGTTATAGGGGTTGGTCTCTAACTTGTCTCTACTCTGCTTTGCATAAGTTCTATCTATTCTACATCCATTTCATGTTAAGTGCATTCCTGTCTAGACGTGGACTCTTGTTTGGAATCATGTGCCGGGCCTAGGAACTAACCTGCATGTAGACACAATTAACTCCCCTAGATTAAGTAGGCAGGTATCTCAACATGCCAGTATTGGCTTATCACATTGGGCACAATTGCATTAGTCGTCTCTCTTTAGGCTGATTAGGTGGTCCACGTAAGTGCCGGGTCTTGACCGGATACTGACACTTTTGTCAATCCTGCTAGGAATGGTATGCCAGGAAGGGGAGTTGGAAGGTAGAGGCTAGTTCTAAGGTCAATCCTACACAATAAGTCCGTAAAGAAAAGCTAGTCGGGGTAGATCAAGAAAGGAAGTGTGCACGTACTTATGTCGGGTATGTTCATGAGGGAGTCATAGGAGTGCAATGAATAGTGCATGGAGAATGAAGGGAGCTCAAATAAAGCAATGCGATACTGCCCCAGACAGTCCAAAGGTGCAGGGAGTGAAGGGAAACTACATCATCCAAGAAGACTTCTAAAAGGGATTCTGCATGAGCAAGAATAGTTCTCTATAATTCTTAGTTCGTCAACCCAATCGTGCACGGAGGTTTGCCAAATGGCTCTCTAAACTTCAATAATTCTCTTTTAGATGTATCATAGAGAAAACAACTACTGGTGGCCACTCTTGCACACTTACTTACAAAGGGAAATAAAGGAAGATATGAATGAGAATATGGAGACACCACCAAACTGCTTCTAATAGATTTTAATGGAGCCTTTAGCCCCTCCAAATAATGTGGAACTAGGTATGGGCCAAGGGTAAGGAGTTTCCTTATGCTCTTCGATCAAATAACGTGGCTAAGTATAGTGCATTGATTTATAAATTGGAGGATAGCTTAAAGGATGAAGTGAGAGAGATAAAGGTCAGAGGGGATTCCCAACTAGTTATTAGATAGATGAAAGGGAAAAATAAATGGTGGCAAGGAGTCCCAATTTACTAGAACTTCATGAAAGGGACATGAAAAATCAAAATAAACTTTTTATCTTTTGTAAATTTATCCATGTTGAAAAAAAAGGACGATCAAAGGGCTGATGAATTGGCAACTCTAACTTTGGCTTCTTTCAAAGTGGCTACTCTTACCTTGATGGCCATATCTCTAGGATATTCAGTATTACTTGGATAAAGCATGCTTTTCCCATGGAATGTTCAACAAAAGAAAAGGCTTGCAACAAGGGAATCTTCTCCCCCCCTTACATAATCCTATATGATATTCTCTACAGGAAAGGTAAGGATAAGGTTCTCATAAGGGCGGTGAGCCTAGAAAAATCTAAAAGTATTATGAAAAAATGTCATGAATGTTTAGGTCACTTTGCCTCAGCTAGCACAACTTGTAGGCCATAAAAATGTGGGGGAGAGGATGACCTTGAGCTCCTTCCAAGTAAACACTCAACACAAGAGAGATGGATGGTTGAATTTCCTTCTGTATCTCTTCTATTCTCTACAACCATAACATAAAGAGATTAGAGTACATACTATAAAGAAAAGTACTCTCCTACTATAACATACAAAGGTCGATCCATAGTGTGAAGAATCTGACTACATGAGCTATTGCTATAACTATGCCATAACTCTAGTACACTAAGTGACTCACACAGCCTATAAGCCACTAGTAGCATATCGCCCATAATCTTACTAACCCAACCAATGGCGTGAGTACAAAATCTATCAGTGAGGTCGATCATCAATGTCCATAGATCTTGATATCTCAACACTCCCCCTTGAGCTCAACTCTACACATTGCATTCCAAGTAAGCTCCTAAACTTACAGAGCTTCTCTCTATCCAATGACTTTGTGAAAATGTCAACAACCTTTTGTTCCTTTGTATACTAGATCCACATCAACTGGTTGCCTATGGGGCTAGCTGCTAGAACCTTCCTTTATGCTTATATATACTAAATCCACATCAACTCACTACTTGCGAGAACCTTCTTCATCACAAAATGATAATGTACCTTAGTGTGCTTTGTCCTACCATGATAGACTGGGTTATGCTAGCTATATGCTACTCATGCTATCACAATAAATGTGTCCAATATACAGACTCACACATATCACTAAGTAGCTTCTAAAACCAAGCTACCTCACAAGTTTACATAGTAGCACCCTTGTATGCCTTTATACTCGATAAAACTATCAACTATTTCTTGCTACTCTAACTCATTGCAAGTCCCAAAAGAAAACATAAAGCTACTAGAAAATATCATGTCTGAGACACTTCCAGAGCCCAATTGACATATGTATACCCATGTAGCTATATCTCTCTACCAATCTCATCTCATATAAAAGTCTACAATCAACATTGGACTTTATGAGAATCCATCTAGCCACATCCAAGTGTGGCTTCTTGGGGACCTTGATTGATAACTAACTCATAAGTCCAACTACAACCTAGTAAATTATCATGTAGATCAAGCTACCCACTATGTGCATGTACATAGTGGGGTCCTCCAAAAGCTCCCTTGTATGTGAAAAGTTAGTGTTCTACTCTAATGGCATTAAAATAAATTTATGATAGTTTGTGTCATACCATACTTGGAAAACATGTCTAAGTCATACTACAAGACATACCACCCTATACCAGCAAAATGTCATCAAAAGTCATAAAAATGTGCATGAGTTGTGAATGCACATTTGCAAAAGGTCATCCACATTTGCTTAAGATTTTGAGAAGCGGCTATTTTTTGAAATGTGTACGTACAAATTACAATGATCTCTCTAAATTTTTATTTCAGACTATATTTTGGAAATATAAGAAATTTCACAAGTTTTTCTATACACAAAATCAAGAAAAAACCGAAATTTAATAGTACACGTGCCACTATAGAGAAACCTAAAGACAACAACTTAAGTATACAAGAAAACCAATCATGATGTTAATGCATACACAATGAAATCTTCTTACCATTGATCTTAATGTATTAACCATAGTAAGCAGAAGTTCAATATGAGCATAACTTAAAGACCTATAATCTTCTTGCAACTATTGATCTTGATGTGTCCACCAACCATAGCAAGTAGAAGTTCTTTATGAACAAGTTTCACATGTTGCAAAAAAGGCACTCACTTTAAATAATCATGCTTGTAACAAAAAAGCTTCAAAAAAGGGAGGCAAAAACCACACGAACTATAGTATATTGCCAACTAGAAAATGGAGCACCAAAATGAAGAAGAAGTTTACTTGTCAAATGTGAAAATGTTTACCCCGTGACGAAACTCTTCTAGATTGAACTAAAAACCATTTCTTAGGTACAATAAATACTAAGCACAACAAAAGAACTATCTAGAACTCTACAGAAGGACAAGGTGTTCCGGCTCAGGCTCCTTCTCTACATCCTTTTTCTCTTCTTGCGTTTGTGCTAGAGTTTCCACTGGAGGAGTACTTATGACTCTTTCTTCTATCCCTCTAACATCAGGTTCATATTCCACAATGTCCACAATCTCTCCAACATCCTGGTCACCAATGGGAGGTTGGGGCTTTACTGATGCATCAAGAAATCGAGGATCATACTGCATGCTCTTCATCCTAACCTCTTGGAATTCATCAGGTAACTCTTTTAGGGCAGTCACTCTTTGCTCAATGAACTTGACTTGCAATGGGTCACACTCCACTATAGCAACCAAGTTTTTGCCTCTTTTAAGTGCACTCATAGTTGTAGTACATGTACCTACAAAGAGGTCCATTATCTACTCTCCCTTGATTGAAAGAAGATTCATCATCAAAAGCTAGGGCTTTTGATAGGAATTAATGACACCCTATAGCTCACCACTGTTGTGCTTAAACTTCTTACAGATGTCAAGTCTTTCAAAAACATTTGTGCAGCTTATTTTTGTGGCAAAGTTATAGCTTCCTTTCCCTTGTAAACCTAAAGTAAAAAAGAGCAAAAGAATCTTCTTACTAACAAAATTTTTTAAAGTTTAAATAACATTAAACCAGTACACCTTAACAAGTAGGGATTCTAAAAACTAACTTGAACAAAGTAGCGTCTAGATAGGGATTCCAAAATCCAACTTGAACAATATGGCTTCTAGATGGGGATTCTAGAATCCCAACAACCACTAGAGGGATTCTAGAATCTAAACTTGAATGAAAAATGGAAATCTAAAAATCCAACTTGAACTACAAATGGAAACCGTAAACCAATGTGAATCACAAATGGAATTCCAAAATCCCAACTTGAATCACAAATCAGATTCTACAAACCCAACAAAGGCGCAAACAAAAAGAAAAACATTATTATTTTAATTGAACTCACCAAGCCTTGAGAACTAAAGACACAATCCATGGCCCACGAACATTTGAGTGTTCAAAACAAACAGAAAGACATAAAGGATGTTTTTTAACAAAAATTAATAGAAAAAAGTAAAGTTTTATGTAGATTTTTGTAAAAAAAACAAGCAAATAAAGAACAAAATCTCTTGAGTTTTTAATAGAAATTAAACAAGAAAAAGTGAAGCTTTATGTAGATTTTGGTAATAAAGCATGTAATTAAAGAACAAAATCTCTCGAGTTTGTAACAAAAGTTCTTTGAAGTTTGTAACAAAAGTTTCATAATTTTAGCAAAAAAATAGCTAAAGAGCAAATAAGACAAACTAATGTTCTTTAAGCAAAGTTACAAAAACAAATTTAAGAAAATGAGAAAATGAGAAAAAACACATACACTAACCTTTCTTTATTGTCACCACACACTCACTATAGCCAAGCCATGCATCTACGTGCTTCCTTCTCTTGCTTTTTCTCCTCCTTGTTCTTCCCTACACCCTACTCCTCTTTCTTCTCTTCTGATTCTTCTCTTTTCTTCTTTTTCTTCTCTTTCCTTACTTCTATTAATCCATTCCTAGGGTTAACAAGAGTTACTGCCATTATCTTACATCAAGGAGTCATGATGGATACACCAAAGGGTCGTACATTTAAAGCAATAGTGTCCAAAGTTATAACTTGTCCGTAATGGTGTGAGATGGAGTATTTATGGCGACTCCCACTTTAAGAGCGAGTGGTAGCAAGTTAGGATGAAGTCCTAAGTGATGTACTTCATGGATATAATATGAGAATAGTCATTGTAATAGCATTAGGCCTCTTATGAGCCTAGAGTGCCCGGCCGGCCATAGTTTAAGTGAGTGTGAACACTTATGGCCATGTATATAAATGAATATCTCTCATAATACAACATATACTCTCATTGTGCAATTGAGTCTTTCTCTTGCTAATCTCTCTCCCTAATGCATGCTAGTAAGTGTGTGTGTGTGAGTAAAGTAAGGTCAGAGGAGAAACGAGTGTGTGTGTGTGAGTAAAGTAAGGTCAGAGGAGAAACGAGTACATGTAGTGCAAGGTGACGATGTGACAACGCTCGTGGGAGGCACGGTGGAATTGCTTCTCAAGGAGTTGTAGAGCTTGGAGACATCAAGGGTTAAAGCTCAGCCATTGGAAAGATCCTCACGACAGTTGTGGTTCACCAGGTAATCTGTTATTGGATGTGTTTCAAGGAGGGTTAGGGTGAGCCATAACATTTTTGGCACCACTACTATAAGGGAGTCATCCCTTGGCTTTTTCCATCATTTTTCCTCTAATCTATGCATTACCCATTGCCCATTATCTTAAGTAATGGTTTCCCATGAAAAAGATGTGAATTTGATGGTTATTTGTGCATGATTTGGTGTAGAATAGCTCTCTTTTTTATCTTTGTAAAGAATGTTTTTTGTTTAATTTTTAGCTAAATTTATTGTTTTTGTTGTTGTTATTGTGGTTTTTCATGTTCTTAGGGCTTGCACATAGTTTGTATTAGGTTTAGTTTGCATCCATTGCATTAAACAATGCAATAGAATGCAATTTTTAGTGAATGTTAGCTCTCTTTAATGTTAAACATAGAACTAAAATCATTAATTTTTAGCTTAATTGTGTGTTTTTTGTTGAAATTATTTGCTTTAGAGTGTTAGCAAGCATTAGGAGTAGCTTAATCTTTCAAAAGATTTCTTAAAACCATCAAAAACCCTTGAATTCGACTAATTTCTCTTAATGGACTGGTTTTTGTCATTAAGGGTGATTAATCTTGTTCAAGAGGCAAAATGTGTTGATTGGGGTCTAAATTGATCATGTGAGTAGTTGAAATTAGTGTTTTTGAGTGTTTTGAGAGCATTTAGATGCATCAAAACACCCAATTATATCAATTTCTTCATTAATTAGAGGAATTTGACTCTCTTTGCTTAATTTTTTCTTAAAAGAGGAGACCAAAATTATGAGTCTAATTAATCTCCTATTTTAGATTAATTTACACATTTGTTGATGCACATAGATCAGCATTCCCTTGCTCTATCCACCACTGAGATGCTCAATTGTGTGAATTAATCAATGATTAGTGGTTAATTAGAGTCTTTGATTAGTGTAAAAGAGGAAAAGATTAGTGAAAGGATTAATCTTTGATTAATTCTTAATCACTTTTTCACATACTCATTAAGGCTAATGTGAGCATTCAATGAGTAGATGCTCATGAGTTGTCAAATTATCCATTTAGGGGGTCATTTATAAAGGGTGTAAGGGGTGTCATAAAAAGGTTGACTTTTTTTATTCCCACTTACCTTTTTCGGAAAATCCCCATATCTCCTTAATTTTAAATTCAAAAAATATTCCCCCAAAAAAAAAGAAATTCATATTTTCCACTAGACTCCCAAAAAAAAAAGTTCACACCGTGAACCATTTTTGCACTTTCACGGCCTAAGGTTTCACGCCCTAGAAGTCTACGCCAAAAAAAAATATTTAATTTTCCCGCAAAGTCCAGTTTTTACGATGTGAAAGACTTTGTTCACACCCAAAAAAAAATCAAATTTAATTTTCCCGTGAAGTCTGGTTCACAGCGTGAAACCCTAAGGTTTCACGGCGTGAAAGACTTCGTTCACGCCCAAAAAAAAAATCGCATTTAATTTTCCCATAAAGTCTGATTCACAACGTGAAAGACTTCGTTCACGTCCCAAAAAAAAAATTTTGATAAAATTCGTGAAGTCCGCTTCACGCCATGAACTTCATCCTACTAGTTCACAACGTGAAAGGAGGTCCGTTTTTGGCACACAAAAAAAACTCTAGAAAACACCCCTGTTTGTTGGAGGCTCGTATCTCTTAAACTGTATATCTGATGAAGGCACTCTAGGGCTCATCGTCGAGAAAAGCTGACATCGAGATCTTCAACTTTGGCCTTGGCCGTCCGAAGTCAAAATTGATTGTTTTGGCCTCTGACCAATATCCTCAAAATTCAACCCGAAAATCGAGGCAAAAAATAACCACGAAAAATCACAAAAAACAGCGCGAAAACGACATCAAACCATATTCGGACTACTTTTTGAGAGTTTAAATGACAAAATCACGGACTCAGGGAGACAAAGTTGTACTCTAAAAATACTACAAATCTCTCATACAGAGTTTTTCAAAATTCCTTTTGGAACACCCTCAAAAACATCGAAACAGGGAAAAAAATTTTGAAAAAAAATTTCATCTTGAGACGGTGATGGAAAATAGGTTTTAGGACCTCCTCTTCCATCTGGGAAGTTATTAGCATGCACTTTTTCTAAAAAATTATCTCTAAGAGGTCGTTCACGTGCGTATAGCGTCTAAGCTAATTAGGACGAGCAGACACTCGTTTGACCCAACGAAGAGTACGCCAGGCCTCTTGAGGTTATAACGAGCGTGAGAAAATATAAAAAGAAAAAAAAAACATGTGCTTACTCATTAAGGAGCAATTAGGCAATTAGACATGGCAACGATAGAGGGATTGCCAGGGATCACACAAGGACTGAACCCAATGGCTGGCATCTTCGAGCAAAATGCACCTCCCAATACCATTGGCCATGCCTATAACAAGCGTGTCATTGGGTTTTACACCCCCTGTCACTTCGATCCCACAAGGCTTTAGTCCCTTACCTAACATTCCCACCAAACTTATAAGTACCAACCCTTTTCAACCCCTGGATGCCCACACCTTAGATATAATGACTAGTCTAGGAAGGGGGGTTTCCCAGTCCCTACTACCCAGAGCACTCACATACGGCCTCAATGACTCATACAAACATACGGCCGTACTAATTTCTAAAATTATGGGCAAATACGAGGGCACAACTGATCCTGTTCAATTTATACAAATGTTTAAACAAAGATGTGAAGACTTTGGAAACCCAAACTATCCCACCAAGGTACATGCGTTGAACTTATACTTAGAGGGAAAAGCTAGTCGATGGTTCATCATATTAATGCCGGCGAGCGATCAAGACCAACTTCAGAACCTTGAAAATAGCCTTTATCCACAGTTTTTCAAGACAAGGTGAGGAGTGCAGCAAAAGAACTCTATTCAATTGAGCGTAAACCAAATGAAACCATTAGAGACTTTATCGGATAAAACTCTTGGACTCACGATGTGAGTCATGAGAGAATTAAACAATTCTTAATTGAAGAGATGTTTCATGATGGGCTTAAAGAATAACAGCTTACACAACTTGATCATTGTATTCAATCCGGAAGCATTCGATCAATGTTGTAAAGAAGCAATACGTTTAGATGACAACATGCTAGAAGATGATCATGCTACGAGATGTTCCTTATCTAAACCAAGTGAAGAAATGGCAAAAGAAAGATTGATGTTGGAATTGTCATTCCCCGAATTGTATGCAACCTTGCTTAAAAGCTTTCAATCGACATCTCTAAGAGAAGATGAGCTCCTTCAAAACCAACCATCCTTAATGCCTCTACAAGTGAGGAGCGAAATGCCTTGTGTGTTCAGTGCAATCACTATGACCATCCCAATGCCCATTGTGCATACAAGGCACCTATTTTTCTCTACTACACATATATTATAAATCCTTTGATCATGATACTAAAAAGTGTCCTAATTCATCAACAATTGACTCAAAACCTCCATCTATCGTGCACCAAACACAAACAGTTCAAAGGGTAGAAACTATTCAGGAAGCGGTTAATCGAACACTTCAATGTTTCTATTGTAGTGGACCTCACAAAGTGGTAGACTACACAGTTTGGAATACTTCCATGCCCATAGTCACTGAGACTTTGCAACCCATGTGTGAACGATGTGGCATTGATCACATGTTCCAAGATTGTCCAAGACGAGTTAATTCAATGTAGCTTGCCTCACAAAATACAACTCTTAACATCTTAAGTGTACAAAATGGACAGTTGTCCACGGTACCCTTGAATGTGTTTACACGTTGACAAGCCAAGGCATGAGAAACGGTCAAAAAGAACGCAAAAGATAATACCTCAACATGGGTAGAAGAACATGCTTTAAAGCAAAACCTAAAAGAAAAAGCAAAACCTTCTAAACCCAAGAAAAACAAGGGACAACAACCTATTGAAATCAAGGTTGAATTAAACGACAGGGAAAAGGAGCCTATAGAACACATAAACCCAAAAGAGCCAAAAGCTACACATGATGCAGACCCATCAACCTCAAAGGCCACCACTCAAACCACAAAACCCATATGTGTGACACAGGATACAAAAGCCCCAAAAAAAATTCAATCTCGTCGCATGGGCAAACATAAAGAAAACCTGACAATCCAAAGAAAGTCAGAAGATGAAACAAGTTCTAGTACGTCACTTAGTGAGGATGAAACAAGTTCTGACTCTTCACTCATCAGTGCACCTCATAGACCAACCAAGAAACTAGAACCCACCCAAAAATCATGATTATATAACGTATACGGAACGCAAAAAGCAAGCTCAGGAGAGCATGCTTAGCTTGGTTGAGTGTCTTAGATGATCACCAGTTGTGATTGAGCCTAATAATGCCAAACCTAAAAAAGAAACCAAAATACAAAACCCAGAGGAGCACCGCTTCCCCTTTCAAGAGAGGAAGACATACTCTCTACAGAAGAGTCATTCGAGACAGATTGCACAAGTTATGCGGTTGAGAAAGCACGTAAGGAATTTGATAATTCCCTTAGAAAATTAAATCAATCTCTTAAAACTTCATTTGGAGGAATGCTCTTCTCTCATGATGAAGCCAGCATAACATCAGCACTTGCACCTTTAAGGGCTCAACACATGAGTTATACCAAGACATAAAGAGTTCCATAGAATAGGACTGTGAGGATTCACAAGTTTCTAAACATACCTCATTTAGAATTGTCAGAGGATCGAGTGTACCAGTGTACACATTGAGTACTCTTGAAAAAGATGAGAGCCAAAAAGAGGATGAAAGTGAATGGGAATATGAAACAGAAACGGGATCCGAAGCTGAAACAAAAACTAAAACATCCATGGTTCCTCTTAAAGATTCTATCATGATATGGTTGGATTTTCCTATAGACAATGATGTTAAGCACAAACGCACATTGATTAGCCCTCAAACTAGTCATAACATCATGACACTAGACACTTGGGTGTCATTGGGACAACCTAAACTTATCCCTACAGACAATGGTCTTGCAAGAGGAGCCAATAGACAAAACATTGAAGTTTCAGGTTACTTTAGCTATGCTACTGAAACAATCAATGGAGATGTAGAATTTACATTCCATGTTACCTAGATTCCCTTGAGTATGATGTCGTCCTTGGTGGAACTTGGATACGTGGGCTCGTTGTATTCAATCAATGAATTCATGCAAACAATCACCTTGAATACTCTTGCAAGCATTGTACAATTTCTATTACGGGAGGAAGAGACCTTGGAGGAGCTGGAACTTCCAACATATCTTATTGAAAAGATCCCTAGGATTCTGGTTGGGTTGGAAACTTCAAATAAAATCACCACATCTCAAGCACAGCTTTATCCAACAACATGAGAACACAATCTCATGACCATCGAGTTATGGGATTTGTTAGGTCAACCTACACTCATGGCTCATCCTGAAAGAATTCCCTTTACACAAGACTTGAACATGCCATGTTTGGGGTACTTTGAACATACAATTTATATTGAAACTAACCCCCTTACTTGCAAGTTTTTTGTGGTTAACTATGTATTGGAAGCAGATTTGATCCTGGGGCATAAATGGACTATTGCTGCCCAAGCACCAGTGTGCTTTGCTATAGCAATAGAGTCATCTGATGGTCAACGACAAAAAGTTGACAATACCATACTGCAAGGAAGAGGATCCAACTTTAATGGATTTCTATGATACTGAACGAAAACTTGGTTACAAGCCTCTTCCATAGAAACCCCTCTACACAATGACCTACCATCTACATCAAAAATCGACTCCGATAAAGCATCTACTCCTTCAACCCCATCCTCACCAATGAATTTTGATGCCAAAACCTCGCAATCAACAGCTATTCCTAAAGAAGTTCCCCACACGCACCCATCTATCTCTAACAAGGAACTCAAAGGAAAAGCCTTGAAGCCTATGCCTCTTCATCGTCAACAAACCCCACCAAAGGAGACAACCACATGCTTGAAAGCCTCATCATCAACAGCCACTCCACAAGAGACTCTAGCCTCATCATCATCAAAAATACCCATGAGTCTCAAACCTACACCCTTATTGCCACAACCAATGTGAAGGAGGTCCCAAAACCTTCCACTTTCACCAAAAAGAAAAATTCACCAAGACAACACAAATCAAAGTATCTTAATGGTATCAAGATGTGGGTGTAGAATCAGCTACTCGTAGCTCAAGGCTACTACAAAGGTGTCAATCAAATTTGGGTGCCTCGACAATCAATGCCTCTTCCTTAACACGGCACTCAAAGGCCAAGGAAAAAGAAAATTACTCCACAAACTCATCCACAAAAGCCATGCGAGTTCCTCAAAGAACTCCACCAAGTCAACAAGTGTGGGTACCAAAAAGATTACTACAAGTACACTTGTTGACCAAGATAATATCGAGGCTTGGATTCCCAAGCGCATCCAAAAGTCCCCTCAACCTATTCAAATAAACAAACCTCAGCACCAAACACATCAACCTACCACCAATTTATAAGGTTTATCAAAGATGGGTGCTTGTGCATGTGATTCAACAACAAAGATACTATGATGGTATTACCAAAATTGAACAACGTGAAGAAAGCCTCACCCCACTGACTTCAACCCCAACAGCTTCACCTAAAGTTTGACAAGAATGGAGGCCCAAACAACACCAAGCAAGTCACTCAACCACTCTCGTGCATTCAGCACCTACACAAGAGCTTGTGTGTTTGAGCAACCCCAATGGTAACCAACCAACAGTCTTACCTACCACCTCGACAACATTTGAGCTAAAAATTCAAGAATTAATTCCCACATCTACAACAACGGAGACTGATGAGCACATCAAAGATAAACTCACAATGCTCTTTTCACCCCTCTGGATGTGAAGTGTAAGTGCAGAAGCTACGCGGTAGACATAAGAATCTATTCTCTCAAAAAGGAGAATAGCCACAAGAACCTATTGCTCAACAAGGTGGTAACACAAAAAAAAAAAAACACACACACACACACACACACAAACACAAGGGAGTCACACATATGGCCTATCAAACAACTCCCAAGGATCTTAAATCGCCATTCCATTTTTATTAAGCTTATAGCTTACTATTCTTTTGGCTATGACAATGTAGTAGCTACTCAATGAGTACATATCCATGCACTGGAGGACATTTGCACCAAAGCCTCAGCATCGACAACTTCCACCTCTGGATGGGGGAACCATGGTGGGCAAAAGCCTGGTCAATAGTACAACCCATTGCCTATAATTTTCCTTCAAATTACAAACCTCTCCAAATGATGCTACCATCTTCACAAATCAATGATCTCCAATCCTTAGTGAAGATAACTATATTAGCCTCGCAAGTCGACGTAATTCTTTCAATCCTCACCAACAACAAGTGACAATTTCAACACCACAGAGCAGTTCAATAAGAGTCTATATGACTCGATTCTTGTACTTCATATATATCTACTTCATAAGAGTACTTAAATATACATAAAAACATAAAAATCACATGGGAAGAAGCATGCAAAAATAGATCCTACTCAAGAACATTTGACAAGAATCCTACCACACAAAGGGACATCATCGAAGGCCAATTTCTTCAAATGTAAAATGTCGCTTCAATGAATCAAATGAGGAACTGAGAATCACCATCTCGTTTCTGAGATAATAATGTCTACGTTCCTCCGGATCCTCCCCTCTCTTCTCTCCCATTATTAACATCTCTTAGAATCCCCACTAGCACAAATCACATGTAACCTTGCTTATGATTGCCAAAAACAAAATGAGCAAAAAAAACCCCCCAAAAAAAACATGCTCACATAAAAATAAAAAGTCAAACACTCCACAAAAAACCCCACCCCGTTAGGAATTCCCAATAAACCACTAACCTTTTCATTTACTAACTAGCTTTTCTTATTCCTTCTAGAGGAACAAAGACCATTGAACGTCACTCAACATCAAAGCCATTGACAAAGCTTGTCCATTCTCCCCACACAAAGGTCTTCAACACGATCGCCATCAGGAAGGGGGGGATGTTAACCCATTCCGAGGGTTGAAAAGAGTTACTGCCATTATCTTACATCAAGGAGTCACGACGATAGATACACCAAAGGGTCATACATTCAAGATATGAAACAATAGTAGTGTCCAAAGCTACAACTTGGACGAGCACCTGTAATGGTGTGACGGAGTATTTATGGCGATTCCCACTTCAAGAGCGTGTGGTAGCAAGTTATGAAGTCATAAGTGATTTACTTCATGGATATATTATGAGAGTAGTCATTGTAATACCATTAGGCCTCTTACGAGCCTACAGTGCCCAATCGCCCACAGTTTAAGTGAGTGTGAACACTTATGGCCATGTATATAAGTGAATATCTCTCATAATACAATATACTCGCCCATTGTGTAATTGAGTCTTGCTCTTGCTAATCCTCTTGCTAGTCTCTCTCCCTAATGCATGCTAGTGAGTGTGTGTGAGTGAAGTGAGGTGAGAGGAGAGACGAGTACCCATAGTGCAACGCGGCGGTGTGACAACGCTCTGTGGGAGGCGTGGTTGAATTTCTTCAAGGAGTTGTAGAGCTTGGAGACCTCAAGGGTTACGAGCTTGGCCATTGGAAAGATCCTCACGACAGTTGCAATTCACCAGGTAATCTCTTATTTTGAATGTGTTTCAAGGAGGGTTAGGGTGAGCCATAAAAAACTTCCCATGAAGAAAAGCCTAAAAACAATACTGAAAGAGAGGATGCAGGGTAGCAACCAAGACTCGGATTGAATTTCAACTTCTAAACTGTAGCTCTGTTGGTAATTTTGACTGCATGGTTAGCTCCAAGATGGGAGGTAAAACCTTAGGAAACCTAAAGCACTCTCAAGCTACCAAATATCAATATATGATGTTCTCAAAGACACCTACAACCTAAAAAACTATGCACGCACAGAAACAAAAAGTGAAACCTATAGAGGAAGCTAAAATCTTTGCTTTTATACCACTATTGTGTGTATATGTGTTACTCTTCTTCTTCTCTTTCCTCCCTTCCCTTGTTGGGTAGGGTGTAGGGATGAAGAAAAGATTCAAAAAAAACAAGTCTAAAAGAGAGACGATTTCAAGTAGCAACCAAGACTCGAGCTAAATTTAAGCTTCTACTAAACCATAGCTCCATTGGCAATTCTGACCACACGGTTGGCTCCAAGATGAGGGTAAAACCCCAAGATGCGATGCCTAGTGAAAGCACTCTCGAGGTGTCTAATATCACTATGTGCTGTTCTCAAAGAAACCTACAACCTGAAAAACTATGCTTGCATGAAAATAAAAAACAAAACCTAAAGAGGAAGCTAAAGTTCCTACTTTTCTTCTTCCTCAAGCTTTTGGGGTGCTTTTTCAACCTTTCCAAAATCTAGGGTCTCCCAGAACTTGGATTCTAGAATCCAAATCACATAATACTAACACACAAGCAAACTAAAACGGGTTCCAGAATCCAAAAACTCCAAACCTTTCCTCACAATTTTTGTTTCTTAAAGCCTAGTGACCCCTCAATGGGATTCTAGAGTCTTATTTGTCTCTCAACCTACACACTTGGACACGCAAATGGGATTCCAAAATCCCAAAACTCCCAACGCTCTAGAACATAAGAGTCCTTGATGTAAAATTTGAGTGAAAAAACTAGAACTTAGAAACTAGTAGCCAAAACTTGGAATCTAAAATCCCATATCTTGGATTCCAGAATCCTAAACTTAGATTCCATAATTCCAAAATTACCCAACATAAATCTTTATAAAATTGTGAGTCTCTAACCTGGCAAATGGATTTTAGAATCCAAATTAGATACTCACACCTCTATTATTTTTAACTAATTTTTTAACCACATTTTTGTTTGTTTTTTATAAAATCTTAAATCCATCCAATTTTAATGAGTGTTTAGTGCTTTAAAAAACATCAAAATGTACATTTTCTTCCAGTTTCAAGTCAAAAAATCTTGTGAACAGATGAAAATCTTTTAATTTAAGAATTAGTCAATTTTTTCAAATGCGTTGCAAGTAGAATCCAGTTGTGTCAATAACAACTTTTATTCTTAATCCTTGTAAAAGGTAAATTTTAACAAACTAAAGCAAACATTGACATTTTTGAAATAATTAATTATACCAATGCAACCAATTACTGAGAAAAGGAAATGTGAGGCTAACCTTAAAAGGAGAAATCTACACAAAATTGCTCGAAATATGGATGGTAGCACAAAATTGTCCTCAAGAGCTCCAAACTCCACTTGTGAGTGTGGATAATGGACCACCCCTCTCCCTTTTAGATCCCTCATTTTATTTTTTTAAATTTATTTTTTATAATTAATGTTTAAATTCTTCAAAATAAGTTTTTTATATTTTTTGATGATATTTCTCAAAAAAATAGGCTACCTCCCTTTCACAAGGTCTAACCTTGCCATTTTTACTTAAACACTTTTGTAAAATGGAGCTCCTAAGCAGTCCCAAGCCAAGCACAACCTTTTTCTTTTTCATTTTCTCAATCAACCTCCTTGGGCATGGATTTTGAAGCTGTTGACCAAATTCCAAGGTCTAGAAGGGTTTCTTTTGATGTGCTTGATCAAGATCAAGCATAACCAAACAACACAATGATCACAATGGGAAGAGCCCTTGGCACTAGAGGACCTAGAAATTTGCGAGGTGCAAGGAAAGAATGGTTATTATATCAAGGATATCCATTAGCACAACATGTCGAGAATATTGTTGTTCTAGGAACTGTTTGAGAAATTTGGGTTTTCAAACAATTCAACAAGAGCAAAAAAAATTATTCAACATGAAGAGAAGACAACAAAATATTTTATTAAGGTCTTGTGTGAGAACCTCCACCTCCTCGACTCCAATTTATGCAATTTCAAATTTTGCACTGTGTAAAGCAAGTTTTCTTAAAGTATTCGGCGTTTGCAATCGAAGAGCTAAAAGTGTCATCTCAACTACAACACTTTATATGCACAATCATAGAGTCTAACACACTAACATACACCTAGTATAACACCTTTTTGGCTCTTTCATGCCATGCTTTATATGCCTACACTTGCTATGGGGTAGGATTTTCTTCAGGAATCTATGGATCATTTTCATCACCTATGATTAACTCCCAATATCCTTTTCCATTGGGTCATCGTGAATTTCAAAGCCTGTTAATTATTCTTATGTAGCTTTCACTCATAATTTGTAACAAGTTGTCAAACATCTTTTCACTCATAATTTGTAACAAGTTGTCAAACATCGTTACCTACAACAACTTACCAAATAGTGCTTGTAAAAGCTTCTATAATTATAGTAGCAGACATGTAATATAAACATATTATACTATAATTGTATATGGAATAGTCATACAAACATACATCCACTAACAACTTGCAAATCTCAGATTCCTTACATAGACTATTATATTAAAATTGTATATGGAATAGTCATACAAACATACATCCATAACAACTTGCAAATCTTAGATTCTTTACATAGACTATCGTGCAACCAAATTTCTATCACAACCTTAGAGCAAATATGAAATTAGGTATACACAGTCAAAACTGACACTTTCATAGAGTGCCTACGAAAAACTTATAGAGCCAAAATAGAGTCTAACATAGCCTCGAATCCAAATTTTAAAATCACTAAGGTCTTGCAAACTAATCGTGCATAGTATAATTCCCCTTTACTTCACCCGTAAAGAGTGCCTCAAGATGTGAAAGTGCACCTTACTATTATGTTTGCCTATTGTGCTCTTGCCTAGTAGCTACCTGCAGAGATCTACTTACAGGGATTTGCTTCCAAATCAAAGGGAAAGAGAAGAAGTTACCCTTGCCCATGTATCGCTTTCTTTGCTTACCTCTTGCTTGCCTCTTGAGCTCTTCACATAAACTGGTGCTCTGATACTATGAGAAAGACACAATAGTAGACAAGTACACAAGAGATATGGATGGTTGGATTTTCTTCTATATCTCTTCTCTTCTCTACAACCATAGCATAAAGAGTACATACTATACGGAAAGTCCTCTCCTACTATAACATAAAGAGATCAGAGTACATACTATAAGGAAAAGTATTCTCCGAATATAATATACAAAGGTCGGTCCATAGTGTAAGCTCAACTATAGCAGTATAACTAGGTCATAACTCTAGTACACCAAAGTAGTTGTCACACAACCTATAAACTGTTGGTGGCATATTTCCCATAGTCTCACCAACCTAGCTAGTGGTGTAAGTGCAAAATCTATCACCCTAGTGGGTCATCAATGTCTATATCACTAGTTGAGCTTGATATCTAAATAGCAAGATCCTCAGTACACAAGGTATTACTAGCCTCAATTTAGCTAAGATATTTATGAGTGGTGCCAAAAGTTGCAAAGTGTGCCAAGCATATGGGTATAAGTAATTGGTTATTAGAACCTTAAACCCTATCCTAGCATGTCGTCCATTTCAAAGGTGGGGATTGTATTTTTTGGACTCGCTTCCTTGCTCCTCACATAGGAAGTATTACATAATGGTGTCCATACATTATGCAACAAGCTAGGCTATGGCCAATAATAAAGCAGTGACTATGGAATCCTTTCTTAGGGACATATGTGCCCGATTTGGGTGTCCCATTAGAGATCCTTAACAAATGGATGTAGGTCTTTTAGGAATGATTTGATTGAATCTTTGGTGCTTAAGAATAAATCATACCAATGTCAACTCTCATCCTCTCAATCCAATATTTTAGTGGAAAAGACTAATGGTTTACTTTGTGTGGAAAGAGTTCGAATCCTTACCCTTGTTCTTTATGTTAGCAGAGAAATCCTAGTCACCAACATTACACCTATGCATCCTCATCCTCCCAAAGTAATGAGTTAAACTCCTCAAATGTGAGAGGAATGCCTGACACCAATATTCAAACATATAGCATAACTATCATTCTTAGGTGGTAATACCCTTAGTAAGTGATGAGAGAAATTTGAACAGAGAACACTCATGCCGATTATAGCGAACTGGTCATGGAAATCTTTTATTTTGGTGAGAAACAGCTCATTTATTCCACCTTCATTCAACTTCTCTTATTAAAGGTAATT
Organism: Cibotium barometz; assembly: GCF_041138505.1. Classification (NCBI taxonomy): domain Eukaryota; kingdom Viridiplantae; phylum Streptophyta; class Polypodiopsida; order Cyatheales; family Cibotiaceae; genus Cibotium; species Cibotium barometz. The sequence continues at coordinate 19,288,355 of NC_141083.1, forward strand.
TCAAGATTCTGAATCCTTGAGAGATTCGAGGTTTCATAGTGACTCTACAACAAAGCCCATGTTTCTATACGTGTGGAGATATAATGAGCCATGGTTAGCATGCTATCTTTCATGCTAGTGATGATGGCATAGCGAGCATCTGAATCCCTTTTTCTCTAAGCTTAGAGAAGGTTACTAGTAATAAAGTGGTATAGAGTTGCCATGTTTACATCCCTTGTTGGTGGGGGGTGAACATCAACACCAATCATGGTGTCCCAAAGCTCATAGGAGGAAAGGAAAGCCTTAAGATTAAACTTCCAAAGAGGATAATAAAAAATCATTAAGCTTTCCATCAGCACAAAATGGTGATTGGGTGGGTTCTTCTAGAAGATTCCATTTCTCCTAAGGGACTGCGACAATAATTAGCAAAGTAGTTTTGTACCAAGTCGGAGCTTTGATACCATGTAAGAGGATGCAACATGTGGTGTGTAACACTCACATGAAGTAGGATCTTTGATATTATAGAAACTTCAAAAAACTCAAATTGCATAATAACAAAGATAGAGAATAATATTGTATTGCGCAAGTGATAAAATAGATGGAAAATCCCCACATCCGTGTGATCCTATGAAGGGAGATTCAATGGATGATCTGGAATTGCTCTAAAGATAGAGGCTTTATGTTTAGTAGAAGCTAAAACTCACAATGATGACTAATGAATTGTGTGGAGAAGACACTTGTCGTGTATCTATATAGGCATGTATACAACATGAGAGGCGGCCATGACATGACCACATAGATTAGCAATCACAGTTTGGTGCCACTATATCCATAGTGTAAACTCTGCCCATAAATAAAAACAAGAGTTATGTAGTAATTTAACCACCTCCCATGGCCATCCAAACTCATTTTCGATCTTATTTGGGCCCCATAAATGTGTCGAAGAGTAAAGTCTATCTACTCCATGCATGGATTATTATGAGATAACAATCCAATGTAGCATGTAGCCTATTTTGCGAGTATGCCAAATCTAATCCAAGCCATCTCTAAACCATCTAGCCTCTTAGCCCACCTTCCCATGTGAATACAAGGATATTTCTCATAATGGGGACCATACAAACATGAACTAGCTAGTGCCTATAGATAATGTAATAATGCAGGTGGAGCATTGATATCTAATATATTAAGGTTTAAGTAAGTTACAAACACTAGACAATTGTGAATAGAGAAGTGTGAACTCCCCACACTTATCTTATCCACACAGATACAAGTCAACTTCTCTACCTTCTTGTAATGGACTATACATTACATTATCTTAAACTTTGAGTTATTTTTCTAGAATTTCCTCTTTTGCTAATACTCCTTGCTATTTTCTAATGGCCCAACATTTCTCTTAAAGGTTATTGGTTTCATTACATTCTATTGTGTCTTAGCTTCGATTCAAGCTCTAATTTGTGTGATTTGCATGAGATTGAGTGTGATTACTTTGCGATTAATTAACCCTATGTAAGAGTAGGCTACTTATTGAGCTTCTTAAGTGAATGTGCATTCTATGTCTTATTTCAATCAACCTTGAGTGGAGTGGAGTAGAGATCTAGAAGGTGGGTGGAGCTTATGAGCTTAAGAGCAGCTAGTGGCTTCAAGAATAGCATTGTGGTACGCGACAATTCTCTGCAGGGCCTAGACTTTTCATTCGTCGTTTGATTCGTATGCTAGTGCGTGGAGCTTATGAGAAGCAAGAGAATTGTGGAGATTGGGAGCTATGTGACACCCAATGGAAGAGAAACCCCTCCTTTGCAAAAAATAGATTTGGCCTCAAGGTGATCACAAGGGAAATAGTTTCTACAATCACAAGGTGATCAAGGGGAAATTGTTCCTACAATCACAAGGGTGATTTTGCAAGGATGATTGGAGGACCCAGGGTGATCACAAATGCTAGTGTCTATTATCCACAAAGAAGAAAGAAAGCTTGGAACTCTTACACCTAGGCTCTTATAATGGAAGGTGAGCTCAAACATCAAGAGGAAAGAAGAGTGTGTATAGGTAGGAGTATAAATAAGTAGCTTTGTGGTGTTGACATTGCATCGTAACTAGGACTAATAGCTAAAAGAGGGAGACACATGTCAATGTCCCAGCACCCATGTCGTAGTACCCAATGTGACAACTTAGGCATTGTTTCTTAGCACCCAATGGGCCACCTTAGGCTACCTTGTCCAACTATACCACAACAATGTAGCCACTTTTACAGTTAACCTTGAACCCCATAAAGATATTTGTGTGCCAACTAAGACCACCTTAACAATCATATGTAGCTTGTAGGATTTCCAAGTCGAAGACTCTACAAGGAGGACACATTCACCATATGTAGCTTGCTAAGACCATGTTAACAATCATATGTGGCTTGTAGGTTTTCCAAGTCGAACACTCTATAAGGAGGACACATTCACCATATCTACACAAAAGGAAGTATTAGCTCAATTAAAGTATCCCAATTATGAAGTTAATCATTTATTTAGTTCTGGGCCTAGTAGTAAGATTTCCAAATCAAGCAACACACAAAGGAGGACTTACTAGAGAAGTCCTTCATTGTGATGGGCATCAGGTTTTTTATGGTGAAAACAAATGTAGATGAAAATTTATTTAATGTCAATGAACAACCCATGATGAAGATTACAAAATTGTCTTGCTATTGAAAAATTACTGATGAAAAACAAGTGATGAAGGGTACATGTGGAATGCGGGGGAGTTTACGCTTTAGAGAAAAAAAAAAGGAAATGATGTGTAAAGGTCTAAAGGGTACATGTGAAATGTGGGGGAGTTTACACCACCTTAGAGAAAAGAAATTGGAAATGTTGTGTAAAGGTCTAAAGGGTCTTAGTTCAAAGGTTATTTATTGAGATAAACGTAAAAACAAGTAAGAATGGTATATGCAAAAGTCCAAGGTAAATTCCCACTTTATGCAAGTAATGAGGTGTCAACTTGTATCACTTGAGATTGTGAAGAGGTGGAGTGGCGAGATGGAAAGTATGGAGTTGATTGTGGAACTAGATGCTTCCATGAGAAGCTATATAATGGAGTCCTATGCTCATTTTGAGAGCTTGATTAATGCCATCATCATGTTAAGTGACAATAAAGAAAGATTTGTGTGGAGCTTGGAGGGATCGAAGCATATGCATGAATAAGTGCATGCCCACCTTTCCTTTTAAAGCATTGTGTGCTAAATGGACATACTTTTTTATTTTAAAAAAATACATAAATGGAAATTCTAGGTACGAGAAGCGAAATGCCTTGTGAATGGAGTTTGCTTGAAATCAACAGAATGGCATGTCCTTAGACATTAGAATTAGTATAATCTCACAATTTTCCATCCCCTCAATTAATGCTTCATACAAACATTGAAAGGTAAGTGTGATTAATGGCATGATAATCCCATGGTGGAAGCTTCAAACTAATACCTTGAACCATAAGAACATGTCACTAATGCTTTGAGACCTCAATAAATCCCTCCAATCTACAAGACCCACATACTTGGGTATAATCAAGATACACACAAATGTACAAGTGAAGCCTTAGACAAACAAACACATATGCAAGAGCCAGCTTAGTGTGGTTATTGCTTTAGCGAAGGACAATAAGGGAACGTTTGTCTGGGCTTGGAAGCAGCTCTTGACACATGGGAGCTTGAAGGAGGAGGTCTGCTGGGTATGCAAGGGCAGGGGCTCCTTGGGCAACAAGCAGATAATTCATCAAACTCAGGCCTACACTTGTGGCTAGCATTCTCCTTGGCAAGTCTTTAGGAGGAGCGTTTTTGGCTACTGTACCCCTGGGCCAGGCACATCTGGGTCCTTCAACAGTCATAACTTCATCTTTGCTCTCCTCTTGCAAGCTCTTGAAAGCCAGAGAAAGGCTCTTTGTCTCAACACACTCCCCTGCCTTTGCACTTCTGTGCCTTGTTGCCCTTGGCCAAGCACACTTAGCACCACCCACTGTCTCTCCCTCTTTCGATAACTCTAAAGAGGGATTCATAGACACACCTCTCGGCCACGCACACCTTGGGCCTTGTTGTGTCTGAGCTTCTTGTTG